>NC_083584.1:68106552-68706552 GCF_027579695.1 Neoarius graeffei
AAAATGCCATGTATACACCTTAATTCGGCTGAAATTGAACCGAACTTGATTTCTCGGAATTGAGCTACACGACCTAGTTTATGCAATTTCTGCCGAGCTACTTTGTGCATGTATACCCTATCGAGCTAGTTGTCGAGCTACTTCCGGAAGTGACGAGTGACGAGACCACAAGCGGGAAACACAACAGCCTCGGTCGGCATGACAACAGTAGTAGCGAGCAGCAGAAGAGGTCAGGAGGAACAAACGAAGAAGAGAAAATGGCGATGTAGAGCTCTCTGAAGTGTGGGTGGAGCACAGAGGACGGCAGGACAAAGCTTCTGGTACTAATAGGCTTTTTATTGTCAGACTTTTCAGTTTAACAGCCTACTTTTATTCTTGAGAGAAGCGCGCACGCGCGCTGTGTTCTAGTCCCGGGATGAGCTGTCCCCTCTGCTCTCCCTCTGCCTCCTTAAATAGGGCGCGGTTACTGGGAAGACACACAAACACAGGTTAATTACCGTCAGGTGTACCGTCATTCTGCCACTCACCTTCCCTGGCTCCGCCCTCCTCTCACAGACCGGCGCTTGACCACGCCCCCACTGCCACAGGCAAGCAGAAACGTGCACTTCTGGAGCAATGAGGAGAAAGAGTTCATGCTCATTCAGCTTAAGGAGTTGAATATATTAAAATTCATGGATGGGAGAAAAACGCGCAATGGAGAACACGGAACTGATAACTTTGTTTACACTCTTGAATAGCTCTTCTTCATGACGACAACCGGAAGTGTACCAACACGATGGGGCGTGTAGCGCCACCTGTGGCTCGGGTGCACAATGCACCTCACACAATAGCCTGATTTCATTGTGTGCATGTAGGATTGGATTTCTCTGGCACCCTGCTGGGACCTTCAGCTCGATTACCGACAGCAGCTCGATTTGGATGTGCATGTAAACGTAGTCAATGTGTTTGCTCATTGCCTCAGAAGGCTAATGGATGATTAGAAAACCCTTGTACAATCATGTTAGCACAGCTGAAAACAGTTTAACTCTTTAGAGAAGCTATAAAACTGACCTTCCTTTGAGCAGATTGAGTTTCTGGAGCATCACATTTGTGGGGTCGATTAAATGCTCAAAATGGCTAGAAAAATGTCTTGACTATATTTTCTATTCATTTTACAACTTATGGTGGTAAATAAAAGTGTGACTTTTCATGGAAAACACAAAATTGTCTGGGTGACCCCAAACTTTTGAACGGTAGTGTGTATACATGTTATTTCACCTCCCTCACTGCCATCACCAGGAACTACCTGCAGGCCAGGACAATGATAACATTTCAACATAGCCTATGGAAATCGAAAGTTTACACATTATCATCACGCACAGAAATTGCAAAACTGCAAAACTAGTTTTAAAACCGCTAAGTTCCAACTGTTAAACATAGCAAGAGGCTGGGCTACGTGTGTGTGTGTGAGTAAAGTGTAAACCAGTTCATCCTGGCTTTCTAACTATGCCTGTGTGTTGCGTGAGCGGCAGTCAGTCAACAACTCTTCGCAAAGTTTCCTTATGAAACAATATGCTCGCTGAAATTATGGCAGGGAACGCCAGATTAAACATTAAAACTGCCTTCTGAGCACTGTATCTACAGGCTACCACCGAAAGAAGGAGGCTACCAGAAAGGCATCACTCCGTACGATTTTACTTTCACTATGACATTACTTTGAACAGACTATCAAAAAATTGCAAGGTGATATGATAAAGTAAGGCATAGTTTACTTACAGTCGTTTTTTTTTTTGAAAAAACGATGCAATCGTTTTCTGCCTTTTGGCACCCTTCATCATGCTGTGTTGGGGTCCTGAACTAGGAGGAGCTGTCCCTGATATGCCTGTCAAACTTATGGGTAACCATAGCAACCAAGCTCGAGCTCGCAACCTGTGCAGTCTGCGCAGTTGCAATTATGTCTGTACTGCTGTGCACCTCAATAAACCGAATGGTAATTAGTCTTTTGATTTTTCCGTGAGGTTTGCCTTATGCAAAGAAAGACAGCATAGATGTTTTTTCCTCCCTATAAGTGGGGGGGGACCGAACGAGGTGAATTTAAATCTGGGTGGGACGAATCCCCCCCCATCTGCTCCCATGAGAACATGCAAACTCCACACAGAAAGGCCCTCGCCAGCCGCTGGGTTCGAACCCGGAACCTTCTTGCTGTGAGGCAACCGTGCTAACCACTACACCACCGTGCCACCCAACATACCATATGGAACATACCATAGTAGCAGTTGTCAACTTTGTTTGTCTGATTAGCAGTCAGAGTCCATGTTTGTGCCAAGTAGATAAGACGACTCCTGACAAAAACATTTAAAAATTGCATTTGTACTAATAATTTGATGTTGAAATTCTGAAGTTTTGGTTTCAGTTCCTGAAATCTGGCTTCTACTAAGTTGATATGGAGTGTTATTTCAGCATCATCATATTTAATGTTGTTACCCAGGTATCTGAATACTACCTTGTTTTCAGTTGATGTCATTTAGACTGACAATGGTAGGTGGGTGGGGGTGACTGTTGAGATATTTATATTTAAATATCATGGTTTTGGTTTTAGAAATATAGATCTTCAGGTTGAAGGATTTTAGCATCTTATTGAGCATTAGAAGAGCTTGTTGCATAAGATCCTTGTTGAGGAAGAATCATCAGATCATCAGCATATCCTATCCAGTCATTTATGTTCATACCAGCATATGTCTTTTGAACTCTTGCCTCTCTTTCAGTAGCAGTTGATCTCACTCTATATTTAAAGTCAACAAATTTTACATTCTCTTTCTTTCATTCATGGATGTAGACACTCATCATGTAGTCCATCATCAAATTAAATAGAAGTGGGATTCTGGGCCACCTCTGGGCCCCAGAGCTGGTTGTGAACTTATCATTAGGCAAATCAGCCAGGGCTGTTGTGTGGTGTTTTCATAAATGGCTTCTAAGATCTTGATGCAGGTTGTATTACACTGTACAATTTGATAAATTCATCTTACTTAAAGGAATTCAGGAAACTGGTTACCTTGAAATAGTTAAGTAAATACAATCATGTGGCAGCGGGGGCGTGGTCAAGCGCCAGTCTGTGACAGGAGGGCGGAGCCAGGGAAGGTGAGTGGCAGAATCACTACACCTGACGGTAATTAACCTGTGTTTGTGTGTCTTCCCAGTAACCGCGCCCTATTTAAGGAGGCAGAGGGAGAGCAGAGGAGAGCTCTTCCCAGGACAAGAACACAGCGTGTGTGTGTGTGTGTGTGTGTGTATTTACCAAATAAGAACTATTGTTATACTGAAAAGTCTGGCAATAAAAGCCTGTTGTTCCCTGAAGCTTTGTCCTGCCGTCCTCTGTGCTCCACCCACACCTAAGAGAGCTCTACAAATCATTACTTTCAAGTGATGTTTACTTAATGACTACTATGCAAGTTTACTTAAAGCATAGTTGTGTTCACTCAACTGAGTTGAGTTGTTCCTACTTTAAGTTAAGGAAATATAAGTATGACTTTCAAGTTCAGTTTACTTCATGCCATTTATTTAAGTTTACTTTAATTAGCATGTACATAGACGGTAAATGGTCATTCCTAAGTGTTTCCAACTTGTATAACCCAAGAAGGGTATGTGACTTAACAAGAAAGCCCTGCTTACCTAATAGAATTCAGGAAACCAATTCCCTGAGAAAAATAAAGTAAGCACAACAAAAAATTCTTAGTCAGCACTACCTTTTTTAATTATAACAAAAACTAATTTCAGTTTAACTGAACAGTTTCTAACTTTTTAACATTGTAACTGGTGGTCCTGGCTCTGTGAGAGGAACTTTCCATGAAAAATACATGTTCCTTTGTCAAAAAAAAAAAAAAAAAACAGCACAACAAAAAGCTCCACCTACTTTTCTACTTTCATGTAAGCATAACATACTTCAAGGGTAGTTTGTTCCACAAACATAAGTGAAAAAAAAAGCTGATCTATTTCCTGAGGACTGATGAAAAATTACAACACTGAATCAGGCTTTTAAATATTCAACTTGCAACATTCAAATAGAGGAGCAGGGGACTCAAACACACACACACACACACACACACCACAGAGTGCAGGAACAGAGATAATACACAAGCACAGACACTACATGCTCCTACCAAAGAGTGATGGTGCAGAGGGCAAAAAGTGGGAGAAGAGGCAACATAAATCTACTGCAAAAGTGCATTTTCCAAAGTCTGGAGTTTTAGCCTCAGGTCACCTACTCCCAAGTTCAACAAGACCCTTTGAATGAAGTCAAAGTTGTTCTTCATTTTTTGGGATAGTCCAAATGAAGGTAAAAATTTAGTCCAAAAGTCAGGCAAACAGCTTGAGTGTGGGTTCCAAGATAATCCATAACAATGTTTTCTTCTAGTACGATAGCAATGCTGGATGACTCAAGGTGCAGGGCATTTGGATCTGGTGGTTGGCTGTCTTCGGGTATAACAGGATTCATATGCTGTACTCTGTGACAGCATATGAATCCTGCAGACAAAAAAGACAAAAAGGAACATTATGAATATGTGTAAGATAAAAATGATCCTTGTATTTCTTATGTCTATCTATCTATCTATCTATCTATCTATGATGTATTGACTGATGTATGTACAGTATTTGTGATACATGTTACTTGAAATAGTACCAATTTTCTTCCATTTAAGTGGGGGGGGGTGTGTGCAGAGGAGTTGTGGAGAGGGTGGGTGTGGTATGGGTGGGCCTGATACACGTGCGTATATTATATATATATACACACACACACACACACACACAATGATCAGCCATAATATTAAAACCACTGACAGGTAAAGTAAATTCCACTGTAGCACAAACTGCTGAAAAAAGTTAATGCTGACACCTTTCTGTTTCAGCCAGCATTAACTTTTTCAGAAATTTGTGCTACAGTAGCTCTTCTATAGCTCATTTTTCCTGCTTCCAACACATCAACTTTGAGAACTAATTGTTCTCTTGCTGCCTAATATATCCCACCTCTTGACAGGTGCCACTGTAATGAGATAATCAATGGAATTCACTTTACCTGGCAGTGTTTTTAATTTTATGGCTGATCGGTGTGTGTGTGTGTGTGTGTATATATATATTCATCCCCTTTGGTGTTTGTCCTGTTTTTTCATGTTACAAGCTGGAATTAAAGTGGAATTTTTGTGGGGTTAGCAGTATTTGATTTATACAACATGCCTACCACTTTAAAGGTGCAAATTGTTTATTTATTGTGACCCTAACAGAAATCTGGAGTGTGCATAGATATTCACTATATATTCATATGAAACCCCTAAATAAGAGCTGGTCCAGCCAATTCACTTCATAAGTCACATAATTATTTGATTAAGATCCACCTGTGTGCAATCAAAGTGTCACATGATCTGTCACATGATGTCTGTATAAATCAACCTGTTCTGGAAGGACCCTGACTCTGCAACACGACTGTAACAGTTCCTGATGTGGGTGGAGCACAGAAGCACGGCAGGCAAGAGTTGATGTTCACATACACACTTTATTTTGTCATTTTGGCTTTTCAGCTTCATTCATTTATTCAGTCACACACATGTGTTGGGGTTGGGGAGCTCCTCTTCTCTGCTCTCCTCATCCTTTGATGCTCAATCCCTGTGGCAAACAAACACTCACTCACTCACACACATTAATGACACCAGGTGTAATGACAACCACTTACCTTCCCCGAACCCACCCTCCATTCACAAACAGCCACTTGGCCATGCCCCCATTGCCACATACACCCACCGCCCGACTCAGGCCGGGGAGCCGTCCGGCCTGAAGCAGACCCCCCCACCCCAACGGGACAGGAAGTCTGCCACCACCATCTGCGCCCACGGCCTCTGGACCACCTCGAACTTAAACAGCTGGAAGGTGAGATACCAATGGGTGATCCACGTATTGGCATCCTTCATGCAGTGGAGCCACTGGAGGGGTGCGTGATCTGAACAGAGAGTGAAAGGGTGCCCCAGCAGGTAGTATCAGAGGGCGAGGACTACCCACTTGATGGCAAGGCACTCTTTCTTGATGGTGCTGTACTTGCTTTCATGCATGGAGAGTTTACGGCTGATGTACAGCCCCTCGACCTCCACCCTCTGGGACAAAACGGCCCCCAGCCCTCTGTCCGAAGTGTCAGTCTGTAAAATAAAGGGGAGAGAGAAGTCAGGGGAGTGCAAAAGTGGCCCCCCACACAGTGTAGCTTTTACCTTAGAGAATGCCTGTTGGCACTGCTCCGTCCACTGGACCGGATCTGGAGCCCCTTTTTTAGTGAGATCGGTTAAAGGGCTGGTGACGTCCGAATAATTAGGTATAAACCTACGATAAAAGCCAGCCAGCCCCAGGAACTGTCTTACCCCCTTTTTGGTCTTGGGCCTCAGGCAGGCCGCAATCGCTGCAGTCTTGTTAATTTTGGGATGCACCTGCCCATGACCCAAGTGGAACCCCAGATACTGTACTTCCACCCACCCAATTGCACACTTTTTTGGGTTAGCTGTGAGGCCCACATGCCTCAGCGACTTTAGCACAGCCCTCAGATGTTCTAGGTGCTGCGGTCAATCATGGCTGTAGATTATTATGTCATCGAGATATGCGGCCGCGTAGGCAGCATGAGGGCGGAGGACCCTGTCCATGAGGCGCTGGAACATAGCGGGTGCCCCAAATAATCCAAAAGGGAGTGTGACTGTAGTAATCCCTGATGTGGGTGGAGCACAGAAGCACGGCAGGCGAGAGTTCGTGTTCACACAGACACTTTATTTTTCTATTGATCATCAGCTTTTCAGCTTCTCTCCCTCACACACACGTCCTGGCCGGGAGCGAGCCTGTTCTCTGCTGTCCCTCTCCTTTTATCCTCCATCCCTGCAACAAACATACACACATTGACACCAGGTGTAATGACTTAGCCACTTACCTTCCCTGACCCCGCCCTCCATTCACAGACTGCTGCTTGGCCACGCCCCCGCTTCCACATACCCCCACCACCCAACTCAGGCCAGGGAGCCATCCGGCCTGAAGCCGACTCCCCCCCCCCGATGGGACAGGAAGTCTGCCACCACCATCTGTGCCCCCGGCCTGTGGATCACCTCGAACTTAAATGGTTGGAGAGTGAGATACCAATGGGTGATCCACGCATTGGCATCCTTCATGCGGTGGAGCCACTGGAGGGGTGCATGGTCAGAACAGAGAGTGAATGGGCGCCCCAGCAGGTAGTATTGGAGGGCAAGGACCGCCCACTTGATGGCCAGACACTCCTTTTCAATTGTCCTGTACTTGCTTTTGTGCATCGATAGCTTTCGGCTGATGTACAGCACGGGGCGCTCCTCACCCTCCACCTCCTGGGACAAAACGGGCCCCAGCCCTCTGTCCAATGCATCAGTCTGCAAAATAAAGGGGAGAGAGAAGTCAGGGGAGTGTAAAAGTGGCCCCCCACACAGTGCAACTTCTACCTCAGAGAAGGCCTGTTGGCACTGCTCCGTCCACTGGACCGGATCTGAAGCCCCCTTTTTAGTGAGGTCGGTTAGTGGGCTGGTGATGTCTGAATAGTTAAGTAGAAACTTATGATAATAGCCAGCCAGCCCCAAGAACCGCCTCACCTCCTTTTTGGTCTTGGGCCTAGGGCAGGCCACAATCACTGCAGTCTTGTTAATTTGGGGACGCACCAGCCCATGACCCAAGTGGAACCCCAGATACTGCACTTCCACCCACCCAATTGCACACTTTTTCGGGTTAGCTGTGAGGCCCGCCTGCCTCAACGACTTTAGAACGGCCCTCAGGTGTTCCAAGTGCCGCGGCCAATCATGACTGTAGATTATAATGTCATCGAGATAGGCAGCCGCGTAGGCAGCATGAGGGCGGAGGACCCTGTCCATAAGCCGCTGGAACATAGCAGGCGCCCCAAACAACCCAAAAGGGAGCGTGACAAATTGGTGTAAACCAAATGGTGTGGAAAAGGCCGTTTTCTCTCAGGATAGAGGAGTCAAGGGGATCTGCCAATATCCCTTGGTTAGATACAGTGTCGAATAAAAGCGAGCAGCGCCTAACCGATCAAGCAACTCATCAATGCGAGGCATTGGGTAGGCGTCAAATTTAGACACCGCATTTTTCTATAGTCCACACAGAACCAGACCAACCCATCGGTCTTGGGAACCAGGACCACTGGGCTGCTCCAGTCACTGTGGGACTCCTTGATTATGCCCATTTCGAGCATGGCCTTGAGTTCATCCCGAACCACCTCTTTCTTGTGTTCGGGCAAGCGGTAAGGGCGGCTACGCACTACCACCCCCAGGGGTGTTTCGATGTGGTGCTCTATGAGGTGGGTACGACCCAGAAGGGGCGAGAACACATAGGAAAATTTCTTCTGCACCTTGGCTACCTCCGTGAGTTGGGTCAGCGAGAGGTGGTCTCCACAAGGGACCGGAGTGGTCTGAGATGTTATCTTTTTTACCTCCGGCCCCAGCTCTGCCTTCTCTGGGACTACTGATGCCAATGCCACGGGGACCCCCTCATTCCAGCATTTTAAAAGGTTGAGGTGGTCGACTTACAGTGCCCCACCCCTATCCATTCGCTTCACCTCATAGTCGACATTCCCAACTCGGCGTGTGACCTTGAAGGGCCCTTGCCACTTGGCGACTAATTTAGCACTCGACGTGGGCAATAATACGAGCACTTTGGCTCCCGGCGTGAACTCTTTAAGGCGTGTGCCCCTGTCATACAGCCGGCTTTGACGTGCTTGTGCCTGCCGCAAATTCTCCTGGGTTAGGTACGTGAGGGTGTGGAGTTTTCCGTGCAGGTCAAGAACGTACTGGATTTCATTTTTACTCGGTGAAGGTCCCTCCTCCCAATTTTCCCGCAGCACATCCAGAATGCCATGCGGCTTGCGCCCATATGTGTCCCTGGATTCTGTGATCTGCCACATGTTGGCCCAGGGGCATTTTGAGTTATTGACAGATTCAGAAAGTACAGTTTCTAAGCTTTCCAATGATGCCTTCCATGTGGAGATCTGACAATATTTGAAGAATGTGTGGCCTTTTGAAAGTGTATACTTCTTAAAACAGAAAAGGGAGAAAATCGCCCTCAAAGTTTCCATCTCAGCTACTCTGGGTGTAGGGCGGGCACATAATGGTGCTCATTTGCATGACATTAAGGAAAGCCCTACCCCCTACGAGCTAGCACGATACTACTTTCATGTAAACAAAGATCACCACGTCAATTTTCCTTCCATGCAATGTATGCCCAACACAATTATGAAGTACAAAAATAAGTCCTAAAGTATACTTTAACGTTTTGTGGTTGAAAAATTACTCACACTGTAAGAAAGAAAGATAGCACGATGATGACACAACTAACACAACACTAGTTTCATGTAAAGCCTCGGTCACAACCGGCCGTATGTGCTCCTATAGCTGGTCTACATGCAAAAAACGCAAGAAACACACGGAGAGCGCACGTGAAATGCACGAGAGTGCGCGTGTGAAAAGCACGAGAGTGCGCGTGTGATGTGCTGATTTTCAAGCTGCAGACCGGCCGCAGAGGTTCTTTGTCATGTCAAACAAACTCTACGGGCGCTTACATTTTTTTCAGGTTGCAAGACAAACTTACAGCCAACACGCATCTTTCTCCGTGAAAAAAAAAAAAATGCAGCGATTTGGGAAATGCCAAAAATCACATGGCCAAAAAATCGTATGTCTGGTTGTGACCTAGGCTTAACCAAACCACAACACACTCTGTTACATGCAAAAATAACCACAGCCTTAGATTAATAAACTTACCCCATCAGAAAGAGAAACGGCGCCTTACACACACCAATGCCTCCGATGGAATGTAATCCTAGAACGGTCCATGTATCATCCAATCATTCAAGTATTCCATTCAATCTGGAAAACAAGGTTGCGTTTTTTTTTTTGCTAGAAATGGTCATCTCCGATGTAAATACCATGTGTCTGTTTGCTTCGTGGTGTTTGCTCCTCTGCGCTCTGTTTAGTAACTCATTCCATAGTGAAATCACACGCCTGTATGCAGTTAAGTAGCCATGTGCTCAACTCGGATCATACAGCTGATTCGCGGAAAAAAAAAAAATGACTTAAATCATCATGTGAATGGCCCATATGGTAATTTACCCACACCCCCCAGCAGGCTACAGTCCTGACAAAAACGAGACAATTTGCAACAAAAAATGTATGCTTTTCCAACAAAACAATCTATTATCTGAAATATTGATTGCATTCTTCAAGATCTCAACTTGCACATGATGGAAAAAAAACAAAAATCACAAATTTCGAAAAAAAATGCTTCTTTTGCGATTATCTCGGATTCGTTTCGGCCGACATGTGTCCCTGGATTCGGTGAGGGGTCACATATTATAATTCAAAGGGAGAAAACCCTGTGGAGGCTTGTGGGACCTCTCGTACTGCGAACAACAGGGGTTCGAGCCACTTATCCCAATTACGCGCATCTTCACTAATGAATTTCCAGATTATGTTTTTGAGTGGTTGAGTGGTTGAATCGCTCTACTAATCCATCCATTTGTGGGTGATAGACACTGGTGCAGATAGACTTAATCCCCAGTAACCCATACAGCTCGCGCAGTGTGCAGGACATAAACGAGGTGCCTTGGTCTGTCAGGATTTCTTTCGGAATCCCGACCCGGGAGATAAAGCAGAAGAGCGCTTCAGCAATACTGCGTGCCGAGATATTGCGGAGAGGCACTGCTTCCGGATATCACGTTGCATAGTCCACTAGAACTAAAATAAAGCGATATCCCCATGCTGACCGATCTAATGGCCCGACGAGATCCATCCCAATTCGCTCAAACGGGGTCTCGATTAGAGGAAGAGGGTGCAACGGTGCTTTTGGAGTGGCCACGGGATTTACTAATTGGCATTCACGGCACGCCGCGAACCACCGATGGACATCCCCATGAATCCCTGGCCAATAGAACCGGGCCATTATTCGGGCTAGTGTTTTGTCTTGCCCCAAGTGTCCAGCCATGGGATTAAAGTGAGCCGCATGGAATACGAGTTCCCTATGGCTCTTTGGGATTAACAACTGGGTTACTCGTTCCTTAGTTTGAGTGTCCTGCGTCACTCGGTACAATCTATCTTAATAATGGCAAAAAAAGGGGAAGGTTGGTGTCGCGCTTGGCTGAAGAATTTGACCATCGATTACTCTCACTTGGTCAAACACATGCCGCAGAGTCTCATCTCGTGACTGCTCTAACGGGAAATCCCCAAGAGAATCCCCGAGAGAGGGAGGAGGAGCGGGGTGCTTCTCACTCTGACGCGGTGTTGACGTAGACGGCTCTGTGACAGCTTCTCCAGCCAATACCACCCCAGGATCTTCCTGTGACCTACTAGGGCAGGACCCACTATGTGTTAAATACTCCATTAGTTCTTTAAATCCCAGCCAATCAGTACCCAAGATCAACGAGTGGGTAAGACGAGGACTAACCGCCGCCTTTATTCTATGCGTTTGGCCCCGGAATAGAATATGGACAGACACTAGAGGGTAATGGTGAACATCCCTGTGCACACACAACACCTTCACTGCCTGTGCTCCAACCTTGCACCAGGCGTTGGTGAATTGAGGTCTGATTACAACCGGAATCCACCAAAGCGTGATATGTATCCCCTTGAATACTCACCGGTATGCGATACGTTCCGGCTTGATCGGGGGCGGTTTCTGGCGCATTGGGGATCCAGATGACAGCCCCCACCTCCCTTGTGGATCCCCGACTCTGGTGATGCTCCGATTCCCCGCCGTGCCAGCACACCGGCCCAAGCTTTCCCTCTGCACCGGTGTTATGGGTGTCACTCACCTGAGGGGGGGACAACACAGACACAGAAGAGGGAGATGGGAGGACACCACAGGTGCGACGGGCCGGCTGGGGAGGAGCCAGCCACTGCCTTCGTGGCAGGGGAATGGGGTGGAGAGGGGGACAAGAGACAGGAGAGAGAGAGAGGGAAAAGAGAAGCGAGGGTCCTCCAGATGGTCCTCCGCCAGCTCGACGGCTCGTTCCAGCGACACCGGGCGGTGACACTGGACCCATTCTGCCATTCCTTCCAGAAGTTGAGAGATGAACTGCTCCAGTGCCACCAGATCGATGATCTCCTCAGCATCACGGTCTTCCGGCCTCAGCCACCGCCGGCAGGCATCCCGGATTTGCTGGCCGAATGCAAACGGCCGGCTGACCTCCTCCAGTGTCAGCGTCCGGAAGAGCTGACGATGTTGCTCTGGAGAGCGGCCAAGCCACTGCAGAATGGCTTTTTTGAGGTCAGCATAGACCAGCCGGCTGTCAGCAGGGAGCTGCTGTGCTGCGAGCTGCGCCTCACCAGTCAGGAGCGGGAGGAGGTGCGCCGTGCGCTGCTCCAGTGGCCACCCCCACACCTCGGCTGCTTGCTCAAAGAGAGCGAGGAACGCTTCCAGATCATCCTGCTGTCCCATCTTCGTGAGAGTGGTGGCAGTGGTGGCCAGCGGCCCTGTTGATGTGAGCAGGTGCCGGAACACCTGGCGATCTCCCTGCTGGGCCAGCATCAAAACTTCAAAGCGCTGCTGCTGCTCCTTCTGGAGGGTGATCAGCGCTTGATGCTGGTTCTGCTGGGTGGTAGCGAGGGCAAGGATGAGCTCTTCGAACGGGGAGGACTCCATGGGGTGGTTCCCTTCTGTGCGTCCTGGGTTTCAGCACCACTGTAGTAATCCCTGATGTGGGTGGAGCACAGAAGCACGGCAGGCGATAGAGGAGTCAAGGGGATCTGTCAATATCCCTTTGTTAGATCCAGTGTCGAATAAAACTTGGCTACCTCTGTGAGTTGGGTTGGTGAGAGATGGTCTCCACAGGGGACTGGAGTGTTTTGAGATGTTATCTTTTTCACCTCCGGCCCCAGCTCCGCCTTCTCTGGAACTATTGACGCTAATGCCACGGGGACCCCCTCATTCCAGCATTTTAAAAGGTTGAGGTGGTAGATTTGCAATGCCCCGCCCCATCCACTTGCCTCACCTCATAGTCAACGTCCCCATGGAGGCTTGTGGGACCTCTTGAATTGCGAATAACAGGGGCTTAAGCCATTTATCCCAATTACGTGCATCCTCACTTACAAATTTCCGAATTATGTTCTTGAGTGTTTGGTTAAATCACTCCACGAAGCTATCCATTTGTGAGTGATAGACACTGGTGTAGATAGACTTAATCCCCAGTAACCCATACAGCTTGCGCAGTGTGCGTGACATAAACGAAGTGCCTTGGTCTGTCAGGATTTCTTTCAGAATCTTGACTTGGGAGATAAAGTGGAAGAGCGCTTCTGCAATACTGCGTGCTGAGATATTGTGGAGAGGCACTGCTTCTGGATATTGCATTGTATTGTCCACCAGAACTAAAATAAAGCAAGGTCCCCATGCTGACTGATCTAATGGCCCAATGAGATCCATCCCAACTCTTTCAAAAGGGGTCTTGATGAGAGGGAGAGGGCGCAAAAGCACTTTTGGAGTGGCTGCGGGATTGACATTCACAGCACACTGCACACCACCGACGGAAGTCCCCGTGAATCCCTGGCCAATAGAACCGGGCCATTATTTGGGCTAGTGTTTTATTTTGCCCTAAGTGTCCAGCCATGGGATTAAAGTGAGCCGCATGGAATACGACTTATCTATGGCTCTTCGGGATCCACAATTGAATTATCTGTTCTCCACTTTGAGTGTCCTGCGTCACTTGGTACAACCTATCCTTAATAATAGCGAAATAAGGGAAGGCCGGCGTTGCATTTGGCTGGAGAGTTTGACCATTGATTACTCTCACTTGGTCAAACGCATGCCACAGAGTCTTGTCTCGTGACTGCTCTAACGGAAAATCCCCAAGGGAATCCCTGAGAGAGGGAGGAGGGGCGGGGTGCTCCTCACTCCTCGCATCACTCTGACACAGTGCTGATGTAGATGGCTCTGTGACAGCTTCCCCAGTCAATGCCACACCGGGAGCTTCCCGTGACATATTTATGCAGGACCCACCTCTCATTATGCATTCCATCAATTCTTTAAACCCTGGCCAATCAGTTCCCAAAATTAAGGAGTGGGTGAGACGAGGGTTAACTGCCACCTTAATTCTATGCCTTTAGCCCCGGAATAGAATATGGATGGACACTAGAGTGTAATTGTGAACATCTTCGTGCACACAACACCTTCACCACTTGTGCTCTCCCCAATGCCTCACCTTGCACCAGGCGTTGGTGAATTGAGGTCTGATTACAACTGGAATCCACCAACGCGTGATATGTATCCCCTTGAACACTTACTGGAATGCGATACATTCCAGCCTGATTGGGGGCGGTCTCTGGCACGTCGGGGATCTGGATCACAGCTCCCACCTCCCTGGCAGAGTTCTGACTCTGGAGATGCTCTGACTCCCTGCCACGCCAGCACACTGGCTCAGGCTTTCCCTCTGCACCAGTGTTATGGGAGTCACTCACCTGAGGAGGAGACAACACAGACATGGAAGAGGGAGATGGGAGGACACCATGGGTGTGACGGGCCGGCTGGGGTGGAGCCGGCCGCCGCCTCTGTGGTAGGGGAATTTGTTCCTTTTGGCAGGCGATCAGCGCTTGATGCTGGTTCTGCTGGGCGGTAGCGAGGGCAAGGATGAGCTCTTCGAATGGGGAGGACTCCATGGGGTAGTTCCCTTCTGTTCATCCCAGGTTTCAGCACCACTGTAACAGTTCCTAATGTGGGTGGAGCACAGAAGCACGGCAGGCAAGAGTTGATGTTCACATAACACACTTTATTTTGTTATTTTGGCTTTTCAGCTTCATTCAGTCACACACATGCATTGGGTTTGGGGAGCTCCTCTTCTCTGTTCTCCCCATCCTTTTATGCTCAATCCCTGTGACAAACAAACACACACACACACACACACACACACACACACACACACACACACACACATTAATGACACCAGGTGTAATGACTTAGCCACTTACCTTCCCCGACCCTGCCCTCCATTCACAAACTGCCACTTGGCCATGCCCCCATTGCCACAACGACTAAGCAAGCAACATGAAAACCAATGAGTACTCCAAACAGGTCAAAGACAAAGTTGTGAAGTATGGATCAGGTTTGGGTTATAAAAAATAATATCCCAAACTTTGAATATTCCAGGGAGCACTGTTAAATCCAGTATAGCAAAATGGAAAGAATATGGTACCACTACAAACCTGACAAGAGGTGATCACCCACCAAAACTCCCAGACTGGGCAAGGAGGGCATTAATCAGAGATGCAACAAAAACACCAAATATAACACTGAAGGAGCTGCACAGGTCCACAGCAGAGATGGGAGTATCTGTCCATAGGACCACTTTAAGCCATACACTCCACAGAGCAGGGCTTTATGGAAGAGCAGCCAAAAAAAGTAATTGCTTAAGAAAACACATTTGAAGTTTGCCCAACAGCATGTGGCAGACTCCCGAAACACATGGAAGAAGATTATCTGGTCAGATGAGACTAAAATTGATCTTTTTGGCCATCATGGGAAATGCCATGTGTGGTGCAAACCCAACACCCTGAGAACACCATCCCTACAGTGAGGCATGGTGGTGGCAGCATCATGCTGTGGGGATATGTTCATCTTCAAGGACAGGAAAGCTGGTCAGGGCTGAAGGAAAGATGGATGGTACTAAATACAGGGCAATTCTGGAGGAAAACCTGTTTGAATCAGCCAGAGGTTTGAAACTGGGACGAAGGTTCATGTTCCAGCAGGACAATGACCCTAAACATACTGCTAAAGATACACTGGAGTGGTTTAAAGGGAAACATTGAAATGTCTTGGAATGGCCTAATCAAAGCCCAGACATCAATCCAATTGAGGATCTGTGGCATAACTTGAAGATTGCTGTACACCAATGCAACCCATCTAACTTGAAGGAGTTGGACCAGTTTTGCCTTGAGGAATGGGCAAAAATCCTAGTGGCTAGATGTGCTAAGCTAATAGAGACATACCCTAAGAGACTTGCAGCTGTAATTGCAGCTAAAGGTGGCTCTACAAAGTATTGACTTTGGGGGGTGAATACCTATGCACGCTCCAGATTTATGTTTTTTCATCTTAATTATTGTTTGTGTCACAATAAAAGAACAATTTTCACCTTTAAAGTGGTAGGCATGTTGTGTAAATCAAATGGTGGTAACCCCGTAAAAATCCATTTTAATTCCAGCTTGTAATGTGACAAAACAGGACAAACGCCAAAGCGGGATGAATAATTTTGCAAGACACTGTATTTTGGTAGAAACAATATATTCATGTTTGTTATTTGTATGCTTTATTTTATTTCTATTAAATACATTTCTTAACACACCTGCTGTTTTCTGAAAAGCATTGCCCAGCATTCCAACATGCGCTGCACTGGAGGCTGCTCTTCCACTATTTCCTTCCACCTTAATGAGAAGTTCTGTTTCACCATTTGGCTCACAAGTGCTGCACTTGGTGTCCTTTTCTTCATTTCACTTTCAAGCAACTGTCTGCAGCTCTCCAGTGCTGATGCATCCTGACCCTAAGGAAAATTCAGCAGGAAGTTTGTTTCATTTCTCCTGGGCTTCTTCAGGTTTCTTGCAGGTAGCTCACCATCTGGATTCTGCCCTGTTCACTTGTTACTATTGACTGACACATCCGCCATTCCACATCTGCGAAGTTTGGAACAGAGATTACCCACTTTAAATTTTAAGCTATTCTTCCATCTGTGGCATCCTGTGCTTGACCCTGGCTCAGCAAGGCAAGGGTGCTTGGAAATGAGTGCCTTAGCAACTTGAGTAAAGTGTTCATCTTGTGGATAAGCAGAGTACTTGTACATCTCCTCAGCAAGCTTCTGCAGGATGTCATGCCTCATGTCTCTTGACACTAACATACATTTGCCATCCTTCATGTAATTTAGGTTTCCTTGTCTCTGTCTATATTCAATATCCACAGAGACATAAGGTACCTCAAATATAGAAGGCCACTGTTCACACAGGGTCAACTCTGGCAAAGGAAGTATTTCTGTGTCAGATGAACTGGCTGAGGACCGTGCACTTGATATCAATGTACTCGCTGAATACAGTGTTAAAATTACAATTTCCTGAGAGACAATCATCAGAGTTGCTTCTATCAGGCAATTTAGTGATATCTGTAACATTACAAAAAGCATTGAAATTGGTCTCTTCATAGTGAAGCATGAAGTCAAACTGCAGATTCAGTTGATTTTTTTCAGCTCACTTATAAGTTCTTCCACATTATTAGGTCATTCATGGAGCATTACTTTTCGGATGTCATTTTCAGCAACAGTTACCCTCACTGGCCAGAACTGGCCCCATGGTGCTATAATAATAATAATAATAATAATATCAGCACAAAACATAGTGTTTCAGAGTAACAAACAGTTTACCCTATACTCTGTAGACCGACAGGGGCAAGACATCACTGAAATCTTTGTTTTTTTCTCTCTGTGCTCTCGTGGAAGGCGGTCGCATTCTCTCCCTCTCCCTTCCCTTATCTTTCCTGTTTCTGCTTCTGCTGTCTCGTCTGTCTAGTGTCTATATTCCTGAGAGATTCTCTCCGCATTGCTCTCTGAACTAAAAACCATGGAATTGATAAACTGGTCTCTTCACGCAATTGACACAATCTTCTCGACAAGAAGCCTGGGTTCAGGGGAACCAGCCTATCCTGCTGGAACGTTCACAGCCAGCTACACTATGGACGCATGGGAGAAGTGGCGGGTCGTGTACCTGGCGGTTCTTTCTGTGGAGGACACTGAAGACATCTACCTATTCGGAACCATGATTACAGGACTTTTGCTGATTGGATTAGGCATTGCCTTGGTTTATCGAGGAAATCAGAAAATGGTGACAGCTGTTCAAAGCCCCATAAAGCTGCCCGACATGATTGAAGCGGTGGGCAGAGCTGTCAGCACTCAGACTGTGGCTATTCAGAACTTGAATCGCAATGTGGATAATATCTTGGAGAAGCTTTCGGCTTTGCAGTGGAAATTAGATAATTTTGGAGACCAAGATGGACATAGTGGACATGTGGTGTAGGCATGCAAAAGAATGCATCTGCTCGCTAAGACCAAACAAATTCCAATCTTATCTATTTCGGCTTCCTAGCCAGCACTGGCCTTGGCCAAGGTCGTTACTGGGACAACAGTTCCCCTGGAGAACACTGCTGTTAGACTCTCTCTCATATTCCTTTCCCCACTTCCTGCGGTTGCCGCTTTCACCCCCAGTGTGACAAGCGTGTGCATGACCAGCGCCCTCATGGCTGCAGGAGTGGATGGCTGCTTGCTTGCACTGGGTTACCTCTACCTCCTTCCCTCCCCCCTTACCGCCCCTGATTGCCCCCCCTTCCCCCCCCAAGTCCTGTGTTTTCATGTTGTAATGTATGTGGTTTTCATGTTGTAAAGTGTACTTGTGTTTTTTTTTTGTGCTTATGTGCTGAGGTTTTTTTAATGCTCCCACACTGTACTCCTCAGAGAAGCATAGGGTGGGGATTGCTTTTTTCTCCTCTCTTTTCCTTTTGTTACTCTGTAATTTTCTTTTTCCCTGTCTTCCTGTCCTGTCTACTCCCCCTCTGTCAATTATGTGTATGTACATATGTAAGGACAGGTTGATGGTCAATTTCACTGGTACAGTGATAATAAAGGGTTCATTCATTCATTCATTCATTCATTCATTCATTCAGTTCAGATACAATCAAACATGAACTGCTTTTACAGACTTCATAAAATAGAAGGTATTCGTGATACCATGCAACCATCTGTCTACAAATAAACACACTAGTATCCACAACCAAAATCTTTTGAATTTGCCTGAATTTTGGAAGGCCTGCACAGGAGCCTACAGATACTACCATGTCAGCTGCATACTTAATACCATCTATGGTGACAGATGTTGCTGCAAGGACTATATTTTTAGGTGCATATCTCGCAAACAAATGCTGCTACACATTGTCTGGAATGGAAGAAATCATGACACTCTCAACTTTGCCTGGTTCCAAGTCTGGTTTAAAAAATGAAGCTGAATCCAGGTGGTAAGCCATCATCTTCTGATGTCTATCAGCCAATGTCAAAGGGACATTTTTGAAATTGTGGGCTTCATGAATGACTCTTTTGAAGAATTTGTGTTTTCCTTCAAACCTCATCTTCCACATATCCACAAGTGGTCCGAATGAGATGGGGATACTGCTTCATGTAATAGTGCTTTGGATGGAGTCTATAGTTTGGGAATGCCTTCTGGAGTAAAGCCCTATGCTCTGACACCTTGAAATCCAGATAATGGAGTGCCTCCTCAGTAAACCTAGTAGGCATGCCCAGCTCCAGCACATCTTTCAAGCACAGTATAACCTCCCATGACTCATCTCCCTCTGGGACATAATAAGAAAGAAACCTTTATTTGTCACATACACACTTCAAGCACAGTGAGATTCATCCTCTGCGTTTAACCCATCTGAAGCAGGGAACACACACACACAGCAATGGGCAGCCACACTACAGCACCCAGGGAGCAGTCACGGGTTAAGTACCTTGCTCAAGGGCACTTCAGCCCAAGGCCACCCAATGTTAACCTAAGTGCATGTCTTTGAACTGTGGGGGAAACTGGAGCAGCCAGCAGAAACCCACGTTGACATGGGGAGAACATGCAAACTCCACACAGAAAGACCCCCGCCAGCCGCAGGGCTCGAACCCAGAACCTTCTTGCTATGAGGCAATAGTGCTAACCACTACAATATCATGCCACCCTCAATCTGACCAATCTGCAATGGAAGCAGACTGATCAGGCTCCAATTTTCATGACCATTACCTTCGATAGTGTCTTTGGCATGGAACATTTCAGGAATCATTTGAGGCTGGCTTGTTTTGTCTGAATGCATGTATGGAAATTCCTTTATGGCATTATTCAGCAGCTCGAGAGTGAAGAATTTTTTTTCTCTTAAGTCCTTAATGCAAAGATACAGCTCAGAAGGAATGATCCCTTCAAGCAAATCATGGAGAATGTCAAGGGGAAACCCACCAACAGTATAAAAATGCTGTAGATGATCACTCAGAGGACAACTCCCTTTCACACCATATTGTTTTGCCAACTGAATATTCTGCTGGACTTCTTGGACAAGCCAGCCATGGTCTTGTTTTATTCTTAAGCTAAAGTAGCCAGAACTAGCTTTGTTATTTTGTATTTCATGTCATGTAGCCATGCAAAAGCAGCAAACTTTATCAGATATGAAAATTTTTGGAATCGTGCCAATGAATGAGCAGCTACATACATTGTCTGCCACAATATACAAATCTGTTCCCTTGACACTTGATCCCAATTTTTCCACATATATGCCATGCTTCTCAAGTACCACCAGATCCTGAAACAGAAGATGAAGGATTTCAGAGTATCCACATTGCTTCAGCGAGTTTACCTTACAAAGAAGGGCCAACTGTACTGAATTGAGGGAAGATAGCAATTTTGGGGGAAGATTTCCAAGAACCCAATACACTGCACAATTTTTGTGTTTCTTTTTAGAGGTGCACAGGGGGTTTGCAACTTTAAATGACAATATGGAACCTTCCTTCATCAGTAAGGTATTTTCTCTGACACAAGAACCTTCTCTGAAAATATTGCATCCTTGCAAATTACTATCATCAACACTGAGAGCCTTGTCCAAGATTTCATCTTTTTTTTTTTTTAACAAAGCCTGGAGCATTTTAAGGACAGTGATGTAGACAACCAACTGCTTGTCAATTGTAATGAACTCTACATATTTGGAAATTTGAAATTCAAGTGGGCGGCATGGTGGTGTAATGGTTAGCGCTGTCGCCTCACAGCAAGAAGGTCCAAGTTCAAGCCCCATGGCTGGCGAGGGCCTTTCTGTGCGGAGTTTGCATGTTCTCCCCGTTTCCTCTGGGTGCTCCATTTTCCCCCACAGTCCAAAGACATACAGGTTAGGTTAACTGGTGACTCTAAATTGACCATAGGTGTGAATGTGAGTGTGAATGGTTGTCTGTGTCTATGTGTCAGCCCTGTGATGACCTAGCGACTTGTCCAGGGTGTACCCCACCTTTCGCCCATAGTCAGCTGGGATAGGCTCCAGCTTGCCTGTGACCTTGTAGAACAGGATAAAGCAGCTAGAGATAATGAGATGAGATGAGACATTGCTTCAGGGAGTTTACCTTACAAAGAAGGGCCAACTGTACTGAATTGAGGGAAGATAGCAATTTTAGGGGAAGATTTCCAAGAACCCAATACACTGCACAATTTTTGTGTTTCTTTTTAGAGGTGCCCAGGGGGTTTGCAACTTCAAATGACAATATGGAACCTTCCTTCATCAGTAAGGTATTTTCTCTGACACAAGAACCTTCTCTGAAAATATTATATCCTTGCAAATTACTATAATCAACACTGAGAGCCTTGTCCAAGATTTCATCTTTTTTTTTAACAAAGCCTAGAGCATTTTAAGGACAGTGATGTAGACAACCGACTGCTTGTCAATTGTAATGAACTTTACATATTTGGAAATTTGAAATTCAAGTGGTTAGCACTGTCGCCTCACAGCAAGAAGGTCCCGGTTCAAGCCCCATGGGCGGTGAGGGCCTTTCTGCACGGAGTTTGCATGTTCTCCCTGTGTCCGCATGGGTTTCCTCCGGGTGCTCCGGTTTCCCCCACAGTCCAAAGACATGCAGGTTAGGTTAACTAGTGACTCTAAATTGACCATAGGTGTGAATGTGAGTGTGAATGTTTGTCTGTGTCTATGTGTCAGCCCTGTGATGACCTGGCGACTTGTCCAGGGTGTACCCCACCTTTTGCCCGTAGTCAGCTGGGATAGGCTCCAGCTTGCCTGCGACCCTCTAGAACAGGATAAAGCGGCTAGAGATAATGAGATGAGATGAAATTCAAGTACCACATAGGCAGCTCTTTTGCATGAAGTGGAGAGGGAGCCTCCTTTCCTCATGTGTTTCACAATTACATTTTTCTCTAAGACTGCATTTCCTATTTCTGTAGCTACAGAGATATTAACATCAGGATAGTGGCTCAAGAGTATTCTCTGAATAGCAGAAAAAAGTAAAGGTTTTGAGAGGTCAATTATCTGGTTTATTTGCTGTATGACATCTTGCAATGCACGCTCAGATACATTAAGTATTGTCCACATTCAAAGCAAAAGGGCTGCCAAATTATGCTCAAGCTGGTACTTCAAGTCTTTAGTACTATCATTAGAATTAATGTCTTGAAAAGTAGCATCTTCTGTGTCTCCTTCATTTTCAGTTTGAACAATTTCCACCACATTTTTAGTGTGTCAAGATTCCTGGTTTAAACCACAACTTGCTGGGCATCTTTCTGCCATTATGGCTCCTGCTTTTGTGGGCATTAAATGTGGTTGTCAGAATGGAGGCTCTTATGGATGCAATTGCAGGGGAGAGTGGATGTGGCGCAAACTGCAAATGGAGCCAAATCATAGAACAGGAATTGTAGTCAGGAAATGGGTGGTGGTTGATTGATCAGCAAACAGAGTAGTACAGAGCAGACATGAAGATGAGGTCGGGAATTAATGTAAATGTAACACTGTCTATTGTACATGAGCTAAGGTGACTGTCATGTACTTTCAATTTAGGCCAAATCAGAAGATATAGTTTTGCTCAAGGAGGATATATATGTGACACAGACAACAGTTTGAAAACTGTAACAAAGATATATTCTTTATTGGCAGAAAAGCCACTCTTCAATTGCACCAAAATGAAGAGTTCAGTTAACTACTGAATTTATATTTCTCCATCAAAACCCAGTAACCAACTTGAGACACACTATTAAACAGGCTCAGTTGTAAACAACAACAAAACAGATGCACAATATGGAAAAAAAAGAAAAGTAGTAATACTGTTCAAAATGCAAATAAAATAGAAAAATGGGCCCAAAATAATAAACAAAACAACCCTAGTAACACAGAACGTTAATGTACCGTTAGCCTATGGTTCTCTAAAGGTTTGTTAGAACGTAACCAACAACTAACATTTAGAGAACGTTTCCTCATGGTTATGCAGAAACCTAACGAAGCCAAACGTCCCCGAAACGTTGAGGTAACTAACCAACTGAAACGTTATCATTTGGTTACACTATAACCTCCACACAACGTTATGTTTGGTTGTTTTTTTGTTGTTCTGAGAACTATACGATGCACATTACCCAGAATTCTCTGCGCTTTCAAACAGCTCTAAGGCAAATAACAAAATGGCGGACTTAATGGATGTTACGATAGCCCTTTTATTTAGCTATCTGAAAATTTCACCGAGTCTCCTTGTTGGATTTAGAACTACCAGCGCCAGTGTACGTTATCTGGATTTACAGTACGTGCGATCAGGTACTGTTATTTTATTCTGGTTGTTTGAGTTCTATGATGCAATGTATGTTTCACTATTCACCTAGCAGTTAGCTGCTATGCGTGCAACCATCTCCATCTCCGGTCACCGGCTACATTATACTTAGTGAATCATTGTTGGTATCTCTAAAACATGTCTTTTCCAGTCTCCCATCTGACAAAGAACTCGTACATAATTCTTTCACCTTTGTTGTGATTTAGCACGCTCTTGATATAATGCTATGTAGCATACCTTAGCATGGCTAACGCCATAGCGCCGAGGTTACGCATGATTACCCCATATCGATATACATGTTGTGTAGGTGACAGTGTTCTCTGTTAAAATGTCTGTGTATTTGTGCCTCAGAACGGTGGCATAACAGCAGTACGGATTTCCCCATGTATTATTTGACGAAATATGTTGGTGGATAAAACCTCAAGTGAGGGCCTACTTTTGTAGGCTGCAAAGATCAGCAACACGTTTACTGCAGTACTCTGTTAGCCTAGCTCACTCAAACCACATTGCTTAGAGTTTAGAATATAGCACGAGACAAGCATTGTAGTTCAGAGGTTGCACAGAAAACAGAAAACGTAACGTAACTTTTATTGTCTGTCGAAAAACAACACTTTGTTGGTGTGAAGGGTTGTCATAAAAGTTAATCATCATCATGTATTAAATCCAATGCATAAGGGAATCTGAACTATAAAATAAGTTATCTCTCCGTTGACTTCCATACATTATTTTTTTTTCTTTGTTCCCATGGGGTCTACAGGAAGAAACGAGACCTAGCCACTGTAAGTTGTTGATTGGTCAGGTTGCCTGACGCAATGGCATGTGATGCAAAACGAATGCTCCTCATTGGCTGGACAGATGGATAAGAGGACGTAGGTGCGTGTAGTAAAGTCACTACCCGGAACTTGGATTGTTGAAGTTGGATTTGGAAGCAAACGTCTCTGTTGGAAGTACTGAAGCCTACGTTCTGTTCAAGTACTCTACTTTCGAAAAGGTAATTTGTGATTTCGTTCTGGTTGTGGTTATACCTTAAAGGAGAATTCCGTCTGTTTTGCAAATATGTCTCAAACGTTTGTGGTCAAGGAAAGTTGGCAGTAGCACAAACCGTGAGAAAAATCCATCCCGTCTAAAAAAAAAAAAGTTATACATATAGCTGCTACGCGGATTTCAATTGAAACGGTGGCTACGGGGCAGCCTTTCAACGTTTGTATATTCACATAACTTGTTTCAAAATAGTTTTCATGGGATTGCCCGTGGTGTGTGGACCCTGATGTTTGAAAACATTGCACATTTACTGCATTAGCTAGCACATAGGTGTATAAATTTTGAACTTTTCAAGCCAGCACATACCTTTGTTGCCTTCCAGATTCCCCAGAAGTCAGCGCTGAGCGCATCAAATGCTTCACCAGTGCTCAGCGCTGGCTTCAGGGGAATCAAAAGTTCAAAATTTTATTTGCAAAACAGCCAGAATTCTCCTTTAAAGGATATGTGCAGTATTTTGAACATGAAGCTCCTTTCTGAGTTCTTTGCAATGTAATAGAGTGGTACTCACCGATTTTGTTATGTTTGCTGCTGTCTCAGTTATTTGGCAAATTTGGGGTATGTCTCAGCCTGCTTCAGAATGGCAAGATATGGGCTTATGCACATATCTTTTAATGTAATTTTGAGTTCCATGTTGCAATGTCCATGGAAAGCGTTGTAACAGTTGTATCTTTTTTCTTTTTTAGCAACGCTTCACTCTGCAATGTTTTTGGACTTTGATAAAGTTAAGTCATTCATTGAATGATGAACGTGTTTTTAGTATCATCAATTGACTTGTGGCATTACTGTGTACTGTGCCAATGTGCTGTTAATGTGTTAGTCATTTAGTTTTGTCATTGCAGTCACATTGTATTTCCCCACAATGAGTGAACAGCGATTGGCCAGACAAGCCTACACAAAGAGATGGAAGAGGGTGCAGCGAGAGGTGGAAGCGGTGCGAAAGGCTTTGAGAACAGAAATGCAAGAGGAGAAGGATGCACTAGATGCTGCACGGGCTATGCAAGAAGCGGCCAGGCTTCGTCAACATCAGCAGCAACTGCAAGAACAATCTGTACTACTGGCAGAGGAGAATGAAGAAGAGCCAGAGTGCATGGCAGTACCAACAAGCAGTAGTGTTGGTACTGAGTTTGCATCAGTTGCACTGTGGAGCACACCCATGAATGTGGAGGATAGCACTGACACCAGTGACTCTTACATTGAGGAAAACGACCAACAAAGCTCACTAAAGGACTTTTTACAACACTGGGCCTTAAAACACCAGATTACACACTCTGCACTTGATGACCTTCTTGTAGGATTAAAAGCCAATGGACACACAGAGTTGCCTTCAACAGCAAGAACCCTTCTCTCAACCCCAAGAGACATCAGGTCAACTCCGGTATCAGGAATGGAGTATGTTCACTTTGGTTTAAGGAGAGCTATTGAAGCACAACTAAACCACTACCCACAAGAGGTTCTGAAAAAAATAACCACCCTGGAATTGTCTCTGAACATTGATGGTGTTCCACTGTTCAAAAACAGCAAGACCACTCTGTGGCCTGTCTTGTGTGCCATCCATCTGAGTCCAACTCATGTTTTTCCTGTCACCTTAACATCTGGTCCTGCTAAACCTAATGATTTGGAGTTTCTCAATGATGTGGTTGCAGAAATGAAGGATCTGCTTGAAAACGGAATTCAAGGGAAAATGGTTGTCATGCGCTGTGTTGTATGTGATGCGCCTGCCAAGGCAATGGTCAAAGCAACAAAGCTGTGCACAGGATACTATGGATGTGACAAATGTGCACAGAAAGGGACATGGGAAGACGGCCGTGTAACATACCCTGATGTCCAAAGCACCCTGCGAACCAATGACCTGTTCAGAAGAGAGATGGCTGTCAAGGAAACTGAGGGCTATACAGTGTCCCCATTCCTGCAACTTCCCATTGATATGATCAAAATGTTTCCCATTGATTACATGCACCAAGCTTGTTTAGGTGTCATGAGGAAACTGTTAGTGGAATGGGCGAGGGGAAGCAGGAAGGTGAGACTGTCGACTACACAGCTCCAAGAGGTCAGCAGAAGACTGTGTGGTTTGAGAGAATATATATACCAAGTTGCTTTACCAGAAAGCCCAGGAGCTTGGAAGAAGTCGACCACTGGAAAGCTACAGAGCTGCGCCAGTTTGCCCTGTATACAGGAAAAGTAGTGCTCAAGGGCATTCTGTCCAGGTCACTGTACAGGCATTTCATGGCTTTCAGTGTGGCACTGAACATTTTGGTTTCTCCCAACCTAGCCGGCAAGTATGCAGACTAAACCTGATGGTGTATTTTGTGTCACAGACTGCAGAGCTGTATGGCAGACACTTCATGGTGTATAATGTGCACAGCATGCTCCATTTAACAGAAGAAGCAGAGACCTTTGGATGCCTTGATGCATGCAGCGCCTTCCGGTTTGAAAACTACTTGGGCAAGCTGAAACGTCTGGTCCGATCAGGGAATAGACCACTAATTCAAGTGGCTAAAAGGCTCTCGGAGATGGCCCAGGATCAGACTCCCACAGCTCCAGCACCGAAAAAGAATACCCGAAGACCAAACAATGCGTACATTTTGGCAGGTGCCAAATGTTGTGAGGCCATTGAAGAAAGGAATGACATGGTTTTGTGCAAGGTCTTTCAGAGGGTGGGATCCTCTGTTCACAGATCCTTGTGATTCAAGAATCATTGGGTGCTTCAGAGTGAAAAGGAGTGAGTGTGTCATGAAGCTGGTGCCAGAATGTGAACTCACAAAACAGGCCTTGATGATTGAGGAGCCACAGAAACAGACTAATGTTTTCATGACAGTCCTGCATGATTTTTAGGAGACATCCACACATGCAATTTAACCATCACAATGATTTTTTTGGAGGAATCCTTTTAGGGTAATTGCTGTGTACACTTGCAAAATATGATACAAAATGTGTTTTGCTAATGGGAGATTCTGTGTTTTAGCCATGTAAAAAGGATGGATTGGGAAAATATGTCCATCTTAATGCCATGTTTATTTGTAATGTTTTCTTAAAACCAAATAGACTGTTTCACACCTACAGGAGTTTTCATAGGCCAGCCAAGGGAACTAATACCTTTTGCTCCATTTTCCTTGCTAATGATGCCTTTGTTTTCACAGATGAGCTTCACTGTTGTTGAGTTCACAGACAATGCTATTGAGGTTGTGCCATCTTCATGGCTTGGACACACTTCTGAGGTACGAGTCTTTTTTTTTTGTCGATACATAGCAAATATGTATGCTTACATATATGCCTATATACTTTTGATGGCATATATATATATATATATATATATATATATATATATATATATATATACACTTGTTATATATATATTTTTTAATTATATATTTTTAGCATGGCATGGTCTGCTACTGGACGACACACAATGTGCGATTGCATGTTGTGAAGTGCCGAGCACCAAATACAACTTGGGCCAAACATCCCGTTAAGAAAACCTGGTATGAAACAGGTGAGCTATCGCTGCTATGCACTACATAGAATATACTGAATTGTTCTCTCTATGGCAGCACTGTTTTTTTTTTTTTTTTGGGCTACTGACTAAAAGTCATTTTCCATAGATTCATACGCCAAAGCTGAACAGAAGTGTTTGCAATTGATGGAGTCCTCAAGTGTTGAGACAGAGGATGATGTGAACACTTTTGCAATAAGGCAGCATAAGCGCCCAAGGAGGTTTGTCTCCGAATCCTCTGATGATGGTAAGCTCTCTTCACTAATGACAACATTAGTTACTCAATTCAGTGTTCATTTTCAAGTCATTTACAAGAAATTTACATTGCACATTGTATGGTCTTTCCTTCCAGATGATTCTGCTCCAGTGGTAGCAGCAACCAAGAAGCAACCCAAGACTCTGACTGTGCCTGGAAGCCCTGTGTGTAAGTTAACAGTTCCCAAATCATCATTCATAGCTTGGAGCTAACATTCATGATGAATAACCGGTGCATATTACTTGATTGATCTGATGTTTGTGTGCTCTTTTCAGGTCGGCAGGACCCAATGCCCCTACCACCACAATGTAAGTGTAAGTGTTTTTCAATTTATTTGTAAATGTCTAATGTATTATCATAGGTTCTTCTTTTGCGAATACCATGTATAAGAACCCCCCCCCCAATAAATGACTTAACATCCATATGCACCATCTTTTCAGGGTCAACACCAGCCGGGACTGGAGCCAGTCCTCACCACCCTAGCCCAAGTCCTGTTGACCCTGTTCAAGGTACAGTTGCTTTCAAGTTCCCATTTACAGATGTGGGAATACAAAGTCATGAACAGGAAAACTAACATTTTCTTTTTGAAAACTTCAGCCAGCAGCCGGGCACTACACCCAATTCAGTCAGCCAGGCACCTCCAAGAATCACTGGAAACCTCTTTTGACTCTGTTCAAGGTACAGTTGCTTTCAAGTTCCCATTTACAGATGTTGGAATACAAAATCATGAACAGGAAAACTAATATTTTCTTTTTGAAAACTTCAGCCAGCAGCCGGGCGCTTCATGACGGACAGGGTGTCTCGGCTATCGCAGCCATGTTTGAGAGAAGTAAGTACTTTTATACACACTTAACTAGTTCACTCACTCAGGAAAGTACATTATAAATTACAACTTCCATCACATTTGTCCCCATAGTCACAGAGGCCCACATGAGTCGCTTGATGCGGAGGATCGAGGCTAGGTTTGACAGGACCGAGGCTAGGTTTGACAAGATCGAGTCATTGGTGGAGACCAACGCCCCAACACACACGCCTCAACTCCAGCAAGATGTGGTGTTGGCTAAACCATGCAGCATGGTGATGGAGCTGCTGGAGTTGGACAGGAGTCTGGAACAACCAGACAAGAGGAACAAGATGGTAATTTGCCCTGTCTGTCTGTCTGTCTGTCTGTCTGTCTATCTATCTGTGTGCATGTGTGTGTGTGTATTGTATAAGCTCGCTACAGTAATTTTCATTGCATAATTATTTTTATTTTTTTACAGCAACATTTTCTTGAAACTGTTGGAGGGGCAGGTTTAGGGGCAGCCATTCACCATATGCTACACCGAGTGGCAAATAATGAGGTACTCGCCCAGTACAGCTTGCGGGGCAGACGGGCCAAAATGTCCTTTGATGACCTCATTCTGTGCAAGATTATAAAGGGTAAGTGTTTATATATTGATCACATCACTTTTATGCCATGCTTGACTGACTAGGTTTTGATGTGCAACTTTCCTTTATTTTGCCTTCTAGCTGCATGTGTCAAAAAATTTCCCGGCCATACGGAAGCTGAAGTGGAGGAATGCCTTGGGCAGATTCTAAAATTTGCACCACACAGACGGTATACTTCTGCTCTCTAATTTGGTGCAATCACAGAAATTTCGTGGTTGGTAGTAGGGTGGTTTATCATGCTTTTGTGGACATGTGCTCATTGTTCTTGTTTTTAAACATTTGTTCCTTTTTCTTTTCAGATCAGCTGGTCAGCAGCAACAGATAGACAACTGAATTGTGAACAATGAATTTTTATTCTTTTTTTGTGAACAGTGATTTTTATTCTATTTTTTTGTGAAGTGATTTTTTTATTCTATTTTATGTTTTTGTTATTGAATGCACAGTTACACTTTAAAAAACTGTTATTTCTATTTTATTCTGTTTTGAATGTGTTTTATTGAATGCACCGTTTCAGAAACTTTTCTATTTTATTCTGTTTTGTATATATATGATTGTTTTATTGAATGCACCGTTACACTTTCAGAAACTTTTCTATTTGATTTTCAAACATTTTTTTATTCAAATTTGTTATTGATATTTTATCTCATTAAACTTTCAAGACCTGCCAAATTTGCCTGTTCATTCATCACTGACAGTTTTCTCATGTAGATGTGCTAGCAGTTATGTGTTGATGTTGCTAATTAGTTGCAAGTAAAACCTAACTAAAACATAACATTCTACAATGTCAGTGGGACGTTAGGCTAACATTCAGGGAACCAAACATGCAACCAGCAAGGTTAGGGGAAGGGCAGGGGAAGGTTGTTGTTGTAACCAACAGGAAACGTTTGGGCAACGTCAGAAAAACTTTCTGTGGCAACCAAGTGGCAACCAAACCTAACGTATATGCACCATATAGGCAACCAAAGGCGTACGTGCCCAGAACGTTCTGGGAACATAACATTGTTACTAGGGAAAGCCCAATGAAGTCAGTCGTACAGATTAGTCAGTGTCCTCAGTTCGTCCATATCCAGTGTGGGTGTGTGTATTAGTCCTTCAATGTACAACTGTTTAATTGTTCATATACTTGTTCATCTACCCGGGTAGTGTGAGTTTGTATCTTATCTGTATGATGTGATAGATGTGCTTTCTCCAGATGCACGATGAAGCTGCATCCGACGTCACACCCTCCACGCATGTAAGCCGGTGTCCTGCTCCATGTCCCTCGGGTCTGGGCTCTGGCTCGCCATCCCAATCGACTCATACACAACCAAAAAAAAAAAAAGCAACCTGCATAGAGCAGCAGTTTTTATAATCTCCTATCAATCTCTTTTTTCTATTTAGACATTTTTCAAAATCAACTGTACAGTATTTATTGTCTTTTTAATCTTAAATCAGCGAACGTAAACCATTCACATTGTATCATATACAACTACCGTATAAAATGAATTTTTAAACAGCCAACACACACAAAATGGTGTGTATGTGAATTATCCTGTGTTTTTTTAGCTTTTCCCACCACATAGTGTACAAATTATGAATTAAATCACATTCCAATCATGTTTGAGAATGATTAAATGAATTACTGTCTCTAAATAACTCAAATGCACACTGCTGTGTGTGTTTTACCTAGCATATAGCAATAGCACAAATTATATAGCAGTAGTACCATTGCTAACACAGTAATAGTTTGATTAGCACAGACAATTTTCCACTAAAATACCATGAAACACATCCTCAATTCACACATATACATTCATCTGTCTCCGGTTGGTTTTAAACATGGTCTCCGAAGCATAACAACACATAAATATATTTTTTTTCCATGAAATGAATGAGCAATTAGCCGTGGTTGGCAGCAGCTAGCATACTATGCTAAGCACTAATGATTATTACTCACTGGAGTTTTCTCTTGACAAAACACAATAACACAGCGATGTCCGGCAACCCAAAAACCTCCTCACGGGTGCGGATACCTTCCGGGATAATTAACTCAACACAAAATAAAGTTTTAACCACTCTTCATCTAGCTATCAACACAACATGCTCTCTCTCTCGGCTGTAGTATGTCTGCTAAGAACTAAGAGTGTGGGTGGTGCTTGTGCGAGTGAATGCACACCCTGCTGGTGAAAATAAGGAACTACAACTACAAACTCATTCAGACTGTATAGACCCTTTTCAGTCACGTGACCTTCATAAATGCGACCGCCATTTTGGACATGTAGTGGACTTCGGCTCGAATCAGTTTGAATGCGAGGAAGGCAACAAACAAAAGAAAAAGGAGCGAGATGCAGAAAACTGTATTTACTAGTTTACTGTAATTATGATCTGGCAGCTATTTACACCGGATCCAGTGTAAATAGCTGCCGGAGCCAACGTCCAAGCTTGCCGGAGCGCACTCCGGCCGGCCGTGAGCTAGCGCACTCCGGAACCTCGGACGTTGGCTCCGACAGCTATTTACACTGGATCCGGTGTAAATAGCTGCCAGATCATAATTACAGTAAACTAGAATGGAATGTTAACAGCAATGTAATGCCTTTTCTGGCTAATTTTATTCGTCTTACCTCCAACAAAGTGGTCACTACACAAGCATTGGTATGCCGCTATCCATCTTCTCCGTCGGTCAGCATCTACCGGGATCCGATAAAATGATAACCCTTGCCTTGTTTGTTGATGGTTACTACATCCAGGTGCACAACAATATAGTGGCATGATGGAAGTCTTGCTGAAAATAAACACTTTCTTTGCTGCCGTTCCTCAATGTTGGCTGTGGTAAACTACTGGTAGTACATGTCCAAAATGGCAGCCGCGTTTGTCGTAACGTCACGTGAAAAGGGTCCATAGCTCAACATGGTTAAACTGGAAACATTAGGGATTACACTGTGTGTGTAACTAAAGGGCGTTACATCCCCCCCCCCCAACCAGCATGTGTCCCTGCATGCTTAACTCTACACATGTAATGTGTGACCAATCTCTGGTGCAGGAGTGACATCGAAAGCTTGCATGACAACTTGGTCTAAACTGTTCAGAATAGAGTGTATAGCAAAGGCTAAGGGGTTTCCTAGTGTTTTGTATGTCAGTCTATCAGGCTCAGTTCTTTGTCTTGTTGACCTTCTGACCTCTGAACTTCCAATTTCCTCCTGAAAAGGAGTATCTTCACTCACTCTCAACTCATCTCCATCTTTTTTCTCTTCCACATTTCCATCATTATTCCCATCTGCGTTTCCTTCCACAGATTCATCTTGGAACGATTCTTTTTTGACTCCTGGATCATCCTCAACAATTAAGTCTTTCTCCACAGGTGAGTTTATTTCAACAGGTATGTGTTTTTCCATAGGTGAGTTCATTTCAGCAGGTAAGTTTTCCTCCACTTCCTCAGAAGTACTTACTTCCTGATTTCCCATTGGATTAAACACATCAGCCTCTGGATTTAGACTTAATCTTCCAGAGCTCAGTTCATCCTTGTCATTTAATTCAGTGAAATCAACTCTTGAATGAGGAATTTCATGGACAATGGTTATTGCTGGGAATGTGACATTCTCTTTAGCAGTTTGTGAGAAATAGTAATCTATTTCCTCCTCACTTTCCCATAACTGCTCTGGTTCAGTGGCCTCATTTCGCTTGCCTGGGGGATTGGAGCTTTACCCCTCTTTTCTTTGTCTTGCCTCAACTCATCCTGAATGGAGGAAGCCTGAAACCCACAGGGTAGCAACAAGTCTCTATGAAGTGTCCTCTCTGGACCTTCAGAGTTCACTGGAGCAACAACATAGACTGGTGAATAGGTCCTTCTGGATTGAGTCCGAATGCCACGTCGATAGGGAGGTTTGGCTGTCTCCCAAACATCAACTGGTAAGGAGAAAAAACAGTGGTGTTGTTTCTGGTTGTGTTGTATGCATGAACCAGAGGCTGTACATGATCACACCAGTTGACTTTGTCCTCTTCTTGGAGAGTTCCCAACATCTCCAGGAGTGTCCTATTGAACCTCTCGACGGGATTACCGTGAGGGTGGTAAGGCGTGGTTCTTGTCTTCCTTATCCCCAACAGCTGACAAAGGTCTTTGATAAGGGCAGACTCAAAATTTCGACCTAGGTCACTGTGAAGACGTTCAGGTAGACCGTAGTGAACAAAGAAACTGTTCCACAAAGTCTTGGATACTGTCTTGGCTCTCTGATCAGCCGTGGGAACGGTGACAGCATACTTGGTGAAGTGGTCGGTTATGACCAAGATGTTCTTTGTCCCACGTCCATCAGGTTCCAAAAACAAGTAGTCCATACATACGAGTTCAAGTGGTCGACTTGTTCAGATGTTTACAAGGCGTGTGTTTTTCTCAGCCTTGGCCTTGCGGTGTACACACACCTCGCAGGTTCGGACTTTCCTCTCAACATCCATAAACATTCTTGGCCAATAGAAACGTGTATGGACAAGGTTCAAAGTCCTGTCCATTCCCATATGACCAACTGAGTCGTGGAGACCTTCAAGTGCCATCTCTCTGAATTTTAAGGGCAGAACCAACTGGTAGAAAGGCTCACACCGGTTCATGCACTTCCTGTACAAGACACCATTGTCTAGTACAAGTTGATCAAACACTCGAAGCATGAGTTGAACTTCTCAATCTTCTTGTCAGTGTAGACAGTAAGTGAGATGTTTCCACATACTGACAATGTCAATGACTCTGCTGATCTGGGGATCATTTCTTTGTTCTGCAGCCCAGTCCTGCTGTGACATCCGAGGTAGGGTGCTGGATCCAGGCAGTAGGTCAGCCTGAAAGAATTCAGCTGGGATAGCACCAACATCAACAGCAAGACACTCTACTGAGACAGGTGAGTGGCTGCCTTCCTCATCATCTGGAGAACAATATAGCTCATGTCTCTGACAAAGAGCTTTGAAAGCTTCTTTGGGGAAACCGAGTTCACTCCCTTCATCCACAAACTTTGAAATGAACTGTTTCACTCGATCATCCTTGACTTGAGCACTTTGATCAGCTCCAGCTTGAGCATGTGGATGTCTGGATAAACCATCGGCATCAGCATTTCTTTTGCCAGCTCTATACTGTATACTGAAATTGAAATTGGACAAGGCAGCGAGCCACCTGTGTCCTGCAGCATCGAGCTTGGCTGATGTCAAAACACAGGTCAGAGGATTATTATCCATCATGACTGTGAACTCTGTACCATAAAAGTAATCAAAAATTTATCAGTGACAGCCCATTTAAGTGCTAAAAATTCAAGTTTGTGAGTGGGGTAACATCGCTCACAGTTAGACAAACCTCGACTTGCATAGGCAATTACCCTCATCTCACCGTCTTGCTCCTGATAAAGAGCTGCTCCAAGCCCATGCAGGCTGGCATCAGTGTGCAAGACATATGGCTTCCTGGGATTGGTGAAGCCAAGTACCGGAGCAGTTGTCAACTTTTCAACGAGTGCTTTGAATGCATTCTCACAATCTGAGGTCCATTGCTCATTGAAGGGTCATTTCAGGTCAAAGTTTGAGAATAACTTTGAACTTTTGGACTTCTTCTGTGGAGGAAGGTAACCAGCAGTCAAGGTATTAAGAGGTTTGGCAATTTTTGCATAATCCTTGATGAACCTCCAGTAATATCCAGTAAATCCTAAAAAGGATTTCAACTCACTGATATTGGTTGGATGGGGCCAGGTTGTCAGAGGGGCAATTTTCCCTGGGTCAGTCTCTACTCCATTTTCTGAGACATGACCAAAATATTTGACTGACTTTTTGAAAAAATGGCACTTTTCAGGGGATAACTTGAGACCGAATTCCTTTAGCCTGCTTAAGACATGCATGAGACGGCACTCATGTTTCTCAAGTGTGTCAGCAAACACAATGAGATCATCAAGGAACACTAAGACTTCCTTGAGGTTGAGAGAGCCTACACATTTCTCCATGACTCGCTGGAAAGTTGAGGGGGCATTTGTGACCCCCTGGGACATTCTGTTGAACTCCCAGAAGCCCATAGGTGTAACGCAGGGGTGTCCAAACTGATCCATAAAGGGCCGTGTGGCTGCAGGTTTTCATTCCAGCCATGCAGCAGCACACCTGATTTGGCTTATTCAATCAACTGACACACCCACCCTTTAATCAAGGGTGGGTGTGGCTGCAAGTATTTGACTGTGTGAAGACAGTTCAGTTGATTGAGTGAGCCAAGTCAGGTGTGCTGCTGCATGGCTGGAATGAAAACCTGCAGCCACACGGCCCTTTATGGATCAGTTTGGACACCCCTGGTGTAACAAAAGCCGTCTTGTGTTTGTCCTCTTCGCCTACCTCCACCTAATAGTAGCCCGATTTCAAATCCATAACGGAAAACCATTTGGACCCTGTGAGAGCGGCAAAGGTTTCCTCTATGTTGGGTAAGGTGTACACATCCTTTATGGTCTGATTGTTTAACTTTCTGTAGTTGACGCATAAGCGGATGGCGCCATTTTTTTCTTTACAACAACTATCAGTGAGGCAAAAGGGCTTTCTGATTCTCTTATAATGCCAGCATCCAAAGGTTCTTTGAGATGAAACCTCACAGCTTCATAATTGGATGGGTGAATGGGCCTCACTCTCTGCTTAAAGGGTGTTGGATCAGAGAGATGGATCTTATGTTTGACCACAGTGGTATGACCATAATCAAGGTTGCCTCTTGCAAAAACTTCAGGGATGGAGTTTAGTTTTTTCATGATCCTCTCTTTCCATTCCTCTGAAAGTGGAGAATCAGTGAAGTCAAAAGTTATTTTGTCAGTGTGGTTTGTGGAACCCATAGCTGTTCTTTGAGCTATACTGCTGGGGGGTTGTGACACCTGATTCTCTTCAGCTTTGTCTGATGAGGTGGATAAAGGAAAGATAGAGTGAGGAATGGAAAGCTTTGCTATGCCATGGTTTGGGGGGAATTGTTATGTTGTGTGCTGTCTCATTCTTAAGCAGAATGGGGACTTTGAAGCATGTTTGCTGAGGGCTTGACATGACATAACTACAAAAAGACAAACTGCTGGGTAGACTAGATTGAGTGGATGGCTCTACTAAAAGCAGGCCTCCCTTGTTGGTGGGTACCCTTCTTACATAACCACTCAAAACCCTCTTTTTTGCCAGCTGGGATCACAATGGCTTTCTTACATTGTAGCTTTACTCTTCCCACCATGTCATTGTTTTGTTTGATCTGGCATGTGCTGTACATGTCCCGAATGAGGGGGATGTTGGTGCCTAAAAGAGCAGGACACTTTGCATTGGACCTACAACCTGGGACAAAAAGAGCTAGCATGCTAACAAGTTCAGCTTTACCTGTGATGTTTTCTGGAAACTGTATGCTAATCTCTACATAACCCAGGTAAGGTACATTTTGACCTCCTGTGCCCTCCACTTTGAGAATGTCTCTAAGGGGCAGAACTGGTTGGGAAGACAGGTAAGTATCATGAAATGACTGGGAAATGGTTGTAACCTGTGAACCAGAATCAATAATTGCTTGGCACTGCACTGTTTCAATGTTAATGACAGCAACAGATCTTGGGTCTACTAAACCATTAAGGAGCTCATCCTCAGAGGTTTGTATGTGTCCACATTTAGCTCTGTTTTCATTGTGTTGTATCTTGGGACTCTCAATTCTCTCTTCAGCTCCAGTAGGTCTCTTTACTGGGAGCCTGTCCAGTTTAAAGGTAAGAGCTGTTTAGCTTTCCACTCATCTTGCCTTGCTCTTAATTCTTTGTATTTTCCATCCACAGCAGCTTTGTCAATTTGGTTCTGACATACCCTGGCTATGTGGCCATCTTTGCCACATCTAAAACAGAACCAGGCTCTAGGCTGAGGTTTGTGTGTTACCTGATGAGCTTGTGCCTCAGCTCTTGGTGTGGGCAGGTTTGGTTTGTTGGCTGACATTGTCTCATTTTCTTCTGTTTCTTAGGTTTCTGGGTGCTGAGCTGCAGTTTTAGTTCAGCAAGCTGCTGCTTTAAACTTTGTCTCAGCGATATATGCCTGGAGAACACTTGGACTTGCATCACCATAAGGATACATGTCAGGCACAGAATGCACATTTGCAGTGACTTTTGGTTTTGAGGCTCCAAAGTGATGGTGCATTCGATCCAACTTGGTTGCCCTTCTATCCTCTTCTGTTCTTAGCTGTAAAAGTAGCTCTGCAAAGTCAAGGTGTTTTCCAGGTTTCAGCTCTAACTGCACGATGAGATTATGGTCCCAGCAGCTGTGTTTGAATTGTTTCAGCAGGTGATGGCTTGCTGATGACTGACTGACTCCATTTCTCTTCACAGCGGTGCTGAGGAGCACCTGAAGCCTTTGCAGATACTCTGAAGCTTTTTCACCAGAGTTTTGGTGAGTGTTCAAAAACCTGGGGAAGATTTCATCACCATCCTCTACCAGACCATAAGCGGAGTCCAACAGCTTCACATATTCCCTTGGATGAGCAGAGGAACCTAGTTGTCTGACAATGTCTGAGGCTGGAGGAAGCAGACTCTCTAATATTTTCCTACGTTGAACATCTACAGGGGCTCCATCTTGGAACATCAAATCTACATGGAGGCACCATGTTTCAAAATCAGTTTCTCCAGAAGGTTTTGGCACTTTGCCTGAGAAAGGGCGTAGCCACTTGGATGGGCTCTGAGATGTGGAAGGGTCACTTTTAATCACATGCTCAACCACAATGCGCTGCACATCAGATGGGTTTAAGTCATCATCTCGTAGATCGAGAGTTTTAACTTTTTTCATTTTCTTACATACTGCAGGTTGAGCCACTTCCTTATCTGTTTTGGTATCGAGTTGAAAGGAAGTGAGTTTTGAGAGGTCAATCTTCTTGGCCTTTGATTTTCGTATGAGGGGTGTGACACTGTGTTCAGAGTGAACACTCTCATCAGAAGACTCACTGCTACTGCTTAAAGCAAGGCTAGTAGAATATGTGAGCACATTAATACTATCTGCCTGCCATGTCACTGCAGGATTGTTCACATTTAGAATCTCAAGAGGAAGATTTAGCTCAAATATTGCCATCACAACATCTGAATCAAACTCCACAATGGCTGCATTCTCCTTTCCTGCAGCTTGAAACTGCACTACTTTAGTTACAGTCCCATATGTTCTTAATGAAGCAATGATATCAGCATCAATGTCTGTTTTGGTTAGCCCAATTACACAAATGGACTCCTCTGCATTAATACCATACATTTGTTCAATATCCATGTTTGTATTACTCTTTACTCATAGAAGAATATGAAATAAACTTAATGAGAAAAAGTAAAATGTCTGAAAAAATGTGTTAAAACTGTGTCCATCTATTATTAATCCTCTTGGCTGGCTCGCCACAAAGTGCAGATGTAACACTGTCTATTGTACATGAGCTAAAGTGACTGTCATGTACTTTCAATTTAGGCCAAATCAGAAGATGACGCGGTACGCGGTGGTCCGGACTACCGTTGTGGTCCGGACCACGCCGTTTTCAGGTGTGGTCCGGACCACCAAGTTCAGAAGACAAATAAATTTTAAATTTTCAGCTACTTCTTCCCCTAATTTAGAATAAATTCTTTCCTTTGCCCTTTCTTCTGTTGCTTTGTAGTCTCTAGCACATTTTTTCTTATTCCTTAGAAGCTGTTCATAACCACCCTGAGACATAATGACGAAAGTTGGTAAAATTATTTTTCACTTCCCTCGTGGCAGCTCCCGCTTTTTTACATGCGTTAGAACTGGTATCTTTTATTGCGCGTGTGTTTTACGCATGCATTTCTCTTCCGGTTTGAGAAAAAATAACAAATGATGTACGACTTTGTAAAAAAACTCGTATTAAATGACAAACACAGTATGATTTTGGTAAGTTTTTATTTATATCGTAATATAATACAGCATACGGTGAACCGGACCACAATCCAGGAAAAATAATTAATTAATGCCCTCGTTTTGTATGGAAAATATGGTGATCCGGACCACCGCGTACCGCGTCAGATATAGTTTTGCTCAAGAAGGATATATATGTGACACAGACAACAGTTTGAAAACGGTAACAAAGATACAGTATATTCTTTATTGGCAGAAAAGCCACTCTTCAATTGCACCAAACTGAAGAGTTCAGTTAACAAGTGAATTTATATTTCTCCATCAAAACCCAGTAACCAACTTAAGATATACTATTAAACAGGCTCAGTTGTAAACAACAACAAAACAGATGCACAATATGGAAAAAAGGAAAAGTAGTAATACTGTTCAAAATGCAAATAAAATAGAAAAATGGGCCCAAAATAATAAACAAAACAAAGTCCAATGAAGTCAGTCGTACAGATTAGTCAGTGTCCTCAGTTTGTCTGTATCCAGTGTGGGTGTGTGTATTAGTCCTTCAATGTACAACTGTTTAATTGTTCATATACATGTTCATCTACCCGGGTAGTGTGATTTTTTATCTTATCTGTATGATGTGGCGGCACGGTGGTGTAGTGGTTAGCGCTGTCACCTCACAGCAAGAAGGTCCGGGTTCAAGCCCCATGGCCGGCGAGGGCCTTTCTGTGTGGAGTTTGCATGTTCTCCCCGTGTTCGCGTGGGTTTCCTCTGGGTGCTCCGGTTTCCCCCACAGTCCAAAGACATGCAGGTTAGGCTAACTGGTGACTCTAAATTGACCGTAGGTGTGAATGTGAGTGTGAATGGTTGTCTGTGTCTACTGTATGTGTCAGCCCTGTGATGACCTGGTGACTTGTCCAGGGTGTACCCCGCCTTTCGCCCGTAGTCAGCTGGGATAGGCTCCAGCTTGCCTGCGACCCTGTAGAACAGGATAAAGTGGCTAGAGATAATGAGATGAGATCTGTATGATGTGATAGATGTGCTTTCTCCAGATGCACGATGAAGCTGCCTCTGATGTCATACCCTCCACGCATGTAAGCCAGTGTCCTGCTCCATGTCCCTCAGGTCCGGGCTCTGGCTCGCCATCCCAATCGACTCAAACACAACCAAAAAAAAAAAAAACAACCTGCATAGAGCAGCAGTTTTTATAATCTCTTATCAATCTCTTTTTCTCTATTTAGACATTTTTCAAAATCAACTGTACAGTATTTATTCTCTTTTTAATGTGAACCATTCACATTCACAATGTATCATATACAGCTATAAAATGAATTTTTAAACAGCCAACACGCACAAAATGATGTGTATGTGAATTATCCTATCTGTGTTTTTTTAGCTTTTCCCACCACATAGTGTACAAATTATGAATTAAATCACATTCCAATCATGTTTGAGAATGATTAAATGAATTACTGTCTCTCAATAACTTAAATGCACACTGCTGCATGTGTTTTAGTTAGCATATAGCAATAGCACAAATTATATAGCAGTAGCACCGTTGCTAACACAGTAATAGTTCAATTAGCACAGACAATTTTCCACTAAAATACCATGAAACACATCCTCAATTCACACATAATTCATCTGTCCCCGGTTGGTTTTAAACATGGTCTCTGAAGCATAACAACACATAACAAAGATATTTTTTCCATGAAATGAGTGAGCAATTAGCTGTGGTTGGCAGCAGCTAGCATACTATGCTAAGTGCTAATGATTATTATTCACCAGAGTTTTCTCTTGACAAAACACAATAACACAGCGATGTCCGGCAACCCAAAAACCTCCTCACGGGTGCGGATACCTTCCGGGATAATTAAGTCCACACGAAATAAAGTTTTAATCACTCTTCATCTAGCTATCAACACAATGTGCTCTCTCTCTCTTGGCTGTAGTATCTCTGCTAAGAACTAAGAGCGCGGGTGGCGCTTGTGCGAGTGAATGTGCACCCTGCTGGTGAAAATAAGGAACTACAACTACAAACTCATTCATACTGTATAGCTCAACATGGTTAAACTGGAAACATTAGGGATTACACTGTGTGTGTAACTAAAGGGCGGTACATAAATAATGGTCTTAACCAGGAAGTCAGTCAGAAAACAAACGGCTTGGTAAAGTCAGGCATGGGACAGAACGATACTTTGCACTGAGTGATTATTTGAATGAGGTTTAAGTAGGTGAGGTAATTGGCAGGTGAATTGATGACATGTGATGTAATTAGTATTCTGATGACAAAGGGTGCTGTGATTCATGGGGAATGTAGTATGGAGCAGCCATGTTTGGAGGCTGCTCTGAACTCAGGCTTTCAGCGTTGTTACTGACAGAACCCCCCCCAAGGAGCTCCCTCTGGGAGTAACCTTCTTCATTGGTCGACCTTTCTTTCTTGATGCAGGCTTGTCGGGGTGCAGGCTGTGGAATTTTTGCATGAGGAGTGGGTCTAAGATGTCCCTAGAACTGACGCAACTATGTTCCTCAGGGCTGTAACCCTCCCAGTTGACCAAATACTTGAGTTGTCCGTGTCTGCAGCCGGAATTGAGGATTTTTTTGACATGATAGCTAGGCTTGCCTCCAATGTCTGGGAAGGGGGCTTCTTGTGTGGGTGTGTCAGAGGCTAGAGATAGCAGGTTTGAAGAGGGAGATATGAAATGTGGGTGCCATCTTACTGTGAGGAGGGAGCTCAAGCCTGTATGAGACCTCATTGATCTTACATAGCACTTTGAATGGGCTGATGTATTTGGCTTGTAGCTTTCTGAAGGACTTGGGTTCCCTGAGGTCCTTCATAGAGACCCATACTCAGTCACCTGGTGCATACTCTGAGGTGATACTTCAGTGCTTGTCAGCATAATGCTTGTACTTGGTGTTGATGCTCTCTAGTCTCTGATGAACCTCCTCCCCTAACTGCTGACTCCCCTGGAACCAGGAGTCGATGGCCGGAATCTGCATAGGGGTATCATCCCATGGGAAAAGTGAAGGTTGGTATTGAGTACGCACTGGAACAGGCTTAGTTGAGTGGCTGAATGCTTGAGCAAGTTTTGTGCATACTCAGCCCATGGAAGAAATCATGCCCAATCCTTCTGATTCTGTATGCAAAATATGCGGAGGAAGCAACCCACCTCCTGGTTCACTTGTTCAACTTGGCCATTGGACTATGGGTGATACCCAGAAGTGAGGCTGATGGACACTTCCACTCTGTCCATGAACCATGATCATAGTCTTCAGATGAACTGGGGACCCTGGTCACTGACTATGTACTCAGGGATACCATAGTAGTGGAAGATTTATGCGAATAAGAGTTCAGTGCTTCTGAAGGCAGTGGGAAGACCTGGTAGTGGGATGAGCTTGAGTGAGTTTGAAAACCTATTGACAATGACCAGAATAACTGTGTTGCTTTGTGACTGGGGTAGGTTGGTGATAAAGTTAAAAGTGATGTGTGACCAGGGTCAATGAGGTACTGGGAGGGGACATAGCTTACCAGCAGGGGGATCTCAGGGGACCTTGGCCTGGGCACAGATGGAGCACAAGGAAGCAAAATGGTTGATGTCCAATATCATGTTTTCCCACCAGTACTTGTTCTGGAGAAGTCAGTAAGGGCAATGGCTGCTAGGGTGTCCAGTGGCAGGAGAGGAGTGCACCCAGGTGATGAGTTTCCCTCTGAGTTTGGGTGAAACATGCAAAAGTCCAGGCAGACAGTTTTCAGGAGGGCTAGTGGGTTGTGTCTGTCTGATCGCCCTGTCAATGTCCCAGGTTATGGCCTGCAAGGAACATTCAGGTGGAAGGACCATGGTGGGTTCAACAGAGTGTGGTGAGGATGTGTTGATGCAGGAGAGAGCATCAGCCTTGATGTTTCTGGAACCAGGGCTATAGGAGATAGTAAATTGGGACCTGCTGAAGAATAGAGTCCACCTGGTCTGACAGGGGTTCAAATGCTTAGCAGTCTTTAAGTATTCCAGGTTCTTGTGGTCAGCCAGGATTATGAATGGGTGTGCTGCACCCTCCAACCAGTGTCTCCATTCCTCCAAGGCCAGCTTGACATCCAAGAGCTCTTGATTATGTATGTCATAATTTCTCTCTGCAGGCGTGAGCTTTTTGGAGAAAAATGCAACTGGGTGAAGCTTGGGTCTTTCTCTGAAGCACTGAGACAAAACCCTTCCTACTCCTGTTTCAGATGTGTCCACCTCCACAATGAAGGGTTTAGAAGGATCTGGATGCTGTATTATGGGAGCTGTGGTAAATGCTGACTTGAGCTGGTTGAAGACCTGATTGGCTGCAGGGTTCCAGTGGAGCCAATGAGATCCATTCTTCAGGAGTGAGGTGAGAGGGGCTGTGATGGTGTTGAACCTGCAGATATTCAGATGATAGAAATTTGCAAAGCCCAGGAATTGTTGCAATTCCTTGACAGATGTAAGAGTGGACCATGATGTCACAGCTTTAACTTTGGCTTGCCCCCTTTGAGCTGATAATGTAACATAGGAATGAGATCTGGCTGACATGGAATTCACACTTTTCTGCCTTTACATATAGGTGGTTCTAGAGCAGGCGAAAGAGCACTGACCTGATGTGCTCATGGTGGATGTTCTCATCTGGGGAGTAGATTAAGATGTTATTGATATATGTGATAATGACCCTCCCCAACATGTTCCTGAGCATGTCTTTTATGACAGGGGTTATCAACATTTTCTGCTTTGAGACCCACCTATTCATACTTGTAACAAGTCAGGGCCCATTAAAAATATCCCCAATTGCTTTGGCTCATCTATTCTATTAGAATCTAATAACCTATTGTAACATGTATTAATGGGATGCAACATCACTCCCTGTTACAGATGGGAGTCCAGGAATTAAATAAATGCAATAAAAACAAACTGTTTTTAATTGTAGGTATGGTATTTAAAACTGTATGGATGTGCCAGAAGTCAACATACCATACATGCAGGGCATTGTTAGAATGTAAGCACTTACAGATGTACTGTATGTGCAGAGGAGAGTGGGTGCAGACTGACAATCAAAGCTAAGAAGAGAGACTAGAATCAGAGTTGACAAAGAAGCGAGGGTCAGGAGATCGGAGAACAACACAGGGAAGATAAGGCAAAGAGCAAAAATGTGAGCGAGAAAGCAACAGAGTCAGAAATACTAGAAGCATTCAGAATAAACAAAGCTTGGTATGTACTGAGCAGGCAGAATGATACTTTGCACTGGAGTGTTTGTTTGGGGAGCTAAAATAGAGGGACAGGTGATTAAGGAAATGAGAGACAGCTGAGTTTCAGTAGGCTGGAGACAGAGGGCGCTGTGTGTCTTGGTAACTGTAGTTCAGAGTGTCCATGTTTGTAGTTTGTTCTTTCTCAGCAGGTTTACTGACAGAACACTCCCCACCCCCCTGAGGAGCTATCTCCAGGAGCTACATTCTTTCTTGGATGACCCCTACCTCTGGGTGCTGGTTTGTTGGAATATTGGGTATGAAACTCTTGTTTCAGACGTGGGTCGAGAATGTCCCTGGACTTGACCCAACTTTGTTTCTCAGGTCCATATCCTTCCCAATCTACCAGGTACTTGACTTGGCCTCCTCTTCATCTTGAGTCAAGGATCTTATTTACCTGGTAGATGGGCCTTCCTTCTAGACTGAGTGTAGGGTGTTTCTGGACTGGTGTGTTGCTAACAAGGGGCCCTGGGATAGCAGATTTCAGGTGTGATACATGGAATGTAGGAGATACTTGGCTGTGAGGGGGAAGTTCAAGATGGTATGTGTGGCAGAGGGGGTGTGGCCAAGCAACAGTCTGTGAATGGAGGGCGGGGTCAGGGAAGGTAAGTGGCTAGGTCATTACACCTGATGTCAATTTGTGTGTGTGTGTGTGTGTGTGTGTGTGTGTGTGTGTGTGTGTTTGTTGCAGGGATGGAGTATAAAGGGAGGGGGAGAGGAGAGAAGAGGGATTCGCTCCCCGACCACAAGACATGTGTGCATGCGTGAGTGAGTGAATGAGGGAAAGAAATAAAGAAAGCTGAAAAGCTCAATAAAGTGAGTGTGTGTGAACACGAACTCTCGCCTGCCATGCTTCAGTGCTCCACCCACATCGGGGATTACTACAGTGGTGCCGAAACCTGGGAACGCACAGAAGGGAACCACCCCATGGAGTCCTCCCCGTTCAAAGAGCTCATCCTTGCCCTCGCTACCGCCCAGCAGATCCAGCATCAAGAGCTGATCACCCTCCGGAAGGAGAAGCAGCAGCGCTTCGAAGCCTTGATGCTGGCCCAGCAGGAAGATTGCCAGGCATTCCGGCACTGGCTTACGTCAGCAGGGCCACCGGCCACCGCTGCCGCCACCCTCGCGAAGATGGGACTGCAGGACAATCAGGAAGCGTTCCTTGCTCTCTTTGAGCAAGCAGCCGAGGCGTGGGGGTGGCCGCTGGAGCAGCACGTGGCACGCCTCCTCCCGCTCCTGACTGGTGAGGCGCAGCTCGCAGCGCAGCAGCTCCCTGCTGACAGCTGGCTGGTCTATGTGGACCTGAGGAAAGCCATCCTGCAGCGGCTCGGCCGCTCCCCGGAGCAACACCATCAGCGCTTCCGGACGCTGACGCTGGAGGAGGTTGGCCGGCCATTTGCATTCGGCCAGCAACTCCGGGACGCCTGCCGACGGTGGCTGAGGGCGGAAGACCGCGACACCAAGGAGATCATCGATCTGATGGCACTGGAGCAGTTCATCTCTCAACTTCTGGAAGGAACAGCGGAATGGGTCCAGTGTCACCGCCCGGCATTGCTGGAACAAGCCATCGAGCTGGCGGAGGACCATCTGGAGGCGGCTCCGACGGCAGGAAGACGAGGCATCTCCCCTCAATTCTCTTCTCTCTCTTTTCCTCCTGTCTCTTGTCCCCCTCCCCACCCAGTTCCCCTGCAACGAAGGCGGCGGCTGGCTCCTCCCCAGCCGGCCCATCACACCCATGGTGTCCTCCCATCTCCCTTCTCTGTGTCTGTGTTGTCTCCCCCTCAGGTGAGTGACACCCATAACACCAGTGCAGAGGGAAAGCCTGGGCCGGTGTGCTGGCGCGATGGGGAATCGGAGCGTCTCCCGACTCAGAGCCCCGCAAGGGAGGTGGGGGCTGTCATCCGGATCCCCAACGCGCCAGAAACCGCCCCTGATCGGGCCGGAACGTATCGTGCACCGGTGAGTATTCAAGGGGATACATATCACGCTTTGGTGGATTCCGGTTGCAATCAGACCTCAATTCACCAACGCCTGGTGCAAGGTGAGGCATTGGGGGAAGCACAAGCGGTGAAGGTGTTGTGTGTGCATGGTGATGTTCACCATTACCCTCTAGTGTTGGTCCAGATTCTATTCCGGGGCAAAATGCATAAAATGAAGGCAGAGGTTAATCCTCGCCTTACCCACTCATTGATCTTGGGTACTGATTGACTGGGATTTAAAGAATTAATGGAATATTTAACACATAGTGGGTCCTGCCCTAGTAGGTCATGGGAAGATCCTGGTGTGGCATTGGCTGGAGCAGCTGTCACAGAGCCATCTGCGTCAACACTGCGTCAGAGTGAGGGGCACCCCGCTCCTCCTCCCTCTCTCGGGGAGTCCCTTGGGGATTTCCTGTTAGAGCAGTCACGAGACGAGACCCTGCGGCATGCGTTTGACCAAGTGAGAGTAATCAATGGTCAAACTCTTCAGCCAAGCGTGGCACCAACCTTCCCCTATTTTGCCATTATTAAAGATAGACTGTACGGAGTGATGCAGAACACTCAAACTAAGGAACAAGTAACCCAGTTGTTAATCCCAAAGAGCTGTAGGGAACTTGTATTCCATGTGGCTCACTTTAATCCCATGGCTGGCCCCTTGGGCAAGACAAAACACTAGCCCGAATAATGGCCTGATTCTATTGGCCAGGGATTCGCGGGGATGTCCGTCGGTGGTGTGCGGCTTGCCGTGAATGCCAATTAGTAAATCCCGCGGCCACTCCAAAAGCGCCGTTGCGCCCTCTTCCTCTAATCGAGACCCCGTTTGAGCGAATTGGGATGGATCTCGTCGGGCCATTAGATCGATCAGCATGGGGATATCGCTTTATTTTAGTTCTAGTGGACTATGCAACGGATATCCGGAGGCAGTGCCTCTCCGCAATATCTCGGCATGCAGTATTGTGGAAGCGCTCTTCCACATTATCTCACGGGTCGGGATTCCGAAAGAAATCCTGACAGACCAAGGCACCTCGTTTATGTCCCGCACACTGCGCGAGCTGTATGGGTTACTGGGGATTAAGTCTATCCACACCAGTGTCTATCACCCACAAATGGATGGATTAGTAGAGCGATTCAAACAGACACTCAAAAACATAATCCGGAAATTCGTTAGTGAAGATGCGCGTAATTGGGATAAGTGGCTCGAACACCTGTTGTTCGCAGTACAAGAGGTCCCACAAGCCTCCACAGGGTTTTCTCCCTTTGAATTATTATATGGGCGTAAGCCGCATGGCATTCTGGATGTGCTGCGGGAAAATTGGGAGGAGGGACCTTCACCGAGTAAAAATGAAATCCAGTACGTTCTTGACCTGCGCGCAAAACTCCACACCCTCATGCAATTAACCCAGGAGAATTTACAGCAGGCACAAGAACATCAAAGCCGGCTGTATGACAGGGGCACGTGCCTTAGAGAATTCATGCCGGGAGAAAAAGTACTCGTATTATTGCCCACGTCGAGTTCTAAATTAGTCGCCAAGTGGCAAGGGCCCTTCGAGGTCACACGGAGAGTCAGGGACATCGACTATGAGGTAAAGCGAACAGATAGGGGCGGGGCACTGCAAGTCTACCACCTCAACCTTTTAAAACGCTGGAATGAAGGGGTCCTCGTGGCGTTGGCGTCGGTAGTCCCAGAGAAGTCGGAGCTGGGGCTGGAGGTAAAAAAGATAACATCTCAGGCCATTCCAGTCCCTTGTGGAGACCACTTCTCGCCGACCCAACTCACGGAGGTAGCCAAGTTGCAGAAGGAATTTTCCGACGTGTTCTCGCCCCTTCCGGGTCGTACCCACCTCATAGAACACCACATCGAAACACCCCCGGGGGTGGAAGTGCGTAGCCGCCCTTACTGCTTGCCCGAACGCAAGAAAAAGGTGGTTCGGGATGAACTCAAGGCCATGCTCGAAATGGGCATAATCGAGGAGTCCCACAGTGACTGGAGCAGCCCAGTGGTCCTGGTTCCCAAGACTGATGGGTCGGTCCGGTTCTGTGTGGACTATAGAAAGGTCAACACGGTGTCTAAATTTGACGCGTACCCAATGCCTCACATTGATGAGTTGCTTGATCGGTTAGGCACTGCTCGCTTTTATTCGACACTGGATCTAACCAAGGGATATTGGCAGATCCCCTTGACTCCTCTATCCCGAGAGAAAACGGCCTTTTCCACACCGTTTGGTTTACACCAATTTGTCATGCTCCCCTTTGGGTTATTTGGGGCGCCCACTACGTTCCAGTGGCTTATGGACAGGGTCCTCTGCCCTCATGCTGCCGACGTGGCTGCCTATCTAGATGACATAATAATCAACAGTCATGACTGGCCATGGCACTTGGAACACCTGAGGGCTGTTCTAAAGTCACTGAGGTGAGAGGGCCTCATAGCTAACCCGAAAAAGTGTGCAATTGGGCAGGTGGAAGTATGATATCTGGGGTTCCACTTGGGTCATGGGCAGGTGCGTCCCCAAATTAACAAGACTGCAGCGATTGCGGCCTGCCCGAGGCCCAAGACCAAAAAGGAGGTGAGGCGGTTCTTGGGGCTGGCTAGCTATTATCGTAGGTTTCTACCTCACTATTCGGCCGTCACCAGCCCACTAACCGACCTCACTAAAAAGGGGGCTCCAGATCCGGTCCAGTGGACGGAGCAATGCCAACAGGCCTTCTCTGAGGTAAAAGCTGCACTGTGTGGGGGCCACTTTTACACTCCCTTGACTTCTCTCTCCCCTTTATTTTGCAGACTGATGCATCGGACAGGGGGCTGGGGGCCGTTCTGTCCCAGGAGGTGGAGGGTGAGGAGTGCCCGGTGCTGTACATCAGCCAAAAGCTGTCGGTGTGCGAAAGCAAGTACAGCACAATTGAAAAGGAGTGTCTCACCATCAAGTGGGTGGTCCTCGCCCTCCAATACTACCTGCTGGGATGCCCTTTCACTCTCTGTTCGGACCACGCGCCCCTCCAGTGGCTCCACCGCATGAAGGATGCCAATGCACAGATCACCCGTTGGTATCTCGCTCTCCAGCCTTTAAGTTCGAGGTGATCCACAGGCTGGGGGCACAGATGGTGGTGGCGGACTTCCTGTCCCATCAGGGGGGGAGTCAGCTTCATGCCGGATGGCTCCCTGGCCTGAGTCGGGCGGTGGGGGTATGTGGCAGCAGGGGCGTGGCCAAGCAGCAGTCTGTGAATGGAGGGCGGGGTCAGGGAAGGTAAGTGGCTAGGTCATTACACCTGATGTCAATTTGTGTGTGTGTGTGTGTGTGTGTGTGTGTTTGTTGCAGGGATGGAGTATAAAGGGAGGGGGAGAGGAGAGAAGAGGGATTCGCTCCCCGACCACAAGACATGTGTGCGTGCGTGAGTGAGTGAATGAATGAGGGAAAGAAAGAAAGAAAGCTGAAAAGCTCAATAAAGTGCATGTGTGTGAACACGAACTCTCACCTGCCGTGCTTCTGTGCTCCACCCACATCGGGGATTACTACAGTATCACACTTCATTAACACGGCGCAAAACCTTAAATGGCCCAATATAGCGTGGCTGGAGTTTTCTACAGGTGTTGGGTTCTCTCAGATTCTTCGTGGCCACCCATACTCTGTCACCAGGGAAAAAGTTAGGAGTCTCTCCTCTATGCTTATCTATGTATTCTTTGTACTTGGTGCAAACTGATTCTAGATGCTTATGGACCTCCTCCCAGATGGCTTGACTGCGTCTGAACCAGTCATCGATGGCTTGTACCTGGCTGGGTGTGTCGTCCCAGGGAAACAAGGGTGTTTGGTAGCTGAGTATGCACTAAAATGGTGTTAGTTGGGTAGCTGAGTGTTTAAGCGAGTTCTGTGCATACTTGGCCCAAGGAAGGAAGCACACCCAGTCCCCCAGTTACGCATGCAGTAGATCCTCAAGAAACACCTGATCTCCTGATTTGCACTCTCTATTTGGCCATTTGACTGGGGATGATAGCTAGATGTGAGACTTACGGATAATCCCAACCTCTCCATGAAGCTTATCCAAAAGTGTGAAATGAATTGGGATCCCCAGTCACTAACTATATCCTCGGGGATGCCATAATACCTGAAGACTTGTTGAAATAACAGCTCTGCTGTCTGAGAGGCTGTGGGGATGCCTGGCAATGGGATGAGTTTCAGTGCCTTTCAAAATCGGTCGATGGTTACCATTATAGTGGTGTTGCCTTGAGAGGGAGGGAGATCTATGATAAAATCAATTGCTAGGTGTGACCAGGGTCTTTGAGGAATCAGTAGAGGGCATAACTTGCCAGTGGGGGGGGGGGGGGGAGTTCTCGGAACTTTTGCTTGAGCACATTCAGAACATGAAGCGATGAACTGGTTTATTTCCATGAGAATATTCTCCTACCAGTACTTGTTCTTTAACATTTGGAATGTGCATTGACTGCCTGGATGTCCAGTGGTGGGAGATGCATGTGCCCAGGTGATGAGTCTGCTGTGAAGATGCTTGGGTACATAGAGAAGACCAGGTGGAAGATGAATAGGATGGGTTTGAGGCTGTGACTTGCTTATTTCCTTGTCCAGTTCCCAGGTGATGGATTGTACAAAACACTGTGGTGGGAAGATGGGATGAGAAACTGCATCTTGGTAGAATGGACTGAAAGCCCTGGATAGACCGTCTGCTTTGGTGTTTTTGGAACCTGGACAGAATGAAATTGTGAAATCAAATCGGGTGAAGAATAATGCCCACCTGGCCTGGCGTGGATTTAACCTTTTGGCTTTCCTGAGATATTCTAGGCTCTTGTGATTTGTGAGAATTATGAAGGGGTAAGTAGCTCCCTCTAATCAATGCCGCCACTCCTTGAGAGCTAGTTTAATGGAGACCAGTTCTCTGTTCCCTACATCATAATTCCTTTCTGCTGAAGTTAGTTTCTTTGAAAAGAAAGCTACTGGGTGTAGCTTGTTTTTCCCCAAAATGTTGGGAAAGGATGGCCCCTACTCCAGTGTTAGATGCATCTACTTCTACGATGAACAGCTTAGTAGGGTCAGGATGCTGGAGTATGGGGACTGACGTGAAGGCAAGCTTGAGCCGACTAAAGGCTTCTTCTTCTCCTGGCTTCCACTGTAGGTGCTTGGGACCCTTCTTCAGCAATGTGGTTAAGGGAGCTGCCAGAGTGCTGAAACCTTGAATGAACTGCAGTAAAGTTTGCAACGCCCAAGAACTGTTGAAGATCCTTTATGGATTTGGGTGTCGGCCAGGAAGTGACAGCTAATACCTTAGATGAGTCCATGCTTACTCCTTCTGCGCTGATGATATAGCCAAGAAAGGAGATCTTACTTTGATGAAACTCACATTTTTCAGCCTTTACATAGAGATTGTTCTCCAGTAGATGCTTGAGAACTGCTCTGATGTGTTTCTGGTGACTTTGGACATCTGAGGAGTATATCAGGATGTCGTCAATATAAGCGATGGCATATTTGTCCAGCATGTCCCATAGCACGTCATTGATAAGGCATTGGAACATGCTGGGAGCCAAAGAAAGGCCATAAGGCATGACCTGGTACTCAAAGTGTCCAGCAGTACTGCTGAAGGCTGTTTTCCATTCATCGCCCTTCTTTATCCTGATCAGATTATATGCACTGTGCAGGTCAAGCTTAGAAAAGATCCTTGCAGATCTGAGTTGCTCCAGAGCTGCTGGAACCAGGGGAAGAGGATAAGGGTATTTTACGGTGACCTGGTTTAAACCTTTGTAATTGATGGAAGGCCTTAGTCCACCTCCTTGTTTTTCCACAAAAAAGAAACCAGCAGATGCAGGAGACTTGGAGGGATGGCTATAGCCCTGTTTGAGGGCCTCCTGAATATACTCCTCCATGGCAACATGTTCCTTCTGGGATAGAGGATAAATACAACCACATGGAGCTGACATACCTGGCAGTAGGTCAATTGTGCAGTTATAAGGCTGGTGTGGTGGTAGCCCACAGGCCTTCCCCTTACTGAAGACCTGCAAAAGGTCCTGATAACAGTCATGAACATTGTCCATGGACTCTGGTTGAGGACTTTCCACTCAGGTGGAAGGTACTTTGACCTGAGAACAAGAGAGACAGCTCTGTAAGCAAGTGGGTGACCATTGAAGAATTTCTTTGCTTTGCCATGAGATCAGAGGGGCGTGCAGCTGTAGCCAGGGATATCCAAGGATAATGTCATGATCAATGGTTGTCATCATGTACAGTGAAATGAGTTCTTTGTGCAATGCTCCTACTTGAATCTGAACTGGTTGGGTGCATGTGGTGACAAGCCCATTGCCTATGGGTCCTCCAATGATGGTCCTAATGCTGAGTGCACTGTGCAGAAGGGTGGTAGGCAGGTTAAGCTTCTGCATGATGGTATTGCTGATAAAGTTCCCCTCTGCCCCTGAATCAACAAAAGCAGATAGGATGTATGTGGAGGACACCACCTTTAGTAAAACTGGTATCTTAAATGATTTAGAGTTGAATTCTCTCACCGGACTCGTAGATACTGCTGGTGTTTCTGCTGGGGTCACACAGGCTGGTCGGACCGGACAGTGCCGGATGTTATGTTTGAGGCTACTGCAGTAGAAGCATAACCCCTCCTTGCATTGTCTAGCACGATCAGCATGGGTTAACCTAGTGCATGAAACCTCCATGGGTGAGCTGTCCTCTGATGGCTGAACAGACCTGATACATTCGTGAATAGAGGGTTGGTGCTTTAACAGTTGGTTGAGCTGAATGGCTGTCAATGAGGGAGTCCAGAGTGAGGTTTTCATCTCTACAAGCCAGTTCACTGATGATCTCAGGATGCAAACCTTGGCAAAAGATTGCTTTCAGGGCTGGATTGTTCCATCCACTGGTAGCTGCTAGCATCCTGAAGTCCAGGGCATATTCAGCAACAGTTAAGAACCTTGAGAGCTGGCGAGTAGACTCTCCCCAACCTCAATCCCCCCTGGTTCATGGTCAAAAACTCTCTTGAACAGGGAGAGGAACTGCTCATATGACTTAGTTTGCTCACTGCCCTTGTTCCAAATGGCAGTTGCCCAGCGGAGTGTTTTGCCAGTGAGAAAAGATAGAAACTTAGCAATTTTATGCTCATCTGATAGATTCAGCATAGTGGCAAAATATACTCAACAAAAATAAAAACTTTACACTCGTTTCAAAGTCAATAATTTGAACATTTTGGAAAATAGGTTTGAAATAATGATTGTATTCAATTATCTTGTCATTAAAGATGCTATAGCATACAGATCATGTTTGTCATGGAATCGGTTCCACCGGAAATGCGACGACAATGTCCATGATCAAAAACTGTGAGTCACAACTTAATGAAATCATGTCAATATTGGGTGTGTCCTCCATGGGCGTTCACAACTGCGATACAACGTCTCCTCATGGATTGGATGATGCGTCTGAACACAGCTTGGGGAATGCACCGCCATATTTGTACCAACATGGCACCAAGCTCCTGCAAGTTCTGTGGAGGGTTCCTTACGGTCGGCTGTGGTGCCAGTTTGATGGAGACGTGTCTGGAGATTATGGATGGTCTGTCGACTGCATCCCATAACCCTCGCAACGTCAGTGACGGATGTTCCCGTATTCAACATGCCAATGGCATGTTCACGCTGAATGTTTGACAGTCGTGGCATTGCAAATTAATGAATAATTAACCATAAAACCTTGTTTTTCTGAGATGACACTCTACTCTGCTACCGTGAGATCAATTGCACGTGTATCAATAGGTCACGTCACTTGTGTAACGTGGAAACGTGATTTTAGCATGCAGTGCTCTCGCACGTGCTACGTAGGCCCGACCAGTAGAATGAATGTGTGACGTAATGCCCTTGACAATGCATTTAACCATAATCACAACAAGAACTCTTTCAAGAAAAGTTTCTAAACACTATTTGAAAAATAATGAGTGTCAAGTTTTTATTTTTTCTGAGTATACATAGAACATTGAAGTAAAAAACCTTTACATGCAATGGTGTCTCCAGTGAACTTATTTGGTATGGGGAGTTGTAACGCTGGGCTAGGAGGAGACTCGGGGCATGCTAGGAGGGCCTGCAACATCACAGTTGCGAGTTGTGTCATCCGAGTGTTGAAGTCGGCAAGCATCTATTGATGTTCTCCAAGGAAACACCCCTGTGCCTTAAGAGCAGTCTGCTTAATGTCCTCTGCTACATCCATGTTTGGCAAAGTATCCTGTTAGAATGCAGGCACTTACAGATGTATGTGCAGAAGAGAGCGGGTGCAGACTGACAATCAAAGCCAAGACGAGACACTAGAATCAGAGTCGATAAACAAGCAAGGGTTGGGTGATTGGCGAACAACACAGGGAAGATAAGGCAAAGAGCAAAAACGTGAGAGAGAAAGTGAAAGGGTCAGAAATACTAGAAGAAGTCAGAAGAAACAAGGCTTGGTATGTACTGAGCAGGCAAAACGATACTTCGCACTGGAGTGCTTGTTTGGGGAGCTTAAAGCTCATAGGCAATGGGTTTAATTTTATGCACATTTGAAACTTTACATGTTAAAAAACCCTCTGTAATTTTTTCTGGTCCCAAGAAGTATTGTTGATAAGAAATAATTAAAATAAGTTATCGTGGATCGTGGCAAATTTCTGTTTGGCTATTTTCGTGACCACTCGGCATGTGACATCATTTGAGCCAAACAAACCGCTTGAGTTGAGTCCACTTCTGTTTACTTGCATTGCCATTCGGCTTGAGTGCAGACGTGCATTCAGGAATTTCCAAAGAAAAAACATGTCTTATTGTTGTGCAGTGAACTGTAACAACGCAACCAGTTCAGGAAGAAGTTTTTACCTTTTTCCGAGAGAAGAGAAAAGGCAGAGAGAGTGGATTGGCTTTTTCCGGAAGAGGAGAAGAGGTGGAGCGAGTGGGTTGGCTTTTTCTGACAAAGGAGAAGAGGTGGAGTGAGTGGGTTGGCTTTTTCCAAAAGAGGAGAAGAGGCAGAGCAAGAGGGTTGGCTTTTTCTGAAAAAGGAGAAGAGGCGGAGCGAGTGGGTTGGCTTTTTCCGAAATAGGAGACAAGGCGGAGAGAGTGGATTGTGTGCATGAAGCCAGAGGGTTGTTTTTTTTCTGAAAGAGGAGACGAGGCGGAGAGAGTGGATTGTGCGCGTGAAGCCAGAGGGTTGTTTTTTTTTTTCTGGAAGAGGAGAAGAGGTGGAGAGAGTGGATTGGGCATGTGAAACAAAATCAAGCAGTCAAAGAAGAAACGGACCAGCAACACTCAAGCAAAAAGGAGAAGATTGGAGGTAAACATATTTTTACTTTTGCTTGCAATTGACAAGTCAAGAATCCTGAGGGATCCTGTACAATTATTGTGGAAATGAGACAAAGGGATATTTCCTCGCTTAGAGTAGGCTATAAATAGTATAATGCCATGAATGGCAAGCTAATGTGGCCTACCGGTGCACTGTCAAGTAATCGTTACCTATATCCACTAGGGAAGGCAGTTTAATTATTCTTCAAAAGGGCTCTTATTTAGTATTATGACGAAAGTAGGAATTTATCATAACTACCAAGATAAATCATTTGGGCGCGAGTCTTTTTGAGGTCTGGGGTCACTGCGATCAGAGTCGGCCGAGTTGCTGTCCGATTCTGAGGCCGCACGGTCAAACCAGTGAGCCACATTCACCGATTGCTTCGCAATGGCCATAGGTTCATATATATATGGTTTCACCTCTTGATATTTAATTTGGAGAGTTCCTACTTCAAAATCACAATCACTTTCAGATATTTTACACAACCTCTCATGATCAAAGTCCGTACATGTGTGCTCGGTTCGCAACTAAACACAGAGCTGCTCCCAGTCTGTTTGGCTTATGTTAGGATGTCGGTTCTTGGTAGTTGCATTGTAGATAAACAGTACATGTTCACGAACACATTATATCCACCAGGGGGCACTGGCTTGCTGCTACTCTGCTGGTTTGGCTAGCTGGGCCTATATAAGCTTACGAGCAAGAATGTATGGGAGACGGACGCCGGAGGGCGGGATCCGAGGGGATGGCGGTAGAGAGTGGAGGTGGGCTCTTGCTTGAGATGAGTGATGGAGCGGAAATGGGAGGAAGTGACGGTAGTTTGTTTGGAAGTGAGCCAGAGATGGAAGGAGAAGACGAGGGAAATTCAAATGAGAAATGGGAGAAGAAAGGAAAAGCAAAGAAGAAAGGAAACAAATGAGGTAGAGTGACTGATGGTCACTCAGAGTCGGATAAAGATAGAGACAGTAAAGCAAAGCGAGTGGCAAAACATAACGGTTTAAAGGTAAAGTTCCAGTTTGACCCCCCTAGCTCTATCAATCCACTGAGACTTACCAAAGCACTTCATATAGCTGTAGATACAGTGCAGGTTACACCGCTAAGGGACGGTAGTTTAATTATTGATTGTTACAATGCCGCACAGCGGGATAAGCTACTTGGAATGACTGTAATGGAAGGAAAGAAAATTAGATGTACTGAATGGGAGTGTAAGAAACTTGAGCTTGGTGTTATAACTGGAGTCTCAACTAACCTGTCATGTGAGGATATTTTGAGCAATGTATCAGTAGCCATTGTGGTCAAATGCAGAAGGTTGATGTACACCCGAGATCAAATAAAACAAGAAAGCCTGTCCATTCTGTTATTTTTTGATGAGAAGGAATTGCCCGTAAGAGTTAGAGTAGGATATATGAGCTTCCAAGTTCGTCCATACATACCACCACCATTACGGTGTTTTAACTGCCCAAAATTTGGGCACGTAGCAGCCATTTGTAGAGGGAGAAAGCGGTGCGGCAAGTGCGGAGGAGAAGATCATGAGTATGGCCAATGTCAGGAGGGCACTAGTGTTAAATGTTGCAATTACGGGGGCTCACATAGCGCAGCATACAAAGGTTGTCAAGGACACAAAATAGCGGCTGAAGTGCAAAGAATTAAAGTTGAGGAGAAACTTACTTATGCAGAGGCCATTAAGAAGGTTGACGGGAAAAGAAAACTAGAAACTGGCCAAAGACAGCAGAGACCGGGCCAAAGTGTTTTTTCTCAGCATAGTAATGAAATACCTAGGCAGATAAATAAGGAATCTATAGCAGTGGATAGTGTGAAATTCTTGGCATTCCTTGCCAAAGTCATAAATTGCTCAGCATTAACAGATAAAAAAAAGTGAGAAGATAAAAATCATTGTCAAAGCTGCACGGAGGCATTTTTGTGTGGGGATGGAAGTTTCATTTGAGGAAATTAATAGAACTCTAAATACTCTCCAAGGTGTGCAACTACAGTAACATTACAGCCAGTTTCATGTGGGGGTTCCTAATGGTTTTTATTATTTTGCAGTGGAATGCTAGAAGTCTCTGTTCTAATGGGCAGGAATTTAAAAAGTTTATTGAAAATTTAGATGTTAAACCTAGTGTTATATGTGTACAAGAGACATGGCTTAGGCCTCATTTGGACTTTGTTTTAAAAGGATATGTGACTGTGCGGGGGGATAGGATTAATGGTCCTGGTGGAGGGGTGGCTATATTTGTCATGCAGGGACTGGGTTATAGAACAATTAAAGTAAGTAGAGAGGTAGAGGGGATCATCATTGAGGTATGGATAGGCAAATGTAATTTTTTCATTGTTAACTACTACAATCCTTGTGAGGTACTAAATAAAGACATTTTAGATAAATTTCTGGAGGATGAATCTCACAAAATGGTGTGGTGTGGGGACTTTAATGCGTATAGCACCCTATGGGGGAGTACAGAAACCAATAGCAATGGTAATGTAATAGAGGAATTGCTAGAGGAAAGGGATCTTATTTGCCTCAATAATGGGAGGGGAACAAGAATTGACGTTTCAAGTGGGCGGGAGACAGCTATTGACCTCACCTTGGTATCAGCACAGTTTGCAAGATGTTCTAAATGGAAAGTTATGCAGGATGACTGTATTGGTAGTGATCATTACCCTATCATGTGTGAAATTGGAGTGGGGCCAATCCAGATTGAGGAGGTTATCTTCCCTAGGTGGGATTTTAAAAAGGCCAAATGGGATGATTTTAGTAAAATATGTAGCTCAAGACTGATGAGTTTTAATTTAGATCCGCATGAGAATGTTGATGTTGTTAACAGGAAGATCACAGAGCACTACTCTGCTCTAGAATTCATTGGAAAAACAACAGGCAGGGGGCAGCGTAAAATGGTGCCTTGGTGGATGGATGAGTGTAAGGAAGCAATTCAGGTAAGAAATAAAGCTTTTAAAAAGGTTAAATCAACCTTTTCTTTTGCTGATTTAGTTGAGTATAAAAAAGCTCAAGCTATGGTTAGGAGGGTGATAAGGAAGGCAAAGAGAGAGCGATGGAGAGAATTCTGTGACTCTATCGGAAGAGAGACCGCAATTAATGATATATGGGGGATGATAAGAAGAATGGGAGGAATAAGGAGGGAATATTCCTTACCAGCTTTACAACTTAATGGTGAAATTATGAGAACAGCTAAGGAAAAAGCAGAAGCTTTAGCAAAAGTGTTTGTCAGAATCCATAGTGTGGATAATTTATCTCCTGAGGTCAGAGTGGCTAGAGAACTGGTAAGGCTGCATCCTAATGTTCTAGAGAAAAAGGCTGTTGCAGATGAGGCTTTTGATGAGCCATTTTCTATGTTTGAGTTGAAGCGGGCTCTAAATGGAGTTAGATCTACCTCTCCAGGCAAAGATGAAATTTGCTATGTAATGGTGGATAAATTGTGTCCTCAAGCACAAATGGTAATTTTGCAGTTGTTTAATTTGATATGGGAAACAGGGATTATTCCATTAGCTTGGAAACACTCTGTTGTGATTCCGATTTTGAAACCAGGTAAGGAAAAGAGTGAGGCATCAAGCTACAGGCCGATTGCGTTGACCTCTAACCGCTGTAAGTTAATGGAGCAGATGGTCACAGATAGGTTGTCTTATATTGTAGAAAGTCTGTGTCTGTGTCAGCCCTGTGATGACCTGGCGACTTGTCTAGGGTGTACCCCGCCTTTCGCCCGTAGTCAGCTGGGATAGGCTCCAGCTTGCCTGCGACCCTGTAGAAGGATAAAGCGGCTAGAGATAATGAGATGAATGAGATGAGATATTGTAGAAAAGAGGGGTTTAATCAGTTCCTACCAAAGTGGTTTTCATAGAGGAAGGATGACTATGGATCCTGTGCTGTGTCTGGAAGATACAATAAGGAAGGCTCAAGCAAACAAAGAGCAAGTTCTTGCAGTTTTCTTTGACATAGAAAAGGCGTATGACATGCTATGGCGTGAGGGACTCCTTATTAAATTAGAGGCAATGGGAATAAGTGGTAGGCTGTATAACTGGGTGATGGATTTTCTGTTAAATAGAACCCTTGAGGTACGTGTTGGACAGTCACATTCTAACACATATCCTGTGGATAATGGAGTTCCTCAGGGCAGTGTATGCAGCCCTCTGTTGTTTAGTATAATGATTAATGACATATTTTTAGACATAGACGTTAATATTGGAAAATCTTTGTATGCATATGATGGAGCACTGTGGGTCAAGGGCAGAAATTCAGCTTACATTAGTAAGAGACTTCAGGCAGCAGTCAGTCTTGTGGAGAATTGGGGCACTAAATGGGGCTTTCGTTTTTCAGTAGAGAAGACACAGGTTATATGCTTTACCAAGAGAAGAAACATTCCTCCTGTACAAATTACCCTGTATAGGCAGCCACTCAAACAAGTGGAGGGAGTAAGGTTTTTAGGGGTTTGGATGGATTGCAAACTGACTTTCAAGGATCACATTCAGAGAATAGTTATTAAGTGTAAAAAGGTAGTAAATATACTTAGGTGTCTAGTGGGAAGTGATTGGGGTGCCACTATGATGTCACTTAAACAGGTATATATTGCACTTATCAGGTCTACATTAGATTATGTATGTATAGCATATAGATCAGCAGCAAAGACACATTTACTGAAGCTTGATGTAATTCAAGCACTGGCATTACGAGTGTGCAGTGGGGCATTTAAGACCTCATCAGTTCCAGTGCTTCAGGTAGAAGCAGGGGAATTGCCTTTGTCCTTAAGATGTCAGCAGCTGGCTATGGTGTACTGGACGAACTTACAGGGTCATAAAGAGGCTCACCCTACCAAGTGCATTTTAAATCAATGTTGGGAACATGGTAAGGCAGATTTTAATAGTTTTGGGTGGGTCGGGAATGGTCAGGCTGAGGAACTTGGCCTAACTGAGTTGACCCACAGTTCTGTGGTACCTCTACCGGTTATTCCACCTTGGTTGTTTATTATGCCTATGGTGGATCTTGAATTAGTTAAAACGCGTAAGGATGCTGGGGAGGATAGTGATGTGAATTATTTGATTAATGTGCACATACAAAACAAATATCCTGAAGGGGTTCAGATTTTTACAGATGGCTCTAAAGACCCTGAAACAGGGAAGACTGCGGCTGCAGTCTTTATCCCAAAATATAACAAAGAAATATCAAAAAGGGTGTCTGACCACCTAGCAGTTTACTCAGTAGAATTATTTGCAATCTGTCTTGCACTGGAATGGACTGAAGAGGTTAAAACTAGATATAATGTTATATGCTCTGACTCTATGTCAGCATTTACCAGTATTCTACATGGCAAGTCAGTGTGTAGACTAGACCTACTGTACGATGTCCTTCAAAGTCTCTTCAGACTGCATCAGCAAGATATTCTGGTTAATTTCTTATGGGTTCCATCTCACTCAGGTATTGAAGGGAATGAGGTTGCAGACCAGCTTGCCAAAAATGCTTTAAAATTTGAGGCACAGTTTAATATCCCACTGAGTAAAGCAGAACTTAAGACCATCATAGTCACTAAAATGCTAGGACTATGGCAGGGGCAGTGGGACAGGGAGAGTAAGGGCAGCTTTCTGTGCACTGTACAAAAAAAGGTTCCCACTAGAAGACAGGATACTTGGAGTCGGAAAGAAGAGCAAATTATAACAAGACTTAGGATAGGACACACTAGACTAAATCATAACCTCTACATCATTGGCAAGCATGCCACAGGTCACTGTGTTAACTGCAGCGAAATGGAGACTGTTAGACATGTTTTGTTAGAATGCCAAGCATACAGTAGACAGAGAAGCGTTCTACTAGAAGAGGTTCGAGAACTAGGGGAGACCAGTCTCACTCTTGAGAGATTATTTGCCTTTTCAGTACCGTCAGCTTGGAGATTTGTTCTTATGTTCCTAAAGAATACTGGCATTTTTGACAGGATTTAGTTAATTATTATTTTTTTTGTCACTCCTCCATTGAAGCTCCACACCTCATTGCAATGTCGCAATAATACAGTTGGTGGCGGTAATGCACCATAGTGGATGCCAACCGCCAATAAATCGGAAAGAAGAAGAAGAAGAATGTATGGGAGACCATTTTTTGTTTGAATGAGAAGACAGCCAACTATTGTAATCGCTGAACTTTACGGTAGATTTGCATTTTGCCTCCCTTTTGGATTTAAGTTGGAAATACGCTTTCTTTTGTTTATTTTACTTTTGGGGTTTTCCCCAAAGATATGAGCTTTGGAGGGGAGTGGAGAAGGAGCTGCTCCGTGTGTGAGCTCACCGTCTATGCAAGACACAGCTTGTGCCGGCGCAGAGGCCTGGTGGTAAGTCTGTGCCCTTTGGTTACATTCACTTTAGTATCATACATACTGACTATCACGTTATCGCATACATTTAGGTTAGGGGGTTCAGTTTGTTTGTAGCTGGCTTCTTAACAGTGTGGGGGCTCGTCCGGGAGCTGTTTGTGTTGTGGGTAACGCTGTTTTGTTTTGAACTCGGGTGCTTTTGGTAGTGACGGGGGTGTTGTTTGACCTTAGCTGCATTTGTGGAAGTTTGTGTGTGGTAACTTTGAAAGTTAGTCTTTGGTTGGGCTGTTGTGATTTGTATACTGCAGCTTGCAGGCCCGTCTCTCGTGGTTTGGGCGAGGTCTAATTTGGATAATTTTGTGCAGTTTTGGTAATGTTAGTGTTGTGCTAGGCACACAATTTGTTTGTTTTTTATGCTGTTATTTCATCTGGCTTATTGGTTGACGGTGTAGTTTTGGTTTGGCTGTGGTTAGCGATGTCTGAGTTTAATGCAGAGGAATTTATGGACCAGGAAGTAACCCGTGCACATTTAGTTCAGCTAACAAAGCCAAATCTCTTTACTTTGGTTGAATTTTGTGAAGCAGAAGTCTCTCAGGATGCCAAGAAAAATGAAATCATAAACGTGTTGTTATGTTTAGGTGGCACTGATTTAGAGGCGGAAGCTGCGAAGAGAAAACAGTTAAACCAAGAGGAGGAGAGTAAGAAGGAAAAAGATTTGGAGAGGAAAGTCAAAGAAATGGAATTGCTTCAGAAGGATAGGGAAGAGGCTAAGGAGTTAGCGAAATTGGAGCTTGAACAGGCTAAAGTCAGACAGCAAGATAATCAAAGTCAGCACACTCATGAAACCAGATTTGATTTGACCAAGTGTTTTGCTTTAATGCTGAAGTTCAGTGTAGATCAAATAGATGTATTTTTTGACACATTTGAGCGCATTGCACGAGAATGACAGTGGCCTAGGGAAGAATGGGTGACGTTGGTATGTAGGTAGTTGACTGGAAAGGCTCAGGAGGCCTATGCTGCGCTCCGTTCTGAGAATGATACGGATTATGCAGCGGTGAAAAAGGCAGTACTAGGAGCTTTCGAGCTCATTCCTGAAGCATATCGTCAACACTTTCGAACTGAGAAATTAAAGGCTGGACAAACTTATGGAGATCTTTGTAGGCAACAGGAGTTGCTGTTTGATAAGTGGCTCAGGGCAAGTGAAGTTTACACTTTTCAGGAGCTCAGACAGTTGATGCTTTTAGAACAATTTAAGTTTAGTGTCCCACGCCAGCTTGAAGTTCGTCTTAATGAGCAGCTGGTACAGTCTGCCTCTAAGGCTGCTGAATTGGCGGATAACTATGTGTTGATACACAGAGGAGTGTGGTCAGGGAAGTCTGGTGGTGCTCCTTCGCATCATGCTGGTGAGGAGAAGAGAAGTTATGGTCGCTGTAAAGGTGATTCTCCGGTACCTGTTAAAGGGCCACTTGGTGCTGGTCAGCCTATGGTTAGTCGGCCTATTGTTAGTGCTGCTAAGGGGTCGTTTGATGATGTTAGGTGTCATTACTGCAAAAAACTTGGACATATTAAATTATGTTGTCCTGTTTTGCAAAGGAAGGGGCACTTTGATCATGATAGAGATGAAGTTTGTAAAGAAGTTGCTCTAGTCATGCCTGGTTCTATGCAGGGGTTGCATATGGATAGAAGTAGCATAGTAACATCTGTTGTAACTGACCTGGTTTTTAAGGGGTTTGTTTCTGAGGGCTCTGTCTCAGTTTCTGAGGGAGAGCCTGAGGTGATGGTTACCATTTTGAGAGACACGGGAGCAGCACAGTCTTTGCTGTTAGCTGGAGTTTTAGAGCTCCCAGAGAGATAATCTCTGAAGATGTCAGTGCTGGTTGAAGGTGTAGGTGGGGAGTATGGATCTGTTCCTCTCTACAATGTGTTTTTGAGGTCTAATGTGGTTAATGGCTGTGTCCCTATTGGTGTGATGCCTTCACTGCCTGTTAAGGGTGTTAGTCTGTTGCTAGGGAATGACTTGGCAGGGACCCAGGTGTGTATATCACCTGTAGTTAGTGTGTCTTCTTGTTCAAGTCCTGAGACTGAGGCCCTAGAGACTCAGTTTCCAGCAGTTTTTCTGGCTTGTGTTGTCACTCGTGCTATGTCTAAGCACGCATTTTCTGACAAGACATTTGATGAGCGCCCTAGTAAATCGTCAGTGCCATCCCCTGAAGCAGTGGGAATTGTGCTGTAAAAGAAAAAGGAAAGTGAGCTTTTAAATTTGAGAGAGGCTGCTGCTGATTTTGAGGAAAGTCAGACGATAGCTGAGGGATTCTACCTCCAAAACGATGTCTTGATGCACAAATGGAGGCCACCAGACCGACCAGCCACTGAGGACTGGGTGGTGGTTGAGCAGGTGGTGCTTCCCCCCTGTTTTTGACAGGAAGTGTTACGTTTGGCCCATGAAGCAGCCATGGCTGGACATCTAGGAGTTTGTAAGACTCAAGCAAGTTATGAGGCATTTTTATTGGCCGCGCTTGCATAAAGATGTGGTCAATTTTTGTGCACTCTTGTCATGCTTGTCAGGTTTCTGGGAAGCCCAACCAGAAAATTCCAGTGGTGCCTTTGTAGTGGTGCCTTTCCAGCTTAAATGACATCATGACAACTGTCCCCTGGCAGTGAAAGTGCGCATAAGTGAGATGTAAACAAACTTCGGAAATTGGGCAAAACAGTATATTTTAACTGTTTTATTCAATTTTAGGGTGCAGATTAGACACTAGGAAAATTCAATTCACTTTTTGGGTCATTCTTCTAGACAATAAAGTTGATATTCTACGTTTCACCTCCGATCATTGCCTATGACCTTTAAATAGAGGGACAGGTGATTAAGGAAATGAGAGACAGCTGAGTTTCAGTCGGCTGGAGGCAGAGGGCACTGTGTGTCTTGGGAGCTGTAGTTCAGAGTGTCCATGTTTGTGCTCTATCGCTCCAGTTACAGGATTGTATCTATGCCCTTGCAGGATTTTTCATCATTTGAATGTCTTGCTCTGAAGTTTACTGGTGGTCTACCTTTACTGCTTTTGCTCATTTACTGGCCTCCCAGAGTTTCCTCTGTTTTTATTAATGAATTGTCTGAGCTGCTTTCATCTGTCAGTGCTCTATGTCCATCTATACTGGTGCTTGGTGATTTGAACATTCATGTTGACTCAGATAACTGTGATTTTGCTAAAAACTTTGTGGCTGTCCTTGATTGTTTTGATTTCACCCAACATGTAGATTTTCCCACCCACTCAAAGGGTCATATCTTAGATCTTGTTTGTACCCCTGGCATTACACCATCAAATTATATTCCAGAGATTTCTGTGTTTCTGATCACATGGCTATTTTTTTTAATATTGCTGTCCCTGAGCCTCTCCATCGTAGGCGTGAATTTTGCACCATCACATACAGGAACACAAAAAACATAGCTACAGCTGGTTTATTTGACACACTACATCCTATTCTGACCACTAAATCATTAAACTCATCCCCTGAGGAGTTAGTCATGCTCTATAACTCTCACCTTGCTGACTCTCTCAATCACCTTGCCCCCCTGAAGATGCATACTGTCTCTTTCTCTCACTCTGCTCCATGGTTTACACCTGAGTTTTGTAAAATGAAGGCTGCTGGTCAGCAGCTGGAGAGACTTCGTCATAAAACTGGCCTGACGGTTCATGCACTAGCATATAGTAACCATGTCTCTGCCTACAAAGAGTCTCTAATTGATGCCAAGACCAGCTATTACACCACCATCATTTCCAGAGGCCAAGGAAACCCTAGAGCGCTTTTTCTACTGTAAACAAACTTCTTTTGCCTGCTAAAAACTTTCCTCTTACTCCTTCCACTGATCTTTGTTGTAAATTTCTTGAATTTTTCCAAAATAAAATCAACTCTATATACAAGCAGATCAAATCCACTTCCATCACTCCCTCTAATGTCCCCTTTTCCTGTCCACCACCAGTTGGATCTTTATCTGCTTTCTCATTAGTTGATGAGCAGTATGTCTTCGGCTTAGTATCTAAATCCAGGCCTACCACCTGTCTCCTCGACCCTATGCCCACCTCTTTGGTCAAGATTTGCCAGCCAGTTCTCTGTCCCCTGCTGGTAAAGATAATAAACTCATCCCTCTCAACTGGATTAGTCCCTCAGGCTCTCAAAACAGCAGCTATCACTCCTGTCTTGAAAAAACCTGGAGCAGCTATTGATGATTTTAAAAATTATCGCCCCATTTCCAATCTTCCCTTCATTGCAAAAGTCCTAGAGCAGGGGTCACCAAACTTTTTTCTCTGGGGGCCACATTGTCATTCCTGACTGTGATGGGGGCCGGGGTCGGGTCAGCTATATCACATAGAATTGTATGACCCAGACAAATATGACCACCAGCACGCCTCATTGTGTAGTAGAGATTACTAGCCTGGCACGGCCATCCCCACTACTATATCCATACTACTATATCAACACTTGATTCCTGGCACATATTTGTTTATCTTTACTAGTGGTTTGCAAAAGTAGTAATCAAGTCTTCACACTTTGTTTTAATTTGAAATACCACTGATATTCCATTTATTTATTTTCTAATAAAAATAATATCAAAGCTGTCAAGGTAAGAAACATCTGCCTATTTGAGGTGACTGACACTGGCAAAGGTGAGTGGAAAATTATAAATTGTAGGTAGGCCTGTTGATATTATTATTAATAATATAAATAATTGTATGCAGCACTTAATAAAGGTCAAATAAATAGGCCTATAAAATAAATACATTTAAAAAAACAGTGAAATTATAATAATATGAGCAATAGATCAATAGATCACAGCAGTTGTGCTGTGTCCTGCACGTCATTGCTCTCATCCATGGCCAAAGCAAAAAACTCGAATTCTGACGCTCTCTCATTCAGCTGGTCATACACGTTGTCCCCCAAATCTTCGGTTCGCCTGGTCATAGTAGGTGCGGAGAGACTCACCGCATTGAGCGCATCCTTCTTGTCGGGACACACCTCCTCGGCCACAGCAAGCATGCATACTTTAACAAAGTCCCCATCAGTAAACGGCTTTCCATGGGTAGCTAGTAGGTGAGCTACCTTATAGCTAGCTCAGACAGCAGCCTGGTTGATCTGGGTTTGGTGAAGGAATACATTCTGTTGTGCAGCCAGTCCGCATTTCATCCTCCGAATCCTGTCTTCTCTTGTTTGCCCTCGCAAACTAGCATACTCTTTGTGGCGGGTTTCATAGTGATGACGCAGATTATATTCTTTGAAAACCGGCACACTTTCTTTACATACAAGATAAACTGCACGGTCCTTACACTGAACGAAAAAATAATCGGTGGTCCACTGTTCTTTAAAAACTCTGCACTCTCTGTTAGCTTTTCGCTTACCGCTAGCCATTTTGCTGTCCTGAACACTGACAGTTCTCTGCGCATGCGCTGCCGGTCACTGCTTGATCGCGAGCATATGACGAAAATTCGGAAAATATGAATAGTTCATTTTATAACTAAATATCAATTTTAATTGATAAAATCAACAAAATACAAGATGCAGACATATTATTTGCCAAAAAGCAATTTAAAAAAATAGGCCATGACCACTTTTGGGGATTGCCTCATAGGGCCGGTTCAAGTGATGGGGGGCAGAGGGGCTGGGGGGCCGGTCAAAGGGGGGTGGCGGGCCGGATCTGGCCCGCGGGCCGTAGTTTGGTGACCCCTGTCCTAGAGCGTATTGTTGCCAATCAGCTCCAAGAGCATTTAACTCAATATAATCTTTGGGAGAAGTTTCAGTCTGGGTTTAGGGCCATGCACAGCACCGAGACTGCCCTGGTCAAGGTTGTCAATGATTTGCTGTTAGCTGCTGACACTGGCCATGTCAGTATACTTGTTCTCCTCGACCTTACAGCAGCTTTTGACACTGTATGCCACAATCTTTTATTGAGTCGCTTAGAAACTCTGCTTGGCATCACTGGTTCTTCTTTAGCCTGGTTCAAATCTTATCTTACCATGAGAGAACAGTTTGTGTCAATTGGAGACTTTAGATCCCCGAAATCACCCCTCCTTCATGGTGTCCCTCAGGGCTCTGTCTTGGGACCCTTATTATTTGTAATATACATCCTTCCTCTTGGCCACATAATACAGCATTATGGGCTTAACTTTCACTGTTATGCAGATGACACCCAAATTTATATTCAAACCAAACCCTCTTACCCACTCCCTCTGTCCAATCTCATCAACTGTCTAAATGCAGTTAACAACTGGATGGTGCAGAACTTTCTTAAATTAAATCAAGACAAAACAGAAGCCATCCTCATTTCCACCCCTTCTATCTTGAAAAAACTGAAGCACTCACAGCTATCTATTCCTGGTTATTTCACTTCCACTACTGTTGAAGTAAGAAATTTGGGTGTTATTCTGGACTCTACTCTCTCTTTTGATTCACACATTAAAAGTATCACTAAAACAGCGTTTTTTCACCTGAAAAGTCTCTCCAAACTCTGTCCCTCCTTGACTTAATCTGCAGCTGAAACACTTATACATGCTTTTGTCACCTCAAGACTGGACTACTGCAATGCCCTGCTCGATGGCATCCCAGCCAAGCGACTAAATAGGCTGCAATATGTCCAAAACTCAGCTTCTAGGGTACTCACTCACACCAGGCCCTGGGATCATATCACTCCTATTCTATATAACCTGCACTGGCTCCCAGTTAAATACCGCATTCAGTACAAAATTATCTTACTTGTTTACAAATCCCTACATAACCTGGCCCCTCCCTATTTATCAAATCTCCTAACTCCATATCAGTTACCTTTAAATCTTCGCTCCACAGATGCCCACCTATTAGCAGTCCCTTACTCTCGGCTCTGTTCTATGGGTGACAGGGCTTTCAGTGTAAATGGCCCTAAGCTGTGGAATGCCCTGCCACTAGCGTTGTGCCAATGCTCAACACTGTCCTCTTTCAAAAAACAGCTAAAAACACATCTCTTTAGCTTGGCTTTTTCTCTTTGATTTTTAATAACGTTATTATTATTATTATTATTATTATTATTATTATTATTATTATTATTGATTTCTTATTATTTTATTGTTATTTTATTGTTCTGCTTTTATTGTTTGTTTTTTACTGTTCGGTGTCCTTGGGTACCTTGAAAGGCGCTTATAAATAAAATGTATTATTATTATTATTTATTATTATTGTAGTTTGTTCTTTCTCAGTGGGTTTACTGACAGGCATTCTCAGCCAAAAGGGATTAATGATCCAAAAGTGGAATCTGGTAGATTAACACAAGTATGCCATACTTGTGGACAGCAAACAAGCAAGTTATTAAAACCAAGAAGTATGCTCAAAAGAAGTGGATATAGAAACCACTCAATAGGATAGATACTTACATGCTAACAAAGAAGGATTTTTCCTATGAAAGAAAAATTGAGTAGCTAAATTGACATTAGTAGAATAAATTTAGATCCTATTGTAGCCATAACTAAATACAAAGACAATAGTTATGCCTGGAAGAGCATGGAGGAGTACAACTTTTTATATGTGGCTGGGTTAAAGATCTGGAGATCAGGACACTAAAAGATAAATCCTGTATTGTTTTTGCCTGGGTAAATAGGAGTTTCTGGGCTTTTTGTATATGTATTTGAGAAGGTTGCTAGGGTACTACAAGTTTTAGTATTGGGTGTAAACAAACCACATCTGCTTGATTCTCAATCCTCCCTGCTCTTCTCTTCCAGCAGGCATAACAGATCCATATAATTTACCCACAAATGTATTTATTCATTCAGCCCACTACTCTCTCTGTGTGTGTGTGTGTGTGTGTGTGTGTGTGTGTGTGTGCATGTGCATTCGCACATGCATGAATTAAATGTGACAAAATAAAGGCTTGTTCTTCTTAATTTACCCACAAATGTATTTAATCCACTTGAAAAGTATACTGCAAACCAACTACTGGATTTGGGACCCTACAACATCCTGAAATATTTAGTATTTGGCTTCAAACTTGAAATTTTTTTTTTTGGCCCACTAGATGGCGCTTCCCAGCCATTGGTTGAGAAACACTGGTTTATGAGACACTGGAAGACACTTGGTGCACAAGAAAGGCCATATGGTATGATCAGGTACTCAAAGTGGCCCCTGCTGGTGCAAAACATGGTCTTCCATTTGTCACCCTCATGAATCCTGACCAGGTTGTAGGCACTACGAAGTTCTAGTTTCAGAAAGATTTTGGCTAATGTGAGCTGTTCTAGGGCTGAAGGTACCAGCAGGAGTAGGTGAGGGTATTTCACCATGATAGTCTATGCATGGCCAGAGATCCCCTCCTTTCTTCTTGACAAAGAAGAACCCTGCCAAGGCTGGACACATTGAGAGTCTAATGTACCCCTGCTGTAAGGCTTCTTGTATGTACTCCTCCATAACAGCTTGTTCAGTTAAAGACAAGGGGTAAATGTGGTTACAAGGAGGAGTCATACCTAGAAGGAGGTCAATAGTAGTTATAGGGATGGTGAGGAGGCAGACCACATACTTTCCCTTTACTGAAAACTTCCTGTGGCAGCGGGGAACATGGCTGAGCGTTGGTTTGTGAATGGAGGGTGGAGTCAGTGAAGGTGAGTGGCCAAATCGCTACACCTGTTGTCAATTAATGTGTGTGTGTGTGTGGGGGGGTGTCTTGCAGTAATGACAGAGTATAAAAGAAGTAGGAGAGCAGAGAAGTGCTTGTTGGGACCAGAACACAACTGTGTGTGTGTGTCCTTGTCATTAGAGTGCCGTTTTCTTGCTGAAAAGCAACAAATAAACGTGTGTCTGAGCACTAATAACTGCCTGCTATACTTCTGTACTCCTATACATCAGGGCAGCTTTCACAGTGGTGCTGAAACCTGGGAGTGCAGAAGGGAGCCCATCCATGGAGTCCTCGCCCTTCAGGGACCTCATTTATGCCCTCACCACAGCACAGCAGAACCAGCATCAAGTGCTGATTACCCTCCAAAAGGAGCAGGAACAACGCTTCAAGGCCTTGATACTGGCCCAACAAGAAGACCGCCAGGTGTTCCGACACCTGCTCGCATTGGCGGGGTCCTCGACTGCCACCACAGCGAACCCTCCTCACCTCACCCTAACAAAGATGGGTCAGCAAGATGATCTGGAAGCCTTCTTCGCGCTTTTTGAGCAAGCAGCCGAAGCGTGGTGGGGGCCGATTGAGCAGCGCGCCTACTTCCCCTGCTGACTGGCAAGGCGCAGCTCGCCGCACTGCAGCTCCCCGCCGACAGCCGGCTCATATATGCCGACTTAAAGCAAGCCATTTTCCAGTGAGTCGGATGCTCCCCAGAGCAACAGCATCAGCCCTTCTGTGCATTGAGGTTGGAGGCGGTCATCCGGCTGTTCGCGTTTGGCCAACAACTCTGGGACACCTGCCTGTGGTGGCTGAGGGCGGACGACCATAACGCTGAGGGAATTATCAACCTGGTGACACTGGAGCAGTTCATCATGCGACTTCCAGAAGGAACAGCGGAGTGGGCCCAGCATTGCTGGAACAAGCCATCGAGCTGGCAGAGGACCACATGGTGGCAGTTCCAACAGCAGGAAGATGTGCTCCTCTTTGCTCTCTCTCTCCCCCTCTGCTTCCCGACCTCGCCCTATTCTCCCACTGTGGAGGCGGGGGCTGGCTCTCCCCCAGCCAGCCTGACTTACCCGTGGTGTCCTCCCATTTCCCCCTTCCGTGTCTGTCTTCTCCCCCCCCAAGTGAGTGATGTCCATCACACCAGTGCAGAGGGAGAGCCTGAGCTGGTGTGCTGGTGCTGCGGGGAGCCGGGACATCTCCAAAGTCAGTACTCTGTGATGGAGGTTGGAATGGTGGTCCAGGTCCCTGACACACCAGAAACCACCCTCGATTGGGCCGGAGCATATTGTATACTGGTAAGTGTACAAGGGGATACGTATCAGGCCTTGGTGGATTCCGGCTGTAACCAGACCTCAATCCACCAAAGCCTGGCGCAAGGTGAGGCATTGGGGAGAACACAAGTGGTGAAGGTATTGTGTGTGCATGGGGATGTGCACAACTACCCTTTAGTGTCTGTCCACATTCTATTTCGGGGAGAAACGCATAGAGTAAAGGCGGTGGTTAATCCTCATCTCACCCACTTGCTGATTTTGGGGACTGATTAGCCAGGGTTTAGTTTAGTTTATTAGTTTATTTGACAGGGACCATGCATAGAGTAGCTTCTATACCAGGGTTAGCTAATTAGCTAATTTTCACCTGCAGTCCCTGGGCAGGAAAAAAAGAAATACACAACTAGACATTACAAACAGGATTAAAAACAAGAAGTAGAAACTAAGTAAAACACAAAGATAAAATAAATAAAAATAAATTAAAAAAAATAAATAATAATAAAAAAAAGATCAATGATTACAAGCTTGATTGTCCTTCAGCCATGCCTTCAGGGACTTTTTAAAACTTTTAAAACTTGTAGAGTCTCTGATATGATGTGGGATTGAGTTCCATTTTCTGGTTGCTTGATAAGAAAATGCTGATTGTCCAAAACTGGTTTTCTTAAATGTTGTGTAGCAGTCGCCTCTCCTTGCAGCCCTGGATACCCTAACATTATCTCTGCAATATGACACACATTGCTTAAGTGGTGGTGGTGCAAGATCATGTGTCAGTTTGTACATCAAGCACATGTCAGAGAACTAAATAAAACTGTCAAATGTTAACAGGTTATGTTTTTTTATAATGGTACAGTGGTGATAATGCTTTGTTTTTTTTATCAAAAACTTTCACGGCCTGTTTATATAGGGAGTACAAGGGTTTCAGAGTGGTTACCCCTGCCTGAGACCAGCTTGTAGCACAGTAGGACAAATGGCAGAAAATCATTAAATGCATAAACAGTTTAGCAGCATGTAAGGGTAGCTGATGTCTAATATGTCTAAAAGTAATCAAACTCGCTCTAACATTTCTGGATATCTTCTTAATATGTTTTTTGAAGTTTAGATTGGAATCAATGATTATGCCCAAGTATTTGAAGCTGTTTAAAGAATTAATGTAACACATAGTAAGAAGTGGGTCCTGCAGTAATACATCTCGGGAAGATCCCAGTCTAGCATTGGCTGGGGAAGCTGTCAAGTCAAGTCAAGTTTATTTGTATAGCGCTTTTAACAATGAACATTTTTGCAAAGCAGCTTTACAGAATTTGAATGACTTAAAACATGAGCTAATTTTATCCCGAATCTATCCCCAATGAGCAAGCCTGTGGTGATGGTGGCAAGGAAAAACTCCCTTAGATGACATGAGGAAGAAACCTCGAGAGGAACCAGACTCAAACCCATCCTCATTTGGGCAACAACAGACAACATGACTATAACATTAACAGTTTTAACATGAAGTCAGTTTCGTTGATGTTATAAACTCTTCAATGATGGAAACTTGAGTGCAAAACTGTGCATGACAACTGCAGTCCTAAAGTTAGCAAGTCCTCAGCAAGTAGTCCTCAGCCATAAAAGCATTACTGTAAGTGTCCAAAGGGTCTTCCAAGTGTGACTTTCAACAGTCCATATGGGGCCATCCTCCACAGGAGCAATGTGATGAGACTCCAACCAGACACAGGGCACCAGGATGGATCGAGGTCCGAGGAGCAGAAGAGGTCAGCATCTCGATCCCAGGACCGATATGTAACTCAGAGGGACAGATGGGGGGAAGAGAGAGAGAAAACACAGGTTGTTAGGTATGCCCAGTGTCACCTGAATAAGTAGGAACAGTATACATATTGCACTCAGTACAAGCAGGGACTCTGGCAAAACTAACTATGACACCATAACTAAAAGGGGAGAGCCAGAAGGCACCACAGGCATGAGGGAGCCCCGGGACATAAAGCAGCCAGCCACTACACCATTAACAAACTCGAGTGAGCAAGCGAGTGGGGGACTGACAGCATCCATACATCCTAGTTTACCAAAACACTATGTCTGAGGACCCTCCAGATCTACTCCTTTACCTCATAAACAGCATTAACAAAAGGCTTGACTAAACAGATATGTTTTCAGCCTAGACTTAAATGCGGAGACTGTGTCTGATTCCTGAACATTACCTGGAAGGCCGTTCCATAACTGTGGGGCTTTGTAAGAAAAGGCTCTACCCCCTGATGTACAGTGCTCAGTGTAAATGAGTACACCCCCTTTGAAAAGTAACATTTTAAACAATATCTCAATGAACACAGTTTCCAAAATGTTGACAAGACAAAGTTTAACATAACATCTGTTTAACTGATAATGTGAAAGTAAGGTTAATAATATAACTTAGATTACACATTTTTCAGTTTTACTCAAATTAGGGTGGTGCAAAAATGAGTACACCCCACAACAAAAACTACTACATCTAGTACTTTGTATGGCCTCCATGATTTTTAATGACAGCACCAAGTCTTCTAGGCATGGAATGAACAAGTTGGCGACATTTTGCAACATCAATCTTTTTCCATTCTTCAATAATGACCTCTTTCAGTGACTGGATGCTGGATGGAGAGTGATGCTCAACTTGTCTCTTCAGAATTCCCCAAAGAAAATAATTTCTTTCCACAACAAAGGTGAAGGCTACAAGAAGATCAGCAAAGCTTTACTTATCAGTCAGAATACTATAGCAAGAGTGGTACAAAAATTTTAGAAAGATGGAACTGCAACCATCTCACAGAGACGTCCAGGTTGTCCACAGAAGTTAACACCTCGACAGGAGCGTCTACTGATGAGAAGGGTTGAAGAAAATCGGCATGCAAGTTCACTGCAGTTATCTAAAGAAGTAGAAAGCCAAACTGGGGTGACTATTTCCCATGATACAATACGGCGTACACTGCAGAGGAATGGCATGCATGGATGCCATCCACAAAAGAAGCCTCTCCTAAAGCCCAGGCACAAAAAAGCCCGCCTAGAGCTTGCCAGGGCCCATGCTGAGAAAGATGAAGACTACTGGGACTCTATACTCTGGAGTGATGAGATGAAGATAAATGTTTTTGGAACTGATGGCTTCAAAACTGTATGGTGTCGCAAAGGTGAGGAATACAAAGAACAATGCATGGTGCCTACAGTGAAACATGGTGGTGGCAGTGTCCTTATGTGGGGCTGCATGAGTGCTGCTGGTGTCAGGGAGCTGCATTTCATTGATGGCATCATGAATTCACAGATGTATTGCTCTATACTGAAATAGAAGATGCTACCATCACTCCATGCCCTTGGTTGTCGTACACTTTTCCAACATGACTAAACACACATCTAAGGCCACTGTTGGATTTCTGAAGAAGAACACGGTGAAAGTGATTCAGTCGCCAAGTATGTCTCCTGATCTGAACCCAATTGAACACCTACTGTATGGGGAATTCTGAAGAGACAAGTTGAGCATCGCTCTCCATCCAGTCACTGAAATAGGGCATTGTTGAAGAATGGAAAAAGATTGATGTTGCAAAATGTCGCCAACTTGGTCATTCCATGCCAAGAAGACTGTGCTGTCATAAAAAATCATGGAGGCCATACAAGTACTAGATGTAGTAGTTTTTGTTGTGGGGTGTACTCATTTTTGCACCACCCTAATTTGAGTAAAACTGAAAAATGTGTAATCTAAGTTTAGATTATTAACCTTACTTTCACGTTATAAGTGAAACAGATGTTATATTAAACTTTGTCTTGTCAACATTTTGGAAATTGTTTGTGTTCATTGAGATATTGTTTAAAATGTTACTTTTCAAAGGGGGTGTACTCATTTACGCTGAGCACTATAGCCTTCACTATATGAGGTACCAGCAGATAGCCTGCACCTTTTGATCTAAGTAGGCATGGCAGGTCATAAAGGACCAGAAGTTCACTCAGGTACTGTGGTATGAGACCATTCAGTGCTTTTAAATATCAATAGTAGTATTTTATAATCAATGAGAAATTTGATTGGGAGCCAATGCAGTGTGGATAAGACAAGGGTGATGTGGACATATTTTCTAGTTCTAGTAAGGACTCTTGCTGCTGCATTTTGAACTAACTGGAGCTTGTTTATGCACTTAGTGAAACATCCAGACAGTAAGGCATTACAATAATCCAACCTGGAGGTAGCAAAAGCATGAACTAGTTTTTCCGCATCATGTAGTGACATTAAATTTCTTATCTTAGCAATATTTCTGAGATGAAAGAAAACTATCCGGGTAATGTTATCAATGTGAGTTTCAAATGAAAGACTGGGGTCAATAATCACTCAGAGGTCTTTTACTGCTGCACATGAAGAAACAGAAAGGCCATTCAGAGTTACTGTGTAATCAGAAAACTTGCTTCTAGCTGCATGTGGTCCTAGTACAAGTACTTAAGTCTTGTCAGAGTTAAGCAGAAGGAAGTTAATAAGCATCCAGTGTCTAATGTCCTTCACACATTCCTCAATTATATTAAGCTGGTGTCTCTCATTAGGTTTTGCAGAAACATACAACTGTGTATCATCAGCATAGCAGTGGAAACTAATACAATGTTTACAAATAATATCACTCAGAGGTAACATATATAAAGAAAAAAGCAGTGGACCCAAGACAGAACCTTGTGGAACACCAAACTTTACCTCAGTACGTCTAGAAATATCACCATTTACTGTACATCAACATACAGATAGCGATCAGTTAAATAAGACCTGAGCCAGGAGAGGGCTGTTCCCTTAGCTCCCACAACATTGTCTAGTCTATCCAGAAGAATGGAATGATCCATGGTATCAAATGCTGCACTAAGGTCAAGCAACACAAGCAGTAAGACACAGCCCTGATCAGACACCAACAGTAGGTCGTTTACTACTTTAACCAGAGCTGTCTCTGTGCTATGATTAGAGCTATATCCTGACTGATACATTTCATAGATGTTATTCCTCTGTAAATATGAGCATAACTGCTGTGCCACAGCTTTTTCCAGGATCTTGGAGATAAAGGGGAGGTTTGATATTGGCCAATAATTGGACAGCTGACAGGGATCAAGGTCAGGTTTTTTAATCAGGGGTTTGATGACTGCTAGTTTAAAGGATTTGGGTGCATAGCCAATCCTAAGAGAAGAATTTATTATTTTTAGAAGCTGTTCAATTACTTCAGGTATTATCTGTTTGAATAGATATGTAGGTAAGGGATCTAGTTAACAAGTCGAGGCTTTTGATGTGGAGATTAATGAAAGTAATTCAGTTTCTCTAAGGGGAGTAAAACATTCTAATTGCTGATCTGATACAGTTATATTGTTAACTACAGGGTCACTTACACTGTCTGACTTTAAATTAGTAGTTTGAATTTTTTGTCAGATATTCTTAATTTTGTCATTAAAATAAATCATGAAGTCATTGCTACTACATACTGCAGGTGTGCATGTGTTTATAGTGGACTTATTCTTGGTTAATTTTGTGACAGTATTAAATAGGAATCTAGGATTATTTTTGTTAATCGTCTATGAGGGAGGAGAGATATGTTGATCTCGCAGCACTAAGAGCTTTTCTGTACTTCAGGAAGCTCTCCTTCCACGCTAATTTGAACACTAACAATTTTGTTTGATGCCATTTACATTCCAATTTTCAAGTGGTCTGTTTTAAAGTTCAAATGTCATCATTATACCAGGGTGCTAATTTTTTGTCTCCGACCATTTTCCTTTTTAGAGGAGCGACATTATCTAAAGTATAGTGGAATGTTGACTTGAAGTATTCAGTTGCCTGATCAAGTTCTGCAGGGGCTGACAGTGACCCAATCAAAGTTGATAACTCTGGGAAATGATTTATGAAGCTCTGTGCAGTAATTGACGTGAATATATGTTTAATACAGTAGCGTGGTGAGGTGCATATATTCTTACTCAGACATATTTTAAATGAGATGTGATAATGATCTGAGATAACTTCAGACTGTGGAAGTATGACTATACAGTGGTGCTTGAAAGTTTGTGAACCCTTTAGAATTTTCGATATTTCTGTATAAATATGACCTAAAACATCATCAGATTTTCACACAAGTCCTTAAAGTAAATAAAGAGAACCCAGTTAAACAAATGAGACAAAAATATTATACTTGGTCATTTATTTATTGAGGAAAATGATCCAATATTACATATCTGTGAGTGGCAAAAGTATGTGAACCTCTAGGATTGGCAGTTAATTTGAAGGTGAAATTAGAGTCAGGTGTTTTCAATCAATGGGATGACAATCAGGTGTGAGTAGGCACCCTGTTTTATTTAAAGAACGGGGATCTACCAAAGTTTGATCTTCACAACACATATTAGTGGAAGTGTATCATGGCACGAAAAAGAGATTTCTGAGGACCTCAGAAAAAGCGTTGTTGATGCTCATCAGGCTGGAAAAGGTTACAAAACCATCTCTAAAGAGTTTGAACTCCACCAATCCACAGTCAGACAGATTGTGTACAAATGGAAGAAATTCAAGACCATTGTTACCATCCCCACGAGTGGTCGACCAACAAAGATCACTCCAAGAGCAAGGTGTGTAATGGTCGGCGAGGTCACAAAGGACCCCAGGGTAACTTCTAAGCAACTGAAGGCCTCTCTCACATTGGCTAATGTTAATGTTCATGAGTCCGCCATCAGGAGAACACTGAACAACAATGGTGTGCATGGCAGGGTTGCAAGGAGAACGCCACTGCTCTCCAAAAAGAACATTGCTGCTCATCTGCAATTTGCTAAAGGTCACGTGGACAAGCCAGAAGGCTATTGGAAAAATGTTTTGTGGGTGGATGAGACCAAAATAGAACTTCTTGGTTTAAATGAGAAGCGTTATGTTTGGAGAAAGAAAAACACTGCATTCCAGCATAAGAACCTTATCCCATCTGTGAAACATGGTGGTGGTAGTATCATGGTTTGGGCCTGGTTTGCTGCATCTGGGCCAGGATGGCTTGTTATCATTGATGGAACAATGAATTCTGAATTATACCAGCGAATTCTAAAGGAAAATATCAGGACATCTATCCATGAACTGAATCTCAAGAGAAGGTGGGTCATGCAGCAAGACAACGACCCTAAGCACACAAGTCGTTCTACCAAAGAATGGTTAAAGAAGAATAAAGTTAATGTTTTGGAATGGCCAAGTCAAAGTCCTGACCTTAATCTAATTGAAATGTTGTGGAAGGACCAAAAGCGAGCAGTTCATGTGAGGAAACCTACCAACATCCCAGAGTCGAAGCTGTTCTGTACAGAGGAATAGGCTAAAATTCCTCCAAGCCGGTGTGCAGGACTGATCAACAGTTATCGGAAATGTTCAGTTTCAGTTATTGCTGCACAAGGGGGTCACACCAGATACTGAAAGCAAAGGTTCACATACTTTTGCCACTCACAGATATGTAATATTGGATCATTTCCTCTCAATAAATAAATGGCCAAGTATAATATTTTTGTCTCATTTGTTTAACTGGGTTCTCTTTATCTACTTTTAGGACTTGTGTGAAAATCTGATGATGTTTTAGATCATATTTATGCAGAAATATAGAAAATTCTAAAGGGTTCACAAACTTTCAAGCACCACTGTATTTTCTACATTTAACCCGAATGTTAGTATTACATCAAGGGTGTGACCACCATTATGGGTTAGTCCTATGAATTTCTCATTAATCCCTACTGAATCTAACATGGACACAAATGCTGTTTTCAAAGGGTCTTCTGAGTTATCAAAGTGAATATTAAAATCTCCAACAACTAAAGCTTTGTTGAAGGAAATAACCAGATCTGAGATTAAATCTGCAAATTCAGAAAGAAACTCAGAATATGGCCCTGGGGGCCTGTAAATCATAAGTAATGGAATTAACTGGGTAGACTTATTTTTCGATGCTACATACATTATATGAGTATGAAGAACTTCAAATGTATTAAATTTATAACCAGGTTTTTGTGTTACACCTAGATAATCATTATAAATAACCGCGACGCCTCCTCCTGTGCCAGGTAGATGAGGCTGGTGTATATAATTGTGTCCAGGAGGACTCACTTCATTTAATGCTATATATCCATTTGGCTTAATCCATGTTTCAGTTAAACAAAGTACATTAAACTCCCGATCAGTAATAAGTTCATTAACCATTAGTGCTTTAGATGTAAGAGATCTAATATTTAATATCCCCACCTTTAGATCAAAGGTGCTGGCAGCAGCTGTACAGTCAGTATGATCTAATTTTATATTGATTAGGTTACTGGAACAAACTCTCTGAGTATTTCTACTTTTTTGTTGAGCTCGGGGGAACAGACACAGTCTCGATGTAGTGACAACTCTGTGCAGCTAGCAGACAGTTGGTTTAGCCTGTTCGTCTGCTCCCTGGCCTTGGCTCTGGATTGTCAGAAATTAACTAGGCCTGTTCTGAGACTATGACCTATGCTGCAAGAAATAAGAGCAGCACCTTCCCAAGTGGGATGGATACCATCCCGCCCTAACAGGCCAGAAGTGCCCTCAAAATTAGCCCAATTATCTATCAAGCCCACACTGTTTTCAGACTGTTTTCAGAGCACCAACTGGACAACCAGCAGTTCAGCGATCATAACCTGCTGTAAGCTACATCGCCACGCCGCATTGGGATGGGGCCAGAGTATACTACAGCATCGGACATCGCCTTCACTAATTTAAACACCTCTACAAAGTTACTCTTATTAACCTCAGATTGACGAAGGCATATATCATTAGCTCCTGCATGGATAACTATCTTTGAGAACCTTGCCTTGGACCCTAAGATTACCTGCTATGTCTGGCACCCTGGCTCCCGGTATACACCTGACTAAAGCTACTGGTGCCCCTAAAGGCTGAGCTAATTTCACATGCCGTATGATAGAGTCCCCTATAACCAGAGCTCCTTCAGGTTTCTCAGCGGGTGCATCACTAAGGAGAACAAACATGTTCAACACATGATGCAGAGAGGAGTGGTACTCCTGTGGGCAAGCCTCAGCAGTAGCTTTGGCTCTACGCTTATGCCGCCGAGCAGTCACCCATTCGCCCCGCTGTAAGGGCTCTAATGCCAGAGTTGGGGGATTACTAACTCCACCTCGGGCATCTAGACTTTCCCCTACAGAAACTACACTCTTCTCAATCTCACTGGCTTTCTCTAAAGCCTGGATACATGCTTCTAACACTGTAATCTTCTCCATCAGAGAGCTAACTATCTGCACTTATCACAAATAAAGCTATCGCTAGCAACGGAGGAAGAATGACTAAATATCCTGCACTCAGCACACTGAACAGGCTGAATGTGTGCCATGATGAAAGGATTCACGTACCTGAATCGAAGATCTGTTGATATTAAAGCAGATCCAATGTGGATGGCCTCTGCTTGTGGTCTTTTAGCAGGAGGAGAAAAAAGAAAGCTTCCGGTCTTGGCATTCTTCTGAAAAAAAGAGAGAAAAAAACGGAAAAAGGAAAGCAAATGTACAATAAAAAATGAAGAGGATACTGGAAAATTGTTTGTTTGTAGAAAAAATCAAAAAGATTCGAGTTTAACGCCAACACTCATGTTAAAAAGACTTGTCCCAAACAAGTCAAGAACCAGGAAGTGCATAGCACAAAATGCGCATGCACAACCCAATCACCATAGGAAGAGCCATCTACATCAGCACCATGTTAGGGCGATGCAAGGAGCGTCCAGTCCCTCCTCCCTTTCTTGGGGATTCCTTTGAGGATTTTCTGTTAGAGCAGTTGCAAGACTCGACTCTGCGGCATGCATTTGACCAGGTGAGAGTAATCGATGGTCAAATTCTCCAGCCGAGCGTGACACCAGTTTTCCCCTACTTCACTGTTATTAAGGATAGGTTATACCGAGTGATGCAGGACACTCAAACTGGTGAACAGATGGCTCAGTTATTAATCCCAAAGAGTCATAGGGAACTCATATTCCATGTGGCTCACTTTAATTCCATGGCTGCACTGCAAAACCTGATAAGGTCACTGAGCTCAAAAATTTTATTGAAACCGATTACGTAAAAATTTTTGAGGTAAGTAACTTAAATTTTTTAAGGTAAGATTTCTTAAAAATTACAATTAAGTGTAACTATAGTGTAATTTTTAAGAAATCTTACCTTAAAAAATTTAAGTTACTTACCTCAAAAATTTTTACGTAATCGGTTTCAATAAAATTTTTGAGCTCAGTGACCTTATCGGGTTTTACAGTGTGGACACTTAGGGCAGGATAAAACACTAGCCCAAATAATATCCCAGTTCTGTTGGCCAGAGATTTGCGGGGATGTCTGTCGGTGTTGTGCAGCGTGCCACGAATGCCAATTAATAAATCCTGTGGCCACTCCAAAAGTGCCTTTGTGCCCTCTTCCTCTAATCGAGACTCCTTTTGAAAGAATTGGGATGGATCTTGTCGGGCCATTAGATCAGTCAGAATGGGGATATCGCTTTATTTTAGTTCTGGTGGACTATGCAATGCGATATCCGGAAGGCGGTGCCTCTCCACAATATCTCAGTACACAGTATTGTGGAAGTGCTCTTCTGTATTATCTCATGGGTTGGGATTCTGAAAGAAATCCTGACAGACCAAGGCACTACATTTGTCACGCACACTGCGTGAACTGTATGAGTTATTGGGAATTCAGCCTATCTGCACCAGTGTCTATCACCCACAAACAGATGGCTTCATGGAATGGTTTAATCAAACATTCAAAAACTTAATTTGGAAATTAGTAAGTGAGGATGCGCGTAATTGGGGAAAAATGGCTTGAGCCCCTGTTATTTGCAATTCAAGAGGTCCCACAAGCCTCCATGGGTTTTTCACCATTCGAGTTATTATATGGGCAGAAGCCGTGTGGCATTTTGGACGTGCTACATGAAAATGGAGAGGAAGGCCCTTCGCCTATCAAGAACAAAATTCAATACATTCTCGACCTGTGCTCAAAAGTCCACACACTCACTCATTTAACCCAGGAGAATTTGTGGCAGGCACAAGAACATCAAGTCCGACTGTATAACAGGGCACATGCCTTAGAGAGTTCACATTGGGAGACAAAGTGCTTGTACTATTGCCCACGTCGGGCTCCAAATTAATCGCCAAGTAGCAAGGGCCCTTTGAGGTCACATGGTGAGTAGGGGATGTAGACTATGAGTTGAGGCAAATGGACAGGGGTGGGGCATTGCAAATTTACTACTTCAATCTGTTAAAATGCTGGAATGAAGAGGTCCCCATGGCGTTGGTGTCAGTAGTCCCAGAGAAGGCAAAACTGGGGCCGGAGGTACAAAAAAAAAAGAAAAAATTAACATATCCAGCCACTCCAGTCCCTTGTGGGACCTTATCTCTCACCGTCCCAACTCACAGAGGTGGCCCAAGAGCAGAAGGAATTTTCCAACGTGTTCTCACCCCTGCCCGGCTGCACCCACCTCATAGAACACCACATTGAAATGCCCCCGGGAGTGCTGGTGTGGAGCCACCCTTACCACTTGCCCAAACACAAAAAAAGTGGTCTGGGATGAACTCAAGGCCATGCTTGAAATGGGCATAATCGAGGAGTCCCACAGTGACTGGAGCAGCCTGGTGGTCCTGGTTCCCAAGACCAATGGGTTGGTCCGATTCTGTGTGGACTATAGAAAGGTCAATGCAGTGTCTAAATTTGATGCATACCCAATGGCTTGCATTGACGAGTTGCTCGATTGATTAGGCGCTGCTTGTTTTTACTCAACACTGGATTTAAAGAAGGGATATTGGCAGATCCCCTTGACTCCTCTATCCTGAGAGAAAATGGCCTTTTCCACACCATTTGGATTACACCAATTTATCATGCATCCTTTTGGGTTATTTGGGGCTCCCACGACATTCCAGCGGCTCTTGGACAGGATTCTCTGCCCTCATGCCACCTATGTGGCCACATACCTCGACAATATCATTATCTATAGCAATGATTAGCCGTGGTACCTAGAAAACCTTCGGGCCATCCTAAAGTCACTGAGGTGTGTGGGTCTCACAGCTAACCTGAAAAAGTGTGCAATTGACGGGTGGAGGTACAGTATTTGGGTTTCCACTTGGGTCATGGGCAGGTGCATCCCCAAATTAACAAGACTGCAATGATTGCAGCCTGCCCAAGGTGCAAGAGCAAAAAGGGGGTGAGATAGTTCCTGGGGCTGGCTGGCTACTATCGTAGGGTCATACCTAATTATTCAGATGTTACCAGCCCACTGACCAATCTCACTAAAAAGGGAGCACCAGATCCAGTCCCATGGACAGGGCAATGACAACAGGCTTTCTCTAGGGTAAAGGCTACACTGTGTGGGGGGCCACTTTTACATGCCCCTGACTTTCTCTCCCCTTTATTTTATAGACAGATGCATCAGACAGGGGGCTGGGGGACTTTCTGTCCCAGGAGGTGGAGGGCGATGAACGTCCTGTGCTGTACATTAGCCGTAAGCTGTCGATGTGTGAAAGCAAATACAAGACAATAGAGAAGGAGTGCCTGGCTATCAAGTGGGTGGTCCTCGACCTTCAGTACTACCTGCTGGGACACCCTTTCAACCTCTGTTCGGACCATGCGCCCCTCCAGTGGCTCCACCACATGAAGGATGCCAATGCATGGATCACCCATTGGTATCTTGCCCTCCAGCTGTTAAAATTCAAGGTGGTCCACTGGCCAGGGGTGCAGATGGTGGTGGTGGACTTCCTGTCCCATTGGGGGGGGGGGGGGAGTCCATTGCAGGCTGGTGGTGGGGGTATGTGGCAGCAGGGGCATGGCTGAGCATTGGTTTGTGAATGGAAGGCGGAGTCAGGGAAGGTGAGTGGCCAAATCACTACACCTGTCATCAATTAATGTGTGTGTGTGTGTGTGTGTGTGTGTGTCTCTTGCAGTGATGGTGGAGTATAAAAGGAATAGGAGAGCAGAGGAGTGGTTGTTGGGACCAGAACACAACGGTGTGTGTGTGTGTGTGTGTGTGTGTGTGTGTGTGTGTGTATGTGTCCTTGTCTTAAGAGTGCCATTTTCTTGCTGAAAAGCAATGAATAAATGTGTCTGAGCACTAATTACAGCCTGCCGTACTTCTGTATTCCACCCGCATAAGGGCAGCTTTCACACTTCCCCTAGGTCAAGATAACAGGAGGGAACATTGTTGAGGGAGTCTGATTGGGGCTCTCTACAGAGGTGGATGACAGTGTTAGTTGGGGAAGTTTCAAACAGTTCTGTAAGCAGGAAGGAAACCACTGAAGAATGTCCCATTGTTGCCATGATATCAGGGGATCTTGGAGTTGGAACCAAGGATATCCTAATATGATATCATGGTGTGCAGTTTGAGTGATAAGTAGGGATATGTGTTCAGTGTGAATGGGTCCTATTTGAATCTCAAGGGGAGTTGTGCATGTAGAGACCAAACCTTCTCCTATGGGACCCCCATCGATGGCCTTCAACATGATTGGTTTCAGAAGTTCATGAGTGTTCAGGTGGTACTTCAGGACAATCGTGCTGTTTATGAAGTTTCCTTCTGCCCCTGAGTCAGTGAATGCAGAAATCACATGGGTTGAGTCTAGCAACTTTAACACAGGCACTTGAAAAGAGTGTGAATTGTGAGTAGTGTCTGAACTCACCAGGTTAGGTTGGCTGGTAGCTTTGCTGGGCTGGCTGTCCCACGGGGGTCAAATGGGGCATTTAGAGATCTGATGGCCAGCATCACCACAGTAAAAGCAGAGGCCCTCATGTCGTCTTCTCTCCCTTTCTGATTGTTGTAGTCATGTATGTGAGACCTCCATAGGAGTTACAGGGCTCATGTTGGGAAAGGGAGCAGGAGATAAATGTTGTGAGGGTTGCTTATAAATGAGATGATCCAGTCAGATGGCCAGGTCAATAAGAGAATCCAGAGAGAGATGTTCGTCATGGCAGGCCAGCTCGCCGAACACTTCTGAATGCAAACCCTGGTGAAATGTGGCTTTCAGCGCTGGCTTATTCCAGCCGCTGCTGGCGGCTAGGGTACAGAAGTCCAGTGCATCCTCTGTGACACTTAGAATGCCTTTATTGTCACTGCACAAATGTACAACGAAATTTAGTTCATCATAGGAGAGCAAAGCAGCTGCGTATGTGCGCGCTGCCACTCTTGGGCACTTCAGCCCAAGGCCATCCCATGTTAACCTAACTGCATGTCTTTGAACCTGTGATTAGGCTGATGAACTGAGAAATCTTGTATTCATTGATCACCCCTGTGAGTGGCAAAAAGTACAGTGAACACTGAAGGAAGAATCCCTTGCAGTTGGAAACCTCTCTGGAAAACTTCTCAGGCAGAGGAATGCTTCAAGATGCACCAGCGGGCGATGAGGGGAATGTGAGGATGGCCTGTGACACTACAGCAGTAAGCTGCAACATCCTGGTGTTGATATTGATCATCTGCTGGTGCTCTCCTAACAAATGCCCCTGCACATTGATCGCAGTCTGCTTTGCTTCCTCTGCTGCATCCATAGATGGTGAAGTATCCTTTCAGAATGCAGGCACTTATGGATGCAGTTGCAGGGGAGAGCAGGTGTGGTGCAAACTGCAAATCAAGCCAAATCGTTGAGCAGGAATCCTAGTCAGGAAACTGGTGGAGGTTGATTGATCAGCAAACGGAGTATTACAGAACAAACATGAAGAGGAGGTCAGGAATTAACCCTCTGGGGTTGAGAGCTTTGCCAGTGAAGCTCGGCAGGTTTAGAATGAGTAGGTCATGAATTTACATGAATATCTTTGTGAGTTTTTGTCATACAAGCATGATAACCATATTGACAGAAACTTTATACTTTACACTTTCCTCTGTGCCCACTGACAAATAATATTCTATTTTTTAATTACCTAAATTAGATGAAACAAAAACTTGTCACCTTTCTCAGCCACACTGGAGTTGGAGAGCTGAGCGCCCAATTATGCATTCATAAAAGACAATTCACATGGTAACGGCATGATAATCACTTTCACTATTTCAATTTCTCTTTCGTGGTAGGAACACCCACCGTAAACAGGATAAAATCTGTCAGCCATAGTTTAGGCTATTTGGAGGTAAAACTTGTTGCGAGATGGCATGCAGATTTTATGTGCTTCGGATGATTCAGGTCAGTGATTCAGTTCATGATTCAGGAAAGTGATTCAATTCAATCTTGAAAACTACCACACTGATGATGAGCAGTGCCTTTTTTTTTTTTTTACTTCGACTCGATCCAGCCGAAGGTCAACTCGAGTAAGTGCAAGTATTTCATCTATTTCTTATGAGCATATCGGTTGATATGTGTGCGCTGTAGTGCATACACAGGACAAATGACGGCGCTATTTTTTCCAGAGTTAAAAGTATTTTCTTCAAAAATACTTAATTTTGCTCTTATTAAAGTTTAGAGAGTAAAATTTGAAGTTCAAGTAGGAACAAAATTACAGAGTAATTGTGTAACAGAGTAAGAGAGTTGGTTGTGGCTCTGAACTGAGTAAAATAGTACAAGAGTTAATTTCAAAACACACTGAATAGAGTCAAATGCCAAAATAAAGTCAAATACCAGATAAATGAAGCTGTTGTAAAAAACAGTTTTTTAACTGTGTTGGAATGTGTGAAAAAAACATTACCTTACCCATTGTGACAAACCATTTTGATCACTTGACCTGATGGGATAAACAATTGGCAGTTGGAGGGGTATTCACTCTTCTCATTGAATACCCCTCCCACTACTCACCCTTTTTCCCAAAACAGTAAGACGTAATTTTTTTTTTATGGCCAGTTAATTGTCCAAATCAATGGAGCAGATGAAAGCTTTTGTGCTTGATACAGTCCTAAGACTGAAGAGAATCACCTCAATTGATCAAAATGGTTTGTAACAATGGGTAAGATAATGTTTTTTTTCCCACACATTCCAACACGGTTCTAAAACTGCTTTTTACAACATCTTCATTTATCTGTTTTTTAAGTACAATCATGACATATATACTACATAGATATTATTGTAGCTGAACTTGTGCTGAATACAAAAAAAATCATATGACTTTTTGAAACTACTGCTTAGATTTGTTGAAACTGACGACAAAATCAGAGCATGCCAAAATCATTAGAGTGCCAGAAAATATCTTCAGACCCCAGAGGGTTAACGTAAACAGTGGTCTTAAACAGGAAGTCAGTCAGAAAACAAACGGCTTGGTAAAGTCTGGTATGGGACACAGAATGATACTTTGCATGGAGTGATTGTTTGGAACAGGGTTTAAGTATTGGCAGGTGAATTGGTGACAGGTAATGGAATTAGTATTCTGGTGATGGAGGTGTTGTGATTCATGGGGAGTGCAGTCCAGCGCAGCCATGTTTGGAGGCTGCTCTGAACTTAGGCTTTCAATGGTATAAACACTGGTTTCTAAAATACAATCCTGGTAGGGGCACTGGACTTTTTGGTGCATCCAAATGTGTGTATGTAAATGTGAAAAAATATATATCTTTTTTCAGTGCATGACTCTTCAAAGTCACAAAGTTGGCAACGGAAAACATTGTTTGTGGCATCACTAAGATTGTTGCTGATCTGGGAATGCACTGTTGATAGATGTACAGTAGTGCTTGAAAGTTTGTGAACCCTTTAGAATTTTCTATATTTTTGCATAAATATGACCTAAAACATCATCAGATTTTTCACACAAGTCCTAAAAGCAGATAAAGAGAACCCAGTTAAACAAATGAGACAAAAATATTATACTTGGTCATTTATTTATTGAGGAAAATTATCCAATATTACATATCTGTGAGTGGCAAAATTATGTGAACCTTTGCTTTCAGTATCTGGTGTGACCCCCTTGTGCACCAATAACTACAACTAAACATTTCCAGTAACTGTTGATCAGTCCTGCTTGGAGGAATTTTAGCCCATTCCTCTGTACAGAACAGCTTCAACTCTGGGAGGTTGGTGGGTTTCCTCACATGAACTGTTCATTTCAGGTCCTTCCCCAACATTTTGATTGGATTAAGGTCAGAACTTTGACTTGGCCATTCCAAAACATTAACCTAATTCTTCTTTAACCATTCTTTGGTAGAATTACTTGTGTGCTTAAGGTCGTTGTCTTGCCACCTTCTCTTGAGATTCAGTTCATGGACAGATGTCCTGACATTTTCCTTTAGAATTCACTGGTATAATTCAGAATACACGTTGATGGCAAGCTGTCCTGGCCCAGATGCAGCAAAACGGGCCCAAACCATGATACTATCACCACCATGTTTCACAGATGGGATAAGGTTCTTATGCTGGAATGCAGTGTTTTCCTTTCTCCAAACAGAACACTTCTCATTTAAACCAAAAGTTCTATTTTGGCCTCATCCATCCACAAACCATTTTTCCAATAGCCTTCTGGCTTGTCCACAAGATCTTTAGCAAACTGTAGACGAGCAGCAATGTTCTTTATGGAGAGCAGTAGCTTTCTCCTTGCAACCCTGCCATGCACACCATTGTTGTTCAGTGTTCTCCTGATGGTGGACTCATGAACAATATTTTTGTCTCATTTGTTTAACTGGGTTCTCTTTATCTACTTTTAGGACTTGTATGAAAATCTGATGATGCTTTAGGTCATATTTATGCAGAAATACTGTATAGAAAATTCTAAAGGGTTCATAAACTTTCAAGCACATTCAGTGCACTGAAGGACTTAAATGTGCAGAGGCACTCTTTATGAAGACATGGTATTGGTGATGTTCTTGTGTAACCCCCATGTTTCAGTATAATTCCTTTGGACATAATGTGTACAATTGTACACATAAGGTTCCATAGCATGTCGTTCCATAGCATTTTTCCTTGTGTCTGAAGGGGCTATAATGCTTAAGTAGCTGGCTTCTATTTTCACATGTCAAGTTGCAAAACTTACATATCCACTGCATTAATGTTAGCTGTACTCTGCTCATCTTCAAGCTGCAAAAACGAGAGGAAGTCCCAACTATGTCTGCTGTTATTCTGTGTGGTGTGGTATCAGCTAACTTAGCTAGCATTAATTAATATTTGCATTTGCCACCCATGTAATTACACATTAAGTTAATGTGTAATTACTTTAATTACACAGTAATTATCAGTATTAATAGACAATATGGCCTGCAAAAAAGCAGCTGTAAGTAATGAAACCATAGTTGACAAACGTGAATAAGCAGTTCAGTTGGTTAACTTACCAAAAGATTCAGAATTTGTGCTTCAGGTCCTTTGTCTGGAAGTGTGCACACACACATACACACAAACACTGAATGATTGCGCCTCTGCACATGCGCAGTGTGGAGGTTTATCAGTTTACTTGAGTCTAAATTGTGTGATTTACTTAGGTGTGTTAAGTATTGGATTTATTTAATGTAAAACAAGTACATTACTAAAACTATGAGTTAAAACACTAGGTCAGCATTAAATAAATAAAGTATACTAATGTTATTTAAGAAAGTAGTGGTCTTTTACAGTGTACTTGGGAAGCAAATGTAGATCGATTTGAATAGCCATTTCCTGACATGATCAAAAGTTGAACTAAGGTCAATGAAGAGAACAAAGATTTGTAGCTGCATACAGTTGGATATTTGTTTTACTCTTTTAGTGATGTAGAAACCATCAGCAGTGCCAGTTGGACTGATCTCTTTGGTCTCTAAATCCTCACTGCTGATCAGTGAACTGGAGGTTATACCCATCTTTTAACCTGCCCAGAATTATCATTACAATAATTTTACATAGTGTTGAATCAACCTGCAGACCTCTGTAGGAATCTAGTTCCTTAGCCTTTACAGATAGTGACCAGTCTACTATGGCTGAAACTATCAGGTAACTTCTGTGTGTGCCAGATTTTATCAGTTAGGCTCTCGAGCTCTTGGAGCAATTCTGATGATTCAGCTGCATATTTCAATAGTTCAGGCTTGACATTGTTGGCAGCTTTTTTGCTATTTAAATGTTTTATAGTTTCTTTTATCTCAGATATTGTTGGTGGGTTATTCCCAATCTTGATTTGCTTTGATATATTTTGAAACTCTGTAACAAAATCAGGTGGTTGGTTTAGCTCCACTGGTTAGCAAGTTGGTGTCACAGGATTAAAGTGTTTTTTTGGAAAAAAAAAAAAGTTTTGCTGGTGGACATTTTGTAGAAGTGTTTACTCTCTGGAACATAATATTATATTTTGGTGTTTTAAAGAGGTCTTCAATTTCATGTTTGGTTGTGAGTTGATTGATGGATTCAACTTCTCATTTTAAGCATTCATTTCTTAGATAAATGATATGCTTTTTTATCAGTTTGGACATTTTTCTGTACCTACTCAATTTCCTTGGCCAGTTAGACTGATCTCTTTGGTCTAGGAGTGCATTCAGTTCTGTATCATTTTTGAACATTACATCATGTTTAGAATTATTTTTATTTCCCTGAGGCAATGTTTTAGTGGCTGCTTCACTAAGGACTGTTACCAGCCTGTCTGTTATATCTGTTATGGTGGAGAGAGTTGGGGCTTGTTGCAGTTTGGTATTGACCCAGTGTGTATACATATCTTGGATTTCTGGGATTAGTAGAGCTGGGAGGCCAGTTTTTCTTTCTTTCTTTTTTTCTTTGGAAGTGGAGTTTTCCAATGTTTGTACCACACAGCTCTATTGCATGATGTTTTCAGGGTTGTGACTAAAAGTTTGTGGTCTGGAGAGAAATCATACCTGCAGCTGATCCTGCAGTCCAACATGCAATTTTGAAGATGTTTATCTGTTAAAATGCAGTCAAGGACTTTTCATATGCCAGTACCTGAATACCAGCTGTGTCAATGAATGGCTGTGTTTGAAGAATGAATTGTTGATGCACAACTTGTGTGATCTGCAGTAATTGATGAGCCTCTTACCATTGTCATTGCTAAAATGATTGATGTTATTGATATTGGTTCCTTCAAATTTCGACAACTTTTGAGTTCTGTCCTTTGCAGCATTCATATCTGTTAAAATTACAAACTTTTGGTGTCTTGAGCGGTACATTTTTGAAGATCATTAGTCTGACTATGCCCAAATTTTAAGGACTTGTGACTTGATTTGGACTTGAGCACTGATTACTGATGACTTGGACTCAGACTCATGCCTTAACTGCATTTGAACTCATAAATTGGAGACGAGGACTGATTTTTTCTTTATTTTTTTATAACGTGCCATAATAATTTGGCACAAGATATTTATATCTACATTAATTTATATACTAATTTTGTGCAAGAGAATGCACATTCACCTGTTCATACATCATGTTCAGGAACAAACTAGCATTAATGGTGCTAAAATGCCTGGAGAGAATGCCCCTAGGATTGTCCGCTTTGCTTATACAGACAGTGCAATGCAAAAAAAATGCACTGCTGTGTGTTCCATATGTAGAAGAACTATCGAGGAGACAACTGGGACAACCTTGAACATCAATTGTCATTTGGCAAGACTATGCCCAGGGAAGTAAGTGACACACTATGTTCATTGCTCTGTTGATAGTGGGGCTTGCTTGCTGACTGATGAACTAGCTAGTATTAACCCTCTCTCATTTTATTTACCCTGTAGATAGTGAGGCTTGCTGAGCAATGAACAAGCTTTTTATCTGTAGCCTATTAACTAAAATGGGGCAGTCAAGCAGTAACATTAGTTCAACACAGTAGCAGAGACGGTTTCATAGAACGGCAGCAACAGCCACCGTCAAATGGTACAGTTGGAGTCTTGTTCTTGGACTCGACTCGGATCAGTAGTAGACTCAACTCGGACTTGACTCAAAATTTTCTTTAATGACTTGGACTTGACTTGGACTTAAACAGTGGGGACTCGAGACTGGACTCGGACTTGAGGTTTAGTGACTCAACTACAACACTGCTATGCAGTAACATAGTAAAATATGCAGTTTTCACTGTGAGTGGGAATTAAAATTGGAGTGATAAGTTTATTGTGCTCTAATAGTCACTAATACATTACTACATGACTTCACTAAAAATTAGTTCTACAATAAATTGATGTCATGATTTATATATATATATATATATATATATATATATATATATATATATATATATATATATATATATATAGTGTGTAGCGGCACGGAGATGTAGTAGTTAGCACTGTTACCTCACAGCAAGAAAGTCCTGGGTTTGAGCCAGGGGCGCTGCCAGAAATTTTGGGCCCCATGAAAGATTAGAATTTTGGGCCCCCCAACTTTGCCCACCCTCGTCACAATTGCACTATTGTCATTATTTGACTTTTGATAGCCCATGGACCTTGAGTTTGTGACTTTGTTATTACATTTTATGTATTAACCTACCAGGGACTAGATGAAAAGTGGTCAGTGACTAATTCTGGTGCATTTACAATCACAAATGAAAATTCAAGATTTTGCCACATGCCTTCTTGTGCTAGGACAATTGGTAGTGAAATGTGTGATGTGACTGCTAATAAATCATAGAAAAAGTTTTCTACCCAGCATCAAAATACCTATGGAAATCCCATGGATTGTTATGTGTTAGGTAGAAAGCTGTGTGTACTGTTCTGAAAAAGGGAATATGTTCAAAGCAAAGTGTGTCTAGACAGAAATTTGAGCGTAAGCAGAGTTAGACTATTGGTTGCCCGTCCATGGACCAGGAGTTTTTGACCTTGTTTTCTAATTTACACTTTTATATTGTTTGACCAGTAGATGGCAGTATAAGCCCAGACATAATTCAGGCCAATATAAGCCCATACATAAAAAGAAAAAAGGAAATAAAATGGTGAATGATGCAGCAGTTATTATTGAGTTGACTGTAAATAAACATAACCAACATTATTTAACACACTGCTTTGAACTCTTCTTCATTCAAGTGTGCAAAATTGGGCTACTTAGTATGGAGTTCATTCATTCATGTGTTGACACGACTTGCATGCATCACTGTATCTGTATGGATTTATAAGATATACATTCTTTATAGGCTACTTCAGTGCCAGAGAGTTCCAGAAAACATCAGTAATCACAATTTCCTGCCTTGATTAATAACTAGGCAGCAGTTATTTCATACAACATAATGCACTGCAAGAAATCCACTGAGAGTTTATTCTTTCTTTTAGGCAGCACTCATTTATTGTCAAAGCAAATATTCAAATATCCATGAACAATAAAATATTCAATATTCAAGATAGATTCTTACCAGCAATATCAACCAATCCAAATGTAAACATGAAGAACAATATTTACACTACTCATACAGTAAAGATTTAAATATCCAGTGGTTTAGAACGTGTGAACATTCCACACACGTAACCATGTCAAACACTTGACTGGTATCCGTTATTAGCAACACTTTAATCTAGCAAACTGTATTTGGCACTCGCTCATTAAAAACTTCAATCCTAAAGCATTTATGGGTTGTATTGCTGCTTACCTCCTTCTCCAAAGGGGGGTTCAGTGGTTTGGTAGGGCGGCGGTCCCCCTGAGGCTGAATCTGTGCATATTTAGGGCACCCCATTAGTTATGAAACTGGTTATTAGCACTAGTTATTAGCACCAGCATAACGTAATATTTCATCCTGTTTATCACACAAGTCAGTTCAGTTATTAAAATGGAAAAAAAATGTCACTGTACAAACTGTAAAAGTGTTCTCTTGATAGGCTAATCCAACCACGTTCATACTGTTCATTTACCATTCACTAATATTTTGAACACACATGTGAGCGATAGCTACCTTTCTTTGGGAAAAACTGAGTGACCAGTTGCCTGCCTCTCCGGTCCCTCTCAGCTTTCAGCTACCTTTCTTTACGTTTTTGACAGCCACTCTTCATATTTAGCGATCATAGACTGTACGCACTCCACTGCTGGCTGGCTGCTGCACTGCGACACAGCAGCAAGTAGCATTGCACTGATCAGCACACAGATTTAATGCATCGCGCTTCTACCAGAACTGGACCGTACCATTTCGCAAAAGGGGGAGGGTTAAATGACTATGTTGAAGAACTCAAGAAATAGACAACCTTGTTCAATTAGCTCATTTTACCAGATGGAATATTGCATTGTTGTTATTTCAAAAGTCTTATTAAAATCATTAAAAGCATATTATCAGCCCCTTAAAGGGCCCCATGGCAGTGCTGGGCCCCTAGAATTGTTTTAACCTTTCCCCCCTTGGCGGCGCCCATGGTTTGAGCCCAGTGGCCGACAAGGGCCTTTTTGTGTGGAGTCTGCATGTTCTCCCTGTGTCTGCGTAGGTTTCCCCCACAGTCCAAAGATATGCAGTTTAGGCTAATTGGTGGCTCTAAATTGACCGTAGGCATGAATAGTTGTTTGTCTCTATGTGTCAGCCCTGTGATGACCTGGCAACTTGTCCAGGGTGTACCCTACCTCTTGCTCATAGTCAGCTGGGATAGGCTCCAGCTTGCCTGCTACCCTGTACAGGATCAGCAGCTACAGATAATGGAGATTATATATCCATTTTTTTTTCTTTAAATCTACTGAAAATAATTTGTTTTTCTGGTTCTATTGCTGTAAACACTGTAATAATAATAATAATCTTTTCCTGTCTTTGTGACTTTTCCTGTCCATTTCTCTTCTTTTTTGTCTCTCTCGGCTTATATGATTTTCTTTTATTCCTTTGCTCCAGCCCTGCCCTCTCCATCACCCCTGAGCATTAATAGGCTCAGTCCCTCCGCTAAATGATGGGAAGTGTGTGTGTGTGTTTTAGGTGGTCTTTATTTAGTGCCAAGGTCTCAAAGTGAAGAGAGGTTAATTTGATTCGCCTCTCATTTTCAGATATTGATCAAGAAAAAAAAAAATGGAAGAGCAGCTGCTTATCTTTCCCAGTCAGCAGAGTAAAACTATGAGAGATAATCCACTTACACACACACACACAGAGAGCATGCTGAGCCACTCACAGTGGTCAGGAAGAAGACATGATTGATATTTTTCACTGAAATCCAAACAATATAAAAAAAATCTCTCATGAACAAGTGTTTTTTTTTTTTTGTTTTGTTTTTTTTAGAATTCTGAAAATGCTCTGCCTGGAACTCTTTCTGATAAGAAAACCCACTCTTGGAGTGTTCTGTGTAGACGTTTTAAGGGAGAAACCATTTAAAGTACACTTGTAGAAAATTTAGAACACTTAGAATGGTTCTATGGTTGTTCTTCATTGAGAAACAATCTGACATATTGCCTTGGCATCCTTCTGTCTCAGGAGAAAATGGTTGCACCTTACTTGATTCAAACTTGCTGAGAGCAGTGTCTGATGTGGCTCAGTAGTCCAATCCTCGCATGGCAGTCTCTGCCACAAGTGTTGCAGATGAATTTGGATGGCTGACTGGTGGCCTGGTTCTGCTGTCTCTGCTTCCGCAGCTCTCTCTTCATCTGCAGTTGTAGATTTCTTTTCTCCTCACCCCTCCTGACACCATCTCTCACAGTGTGATGCCAGCAGCTGCGGTCAGCTGCAAACTGCTCCAACCTGTCTGGGTCAATGTCTATCAGTTTCATGTTGTGCTTACAGACATCCTTGAACTGCAACATGGGATGGCCAATTGGACAGTGTCCCATGGCTAGCTCCCCATACAGGAGGTCCTTAGGAATTCAGCCATCTTCCATGCGGTGCATGTGTCCCAGCCATCACGGGCAATGCTGACAGAGCAGGAGGTGTACACTAAGGGAGCCTGCTCTCTCCAGAACTGCTGTGTTGGATACCTTCTCCTGCCATTTATTGCCCAGGATATGTCGAAGGCAACAGAGGTGGAAACTCTTGAGGCGGTGCTCCTGTCTAACGTAAGTGGTCCAAGATTCACTGCCGTAAAGCAGGGTGCTGAGGACACACACTTGGTACACCGTAAGTTTGGTGCTCATTGACAGCTGGCTGTTAGCCCACACTCTCTTGCTCAGCTTGGACATGATGGTAGTAGCTTTGGCAATGCACTTTAAAATTTCAGCATCAAGGGACAGGTTGCTGGTAACCATGGACCCCAAGTAGGTGAATTGATCCATGACCTCCAGAACCTCATTATTGATGCTGATTGATAGTGTTGATGGAACATCCTAGCCCATGATGTAGGTCTTCTTTATGCTAATTGTCAACCCAAACATCACACATGCATGAGTGAACCTGTCAATCAGCAGCTGGAGGTCTGCTTGGGTGTGAGAGATCAGGGCTGCATCATCTGCAAACAGCATCTCTCTAATGAGAACTGTGTGGACCTTTGTCTTGGCCTTTAGGTGAGACAGACTGAAGAGCTTCCCATCACTTCTGGTGTGCAGGAAGACCCCTTCTTCTGAATCCCTGAATGCGTAGCTAACAGCTGGAAGAAGATGCCAAACAAGGTTGGCGTAAGAACGCATCCTTGCTTCATGCTGCTCTTGATAGTGAAGGGTTCTGATGTCGCTCCATCAAAGCTGACTGTGCCTCTCATGCTGTCATGGAAGGAGGCAGTGATGCTGAGCAACTGTGGGGGACAGCCGATCTTCTTCAGCAGCTGGAACAGACCACTTCTGCTTACAAGCTTGAATGCCTTGGTCAGATTGATGAAGGCAATGTAAAGCAGCATCGCATCTGAGAAACAATCTGCCATAGGGTTCTAAAGTTCTCCTTTAAGGGTTATATATCCCTATGTACCAAGAAGATAAATGTTAAACACACCCAAGAAGTATAAACAGAAGAACCTTTTAAAATACACACTTTTGAAACATTTAGAACCATTAAGGTTTTTTTCATCATATAGAAACCATAAAGGTTTCACAAAGAACCTTCTGACAGAGTGTTTCACTATCAGAAAGTGTAGGAGCAAGTGCAAGGCTTTTAGGCAGTGAATAGCCTTTAATTATCCAATAAACTCTTATAGAAGTGAACCTTTATTAGTGAGAACCTTGGAGAACATTTTTTAATAGTGTGCCAAGTACTATGAGTGAAATGTTATAATACTCAGAACCAGTCAGAAGTATAAGCATGGTATTATATTTTAAGCATTTCCCCAAGAGGAACAAACTAAAGAACCCTTTAAGACACACTGGAACTTTTGAATCATTACTTTTGAATCAGTTCTCCCCAATCTTTACAATCTTCAATTGTAAAGATTGAGGAGAATCAAGTAGAATTATTTTAAGAATGCTATGCTTAGCTTAGCTTAGATTGAACTTTATTGATCCCTTTGGGAGGGTTCCCTCAGGGAAATTAAAATTCCAGCAGCATCATTACAGGCTAGACTGCAGAAGGTGCGGCCTCTGAGTCAGTCTCAGGGAAGAAGGTGCAGCCTCTGAGTCAGTCTCGGGGAAGAAGGTGCGGCATCTGAATCAGTCTCGGTGAAGAAGGTGCAGCTTCTGTGAAGAAGGTGCAGCATCCGAGTCAGTCTCGGTGAAGAAGGTGCAGCCTCTGTCAGTCTCGGCGAAGAAAATGTGGCCTCTATGTCAGTCTCGGTGAAGAAGGTGTGGCCTCTGAGTCAGTCTCATTAAACAAGGTGAGACCTCTCTTTGTTTTGGTAAGAAGGTGTAGCCTCTGAGTCAGTCTCGGTGAAGAAGGTGTGGCCTCTGAGTCAGTATCAGTAAACAAGGTGAGACCTCTGAATGTTTTAGTAAAAAGGTGTAGCTTCTGTGTCTGTCCTGGTAAAAAAAAGGTGTAGCCTCTTTTGATACAGAAATGCATTGTTAGGACTTGGACTGTTTTGGCCTCTAGAGGCCGCTGTTATTTCCTTTTCGTGTCATATTTATTTTGGCCTCTAGAGGCCGCCACTGTTCCTGTGTTTTGTGTTTTTTTTTTGTTAATTGCCTGTTAGTCCTAATTATCTTCACCTGTGTCCTTAATTAGTTTGTGTATTTATACCCGTGAGTTCAGTCCTCTTGTCACGGAGTCTTTGTGCTGTTATGTTTATCTCCAGTTTCCTTTGTACTGTGTTTTGTGGATCTTCTGAGCTTTTGCATTTTTGCCTTTTTCTTTTTGAATTATACTCTTTTTTTTTTATAAACTGTTTTTGTTTTTTTTGTTTTGCCCTGGATTGTATATAGTGTACATAGTATAAATAAACCTTTTGTTACTTTTTCTACTTCCGCCTCACGCCTCTGCATTTGAGTCATTCCCCTGGTGGCCTAGTGGGGGTTTGCTGGATCATCACACCAATGACCCAGGTTCGAATCCCAGCAAAACCCTAACAGAAAGACTCCGTCATGACCGACTCAGCAGAGGCTGCTTCAACTGTCTACCCGGCCAACCTTCAGGGAATTATGGCAGCTTTGACACGCTTCGGAGCGACCATGGATGTACGCTCACCAGCCAACGTGAGGCCCTTGCTTGCCACGAGGAACTGCTTCAGCAAATTGGGAAAACCCTGGCACAGCTGACATCTCTGCCTGCATCTCCTGATCCAGTTCCTGCTCCTGATCCAGCTCCTGCTCCAGTGCCTCCTGCCATGCTGCCTTCTTCACCTCGCGAACCCAGCCTTCCTGCACCACAGAGGTATGACGGCAAGCACAGTGAGTGCCGAGAGTTCCTTACCCAGTGTCAACTCACCTTTGAGCTTCAGCCTACCACCTACACTACGGATCGCCGCAAGATTGCCTTTGTGATCACCTTATTAGCTGGTAAGGCGCGAGCCTGGGCTACTGCTATCTGGCAAAGACAGGGACCTGAGTGCTTTGATTTCCAGCTGTTTTCTGAAGAGATGCTTCGGGTCTTCGATCAGGCAGACATCAGTACCGACGCAGCCCGAAAGCTCATGTCCATCCGGCAAGGAGGAAGCGTCGCAGATTACGCCATCTCGTTCCGAACACTCGCAGCAGTAAGTGGATGGAACGAGACTGCCCTGGTGTCAGCCTTCCACCATGGTCTGTCTGACCCCATCAAGGACGGTCTGGCCTCTATTGGATGCCCAAGTGACCTCGAAACCCTCATCTCACATGCTATTCGTCTGGACAACAGGATGAGAGAACGCCACCAAGCCTTGAGCCCCCCCAGCCTCCCTACCTCTACCTGGAGACCGTCTACCTCCTTCAGTGACTGTCCAGAACCCATGCAAGTGGGTCGTACTCGCCTCTCCGCATCTGAGAGGGAGCGCAGAAGGAGGGACAAGTGCTGCATCTACTGTGGCAAGCCTGGTCACTTCCGAGCATCATGTCCCGAACTCTTGGGAAAAGGACCGCCCCGTCCAGCCGAGGGAGGGTTGTGACGGGGCCTACCCTCTCTCCCGGACTCCCTGGCCAAGGAATCTACATCCCGGTCTCCATCTCCTGGGGTGAGTCTGTCCACTCTTGTCAAGCTTTGATAGACTCAGGGGCGGCTGGGAACTTTATGGATATTCACTTCGCCCAAAGCATCAATATACCTACTGCACCTCTTGAAGTCCCACTGTCTGTGTCTGCCCTCGATGGCCAAGCGTTAGGTGATGGAAGAGTCACCCAAGTTACTTCTCCAGTCTTCCTCCAGTCTCAAGGTCACAAGGAAGAAATATCCCTGCACCTGATTCCTTCACCTGAGTTCCCAGTTATTCTAGGCCTTCCTTGGCTTACTCGCCACAACCCTCGCATAGACTGGGTAACAAGCCAGGTTGTGGAATGGGGCCCTGCATGCCATGCCTCTTGTCTGCTCTCTAGCTCTCCTGTGTCTCCTACCGAGCCCCCTGATCTCACCGAGTTATCTCAAGTTCCCACAGAGTACTGGGATCTCAAGGAGGTATTCAGCAAGAGCAGGGCCGCCGTTCTTCCTCCGCACCGGGCCTACGACTGTGCCATCGACTTGCTCCCTGGGACTACCCCTCCTCGTGGCAGACTGTTTTCCCTCTCTCAGCCAGAACGCAAGGCCATGGAGGAATACCTCAAAGACGCCCTGGTCTCTGGGTTCATTCGACCCTCCACCTCACCTGCTGGTGCCGGCTTCTTCTTTGTTGGCAAGAAGGATGGGGGGCTCCGACCATGTATTGACTACAGGGGCCTGAACAAGATCATTGTGCGCAACCGATATCCCCTTCCGCTGATGTCCACTGCTTTCGACCTGCTCCAAGGCGCCACCGTCTTCACCAAGTTGGACCTACGGAACGCATACCACCTCATCCGTATCCGACAGGGAGACGAGTGGAAGACTGCCTTTAACACCCCGTCTGGGCACTACGAATACCAGGTGATGCCCTTCGGACTCACCAACGCACCAGCTGTTTTTCAGGCCCTAATCAACGACGTCTTAAGGGACATGATTAACCTGTACGTCTTTGTCTACCTCGATGACATCCTTATCTTTTCCAAGACCGTGCAGGAGCACCGCCACCATGTCCGCCAGGTTCTCCAGAGGCTGCTACAGAACAATCTGTTCGCCAAGGCCCAGAAATGCGAATTTCATGTTCCCGAGGTCTCCTTTCTGGGATTTATTGTATGGACAGGCCAACTCCAAATGGACCCTGCCAAGACCCTGGCCGTCCGGGACTGGCCTACTCCCAAGTCCGTTAAGGAGGTTCAGCGGTTCTTAGGATTCGCTAACTTCTACCGCAAGTTCATCAGGAACTTCAGTTCTGTGGCAGCACCCATGTCAGACCTCACCAAAGGGACAGGTGGATCTTATGGCTGGTCTCCTCAGGCAGAAAAGGCGTTCAAAGACCTCAAGGCCCGCTTCTGCACGGCACTCATTCTGGTCCTCCCGGACACCTCCCAACCATTCATCGTGGAGGTGGACGCCTCGGACAGTGGTGTCGGCGCGGTGCTCTCTCAACGTTCGGAAGGAAAGCTGCACCCCTGCGCTTACTTCTCCCACCGCCTGAGTCCTGCGGAGTCCCGGTACGATGTGGGGGATCGAGAACTGCTAGCGGTCAAACTGGCCCTTGAGGAGTGGAGGCACTGGCTGGAGGGAGCACAACACCCATTCCTGGTTTGGACTGACCACAAGAACCTGGAGTACCTCCAGCAAGCCAAGAGACTGAACCCTTGACAGGCTAGGTGGGCCCTGTTTTTCAGTCGGTTTGACTTCACCCTCTCGTACCATCCCGGCTCCAAGAACACCAAACCTGACGCACTGTCCAGGCTGTTCTCTGCCACTAACAGGGAGAATGAAGTCGGGCCTATTATCCCGGTGTCCCGGATTGTGGCCCCTGTCCGCTGGGGTATTGAGGAGGCTGTTCGACGAGCCCAATGCCAGGACCCCGGTCCTGGGACGGGGCCACCGGGCCTCTTGTACGTCCCACATCAAGCCCGGGCCAAGGTTCTCCAGTGGGGTCACTCTTCCCCTCTCACCGCCCACCCAGGAGCTCGGAGGACCCTGGACTTCCTGAAAAGACGCTTCTGGTGGCCTAACATGGAGCAGGAAGTAAGGTCATTTGTCCTGTCCTGTGAGGTTTGCACCAGAACCAAGAACCCACGACAGCGTCCCCAGGGTCTCCTGCATCCTCTGACCATTCCCCGGCATCCCTGGTCCCACGTGGCAGTCGACTTCATCACAGGTCTCCCTGAGTCACAAGGTAACATGGTCATTTTGGTCATTGTTGACAGATTCTCCAAGGCCTGCCGCTTCATACCTCTGTGCAAACTCCCCTCTGCTCTTGAAACAGCGAAACTTATATTTAATCATGTCTTCCGAGTCTTTGGTCTTCCACAGGACATCGTCTCAGACCGAGGGCCCCAGTTCTCCTCCCGAGTGTGGCACGGGTTCTGCAAGGTCATCGGAGCCACTGCCAGCCTCTCCTCTGGGTTTCACCCACAGTCCAATGGTCAGACGGAGAGGCTCAACCAGGACCTGGAAACCACCCTGCGAGGCCTGGCTATGGATAACCCGACATCGTGGAGCACCTGGCTGCCATGGGCAGAGTATGCCCACAACACCCTGCAGTCATCAGCCACCAAGCTGTCGCCATTCCAGTGCCAATTCGGGTTCCAGCCACCTCTGTTCCCGGACCAGGAGGAGGACGCGGGGGTGCCCTCGGTCAACCAATATGTGAGATGGTGTCGCAAGACCTGGAGCAAGGTCAGGAAGACCCTCATACAGACCTCCAGAACCAACCAGACTCAGGCCAACCGACACAGAAGACCTGCACACACTTTCTGCCCTGGGCAGCGGGTTTGGCTGTCCACTAAGGACCTTCCGCTGCGGGTGGAGAACCGCAAGCTTGCTCCTCACTACATTGGCCCCTTCAAGGTGGTGCGCAGGGTGAACCCTGTCTCCTACCGGCTTCAGTTGCCCCGGACTCTGAGGATCAACCCCACTTTCCATGTTTCCCTGTTGCGGCCTGTACTGACGTCTACGTATGCCCCTGCCCCTAGGAACCCCCCACCCCCCCGCATCTTCCAGGGGCAGACTGTGTTCACTGTGCATCGCCTGCTTGACTCCCGCCGGGTCCGCGGCGGGTTGCAATATCTGGTGGACTGGGAGGGCTATGGTCCTGAGGAGCGCTGCTGGGTTCCTGCTCGGGATGTCCTGGATAAAGAACTGTGTCGGGACTTCCATTCGGCCCATCCGGATCGCCCTGGGAACGTCAGGAGACGCTCCTAGAGGGGGGGGTCCTGTTAGGACTTGGACTGTTTTGGCCTCTAGAGGCCGCTGTTATTTCCTTTTCGTGTCATATTTATTTTGGCCTCTAGAGGCCGCCACTGTTCCTATGTTTTGTGTTTTTTTTTGTTAATTGCCTGTTAGTCCTAATTATCTTCACCTGTGTCCTTAATTAGTTTGTGTATTTATACCCGTGAGTTCAGTCCTCTTGTCACGGAGTCTTTGTGCTGTTATGTTTATCTCCAGTTTCCTTTGTACTGTGTTTTGTGGATCTTCTGAGCTTTTGCATTTTTGCCTTTTTCTTTTTGAATTATACTCTTTGTTTTTGTTTTTTTTTGTTTTGCCCTGGATTGTATATAGTGTACATAGTATAAATAAACCTTTTGTTACTTTTTCTACTTCCACCTCACGCCTCTGCATTTGAGTCATTCCCCTGGTGGCCTAGTGGGGGTTTGCTGGATCATCACACCAACGACCCAGGTTCGAATCCCAGCAAAACCCTAACATGCATCAACAAAAAATAATTTTTAAATAAATTATTTGACAACTGTTTAGAAAACAACTAATGAGTTTCTGATGTGTTTACAGTACATCACCTGTTTAAGTAACGTTTCGTATTATTGGTCAATCACACTACTATGCAAGTGTGTGTGTATATATAGTGAATATGATACGTGGAATTAAAAAAAAGACTAATTGATGCTTATCTTAAAAAAAAAAAAACAGTTCACACATCACTGCAGGAGAAAACAGGGTTTAAAACTGCAGGGGGTGAATGCAGCCAGGATCACAGCAGGAGGTGATGGAGGATGTCTGTGGATGAAATGTTTAAAGAAATGAGTGAGAGAGGAAAAATTGTGAGCGATGAAGGAAAAAAAAAACCCTCTGACATTTTACCAGCTGTGCTCAGTGGGGAGTAACTGCCCAAACAGGAAGGGAGTGTGCAACCAATTTGCCTCATAACACATCCTCTAACACCTCCATGGCTAACACACACACACACACACACACACACGGCCATTAGTGTCCAGAACACAGCAAACTGAAGCAGATGTGACCAACCCACTGAAGTTCTAGCGACACTGACATTGTGTACATCACAAATTAGCACACATGGGGCAGATCCGCTTTCATCTTGCTTGGACATTTTTCCAAAATAATGACATATGATTTCAAATATTCAAGAGAACCTGCATTAGATTAAATCATTCAGTCTCAGATGGAGCCACTTTTACACTGTATGTGAGTGTATTCTGTCAGAACAGACATGACAGCTGAAAATGTACAAGCAGTAAAGGAAGTTGCTCTTGTTTGCTTAACATATTTGGAGGAGAGCAATTATTTGAACAGACACACATGAATGGCCCACAAATCAACAGACAAACATGAAAGATGATGACTCTCTTGGATTTTTTTTTTCCCCTGATAGAGGATCCCAATTTTTTTCTCCCTAACATAGCAACTCATTTTCCTAAAATGGCCGCCCAACTTTTCATAGCACTGGGATCTATTTTCCATAAAATAAGAACCTACTAATTCTCCTCCAATATAGATAATGCTTATTTTTCCACAACATTTCTACCTAGCATATTAACTCACTTATTTACTTGGATGTCACTGAAAGTTTTCCTCTCAACATGGCAACCCACTTTGTTAAACCCAGAAATAAGGTCCACTTATTAATCCTCACCCAACATGACAGAACGTTCCTCATGGCCTAGAACCCTACTCATATCCACTCAACATGGCAACCCTGTTTTCTGAGACACTTTTTTCACAACAAAAGAAACCCAATTATAACTGCCAAACATGGCATAATAAGTCCCTGGTGTGGGTGGGGTACAGAAGCATGGCAGATAGGAGCTGATGTGCACACACACTTTATTTTTTCTTCTCTTGCTACTTTTCAGCTTCACTCACTGCTCACACACAGTCACACGTGTTCTGGTCAGGAGAGCTCCCCTCCCCTTCCTTTTGTATCCTCTGTCACTGCAACAACACACACACACATTAATTAACAACAGGTGCATTGACTTTGCCACGCACCTTCCCTGGCCCCACCCTCAATTCACAAACTGAAGCTAGGCCACGCCCCGGCTGTGGCATACCCCCACCGCACAACTCAGGCCGGGGAGCCATCTGGCCTGCAGTGGACTCCTCCCCCCCGAAGGGATAGGAAGTCCACCACTACCATCTGCACCCCTGACCTGAGGACCATCTCAAATTTAAATGACTGGAAGGCTAGATACCAATGGGTGATCCATGCATTGGCATCTTTCATGCAGTGGAGCCACAGGAGGGGCACATGGTCCAAACAGAGGATGAAAGGGTGCCCCACCAGGTAGTATCAGAGGGTGAGGACCACCTACTTGAAGGCTAGGCACTCTCTCAATGGTGCTGTACTTACTCTCACACATTGAGAGCTTGCGGCTGATGTACAGCACGGGGCGTTCTTCACCTTCCACCTTCTGGGACAAAATGGCCCCCAGACCTCTGTCCGATGCATCTATCTGCAAAATAAAGGGGAGACAGAAGTCAGGGGAGTGTAAGAGTAGCCCCTCACACAGTGCAGATTTTACCTTGGTGAAAGCCGGTTGGCACTGCTCTGTCCACTGGACTAGATTTGGTGCTCCCTTTTTAGTGAGATCAGTCAGCAGGCTGGTGACATCCAAATAATTACAGTGGTGCTTGAAAGTTTGTGAACCCTTTAGAATTTTCTATATTTCTGCATAAATATGACATTAAAAAAAAATCAGATTTTCACACAAGTCCTAAAAGTAAATAAAGAGCACCCAGTTGTCATGCTCTGTTCCGGACTTCCACTACGGAGATTACTTATCTCCCAGGTCAGCGCTAATCCAGATCCAGGATGGGAATTCCATCTAGCCTGCATTTCACTTCCTGGTTCTCTCTGCTGTGTATAAACAAGCCATTCTCAGACCCTGACTTTGCCAGAACGTCTCGTTTTGCTATTCTAGCCGTTTCTGTGCCTTTATTATGTTTCATGTTTTTTGCTCAAGCTATTTTTCTAGTTCATGGTTTTTGCACGAAGGGTTTTTTCTTGTTTGTTTTTTGCTCTAGTGTTTGTCCTTGTCTGTCTCATGTTTTTGTGAAGTTTTTTGTCTCTTTGTACCTGGACTATTTTTGCCATTTGTTTGTTTACCTTTTTTGCCACGCCCTTTCCCCGGATTAAATCTCATTATTTATTGGATTACTGCCTGTGTGTTCTGTTTCTGGATCCTAATCTCACCACCCCTAACACCAGTTAAACAAATGAGACAAAAATATTATTATAACTGGTAATTTATTTATTGAGGAAAATGATCCAGTATTACATATGTGAGTGGCAAAAGTATGTGAACCTCTAGGAGTAGCAGTTAATTTGAAGGTGAAATTAGAGTCAGCTGTTTTCAATCAATGGGATGACAATCAGGTGTGCGTGGGTACCCTGTTTTATTTAAAGAACAGGGATCTATCAAAGTCTGATCTTCACAACATGTGTTTGTGGAAGTGTGTCATGGCATGAACAAAGGAGATTTCTGAGGACCTCAGAAAAAGCATTGTTGATGCTCATCAGGCTGGAAAAGGTTACAAAACCATCTCTAAAGAGTTTGGACTCCACCAATCCACAGTCAGACAGTGGTCAACCAACAAAGAACAATGCATGCAATAGTCGGCGAGGTCACAAAGGACCCCAGGGTAAGTTCTAAGCAACTGAAGGCCTGTCCCACATTGGTTAATATTATTGTTCATGATTCCACCATCAGGAGAATACTGAACAATAGTGTGCATGGCAGGGTTGCACGGAGAAAGCCACTGCTCTCCATAAAGAACACTGCTGCTCATCTGCAGTTTGCTAAAGATCTTGTGGACAAGCCAGAAGGCTATTGGAAAATTATTTTGTGGACGGATGAGACCAAAATAGAACTTTTTGGTTTAAATGAGAAGCGTTATATTTGGAGAAAGGAAAACACTGCATTCCAGCATAAGAACCTTATCCCATCTGTGAAACATGGTGGTGATAGTATCATGGTTTGGGCCTGTTTTGCTGCATCTGGGCCAGGACGGCTTGCCATCATTAACGTGTATTCTGAATTATACCAGTGAATTCTAAAGGAAAATGTCAGGACATCTGTCCATGAACTGAATCTCAAGAGAAGGTGGCAAGACAACGACCTTAAGCACACAAGTCATTCTACTGTACATCTATCAACAGTGCATTCCCAGATCAGCAACAATCTTAGTGATGCCACAAACAATGTTTTCCGTTGCCAACTTTGTGACTTTGAAGAGTCATGCACTGAAAAAGATATATTTTTTCACATTTACATACACACATTTGGATGCACCAAAAAGTCCAGTGCCCCTACCAGGATTGTATTTTAGAAACCAGTGTTTATACCATTGAAAGCCTAAGTTCAGAGCAGCCTCCAAACATGGCTGCACTGGACTGCACTCCCCATGAATCACAACACCTCCATCACCAGAATACTAATTCCATTACCTGTCACCAATTCACCTGCCAATACTTAAACCCTGTTCCAAACAATCACTCCGTGCAAAGTATCATTCTGTGTCCCATACCAGACTTTACCAAGCCGTTTGTTTTCTGACTGACTTCCTGTTTAAGACCACTGTTTACGTTAACCCTCTGGGGCCTGAGGGTATTTTCTGGCATTCTAATGATTTTGGCATGCTCTGATTTTGTTGTCAGTTTCAACAAATCTAAGCAGTATTTTCAAAAAGTCATATGATTTTTTTGTATTCAGCACAAGTTCAGCTACAATAATATCTATGCAGTATCCCAGATAGCAGAGGGACGTTGAAATGGCGCCAATTCTTGGTCAGAATGGTCGGTTTCCGTCGTAAGTCAGAAAATCAACGCTGAAACGGTGCTGTGAAACGTCAATTTCTCCGCCGTCAGAGAAGGTCGATTTATCACTGTTGAATCACCGTGGGTAAAGGTTGATCTGTCGACCGTCAGAGAAGGTCGAATATACGATGTTGAACCATCGTCACTTTTGCCGGCCAGTTTTCAACATTGGTAGGATGAGCAACTAATTGTTCAGAATATAAATTCTGGCCCGTAGCCAGGGGGGATCGGAGGGTTCGTTTGATTCCCCCCCCCCCCGGACACACACGCTCCTCAAGATTACTCAAGATTTATTCATTTGTTCATGTCCGATGAATATACATTGATTCACATTTAAATTTACAATATCAAATCCAGACTAATCAAAAAAGAAAAGTAGACTAGTGAGGACGAGTTAGAAAAACAGGTTAATTTCTCCTATGTTTATGTTTACACGTTTTGTTCAGACTGCTTTACACCCCAATCCAGTGGGTGGCGGTAATGCCCCCATTAGACCCCTTTCACTGACATCACCCGAAACCGGAAGTAAACAAACCCTGTGCCATATTGGAAGACCAACAAACTCGTGATTAGGGGGAAATAACGGCAGCGTGCGGTATGTGAACCCACGAGGCACTTGGTTCATCAAAAACCTACAATGGTAAATGTGGCAGCGGGGGCGTGGTCAAGCGCCGGTCTGTGACAGGAGGGCAGAGTCAGGGAAGGTAAGTGGCAGAATCACGACACCTGAGAACAATTAACCTGTGTTTGTGTGTCTTCCCAGCGCCCTATATCAGGAGGGAGAGCGAGAGAGGAAGTGTCTCTCATCCCTGAACCAGACGCCAGTTGCGTGTGTCCCAAATACGAGTGATTATTGTTAAACTGAAAAGTGTGGCAATAAAGCCAAATTGTAGACCTGATCTCTGTCCTGCCATCCTCTGTGCTCCACCCACACTTAGGGAGTCCTACAGTGGTGCTGAAACCTGGGATAGTGGAGCACCAAACCAGCAGCCCCATGGAATCCTCCCCGTTCGCCGATCTGGTCCAGGCCCTCGCCACGGTTCAGCAAAGCCAGCACCAGGCACTTGTCACGCTCTGAAAGGAGCAGGAGCGGCGCTTTGAAGCCCTGGTGCTGGCCCAGCAGGAAGATCGCGAGGCGTTCCGGCATCTCCTCGCGTCGGCGGGGTCCACCAGCGCTCCGGCCGCGGGCCCGTCTCCCCTCTTTGTCACCAAGATGGGCCCGCAGGACGACCCCGAGGCGTTCATCACGTTGTTTGAACAGGTCGCCGAAGCCTCGGGGTGGCCGATGGAGCAGCGCATGGCGCGCCTCCTCCCCCTGCTCACGGGAGAGGCACAGCTGGCTGTGCTACAGCTCCCCGCCGATCGCCGGCTGGCCTACGCGGACCTCCGCCGGGCCGTTCTCCAGCGCATGGGGCGCACACCAGAGCAACAGCGCCAGCGCTTCCGCGCGCTGCGACTGGAGGAAGTCGGCCGGCCGTTCGCGTTCGGCCAGCAGCTCCGGGACGCCTGCTGGCGGTGGCTGAGGGCCAACAATCGCGACGCCGAGGGAATCGTCGACTAGGTGGTACTGGAACAGTTCATCGCCCGCTTACTAGCCGGAACCGCGGAGTGGGTCCAGTGCCACCGCCCGGCCTCGCTGGATCAGGCAGTCGAGCTGGCGGAGGATCATCTGGCGGCTGTCCCGGCGGCAGGACAGCAGATGGCATCGTCTCTTCTCTCCTCTTCTCTCTCCCTCTCCTCCTCTGTCCCGTCCTCGCCCCATTCCCCCACCACAGAGGCGGGGGCCGGCACCACCCCAGCTGGCCCGCCGCACCCGTGGTGCCCTCCCATTTCTCCCTTCTGTGTCTGTCTCTCCCCCACCTCAGGTGAGTGAGCCCCAGATCACCGGTGCAGAGGGAAAGCCCGGGCCGGTTTGCTGGCGCTGCGGGGAGCCGGGCCACCTTCAACAGCAGTGCACAGCAATGGAAGTGGGCGTAGTGGTTCGGATCCCCGACGCGCCAGAGGCCGCCCTTGATCGGGCCGGAGCGTATTGCATACCGGTGAGTATCCAAGGGGCTACATATCAGGCGTTGGTGGATTCTGGTTGTAATCAGACCTCAATTTGCCAAAGCCTGGTTCAAAACGAGGCATTGGGGGGAGCACAAGGGGTGAAGGTGTTGTGTGCACGGGGATGTTCACAGCTACCCTTTGGTGTCGGTCCACATTATTTTCAGAGGGGAAAAATTTATAGTGAAGGCGGCGGTTAATCCTCGCCTTACCCACTCTTTAATTTTGGGGACTGATTGGCCGGGATTTCGGGGTTTAATGACATGCCTAGTCGAGAGTGGGTCCTGCCATTTGACAGGGGGAGGTCCCGGTGTCGCTTTGGCGGGAGCAGCTGTCACAGAGCCGTCTACGTCATCTCCGTGTCAGAGTGAGGAGCCGCCGGCTCCTCCTCTCTCTATTGGGGAATCCCTCGCGGATTTCCCATTAAAGCAGTCGCAAGACGAGACTCTGCGGCATGCGTTTGACCAAGTGAGAGTAATCGATGGTCAAACGCTCCAGCCAAACACCACCCCGTCCTTCCCCTACTTCGCGATTATGAAGGATAGATTATACCGAGTGACGCAGGACACTCAAACTAAAGAGCAAGTCACGCAGCTTTTAATTCCGAAAAGCCACCGGGAATTGGTATTCCAGGCGGCTCACTTTAATCCCATGGCTGGACACTTGGGGCAGGATAAAACACTAGCCCGAATAATGGCCCGATTCTATTGGCCAGGGATTCGCGGCGATGTCCGTAGGTGGTGTACGGCATGCCGCGAATGCCAGTTAGTAAACCCAGCGGCCATTCCAAAAGCACCTTTGCGCCCTCTACCGTTAATCAAGACCCCGTTTGAGAGAATTGGGATGGATCTCGTTGGGCCATTAGATCGGTCAGCACGAGGGTACCGCTTTATATTAGTTCTGGTGGACTATGCAACACGATACCCAGAAGCCGTGCCGCTGTGCAATATCTCAGCACGCAGTATTGCAGAGGCACTCTTCCGCGTCATCTCCCGAGTTGGAATCCCGAAAGAGATTCTGACTGATCAAGGCATTACGTTTATGTCACGATCACTGGGCGAACTGTATGGGAAATTAGGGATTAAGCCGATCCGCACCAGCGTGTATCACCCACAAACGGACGGTTTAGTAGAACGATTCAACCGCACCCTCAAAAATATTAAGAAATTCGTAAGTGAGGATGCACGTAATTGGGATAAGTGGCTCGAACCCTTGCTGTTCTCAGTGCGAGAGGTCCCCCAAGCCTCCACGGGGTTCTCCCCGTTCGAATTATTATATGGGCGTAAGCCGCGCGGCATCCTGGACGTGCTGCGGGAAAATTGGGAGGAGGGACCTTCACAAAGTAAGAACGAAATTCAGTACGTTATGGATCTGTGCGCAAAACTCCACACGCTCACCCACCTAACTCAGGAGAATTTGCGGCAGGCCCAGGAACAGCAAGCCCGCCTGTACAACAAGGGTACGCGCCTTAGAGAGTTCACTCCGGGAGATAAGGTACTCGTACTGTTGCCCACGTCGAGCTCCAAATTGATCGCCAAGTGGCAAGGACCCTTTGAGGTCACACGGCGAGTCGGGGATGTCGACTATGAGGTGAGGCAAACGGACAGGGGTGGGGCGCTACAGATTTACCACCTCAATCTGCTTAAACTCTGGAATGAGGAGGTCCCCGTGGCGTTGGTGTCGGTAGTTCCAGAGAAGGCGGAGCTGGGGCCGGAGGTTCAAAAAGGAACATTGGCATCACGTACCTCTCCAGTCCCCTGTAGAGACCACCTCTCCCCGACCCAACTCACGGAGGTCGCCCAGTTGCAGACTGAGTTTTCGGATGTGTTCTCGCCCCTGCCCGGTCGCACTAACCTCATAGAGCACCACATAGAGACGCCCCCTGGGGTGGTAGTGCATAGCCGCCCTTACAGGCTACCCGAACACAAAAAAAAGGTGGTTCGGGAAGAACTTCAGACCATGCTCGAAATGGGCATCGTCGAGGAGTCCCACAGTGACTGGAGCAGCCCGGTGGTCTTGGTACCCAAGGCTGACGGGTCGGTCCGGTTCTGTGTGGACTATAGAAAAGTCAACGCGGTGTCTAAATTCGACGCGTACCCAATGCCTCGTATTGATGAGTTGCTCGATCGACTCGGCACTGCTCGCTTTTATTCGACACTGGATTTGACGAAGGGATATTGGCAGATCCCCTTGACTCCACTATCCCGAGAAAAAACGGCCTTTTCCACACCATTTGGTTTACACCAATTCGTCACCCTTCCGTTTGGGCTGTTTGGGGCGCCCGCGACGTTTCAGCGACTGATGGACAGAATCCTCCGCCCTCATGCCACGTATGCGGCAGCGTATTTAGATGACATAATCATCTATAGCAATGACTGGCAGCGGCACCTCGAACACCTGAGGGCCGTCCTTAGGTCGCTGAGGCGATCGGGGCTCACAGCCAACCCAAAGAAGTGTGCGATTGGGCGGGTGGAAGTACGGTATCTGGGCTTCCACTTGGGCAACGGGCAGGTGCGTCCCCAAATTAATAAGACGGCAGCAATTGCAGCCTGCCCGAGGCCCAAGACCAAAAAGGGGGTGAGACAGTTCCTGGGGCTGGCTGGCTATTATCGTAGGTTTATACCTAATTATTCGGATGTCACCAGCCCGCTGACTGATCTCACTAAAAAGGGGGCACCAGATCCGGTCCAGTGGACGGAGCAGTGCCAGCGGGCTTTCTCAGAGGTAAAGGCTGCACTGTGTGGGGGGCCACTTCTACACTCCCCTGACTTTTCTCTCCCCTTTATGTTGCAGACCGATGCGTCGGACAGAGGGCTGGGGGCGGTTTTGTCCCAGGAGGTGGAGGGGGAGGACCGCCCTGTCCTGTATATCAGCAAGAAGCTGTCGGTGCATGAGGGGCGCTACAGCACCATAGAGAAAGAGTGTCTGGCCATCAAGTGGGCGGTTCTCGCCCTCCGGTACTACCTGCTGGGGCGCCCTTTCACCCTCTGTTCAGACCACACGCCCCTCCAGTGGCTCCACCGCATGAAAGATGCCAACGCGCAGATCACCCGTTGGTATCTGGCGCTCCAACCCTTTAATTTCAAGGTGGTCCACAGGCCGGGGGTGCAGATGGTCGTGGCGGACTTCCTCTCCCGTCAAAGGGGGGGGGGGGAGTCGGCTGCAGGCCGGACGGCCGCCCGGCCTGAGTTGGGCGGTGGGGGTATGTGGCAGCGGGGGTGTGGTCAAGCGCCGGTCTGTGACAGGAGGGCGGAGTCAGGGAAGGTAAGTGGCAGAATCACGACACCTGAGAACAATTAACCTGTGTTTGTGTGTCTTCCCAGTGACCACGCCCTATATCAGGAGGGAGAGCGAGAGAGGAAGTGTCTCTCATCCCTGAACCAGACGCCGGTTGCGTGTGTCCCAAATATGAGTGATTATTGTTAAACTGAAAAGTGTGGCAATAAAGCCAAATTGTAGACCTGATCTCTGTCCTGCCGTCCTCTGTGCTCCACCCACACTTAGGGAGTCCTACAGTAAACTTTTGTGCTGTGTTAGGGTGTTCTAACAAAGCTGATGGGAAAGGTGAAAAGAAGTCTTTCTACAGAATACCAGCTGTGATTGAGACACAAGCAAACCAAGGAGCTTTCTGCCAGGAGACAGAGAGAGGATTTAGCTGCTTTATGCAGAGCGGATCTGAATACTTCAAGTCTATTTTGTTACTGGTAAGTCACTAGGCTAGAGTGTTGTAGAACATTTTTTTAAATGTCTAAATTAGAAGATTTGAAGTGTGCTCATGTATTTGGGGGTACGGGAGTAGGGGGCCAGATGAAGTCCACCTTTGGGGAAAAAAGATCCCCCCCCCCTCCACAATGCTGGCTACGGGCCTGAAATTGCCACTGTTTGTCTTATCCTGCTTACACATAGATACGAGTAAATGATATGAGTGATAATGATAAGTAAATGATAAAAAAAAGAACAAAAAACAGTTTACTTTCTTAACTCAGCAATGGATTTGACCTTCTATCTTTGAAAGTTTTTTGGCAAATAACTTATCATTTCCAAGATGATCATAAATTAATTCTAAGAAGATTGAAAGTGTTACAAAACCTGCATCTTATACCTAACTGGTGGGAATGGTGGTGTTACAACTTATCCTGGTGTTACTTTCATACCCGGTGTCTCTCATCTCTGTTGTATTGACTTTCATTTCAAGGCATGATATAAAAAAAGGGCCAGTACGTATACGTAGCGATATGTCGTTGGATGTCCCACGCTGTCCCATAATGCAGTGCGATTACCACTGCTGTTTACTGGATGACGTCATTTTTGTTATATACCTGGGTGCACGTGAAACTCCCACACCACTCGGTTGGATCGCGACTCTCTTGTGGATCGGCCTGCTGTTACACTTGGACCATTGAAACAACATTGAGAAAAACACTGGACCACGCTACATTTTCATTCATCCCTGGACATCTGGTACGTACCATTATTCAGTCACTATTAATAAAGGGAATTTCGAATACAATTTCAAGCAGTTTAAGAAGTTATGATGAACTTCAGTCATATCACGCGTTGGAGAAATTTCCCTCAACTAGTATCCATTTGAAACAACAACAATGCAGATGCATTATTCAATCGAAAAATGAGTCGAAGTAGTTGTCTTGTTGGAGTGAAAACTTAGCGTTGGTGTGAAAACTTAGCGTTTAAATCGAGCATGTAGGCCTAGGTCGCGTGTCGTTTTGAGCTGACCTGTTCTTTTGTGTAGCCTCATTATTGTCTCATTATTGTCTTCATGCTACATTTTATTCTATCAGGTGTCTACCTTAGCCCTTTGTGGAGGAACCGACGTAGGGGTCACAGTGAGGCGGATGCTGCGTAGCCTCCTGGTCAACAGCTTGGCCAGCCAATTTAACTGGGCTGGAAAGGGGGAAAAAACTGCGTTTAAGGACACCAAGATCCATGATGTCCTGTTTGGTAGGTTATGCATGTGCATAAAGCTGTAAAAGAGGGTAAAATAGTAAGCTGTCGCAAGTACTTGCACACTACTTCTAAACGTTCTTTGATAACTCCTTCACTAACTGTAACATTACGATTATAACGACAACGACAAACATATTGTGAAAGATGCAAAGGATTAAAAAGGATTAAGAAACTCACCAGGTGCCTTACTCAGAAAAAGCAGGTGTGCAGGCAAGTCCAGGGAGGCTGACTGAGTGACAAACGGTCCGGTAGTGGCATTTCTATTTCCGCTTTGTGTCAATGGGGAAATTAAAATGTTTTTTTTTTTAATCCCGTTTAAATTGTCACAAGATTCACATCTATGGTTTCTGATTTTTACATATATTTTCTGTACTAGTACCATTACTTGCCACCTACCACTAGAGTGTGACGTGCGTAGTCTTAACAACTCAAACTTTAACAATTATCACCATGCAAAGTCTCAATGTTGTTTTGTTCTTTTTCTTTCAGATGCTCTACAAAAGCAGCTGCCAGGGAGCACACACGCTACTTTTAGTGACGCAATCAAGAAGTGGCTTAAGTATGCACCAGAGAGAGAGGGAGGGATGAGGAGACGTGAGGTAGGGTGGCATTTAGAAACCCATAGCCTACTGCTGACTTTCTTTATCAATGCTGAATCAAATTAATTTTGGTTATGTTTTTCTGTTTCCATGTACAGGTGTCTGCGCCGCAGGAGGAATAGGCCACAATTATAAATTATAAATAAATCATAAAATGTTTCTAAGAACTTGTTCAAGTGTGTTCTGTTCCTTATAAATGTTAAGTTATGCCTCATTAGATAGCTTGACAAACATTAGGAGAGGTGCATTGTTGCATGCATTTTTATATCCTGTTGTACATAAAACAGGACGTAGCCTACGCACATTGATATAAATTAAGTTTCACTTTCATGGTTGAAGTATGCATGTGTGTGTTCATCCTAGGCAAGAGCCCCGATGCTTTATTGTTAGCTAGTTTAATTTAGCCTGTTTTGCTTAATTTGTAGCCTTCCTGTTGTACATAAAACAGGAAGTAAAGTTGGATGAATCATCGCCGAAAATTAAACTATAAATCGACCGAAATCCGTAGTTGAATAAAGGGTGAAAGGGGGTCTATTCTCTGTCGGCCACCATCCACTTTTCAACGTCGTTTCAACGCAAACTCGTGTGAGCAAAGCGGTGTTGAATCAACGCCGGTGATCCATGATGATTCGACGGCGTATGGTCGAAGAACATGCCGATGATTCCCCGTCGAATCAACGCCCTTCTGCTATCTGGGATATATGTCATGATTGTACTTAAAAAAAGAAAGATAAATGAAGATGTTGTAAAAAGCAGTTTTTGAACCCTGTTGGAATGTGTGAAAAAAAGCATTATCTTACCCATTGTGACAAACCATTTTGATCAACTGAGGTGATTCTCTTCAGTCTTAGGACTGTATCAAGCACAAAAGCTTTCACCTGCTCCATTGATTTGGACAATTAACTGGCCATCAAAAAAAATTACATCCTATTGTTTTGGGAGAAAGGGTTGGCAGTGGGAGGGGTATTCAATGAGAAGACTGAAAAATTCCATTCAGTGAGAAGAGTGAAAATCCCTCCCACTGCCAATTGTTTATCCCATCAGGTCAAGTGATCAAAACGGTTTGTCACTATGGGTAAGGTAATGTTTTTTCACACATTCCAACACAGTTCGAAAACTGGTTTTTACAACAGCTTTATTTATCTGGTATTTGACTTTATTTTGGCATTTGACTCTATTCAGTGTGTCTTGAAATTAACTCTTGTACTATTTTACTCAGTTCTGAACCACAATCATCTGTTACACAATTACTCTGTAATTTTGCTCCCACTTGCACCCCAACTTTTACTCTCTAAACTTAAATAAGAGCAAAATTAAGTATTTTTGAAGAAAATAATTTTAACTCTGGAAAAATTGCTTGGTCATTTGTCCTGTGTATGCACTACAGAACATGCATATCAACCGATATGCTCATAAGAAATAGAGGAAATATTTACACTTACTTGAGCTGGATCGAGTCGAAGTTTAAAAAAAAAGGCACCGCTCATCATCAGTGTGGTAGTTTTCAAGATTGAATTGAATCACTTTCCTGAATCATGAATTGAACCACTGTCCTGAAGCATCCGAAGCGCATAAAATCTGCATGCCATCTTGCAACAAGTTTTACCTCCAAATAGCCTAAAATATGGCTGACAAATTTTATCCCGCTTTCCCCTGCAACTGCCTCCATAAGTGCCTGCTTTCTGACAGGATACTTCACCATCTATGGACGCAGCAGAGGAAGCAAAGCAGACTGCGATCAACATGCAGGAAGGGGAGAGTGGGATAAAATCTGTCAGCCATAGTTTAGGCTATTTGGAGGTAAAACTTGTTGCAAGATGGCATGCAGATTTTATGTGCTTCGAATGCTTCAGTATGCTCTGGCCCCATCCCAATGCGGCGTGTTGATATAGCTTACAGCAGGTTATGGTCGCTGAACTGCTGGTTGTCCAGGTGGTGCTCTGAAAACAGTGTGGGCTTTATAGATAATTGGGCTAATTTTGAGGGCACTGCTGGCCTGTTAGGGCAGGATGGTATCCATCCCACTCAGGAAGGTGCTGCTCTCATTTCCTGCAGCATAGGTCACAGTCTCAGAACAGACCTAGTTAATTTCTGACAATCCAGAGCCAAGGCCAGGGAGCAGACGAACAGGCTAAACTGACTGTCTGCTAGCTGCACAGAGTTGTCACTCAGGGTCCACTACATTGATACTGTGTCTGTTCCCTGAGCTAAACAAAAAGGTAGAAATATTCAGAGAGTTTGTTCCAGTAACCTAATCCAATATAAAATTAGATCATACTGACTGTACAGCTGCTGCCAGCACCTTTGACCTTTGGTGGGGCTATTAAATATTATATCTCTTACATCTAAAGCGCTAATGGTTAATGAAATCACTACTGATCAGGAGTTTAATGTACTTTATTTAACTGAAACATGGATTAAGCCAAATGAATATACTGTATAGTATTAAATGAAGCGAGTCCTCCTGGATAAAGTTATATACACCAGCCTCGTCTAACTGGCAGAGGAGGAGGCGTTGCGGTTATTTATAATGATTATCTAGGTGTAACACAAAAACATGGTTATAAATTTAATACATTTGAAGTTCTTCATACTCATATAATGTATGTAGCCTCGAAAAATAAGTCTACCCAGTTAATTCCGTTAATTATTATTTACAGGCCCCCAGGGCCATATTCTGAGTTTCTTTCTGAATTTGCAGATTTTCTCTCAGATCTGGTTATTTCCTTATACAAAGCTTTAGTTGTTGGAGATTTTAATATTCACTTTGATAACCCAGAAGACCCTTTGAAAACAGCATTTGTGTCCATTTTAGATTCAGTAGGGATTAATCAGAATGTCATAGGACCGACCCATAATGGTGGTCACACCCTTGATGTAATACTAACATTCGGGTTAAACGTAGAAAATATAGTCATACTTCCACAGTCTGAAGTTATCTCAGATCATTATCTCATCTCATTCAAACTATGTCTGAGTAATAATATGTGCATCTCACCATGCCACTGTATTAAATGTACATTCACGTCAACTACTGCACAGAGCTTTATAAATGATCTCCCAGAGTTATCAACTTTGATTGGGTCACTGTCAGCCCCTGCAGAACTTGATCAGGCAAGTGAATGCTTTGAGTTAACATTCCGCCATACCTTAGATAATGTAGCTCATCTTAAAAGGAAAATGGTCAGAGACAAAAAATTAGCACCCTGGTATAATGACACTCGCACATTAAAACAGACCACTCGAAAATTGGAATGTAAATGGCGTCAAACAAAGTTGGTAGTGTTCAAATTAGTGTGGAAGGAGAGCTTCCTGAAATACAGAAAAGCTCTTAGTGCTGCTAGATTAACATATCTCTCCTCCCTAATAGAAGATAACAAAAATAATCCTAGATTCCTATTTAATACTGTAGCAAAATTAACCAGGAATAAGTCCACTCTAGACACATGCATGCCTGTAGTAGGTAGTAGCAACGATTTCATGAATTTTTTTAATGACAAAATTGAGAATATCCTACAAAAAATTCAAACTCCTAATTTAAGGTCAGACAATGTAAGTGACCCTTTAGTTAACAATATAACTGTATCAGATCATCAATTAGAATGTTTCACTCCCCTAAAAGAAACTGAATTACTTTCATTAATCTTGGCATCAAAAGCCTCAACTTGCATACTAGATCCCTTACTTACACGTCTATTCAAACAGATAATACCTGAACTAATTTAACCGCTTCTAAAAATAATGAATTCTTCTCTTACGATTGGCTATGTACCCACATCTTTAAAATTAGCAGTTATCAAACAGCTGATTAAAAAACCTGACCTTGATCCCTGTCAGCTGTCCAATTATGAGCCAATATCAAACCTCCCCTTTATCTCCAAGATCCTTGAAAAAGCTGTGGAACAGCAGTTATGCTCCTATTTACATAGGAATAACATCCATGAAATGCATCATTCAGGATTTAGACCCAATCATAGCACAGAGACAGCTCTGGTTAAAGTAGTAAACGACCTACTGTTGGTGTCTGATCAGGGTTGTGTCTTGCTACTTGTGTTGCTTGACCTTAGTGCAGCATTTGATACCACTGATCATTCCATTCTTCTGGATAGACTAGAAAATGTTGTGGGAGTTAAGGGAATGGCCCTCTCCTGGCTCAGCTCTTATTTAACTGATCGCTATCAGTATGTTGATATAAGTGGTGGTATTTCTTGACGTACTGAGGTAAAGTTTGGTGTTCCACAAGGTTCTGTCTTGGGTCCACTGCTTTTTTCTTTATACATGTTACCTCTGGGTGATATTATTTGTAAACATTATATTAGTTTCCACTGTTATGCTGATGACACAGTTGTATGTTTCTGCAAAACCTGATGACCGACACCAGCTTAATAGAATTGAGGAATGTGTAAAGGACATTAGACACTGGATGCTTATTAACTTCCTTCTGCTTAACTCTGACAAGACTGAAGTACTTGTACTGGGACCACATGCAGCTAGAAGTAAGTTTTCTGACTACACAGTAACTCTCGATGTCCTTTCTGTTTCTTTGCATGCAGCAGTAAAAGACCTTGGAGTGATTATTGACCCCAGTCTTTCATTCAAAACTCACATTGATAACATTACCCGGATAGCTTTCTTTCATCTCAGAAATATTGCTAAGATAAGAAATTTAATGTCACTACGTGATGCGGAAAAACTATTTCATGCTTTCGTTACCTCCAGGTTGGATTATTGTAATGCCTTACTGTCTGGATGTTCCAATAAGTGCATAAATAAGCTCCAGTTACCGTAGTTCAAAATGCAGCAGCAAGAGTCCTTACTAGAACTAGAAAATATGGCCACATCACCCCTGTCTTATCCACACTGCATTGGCTCCCAGTCAAATTTCGTATTGATGATAAAATACTACTATTGACCTTTAAAGCACTGAATGGTCTCGCTCCACAGTACCGGAGTGAACTTCTGGTCCTCATTGACCCGCCACACCTACAACCCCGATTCCAAAAAAAGTTGGGACAAAGCACAAACTGTAAATAAAAACGGAATGCAATAATTTACAAATCTCAAAAACTGATATTGTATTCAAAATAGAGCATAGACAACATATCAAATGTCGAAAGTGAGACATTTTGAAATTTCATGCCAACTATTGGCTCATTTGAAATTTCATGACAGCAACACATCTCAAAAAAGTTGGGACAGGGGCAATAAGAGGCTGGAAAAGTTAAAGGTACAAAAAAGAAAACAGCTGGAGGACCAAATTGCAACTCATTAGGTCAATTGGCAATAGGTCATTAACATGACTGGGTATAAAAAGAGCATCTTGGAGTGGCAGCAACTCTCAGAAGTAAAGATGGGAAGAGGATCACCAATCCCCCTAATTCTGCGCTGACAAATACTGAAGCAATATCAGAAAGGAGTTCACCAGTGCAAAATTGCAAAGAGTTTGAGCATATCATCTACAGTGCATAATATCATCAAAAGATTCAGAGAACCTGGAAGAATCTCTGTGCGTAAGGGTCAAGGCCGGAAAACCATACTGGGTGCCCGTGATCTTTGGGCCCTTAGACAGCACTGCATCACATACAGGCATGCTTCTGTATTGGAAATCACAAAATGAGCTTAGGAATATTTCCAGAGAACATTATCTGTGAATACAATTCACCGTGCCATCCACCGTTGCCAGCTAAAACTCTATAGTTCAAAGAAGAAGCCGTATCTAAACATGATCCAGAAGCGCAGATGTCTTCTCTGGGCCAAGGCTCATTTAAAATGGACTGTGGCAAAGTGGAAAACTGTTTTGTGGTCAGACGAATCAAAATTTGAAGTTCTTTATGGAAATCAGGGACACCGTGTCATTTGGACTAAAGAGAAGAAGGACGACCCAAGTTGTTATCAGCGCTCAGTTCAGAAGCCTGCATCTCTGATGGTATGGGGTTGCATTAGTGCGTGTGGCATGAGCAGCTTACACATCTGGAAAGACACCATCAATGCTGAAAGGTATATCCAGGTTCTAAAGCAACATATGCTCCCATCCAGACGACATCACTTTCAGGGAAGACCTTGCATTTTCCAACATGACAATGCCAAACCACATACTGCATCAATTACAGCATCATGGCTGCGTAGAAGAAGGGTCCGGGTACTGAACTGGCCAGCCTGCAGTCCAGATCTTTCACCCATAGAAAACATTTGGCACATCATAAAACAGAAGATACGACAAAAAAGACCTAAGACAGTTGAGCAACTAGAATCCTACATTAGACAAGAATGGGTTAACATTCCTATCCCTAAACTTGAGCAACTTGCCTCCTCAGTCCCCAGACGTTTACAGACTGTTGTAAAGAGAAAAAGGGATGTCTCACAGTGGTAAACATGGCCTTGTCCCAACTTTTTTGAGATGTGTTGTTGTCATGAAATTTAAAATCACCTAATTTTTCTCTTTAAATGATAAATTTTCTCAGTTTAAACATTTGATATGTCATATATGTTCTATTCTGAATAAAATATGGAATTTTGAAACTTCCACATCATTGCATTCCGTTTTTATTTACAATTTGTACTTTGTCCCAACTTTTTTGGAATCAGGGTTGTACTTAGATCAAAAGGTGCAGGCTATCTGCTGGTACCTTATATAGTGAAGGCTACATCAGGGGGCAGAGCCTTTCCTTACAAAGCCCCACAGTTATGGAACAGTCTTCCAAGTAGTGTTTGGGAACCAGACACAGTCTCAGCATTTAAGTCTAGGCTGAAAACATATCTGTTTAGTCAAGCCTTTTGCTAATGGTGTTTATGACGTAAAGGTGTAGATCTGGAGGGTCCTCAGACATAGAGTGTTTTGGTAAACTGGGATGTATGGATGCTATCAGTCCCCACTTGCTTGCTCACTCGAGTTTGTTGATGGTGTAGTGGCTGGCTGCTTTATGTCCCGGGGCTCCCTCATGCCTGTGTTACCTTCTGGCGCTCCCCTTTTAGTTATGCTGTCATAGTTAGTTGCCGGAGTCCCTGCTTGTACTCAGTGCATTATATATACTGTTCCTACTTATTCAGGTGACATTGGGCATACCTAACAACCTGTGTTTTCTCTCTCTTCTCCCCCCCTCCAAATCTGTCCCTCTGAGTTACATGTCGGTCCTGGGATCGAGATTCTGGCCTCTTCTGCTCCTCGGACCTGCCTGGTCCATCCTGGTGCCCTGTGTCTGGTTGGAGTCTCATCGCATCACTCCTGTGGAGGACGGCCCCATGTCGACAGTTGGGGGTCATGCCTGGAAGATGCCCTGGACTCTTGCAGTGGTGTTTTTTGTGGCTGGGGACTGCAGTTGACTTGCTGACATTAGTACTGCTGTTGACTTGCTGACTTTGGGACTGCGGTTGTCATGAATGGTTTTGCACTCGGGTTTCCATTGGTGGGGGGTTTATAGCATCAATGAAGCTGACTTTGTTAGGGCTGTTAATGTTATAGTCATGTTGTCTGTTGTTGCCCGGATGGGGATGGGTTCCCTTTTGAGGCTGGTTCCTCTCGAGGTTTCTTCCTCGTGTTGTCTGAGGGAGTTTTTCCTTGCCACCGTCACCACAGGAGTGCTCGTTGGGGATAGATTGGGGATAAAATTAGCTCATATTTTAAGTCGTTCAAATTCTGTAAAGCTGCTTTGCGACAATATTTATTGTTAAAAGCGCTATACAAATAAACTTGACTTGACTTGGCAGGGGCATTTGTTAGGAGAGCACCAGCAGATGATCAACAATCTCAGCACCAGGATGTTGCAGCTTACTGCTGTGGTGTCGCAGGCCATCATCACATGCCCCTCATCACCTGCTGGTGCATCTTGAAGCATTCCTCTGCCAGAGGTTTTTTCCGGAGAGGTTTCCAACTGCAAGGGATTCTTCCTTCAGTGTTCACTGTACTTTTTGTCACTCACAGGGTTGACCAATGAATACAAGATTTCTCAGTTCATCAGCCTACTCACAGGTTCAAAGACATGCGGTTAGGTTGACATGGGATGGCCTTGGGCTGAAGTGCTCATGAGTGGCAGCATGCATGTATGCAGCAGTTTTGCTCTCCTATGATGAACTAAATTTCATTGTACATTTGTGCAGTGACAAAGGCATTCTAAATCTCTCCAGTGGGCAAGCATGTTATGGATGCATGGGAGCAAACACACCACATATTACAAACGTTTTCTGGAGTTCTTTACGAGAGTTTATGACCACCAGCCCAAGGGAATAGAGGTCAGAGAGAATTTATTAATGATCCGATAGAGAGAGAGGAGTGTCACAGAGGATGCACTGGACTTCTGTACCCTAGCCACCAGCAGTGGCTGGCATAAGCCAGCACTGAAAGCCACATTTTGCCAGGGTTTGCATCCAGAAGTGCTCAGCGAGCTGGCCTGCTGTGACAAACATCTCTCTCTGGACTCTCTTATTGACCTGGCCATCTGACTGGATCATCTCATTTATAAGCAACCCTCACTACAGTTATCTCCTGCTCCCTTTCCCAGCATGAGCCCTGTAACTCCTATGGAGGTCTCACATACATGACAACAATCAGAAAGGGAGAGAAGAAGACATGAGGGCCTCTGCTTTTACTGTGGTGATGCCGGCCATCAGATCTCTAAATGCCACATTTGACCCCCATGTGACAGCCAGCCCAGAAAAGCTACCAGCCAACCAAACCTGGTGAGTTCAGACACTACTCACAATTCACACTCTTTTCAAGTGCCTGTGTTAAAGTTGCCAGACTCAACCCATGTGATTTCTGCATTCACTGACTCAGGGGCAGAAGGAAATTTCATAAAACAGCACAATTGTCCTGAAGTACCACCTGAACACTCATGAACTTCTGAAACCAATCATGTTGAAGGCCATCGATGGGGGTCCCATAGGAGAAGGTTTGGTTTCTACGTGCATGACTCCCCTTGAGATTCAAGTAGGACCCATTCACACTGAACACATATCCCTACTTATCACTCAAACTGCACACCATGATATATTAGCATATCCTTGGCTCCAACTCCAAGATCCCCTGATATCATGGCAACAATGGGACATTCTTCAGTGGTCTCCCTCCTGCTTACAGAACTGTTTGAAACTTCCCCAACTAACACTGTCATCCACCTCTGTAGACAGCCCCAACCAGACTCCCTCAACAATGTTCCCTCCTGTTATCTTTACTTAGAGGAATTGTGAAAGCTGCCCTTATGTGGGTGGAATACAGCAGGCGATTATTAGTGCTCAGACACGTTTATTCATTGTTTTTCAGCAAGAAAATGGCACTCTTAAGACAAGGACACACACACAGTCGTGTTCAGGTCCCAACAACCACTCCACTGCTCTCCTACTCCTTTTATACTCCATTGCAACACACACACACACACACACACACACACACACACTAATTGATGACAGGCGTAGCGATTTGGCCACTCACCTTCCCTGACTCCACCCTCCATTCACAAACCAACGCTTGGCCACGCCCCAGCTGCTACATAGCCCCACCGTCCAACTCAGGCTAGGGAGCCATCCGGCCTGTAATGGAATCCCCCCTCCTGACGGAACAGGAAGTCTGCCACCACCATCTGCACCCCCAGCCTGTGGACCACCTCGAATTTGAATGTCTGGAGGGCGAGATACCAATGGGTGATCTGTGTGTTGGCATCCTTCATGTGATGGAGCCACTGGAGGAGCACATGGTCCAAACCAGCAGGTAGTACCAGAGTGCAAGGACCACCCACTTGATAGCCAGGCACTTCTTCTCTATTGTGTTGTATATGCTTTCACACAGACAGCTTACGGCTAATGTACAGCACACGATGTTCCTCACCCTCCACCTTCTGGGACAGAACAGTCCCCAGCCCCCTGTCTGATGCATCTGTCTGTAAAATAAAGGGGAGAGAAAAGTCAGGGGGGTGTAAAAGTGGCCCACTACACAGTGCAGCCATTACCCTAGAGAAAGCCTGTTGGAATTGCTCTGTCCATGGAACCAGATCTGGTGCTCCCTTTTTAGTGAGAGCAGTCAGCGGGCTGGTGACATCTGAATAATTACATATGAACCTACGATAGTTCCAGCCAGCCCCAGGAACTGTCTAACCCCCTTTTTGGTCTTAGGCCTTGGGTAGGCCGCAATCACTGCTGTCTTGTCAATTTGGGGATGCACTTGCCCATGACCCAAGTGGAAACCCAGATATTGTACTTCCACCCACCCGATTGCAAACTTTTTTGGGTTAACTGTGAGACCCGCCTGTCTTAGCAACTCTAGAATGGCCCTAAGGTGTTCTATGTGCCACGGCCAGTCACTGCTGTGTATGATGATGCCATCTAAATAGGCTGCCACATAGGTGGCATAGGGGTAGAGGATCTTGTCCATGAGCCGCTGGAACATAGCAGGAGCCCCAAATAACCCAAAAGGAAGGGTGACAACAGTGTGCATTTTCTCTCAGGGTAGAGGAGTCAAGGGGATCTGCCAATATCCCTTCATTAAGTCCAGTATCGAATAAAAGTGAGCAGCACCTAACCGATCAAGCAATTCATCAATGCGAGGCATTGGGTACGTGTCAAATTTAGACACCGCTTTGACTTTTTTATAGTCTCTACAGAACTGGACTGTCCCATCGGCCTTGGGTACCAGGACCACTGGGCTGCTCCAGTCACTGTGTGACTCCTCAATTATGCCCATGTTGAGCATGACCTTGAGAACATCCCGAATCACCTTTTTTTTGTGTGTGTTTGGGTAAGCGGTAAGGGGTACTACCCACCACCACTCCTGGGGGCATTTCAGTGTGGTGTTCTATGAGGTGGGTGTGGCCGGAAAGGGGCAAGAACACATCCAAAAATTCCTCCTGTAACTTGGCCACCTCTGTGAGTTGGGCCGGTGAGAGGTGGTCTCCACAAGGGACCGGAGCAGTTTGGGTTTTGGTTGTTTTTACCTCCAGCCCCAGCTCCGACTTCTCTGGAACTACTGATGCCAACACCACAGGGACCCCCTCATTCCAAGGTTTCAATAGGTTGAGGTGGTATATTTGTAGGGCCCCACCCCTATCCATTTGCCTCACCTCATTGTCAACATCCCCGACTCTCCATGTGACCTCAAAGGGCCCTTGCCACTTGGCGACTAATTTGGAGCTCGACATGGGCAATAACATGAGTACTTTGTCTCCTGGAGTGAACTCTCTAAGGCACTCGCCCCTTTCGTACAGCCGGGCTTGATGCTCTTGTGCCTGCCACAAATTCTCCTGGGTTAAGTGTGTGAGGGTGTGGAGCTTTGCGTGCAGGTCGAGAATGTATTGAATTTCGTTTTTACTAGGTGAAGGTCCCTCCTCCCAATTTTCCCACAGCACGTTCAAGATGAATTCCATTGGGGAAAATCCCGTGGAGGCTTGCGAGATCTCTCGTACTGCAAATCACAGGGGCTTGAGCCATTTGTCCCAATTACGTGCATCTTCACTTACAAATTTCCAAATTAAATTTTTAATTCATCTCATCTCATTATCTCTAGCCGCTTTATCCTTCTACAGGGTCGCAGGCAAGCTGGAGCCTATCCCAGCTGACTACGGGCGAAAGGCGGGGTACACCCTGGACAAGTCGCCAGGTCATCACAGGGCTGACACAGACAACCATTCACACTCACATTCACACCTACGGTCAATTTAGAGTCACCAGTTAACCTAACCTGCATGTCTTTGGACTGTGGGGGAAACCGGAGCACCCGGAGGAAACCCACGCGGACACGGGGAGAACATGCAAACTCCACACAGAAGGGCCCTCGCCGGCCCCGGGGCTCGAACCCAGGACCTTCTTGCTGTGAGGCGACAGCGCTAACCACTACACCACCGTGCCGCCCTAAATTTTTAATTGTTTGATAAAATCTCTCTACCCAACCATCCATATGCAGGTGATAAACGCTGGTGCGGATATATTTAATTCCCAATAACTCATACAGTTCATGCAGTGTGTGTGTGTGACAAATATAATGCCTTAGTCTGTCAGGATTTCTTTTGGATCCCGACCTGGGAGATAACACGGAAGAGTGCCTCTGCAATACTGTGTGCTGAGATATTGCAGAGAGGCACCGCTTCCGGGTATCATGTTGTTTAATCAACCAGAACTTAAATAAAGCAATATCTTCATGCTGACCAGGGATTAACAAATGGGTTATTTGTTCAGCTCTTAGGGATTAACAACTGGGTTATTTGTTCACCAGTTTGAGTGTCCTGTGTCACTCGATACAGTCTATTTTTAATAACTGTGAAGTATGCATACATGTCAACCTATACGGAATGTCCGTATTTTATACAGATTTGATTCAATAAATGTAGTATAAGGGCATACAAATAAAGTTATATGGATTCTTTAAAAAAAACTTCAATATTTATTTAGAGCTATAATCAATTCCCACGATGATAAGAGTGCATAGCATTTACAAACATACTGTACACCACAGAAAGCATAAACAGCCAGTAAAGAGTTTTATGAAATCGCGTTATCTTGTGGTAGCGAGATTTCATTCCACTTCTGATCATGCGCACACCGCATTGCGAGAATCCTGCCAACCGGGAAGTAGCATTTTGTTTGAAAAGCGTATTTCCACCTGAGCGACTTTCACTAGCGACTGAAAAAATTCTGAATGGGCACTCCGGCAAGATCAACACAGACACTTGCTGTGACATGCAGCCTAGTGAGGTATTGGTGCAGACTGCTAAAAAAAGCTGTCATGGAGTACAATTCAGAACATTAGAGTGACACTTTGTGTTTTTGTTGAAGATTGGAGCTTTGTATTCATTCTGAAGGTTTATTGTTATTAATATTGAATAAAAAGTAACTGGGATATATCATTGTTAATTATCATTCAAATTTTAGGTAAATTATTTTAATTTGCATCTTATAAGGATTTTATAAGGGAAATACAGATTTTGGAGGTTGGTTATACAGGTTTGATTGACCAAAGGTTGACATGTTTGAGTATGGGAAGGCAGATGCCGCATTTGGCTGAAGAATTTGACCATCAATTACTCTCACTTGGTCAAACACATGCTGCAGAGTCTCATCTTGTGGCTGCTCTAAAGGGAAATCCTCAAGGGAATCCCTGAGAGCGGGAGGATGGGCGAGCTGCTCCTCACTCTTCGTATCACCCTGACGTGGTGCTGATGTGGATGGCTCTGTGACAGCTTCTCCAGTTAATGCCACACCGGGATTCCCAAATGACATATTACTGCAGGAGCCACTCCCTACTATGTGTTCCATTAAGGTTCAAAACCCTGGCCAATCAGTCCCCCAAATCAACGAGTGGGTGAGACGAGGATTAACTGCTGCCTTTATTCTATGCTTTTGGTCCTGGAATAGAATATGGACAAACACTTGAGGATAAGTGTGAACATCCCCATGCATGCACAACACTTTCACCACTTGTGTTCTCCCCAATGCCTCACCTTGCACCAGGCTTTGGTGACTTGAGGTCTGATTACAACTGGAATCCACCAATGCGTGATATGTATCCCCTTGAACACTTACCGGTATGCAATACATTCCAGTCTGATCAGGGGTGGTCTCTGGTGCATCGGGGATCCGGATCACAGCTGCCACCTCTATTACGTAGCCCTGATTCTGGAGATGTTCTGGCTCCCCGCAGTGCCAGCACACCAGCCCAGGCTTTCCCTCTGCACCGGCGTTATGGGCATCACTCACCTGGGGGGGAGAAGACACAGACATGAACGAGGGAGTTGGGAGGACACCATGGGTGTGATGGGCTGGCTGGGGATGAGCCGACCCCTGCCAATGCAGTGGGGGAATGGGGCAGGGAAGGGAAGGAGAGAGGGGGGGGAAGGAGAGAGAGAAAAGAAATGAAGAGAGGGGCCTCATCCACCTGCCATTGGAACCACTGCCAGATGGTCCTCCGCCGGCTCAATGGTTTGTTTTAGTGACACCGGGCAACGACACTGGACACATTCCGCCGTTCCTTCTGGAAGTCAAACTGTTCCAGTGCCACCAGATCAACGATCCCGTCAGTGTCATGGTCTTCTGCCCTCAGCCACCGCCGGCAGGCGTCCCGGGTTTCAGCACCACTGTAATAAGTCCCTGATGTGGGTGGAGTACAGAAGCATGGCAGACAGGAGCTAATGTTCACACGCACTTTATTTTTCCTTATCTTGATGCTTTTCAGCTTCACTCACTCGCTGCTTATACACATTCTCTCTCTCTCTCTCTCTCTCTCTCTCTCACACACACACATGTGTTCTGGTCGGGAGAGCTCCCCTCTCTCTGCTCTCTCCCTCCTTTTCTATCCTCTGTCACTGCAACAACACACACACGCACACACCATTAATTAACAACAGGTGCATTGACTTTGCTGCTCATCTTCCCTGGCCCTGCCCTCCATTCACAAACTGACACTAGGCCATGCCCCTGCTGCCACACATGGCAACCCATGTACTTATTTGGCATATGACTGCACTTACTTTCCCAAACATGGTGCACCACTGTTTCCCAAAATAAAATAAAAAAAAAATTAAAAAAAAACCACACTCACTTTGCCTTGACATTGACACCCACCATGCGAAGCCACAAATTAATTCCTGCAACATGGCAATCCAGTTTTTCCAAGACAGCAGACCCTATTAATTCCTCCCAACCTGGCAACTCATGTTTTTCCCTGAGAAAAATCCACAATTTTTTTCCACTTAAATAAATAAATAAATAAAACATTCAGACAAAAATATTTGACTTCTCTGACTTTGTACATCTCCAAAAACAAAAACCCACAGGTTAACGCAAAGCTATTCTGTCTCTGAGCTTGAGCACATACAGTTAGGTCCATATATATTTGGACACTGACACAAATTTTGTTTTTTTACCTGTTTACTGAAACATATTCAAGTTATAGTTATATAATGGACATGGACATAAAGTCCAGACTTTCAGCTTTCATTTGAGGGTATCCACATTAAAATTTGATGAAGGGTTTAGGAGTTTCAGCTCCTTAACATGTGCCACCCTTTTTTTAAAGGGACCAAAAGTAATTGGACAATTGACTCAAAGGCTATTTCATGGGCAGGTGTGGGAAATTCCTTCATTATGTCATTCTCAATTAAGCAGATAAAAGGCCTGGAGTTGATTTGAGGTGTGGTGCTTGCATTTGGAAGATTTTGCTGTGAAGAAAACATGCGGTCAAAGGAGCTTTCCATGCAGGTGAAACAAGCCATCCTTAAGCTGCGAAAACAGAAAAAAAACATCCGAGAAATTGCTGCAATATTAGGAGTGGCAAAATCTACAGTTTGGTACATCCTGAGAAAGAAAGAAAGCACTGATGAACTCATCAATGCAAAAAGACCTGGACACCCACAAAAGACAACAGTGGTGGATAATCGCAGAATAATCTCCATGGTGAAGAGAAACCCCTTCACAACAGCCAACCAAGTGAACAACACTCTCCAGGAAGTAGGCGTCAAAAGTCAAAGAGTCCCATATATGTTTTTCGTACGCATGTTGGGGAGTGCCTGTTAGAGAGCACACTTGTCCCGGCTGTCGGCATGGTGAGGTAGGGTGGCCAGTTCCTTTCCTTGCCACCTTAACTTCCCCAGTGTTTCCACCAGGTCCCCATTCACTGCTGGGTGGACAGGAGGTGAGCCCCAGATCACCGTCCGAGACGAGGCTCGAACCAGGGACCGTTCGCTTAGCAGTCAAGCACTCTAACCACTTGGCCACCTCGCCTGAAGTAGGCGTATCCATATCCAAATCTACCATAAAGAGAAGACTGCATGAAAGTAAATACAGAGGTTTCACTGCACGGTGCAAGCCACTCATAAGCCTCAAGAATAAAAAGGCTAGATTGGACTTTGCTAAAAAAACATCTAAAAAAGCCAGCACAGTTCTGGAAGAACATTCTTTGGACAGATGAAACCAAGATCAACCTCTACCAGAATGATGGAAAGAAAAAGTATGGTGAAGGCGTGGTACAGCTCATGATCCAAAGCATACCACATCTGTAAAACACGGCGGAGGCAGTGTGATGGCTTGGGCATGCATGGCTGCCAGTGGCACTGGGTCACTAGTGTTTATTGATGATGTGACACAGGACAGAAGCAGCCGGATGCATTCTGAGGTATTCAGAGACATACTGTGTCCTCAAATCCAGCCAAACTGATTGGTTGGCGTTTCATAATATAGATGGACAATGACCCAAACCATAAAGCCAAAGCAACCCAGGAGTTTATTAAAGCAAAGAAGTGGAATATTCTTGAATGGCCAAGTCAGTCACCTGATCTCAACCCAATTGAGCATGCATTTCACTTGTTAAAGACTAAACTTCAGACAGAAAGGCCCACAAACAAACAGCAACTGAAAACCGCTGCAGTAAAGGCCTGGAAGAGCATTAAAAAGGAGGAAACACAGCGTCTGGTAATGTTCATGAGTTCAAGACTTCAGGCAGTCATTGCCAACAAAGGGTTTTCAACCAAGTATTAGAAATGAACATTTTATTTGCAATTATTTAATTTGTCCAATTACTTTTGAGTCCCTGAAATGAAGGGATTGTGTTTAAAAAATGCTTTAGTTCCTCACATTTTTATGCAATCATTTTGTTCAACCCACTGAATTAAAGCTGAAAGTCTGAACTTCAACTGCATCTGAATTGTTTTGTTCAAAATTCATTGTGGTAATGTACAGAAACAAAATTAGAAAAATGTTGCCTCTGTCCAAATATTTATGGACCTAACTGTAGAAACAGAAGACAGGCTAAATGTGTTCTGTCAGCCGACAGGGAACAGGTGGAGGTGTTAATTACCCTGTGACTGGTGTGGGAGGAGCCTGTCTTTGTCATCCAATCAGGAGTTACAGAACATCTGTCATCTGGATTTTTCTGGAAACTTCTAAATCAGAGATTCCTTCACACACCTGCGGCAAAAATGGAGACAGAGCTGCTGATGCAACTGTGAGACACATTGGAGGAAAAAAAATGAAAAAACAAAAAAACAAAACTTTCTATCTCTATAACACACACACACACACACAGTATTCCTAAAGTAGAAATGCTCAGCTGTTTCTCCTTTATCCTCGAAGTTCAGGTTTTACGCTTCAGTATATTTTCTATGCAGCCACATGCTAATCATGTTGTTTACATTACTTCAGTTATAGGTCATTTGTTCTGTATGACGAGTGCATTCTGGGAAGCTAATTATAGCGGAGCTCCAGCCTGAAGAAAATATGGTAACCCATCAAGTTGATTTTTCATGGACACAAAGGAATCCCAGCCGTGTACGTCCATCCATCTGTCCGTGCCCCTCGTGATTCTGATTGGCTGTTTGATTTTGGCGGGAACTAGAAGCACGAGCGCGCCTACATAACTTATTTTTGTCTACAGATACTTTCATATTTATCAGGTTTTTCCACTGAGAACAACTAAAACAGCGCAACAAAATAATTTTTACAAACTTTAATACAAACTTTAAAAAGATGTCAGAATAAGTTAACCAAAGAGAGAAAGATGAAGTCAAAACTGGGAAGAGAAAGAGTTTTGACAGAGGAAGAAAAGGAAAAGACGTGAAAGAGCTAGAGAAAGGCGAAGAAATATTTCACAAGAAAAGCGACAAGCTGAAAGAGAAAGAAAACGTGTAAAAAATGAATTAATAGAAATGATGAGTTGTAGGAATTTAATTCTAAATAGTGATGTTGATTTTGAAATCACTGCAAAATCCTTTGGGATCTGACAAGTTGACCTGAATCCAGTCAGTGTTTTCATGAATCATGTATCTTTTGTTTTCAAAACATTTTGCTATAAATCCATAAAGCACACTGTAGTTTATAGTAATAAAAAGAATATACATGTGAGTTTGGAGAAATGTATCTTCTCGTGATAAAATTGAAATTGAAACACATAAAAGTACATCATCTGTTGCATGTTTGTTTTCATTTGAATGGAAGCTAGTACCTAATTTTATATTATATGCTAGTCATATGTAGGATGTTGCGATGGATGTTTATTGAGCAAGTCATGCTTCTTTGAAATAAATCTACAGTGGTGCTTGAAAGTTTGTGAACCCTATAGAATTTTCTATATTTCTGCATAAATATGACCTAAAACATCATCAGATTTTCACACAAGTCCTAAAAGTAGATAAAGAGAATCAAGTTAAACAAATGAGACAAAAATATTATACTTGGTCATTTATTTATTGAGGAAAATCATCCAATATTATAAATCTGAGTGGCAAAAGTATGTGAACCAAGTTCCTTTGCTTTCAGTATCTGGTGTGACCCTCTTGTGTAGCAATAACTGCAGCTAAACATTTCTGGGAACTATTGATCAGTCCTGCACACTGGCTTGGAGGAATTTTAGCCCATTCCTCCATACAGAACAGCTTCAACTCTGGGATGTTGGTAGGTTTCCTCACATGAACTGCTCGCTTCAGGTCCTTCCACAACATTTTGATTGGATTAAGGTCAGGACTTTGACTTGGGCATTCCAAAACATTAACTTTATTCTTCTTTAACCATTCTTTGGTAGAATGACTTGTGTGCTTAGGGTCACTGTCTTGCTGCATGACCCACCTTCTCTTGAGATTCAGTTCATGGACAGATGTCCTGACATTTTCCTTGAGAATTCACTGGTATAATTCAGAATTCATTGTTCCATCAATGATGGCATGCCGTTCTGGCCCAGATGCAGCAAAACAGGCCCAAAACATGATACTACCATCTCCATGTTTCACAGATGGGATAAGGTTCTTATGCTGGAATGCAGTGTTTTCCTTTCTCCAAATTTAACACTTCTCATTTAAACCAAAAAGTTCTATTTTGTTCTCATCCATCCACAAAAGATTTTTCCAGTAGCCTTCTGGCTTATCCACGTGACCTTTAGCAAATTGCAGATGAGCAGCAATGTTCTTTTTGGAGAGCAGTGGCTTTCTACTTGCAACCTTGCCATGCACACCATTGTTGTTCAGTGTTCTCCTGATGGTGGACTCATGAACATTAACCTTAGCCAATGTGAGAGAGGCCTTCAGTTGCTTAGAAGTTACCCTGGGGTCCTTTGTGACCTCACCGACTATTACATGCCTTGCTCTTGGAGTGATTTTTGTTGCTCGATCACTCCCAGGGAGGGAAACAATGGTCTTGAATTTCCTCCATTTGTACACAGTCTGTCTGACTGTGGATTGGTGGAGTCCAAACTCTTTAGAGATGGTTTTGTAACCTTTTCTAGCCTGATGAGCATCAACAATGCTTTTTCTGAGGTCCTCAGAAATCTCCTTTGTTCATGCCCTGACACTTCCAAAAACATATGTTGTGAAGATCAGACATTGATAGATCCCTGTTCTTTAAATAAAACAGGGTGCCCACTCACACCTGATTGTCATCCCATTGATTGAAAAGAGCTGACTCTAATTTCACCTCCAAATTAACTGCTAATCCTAGAGGTTCACATAATTTTGCCACTCATAGATATGCAATACTGGATCATTTTCCTCAATAAATAAATGACCAAGTATACTATTTTTGTCTAATTTGTTTAACTGGGTTCTCTTTATCTACTTTTAGGACTTGTGTGAAAATCTGATGATTTTTTCCATCATATTTATGCAGAAATATAGAAAATTCTAAAGGGTTCACAAACTTTCAAGCACCACTGTACGGCATCTCAGATTGGCTATAAAAGAGAGATCAATAGTTCTTTATTTTGTGACAATATAGTTAATTATTTTGTAATAAAAATAATTAGAAAAATTAGACATCATTGAGATGCAGGAATCATCATCATCATCATCACTAGCCTGCATCATCTTGTTGAAGTAATGTTTCATTATTTGTAATCATTTTCAACCATATTTATAATTATGTTTAAAGATATCCATTTGGGCGGCACGGTGGTGTAGTGGATAGCGCTGTCACTTCACAGCAAGAAGGTCCGGGTTTGAGCCCCATGGCCGGCGAGGGCCTTTCTGTGTGGAGTTTGCATGTTCTCCCCGTGTCCACATGGGTTTCCTCCGGGTGCTCCGGTTTCCCCCACAGTCCAAAGGCATGCAGGTTAGGTTAACTGGTGACTCTAAATTGACCGTAGGTGTGAATGTGAGTGTGAATGCTTGTCTGTGTCTATGTGTCAGCCCTGTGATGACCTGGCAACTTGTCCAGGGTGTACCCCGCCTTTCGCCCGTAGTCAGCTGGGATAGGCTCCAGCTTGCCTGCGACCCTGTCGAAGGATAAAGCGGCTAGAGATCATGAGATGAGATATCCATTTGTTAATAATTAGTCCTTATTATTTTTCTCTAAAAGCATGTTTTATTCCCCGCAGCATTTTAATACAGCACTGACAATGGAGACTTCTTCCATAAAAACATCACTATATCAAAAAAAATCTGTTAATCATTAGCAGAGAGTTCTTCACATCCACCATGAATGCACTGTTACTACAGACACATTAACATATCAGGTCAAGCGCATTAATATATTTACCAGCAATATTTGCAGCTGCACTAGTGTTAGAGCTGCTAGTATAGAAAATACATCAACACCCTCTGACCAATCACAATCCAGAACTCACTGGCGCTTTGGTTAAAAATGCTTTAATAAGGAAAAAAAACCCTTTTATTTCTAAATGGTACTCAGTGGTGATCCAATTATCCCTAAAGCATACCGTATGAGAGAGAGAGAGAGAGAGAGAGAGAGAGAGAATGTAATAAAAAATATGGCCATAAAGACTTTGAGTTTCATAAGTTTTAAAGGTCTTATAAGGTGAAGAAAGTTCTCTTCTATTTAAAATGCTTTTTGAATAAAAGCCAAAATCTATAGCTAATGCACACAGAGAGAGAGAGAGAGAGAGAGAGAGAGAGAGAGAGAGATCTAATAAAATATTAAAATATGTAGAAAAATGTGTAGGAAACAGGACAGAACCTAAATTAGCAACACAAGGAGCATTCAAGAGGGAGTAAAAAAGAAAGGCTGCTGAGGGGCTTTTTATAGCTGCTTTAATGTATGTGGTAACAGGAACTAACTTGGGAACTAACTAAATGTAACTATTTGGGAACAAATGTAAATAAAAATGTAATTTCATTCTTTAAGAAACTGAATTTAAAAAAAAATTGTTGACAATTTGCTGTGGCAAAAGAAGAACTAGAAGGGCACTTGGTACAGTGCATATCTCCACCAAGCCACATATCACACTGCAACCCTGCTATAACAAACTCCTTGGGGGATCTTCAAATAAATCATTTGGACTTTGGGGGAAACCGGAGCACCCAGAGGAAGCCCACACAGACACAGGGAGAACATGCAAACTCCACACAGAAAGGCCCTTGCCAGCCGCTGGGCTCAAACCCAGGACCTTTTTGCTGTAAGGGGACAGTGGAAACCACTACACCACCGTGCCACCCCACAGTAACAATGTTAACAAATAAATCAGACAATGCACAGGCAATTTAGTAAAATCCCCACAGTAGTGGTCTTGAAATAAAATCCCAAAACTCCATGTCCGAAACTGAGACAAGACTAAATAAAAATGTGGTCGATTCCAAGATGAGACCGAGACCTTCAAAAAGTGGTCTTGAGACTGGTGTTGAGACCAAAACCGATCTCAAGGACAAAAAAACAACAAAACAGGCAGGCAAACAGTTCAGAAAGGTAAACCAAAGGCAAGCTCGTGAAATAGGCAACGGTCACACAAGGCACAAACAGAATAGCGGAGGCAAAGATGAAAGGCAGAGTCCAAATACACAAAAAGGTAATACACAGATACAAGGCTTGGTAATGTGAGACACTAGGTACATCACTTATACTTCAAGTCTGTGTGATTGCACTCTAATCTGGAACAAGTGCAAAGCAATTAGTCCTAATGGCACTGCCTGTGCTGCATGCTCCGAGTCCCAGTGAGCGTGGATGTGACAGTGATTTTTTTTTAAGGACTCCGACTCATTTTCATTAAAGGCAGAGGACATGAACTTAGTTCATTATATGTGAAGTTCTTAGTAAAAGAGTTTGTTATAATGGGGTTGCAGTGTATCAACATCAAATCACATGAACCTAGGATAATACTAAAGCTGTACATTAAATTTAATCTAAATATGTTTACTACTTTTTGTTATATTGGGAACAGATAAACAAACAAACAGACAAAAATATAACCTGCTCCAACACATTTGGCAGAGGTAATAATCGCACACAGTGTTTATTCGATACTTGTTTATTCATGGTGTGTGTAGGCTTGTCATTCCTGTTTAGGTTTTATGTCCACTTTCATTATTTATGATATTTAAGATAAATAATATCCACGAGTTCTCCGTTGAGATGCAAATACATTTTCCAAGTGATGATGTTCCAAACAATTAATACAAGAGTGAGAAAATCTCACTGGAAAATTAATGTGCTGAAGAACTCCAGGAAATGCTGAATGGAAATGAGTCATTTGGGGTGTGTGTGTGTGTGTGTGTGTGTGTGTAACCTACATGAGCTGAATTGAGTAAGACATGTCATTTAATCATGCTTATAAACATCTCTCACTCTGTTCCTCACTTTACAATATTAAACCAATCCAAATAGAAAAATTGTCATCTGTTATTACAGCGTGTATCAGAACATGGCAAATAAGTGAATTTATTTATTTAGCAAATCAACTGACAGGTCTGCTTCATTTTACATAAAACACTTACCAAATTGATCCGATGCACCATCCAGAAAATACAGAATAATGAATAAATAAAGAATACAACAGCATGGTGGTGTGATGGAGCAGAGTTACTGTGAAATGTTTTATTTCTCTTACACCAAAGACGTATGCTACAGATTACATTTTTTTATCTATTAAAGAATGTGATACTTTATATCTGTTTATAGTTACATTTAATGTTCCGGAACCAATTCTTACTTCCGTTATAGCAGTGTTCCCTGACAAGCCTCTCTTTTTTCTCACAATTAAAATTAATATGACAAAATATAAACAGAAACTGAAAAAAAAAATCATTAAAAGTTCTCTTACACCAAAGACGTATGCTACAGATTACATTTTTTTATCTATTAAAGAATGTGATACTTTATATCTGTTTATAGTTACATTTAATGTTCCGGAACCAATTCTTACTTCCGTTATAGCAGTGTTCCCTGACAAGCCTCTCTTTTTTCTCACAATTAAAATTAATATGACAAAATATAAACAGAAACTGAAAAAAAAAATCATTAAAAGTTTGATGTCCTAAAGATGTCTGAAAACTTAGTCATAGCTTTACCTCTGATTGTTACAAACTGAACTACTAGCTGGCAACAAAAAGGAAAATGAACAGGCACCAACACAGGTTTGGGTGAAAATGAGCAGAATCTGTTTGTCACAGGTGAGGCTTAAATGCAGTCACATGACCTGGCCTCAATTAGAATTGTTAATTGAGAGCACACAGGTAGTTAAGGCACTTAACGAGCATCAATTAACACCCCCACTTGCTCTCACATTCACAACAAGAAAAACCAAAACAAAAAAAAAAACAAAGACATTGCAAAGAACAAGAACAATATTGGTTTGGCAATTACCCAAACAGGAACCTAGAAAAGGTAAGAAGCTTCCCTTTTGTAGCTGGTTTTGTCATTAGGTCAGCAACCATTTGGTCTGTTGGGCAATACTCCAAAAACACTTCACCATTGTTTACAGTTGATCTTACAAAATGGTACTTGATATCAATGTGTTTACATCTCTATCAACTAACAGGATTCTTTGCCAATGCAATTGTCCCTTGGTTATCTTCATAAATTACAGGTACGCCATAATGACAATCAATATGTTTAAGCATTTGAGACAAGTACAAACATTCTTGTGTAGTAGCAGCTAATGCCATGTACTCAGCCTCACAAGTTGACAGTGCTACAGTTGGCTGCTTTTTGGTCTTCCAAGAAATCAGAGGACCATTCTTACATAGGCTAACACAATAACCAGATGTACTACGTCAGTCAATTGCATCACCTGCCCAATCTGCATCACTGTAAGCCACCAACTGTAACCTATCATCACATTTCCTGTAACACAGCATCTTGTCAATCGTGCCTTTCAGATATTTCAGTACATGTTTTACAGTTGTCCACTGCTCTTCTGTTGGCTCACTGAAATACTGTGAAAGTTTGCTTACAACATAACTCAAATCCGGTCTAGTACATGAACTAAGATAGATTAGGCTACCCACTGCCTCTCTGTATTTCCTGGGGTCACTCATCTTTTCATCACCATCAGTGTAATTCAGCTTTGACTCATAAGGTGTCGACCTGGGTTTACAGTCTTGCATGTTAAACCTTTCCAGCAGTTTACCAACATAACTCTGCTGTGACATAGTCACAACCCCATCACACTGGTCAAACGTGATACCCAGAAAATTCTTCAGTCTGCCCAAATCTTTCATCTGGAATTTTTCAGTAAGCATTTATTTAACAGTTTTCATTGCTCTCCCATCACTGGCAGCAATAACCAAGTCATCAACCCATATCAATATTATCACTTTCTCATATTCTGTTTCCCTCTTGTAAACACAATCAGCTGGGTTTTGTTCAAAGTTGTTTTCACAAAGATAGTCATGTAACATTCTGTTCCAGTTTCGTCCTGATTGCTTTAACCCATACAATGATTTCTCCAGTTTACACACCATTTTCTCATTTGTCTGAGTTTTTACGTCATAACCTTCTGGCTGTTCCATGTAAATTTCATAGTCAATTGGTGCATGTAGGTAGGCAGTTTTAACAGCCATCTGATGGAGGATCAAATCCTCCTGAACAGCCTTCTGCATTAACACTCACACTAGTAAGGTTAGCAGTAGGAGAAAAGGTTTCTCCATAATCTACACCCATCTCTTGACTGTACCCCTTGGCAACATACCAGGCCTTGTACTTGTCAGATCCATCAGCATTAATTTTGATAGCATACACCCATCTACCCCCCACTGTTTTCTTGCCATCAGGTAAAGTGGTCAGAGTAAATGTGTTGTTATTCCTCAGTGATTTCATCTCCTCATCCATTGCATCAACCCACTCTTTTGAGTTGGAGGAAGTCACAGCTTCTCTGAATGTCTGGGGTACATTACACACCATCTTATAGCAATAATCAGTGCTTATCTGTGCTTGATCACTCTGCTCCCCGTAAAAATCTGGCCTCCTTCTCTCTCTCTAACAGGGTATCTCCTCTCTGTACTCAAGGTGTCTGGAGAATGCGGTTCTGCTTTCACTGCAGCTGGCTGTGGACTTGTCTGGCTTGGGCTTAGCCTACTCTCTGGGATGTCAAGCTGCTTGGGTTTGTCTGGGTCAAGTCTGGTTGTGCTATACTGCACACCAACATCACCATCATCAGTCATGTCATCAGTCTCCTGTCCCTCAACATTGGACATAAACCTCACCAGTCTGTGCTTCGTCACCTTTCTGCAGTCAGGATTGTAGACCATATAGGCTGGGCTGTTCTTGTCATAACCCATGAAAATGCCTTTATCAGACCTTAAGTCTAGCTTCTTCCTGTCCTGCCTATATGCATAACACACAGTACCAAACTTCTGCATCCTGGACACATTTGGTCTCCTTCCTGTCAGCATGAAGTAAGGTGTCTGTCTGGTGCGGTTATTGAAACATCTATTTCTCACCACTGCTGCTGTCTGAACTGCATATGGCCATAGCTCCCTGGGTAACTGGCTTTCCAAGAGCATGCATCTAGCCATGTCAAATAGAGTTATCCAGTTGCGCTCAGCAGTGCCATTCTGGTGTGGGGAGTATGGTGCTGATGTTTCATGTCTGATTCTGTTCTGGCTAAGTAGTGTTTGGTAACCCTGCCCAGTAAACTCAGTACCATTATCAGACCTGATGCATGTAACCTTCCCGTATGGGGCTATGTCAGCTAGGAACCTTTGTGTTGCATCCACAGTATCATTTTTATTTTTCAGAAAGTACACAAACACATCACTGGAATAATCATCAGTAAAGGAAAGTGCGTACCTATACCCATCTCTGGACACTGGATCAATGGGACCGGCGAAGTCAGTGTGTACCAACTCCAAAGCTGACTTGGCCCTCACATCAGGCTTCCTGTTCCTGCTCTGAGTGAATTTATCCTGAACACACACTTCACATTGCATAGACTTGGGTGTTTCACCCTTGATTGTCATACCATCAACAACACCCTGTAACTTCTGAACATCATTAAAGTTGCAATGTCCCAAAATCTCATGCCACGTCTTAATGTCATGGTAACTCATACATTGATCATCACAGTCATTGTTCACAGGCACAGTAGGCAAATAGAACAATCTGTTATGTTCATGAATGTGAAAACGTGTACCATCTTTGTACTGCAGGACGTCTTCACCCTCCTTGAAGATCACTGTTGCCCCACTGGAAGTTGCAGCTCTCACAAAGAAAATATCTTGGGGATAGGAAGGAATGTACAGTGCCTGCTTCAATGTGGCACTGATGTGCCTTCCTCTTCTGTCAACCAGACACACTTCAGCTTCTCCTCTTCGCTCTGCGACCCCCTTACACCATGTGCCATTGGCCAGCTCCACACAATGTGTCTCGGCCTGGAATCTTTCGTCGAAGCTCTTGAACTTGGCCAGGTTGGTGATGATGTGTGATGTCGCACCGGTGTCCACCATTAGCCTCTTTCTGGTGACACCACTCCCTGGCCGACGATCACCGGTCTCCAGCTTGAAGGCAAAGATGTTGTCTGTCTCCTCGCTCACCCCTCGTGCATTGTCCTGTCGCTGCTGTCACCGTCCTCCTCGCTGTGTGGTACTCTTCCCCTGGCTGTACCACTGTGGGCCATGACACCATCTTGCCATGTGCCCTCTCTGGCCACAACAGTAGCATTCAATGTCGCCACTCTCAGTGCTCTGCACCCTTGCACCTGCTGGACTACTGGGCTTCTTTGGATGCGACCGGGCCCCCATCACATTGTCGTCAGCTGCAGCTGTGCGCATCCCTTCTGTGTTCTCATAGCTGCGCAACTTTGTCTTGAAACCTGCAAAACTGAGAGTCTCATTGCTTTGAGTCACGAAAATGGAGAATGGCTTGAAAGATTCTGGCAGCCCCTTCAGAACCATGGCAATTAATAGTCCATCACTTAAGACCTCTCCAGCATTCCTCAGTGCAGTGATTGAGGTCTCTGCACGTATGACATAATCAGTCGCACTCTCAGTACTCAATTTTTGCAGAGAAGTAAGTTCTGTGTACAAACTGACAATGCGGGGCTTACCCTTGCCAGCGTAATAGTCTCTCAGGATTTTAAATGTTCCGCGCCCATCATCTGCAGCCTCTCGCATGACCAGGGACAAACTTTTGTCATCTAGAAACTGGATCAGCTCAGCATATGCTTCAGCATTCTTTGTAGCATCTTCAGCCAGTGCTGCTTCATTCGCACCCTCAGCAGGCTCATGCAAAATTGTGTCCTTCAACTTCTGCAACTGCATATGGCCCAAAAACTTTGTCTCCCACAGTTCGTAGTTCTTTTCATCTCCATCAAACACCAGACGAGACCAACGAGAACTTGTCCTTTCACTCATTGTGCAAATCTTGAGACAACTTCAAACAAGCATAAACTTCAGTGCAGTACAGCGCATTCTGGGCCCATAACCTGTTACAAACTGAACTACTAGCTGGCAACAAAAAGGAAAATGAACAGGCACCAACACAGGTTTGGGTGAAAATGAGCAGAATCTGTTTATTAGTCACAGGTGAGGCTTAAATACAGTCACATGACCTGGCCTCAATTAGAATTGTTAATTGAGAGCACACAGGTAGTTAAGGCACTTAACGAGCATCAATTAACACTGACTGTTACAAAGCACTGACACGGGACACTCCTTCTGTATATGATTTAAAAAATATATATATCCTTACAGAAAACTTCACCATAATCAGATTATACATATTTTTATATGTTTATTTCCCCATGAGCTGTTGCTATAGAAAAGATGTATTCAAACAAACTAATAAGAATCCTGTAGACAACTTTCTGACTGATCAGGAATCTGAATTCCACAGCACTGTGTTATTTGTTAGCGTCATCCTTAACTATAATCATCCACACAGCCGCAGTACAGATTCACATTGCAATGACGGAGGTGTGCCACAGCGCTTCATTTACTCTGTTCAGTTTGAGGATCGTTGGAGCAAAACTGTACAGTGTTGAAGTGGTTTTAAAACAAATGCATCATAAACTACAGGAGGATGCTTTATCAGAACGCCTGCCATTTTGAGATTTCAAAACCCATTTCTTTGTCCAGAAAAAAGAAAACAGAAATTTCCTTAAAATCCCTAAAATGTACACACACACACTGTATATAATTGAACACAAATCTATAACTTTTCCTGTACAGACTGTGTCTAATCTGCTGGTTCTTACTGAAACGCTGCAGTCCAGATGTTAACATTAGTCATTTCAACACCATCTGGACAGAAAACATGAGAACCATTTCATCCTGGAGCCATGAGTGCTGAGCTATAATCCTTACATCAGACCAAGCCGAGGGGAAAATCAGTTATTGCAAAGAAACTAAAACGTTCTTTTTGATATAGGAGTATGCTAGTTGAGTAGGCAATGTCTGAGGTGATGTGTCTGTGTCCAAAAGTATAAACATCTGCACAATAATATTGCATTTATATTGCATCTTCTCATTGTTGTAGAATCAGGGGCGTAGCACCAAATTCTGGGCCCTATGCACAAGCAGTGGTCATGCCCCCCCCCCCCAAAAAAAGCTCAGCAGTTAACAATGCTGAAAGTATCAAACAACAAGGGCGTACTACCAGTCCAGTCAGTTATGTAGCCACACATTAATCTAACAACTCTTGAATAAAAACCCCTAATCACACAATACTTCACTGAATCTTTGTTTTATTTGCAGAATGATTAAAAGTTGTAACAGTAAATGCCACCAAAGGTAACCAAACATAATAGGCCTGCATGAAAATTGAGCACCTTTGCATTGGGGTGGCACGGTGGTGTAGTGGTTAGCACGGTCACCTCACAGCAAGAAGGTTCTGGGTTCAAACCCAGCAGCCGGTGAGGGCCTTTCTGTGCGGAGTTTGCATGTTCTGTCTGTGTGGGTTTCCTCTGGGTGCTCTGGTTTCCCCCACAATCCAAAGAAATGCAGTTATGTTAATGTGGGGCAGCCTTGGGTTGAGGTGCCCTTGAGCAAGGTACCAATCCCCTAGCTGCTCTCTGGGCTGCCCACTGCTCTGGGTGTGTGTGTTCACTGCTTCAGATGGGTTAAATGCAGAGGATGAATTTCACTGTGCTTGAAGTGTGCATGTGATGAATAAAGGTTTCTTCTAATTGGGCTGAAGAGAATAGATTTTTATCAAGTAGCTTATTTATTACATAAAAGAAAATATATTCATTTGCATCATAAAAAACTATGTGGCATTTTATTTTTCTTATGGATGTGACAAAAATGTAAACTTTTAGTCTCTTATTCTCATTAGGGGCGGCACGGTGGTGTAGTGGTTAGCACTGTTGCTTCACAGCAAGAAGGTCCGGGTTCGAGCCCCGTGGCCGGCGAGGGCCTTTCTGTGCAGAGTTTGCATGTTCTCCCTGTGTCCGCGTGGGTTTCCTCCAGGTGCTCCGGTTTCCCCCACAGTCCAAAGACATGCAGGTTAGGTTAACTGGTGACTCTAAATTGACCGTAAGTGTGAATGGTTGTCTGTGTCTATGTGTCAGCCCTGTGATGACCTGGCGACTTGTCCAGGGTGTATCCCGCCTTTCACCCATAGTCAGCTGGGATAGGTTCCAGCTTGCCTGCGACCCTGTACAACAGGATAAAGTGGCTAGAGATAATAGAATAGAATGCCTTTATTGTCACTATACACATGTACAATGAGATTAAAGCATCTCCAATAATGGTGCAAAACAGCGTGTAGAGAGAGAGAGAGGAAGGGGGAAAAGAAAAGAAAAAAAGGGGGGAGTGTGTAAGGGGGGTAAGGTGCACAGTCCTGAGGTGTATGTGTTGTGTGCAAGGTGCACAGTCCTGAGGTGAGGTGAATGTGTTGTGTTTCACATTATGGAGTGAGGTATTGCACATTATAAAAAGTATTGCACAGAGAGAATCCCTTATAATGTACTGCACATTATAAGTTATTGCACGAGGAGAGTCACATAGTAAAATAAATAGACTATAAAAATAGTGTTTTGCTAGGAATCGAACCCAGGTTGCTGGTGTGGTAATCCAGCAAACCCCCACTAGGCCACCAGGGGAATGACTCAAATACAGAGGAGTGACTCAAATACAGAGGAGTGAGACGAAGGTAGAATACAAAAACAGTTTATTGACTGCTCAGAAGTTCAAAAAATCCAAAGCAAAAAAAGTAAAATCCAAACACTCAGAAGATACACGGGAAAAATAAAACATCCAAAAGTTCAAAGTCCAAAATCCAAAATCAGAAAAGAAAAGGCAAAAATCCAAACGCTCAGAAGATCCAAAAATGGCAAAGTAAAAAGTCCAAAAGTTCACAAGAAAGCAAAATGCCCAAAAAACACAAGGACATAGGCAAGGTACACAGAACAGAGGTTACTAGCCATGAACAGCACAAAGACTCCATGACTAGGGACCAAACTGAGGAAGTATATATACACAGGGTAATTAAGAAACTAGGCGGGGCAGAAAATAAAGAACAGGTGGGGCAAAAGGCACATGAAAACAAGGGCTGTCAAAACAAACACAAAACACAGAAACAATAGCGGCCTCTAGCTATCAAAAACATAAGACAAAGAAATAACAGCGGCCTCTAGAGGGCAAGACAGTCTCAAGTCCTAACAGGACCCCCCCCCTCAAGGAGCGTCTCCTGATGTTCCCAGGGCGATCAGGATGGGCCAAATGGAAGTCCCGACAAAGTTCTTTATCTAACATGTCCCGAGCGGGGACCCAACAGCGCTCCTCAGGGCCATAGCCCTCCCAGTCCACTAGGTATTGAAGCCCGCCACGGACCCGGCGGGAGTCCAGCAGGCGGCGCACTGTGAACACAGTCTGACCCTGGAGGATGCGGGGAGGTGGGGGATTCCTAGGGCCAGGGGCATAAGAGGACGACAGTATGGGCCGCAACAGGGATACATGGAATGTGGGGTTGATCCTTAGAGTCCGGGGCAACTGGAGCCGGTAGGCGACAGGGTTCACCCTGCGCACAACCTTGAAGGGGCCAACATAGCGAGGGGCAAGCTTGCGGTTCTCCACCCGCAGAGGAAGGTCCTTGGCGGACAGCCAAACCCACTGCCCAGGGCGGAAAATGTGGGCAGGCCTTCTATGGCGGTTGGCCTGAGTCTGGTTGGCCCTGGAAGTCTGGATGAGGGTCCTCCTAACCTTGTTCCAGGTCTTGTGACACCGTCTCATGTACTGGTTGACTGAGGGCACCCCAGCGTCCTCCTCCTGTTCCGGAAACAGAGGTGGCTGGAACCCGAATTGGCACTGGAACGGCGACAACCTGGTGGCCGATGACTGCAGGATGTTGTGGGCATACTCCGCCCATGGCAGCCAGGTGCTCCATGATGTCGGGTTATCCATCACCAGGCCTCGCAGGGTGGTTTCCAGGTCCTGGTTGAGCCTCTCAGTCTGGCCATTGGACTGGGGGTGGAACCCAGAGGAGAGGCTGGCAGTGGCCCCGATGAGCTTGCAGAACCCCCGCCACACTCGGGAGGAGAACTGGGGCCCCCGGTCTGAGACGATGTCCTGTGGGAGCCCGAAGACTCGGAAGACATGAGAAAATATTAGTTTAGCTGTTTCAAGGGCAGAAGGGAGCTTGCACAGCGGTATGAAGCGGTAGGCCTTAGAGAATCTGATGACTATGACCAAGATGACAGTGTTACCTTGTGAGTCTGGAAGGCCTGTGATGAAGTCGACCACCACATGGGACCAGGGATGCCGGGGAATAGGCAGAGGATGCAGGAGGCCCTGGGGATGCTGTCATGGGTTCTTGCTTCTGGTGCACACATCACAGGACAGGACGAATGACCTCACTTCCTTCTCCATGCTTGGCCACCAGAAGCATCTTTTCAAGAAGTCCAGGGTCCTCAGAGCTCCCGGGTGGGCGGTGAGAGGAGACGAGTGACCCCACTGGAGAACCTTGGCCCGGGATTGATGTGGGACGTACAAGAGGCCCAGTGGCCCCGTCCCAGGACCGGGGTCCTGGCATTGAGCTTGTCGGATGGCCTCCTCAACACCCCAGCAGACAGGGGCCACAATCCGGGACACCGGGATAATAGGCCCAACTTCACTCTCCCTGTTGGTGGAAGAGAACAGCCTGGAAAGCGTGTCAGGTTTGGTGTTCTTAGAGCTGGGGCGGTACGATAGGGTGAAGTTGAATCGACTGAAAAACAAGGCCCACCTAGCCTGTCGTGGATTCAGTCTCTTGGCTTGCTGGAGGTACTCCAGGTTCTTGTGGTCCGTCCAAACCAGGAATGGATGTTGCACTCCCTCCAGCCAATGCCTCCACTCCTCAAGGGCCAGTTTAACCACGAGCAGTTCTTGATCCCCCACATCATACCGTGACTCCGCAGGACTCAGGCAGTGGGAGAAGTATGTGCAGGGGTGCAACCTTCCATCCGAGTGTTGAGAGAGGACCACGCCGACGCCACTGTCTGAGGCGTCCACCTCGACGATGAAGGGTTGCGATGTGTCCGGGAGGACCAGAATGGGTGCTGTGCAGAAGCGGTGCTTGAGGTCCTTGAACACCTTTTCCGCCTGAGGAGACCAGACATAAGATCCACCTGTCTTTTTGGTGAGGTCCGATATGGGCGCTGCTACAGAACTGAAGTTCCTGACAAATTTGCGGTAGAAGTTAGCAAATCCTAAGAACCGCTGAACTTCTTTAACGGACTTGGGAGTGGGCCAGTCCCGGATGGCCAGGGTCTTGGCTGGATCCATCTGGAGTTGTCCCGTCCGTACAATAAAACCCAGAAAGGAGACCTCAGGGACATGAAACTCACATTTCTGGGCCTTAGCAAACAGATTGTTCTGTAGCAGCCTCTGGAGAACCTGGCGGACGTGGTGGCGGTGCTCTTGCAAGGTCTTGGAAAATATCAGAATGTCGTCGAGGTAGACAAAAACGTATTGGTTGATCATATCCCTCAAGACGTCGTTGATCAGGGCCTGAAAAACTGCTGGTGCATTGGTGAGTCCGAAGGGCATCACTTGGTACTCATAGTGCCCTGACGGGGTGTTAAAGGCAGTCTTCCACTCATCTCCCTGTCGGATACGGATGAGGTGGTATGCATTCCGTAAATCCAACTTGGTGAAGACAGTAGCACCTTGGAGCAGGTCGAACGCTGTGGACATCAGCGGAAGGGGATAGCAGTTCTGCACAGTGATCTTGTTCAGGCCCCTGTAGTCAATACACGGTCGGAGCCCCCCATCCTTCTTGCCGACAAAGAAGAAGCCGGCACCAGCCAGTGAGGTGGAGGGTCGAATGAACCCAGAGGCCAGGGCATCCTTGATGTATTCCTCCATGGCCTTGTGTTCTGGCTGAGAGAAGGAAAATAGTCTGCCCCAAGGAGGGGTAGCCCCAGGGAGCAAGTCGATGGCACAGTCATAGGCACGGTGCGGAGGAAGAACGGCGGCCCTACTCTTGCTGAAAACTTCTTTCAGATCCCAGTACTCTGTGGGAACTTGAGATAACTCGGTGAGATCAGGAGGCTCGGCAGGAGACACAGGAGAGCTAGAGAGCAGACAAGAAGCATGGCATGCAGGGCCCCATTCCACAACCTGGCTTGTTACCCAGTCTATGCGAGGGTTGTGGCAGGTAAGCCAAGGAAGGCCTAGAATCACTGGGAACTCTGGTGAAAGAATCAGGTGCAGGGATATTTCCTCTTTGTGACCTTGAGACTGGAGAAAGACTGGAGAAGTAACTTGGGTGACTCTTCTGTCACCTAAAGCTTGGCCATCCAGGGCAGACACAGACAGCGGGACTTCAAGAGGTGCAGTAGGGACATTGATTCTTCGGGCGAAGTGGACATCCATAAAGTTTCCAGCCGCCCCGGAGTCTGAAAAGGCCTGGCAAGAGTGGACGGACTCACCCCAGGAGATGGAGACAGGGATGTAGACTCCTTGGCCAGGAAGTTCGGGAGAGAGGGTAGGCCCCATCACAACCCTCCCTCGGCTGGACGGGGCGGTCCTTTTCCCGAGAGCTCGGGACATGATGCTTGGATATGGCCAGGCTTGCCACAGTAGATGCAGCACTTGCCCCTCCTTCTGTGCTCCCTCTCAGATGCAGAGAGACGAGTACAGCCCACTTGCATGGGCTCCAGACAGTCACTGGAGGAGGTAGACGGACTCCAAGTTGAGGCAGTGAGGCAGGGGAAGCTCAGGACTTGGCGACGCTCTCTAATCCTGTTGTCAAGACGAATGGCATGTGAGATCAGTGTTTTGAGGTCACTTGGGCATCCGATAGAGGCCAGACTGTCTTTGATGGGGTCAGACAGACCATGGTGGAAGGCTGAAACCAGGGCAGTCTTATTCTATCCACTGACTGCTGCGAGCGTCCGGAACGAGATGGCGTAGTCTGCAACGCTTCCTCCCTGCTGGATGGACATGAGCTTCCTGGCTGCATCTTTATTGATGTCCGCCTGATCGAAGACACGAAGCATCTCCTCCGTAAACAGCTTGAAATCAGAACACTCGGGTCCCTGTCTCTGCCAGATGGCTGTTGCCCAAGCTTGTGCCTTATCAGCTAACAAAAGTTATCACATATGCAATCTTGTGGCGATCTGTAGTGTAGGTGGTAGGCTGGAGCTCAAAGGTGAGTTGGCACTGGGTAAGGAACTCCCAGCACTCACCATGCTTGCCATCATACCTCTGTGGTGCAGGAAGGCAGGGTTTGCGAGGTGAAGGAGGCAGCGTGGCAGGAGGCACTGGAGCAGGAGCAGATGGTGGGGCAGGAGGCACTGGAGTGGGAGCAGATGGTGGAGCAGGAACAGGATCAGGAGGAGGAGATGGGGCAGAGGAGTCAGCTGTGCCAGGGCTTTCCCAATTTGCTGAAGCAGTACCTCGTGACAAGCAAGGGCCTCACGTTGGCTGTTTTTGAATCAGTTTGTCTTTCTCCTGATGCATCTGTAGTGCCTCCCTGAGGGCAACAGGTCGAACAGATCAAAGCCAGGGTGGGAGCTGTCCTTGATCATGTTTTTAGCTCTGCTAAGGCAGCGGGAGGTGTAAATGTCCATCAGGGAGGGGACAGGGCAGCCAATGATCTTCTGTGCTGCCTTAACTACCCTCTGGAGCCTCTCCCTGTCTACAGCAGTGCAGCTGCCATACCATACTGTAATACAGTACGTCAGCAGGCTCTCAGTGGATGAGCGGTAGAAGGTCATCAGCAGGTTGGAGTTTAGGTTGTGCTTCCTGAGGACTCTCAGGAAGTGTAGCCGCTGCTAAGCCTTCTTAATGACTGCTGTGATGTTTACTGACCAGGAAATGTCGGCGGAGATGAGGACGCTGAAAAACCGGAAGGTGTGGACCCTCTCCACATATATGTTGTTGATGTAAAGGGGGGCTAGGTCGGTGCTGTTCTTCCTGAAATCAACAATGAGCTCTTTGGTTTTCTTGGTGTTCAGAGCGAGGTTATTTTCTGAACACCAGGCTGCCAACTTCAGGACCTCCTCTCTGTAGGCTGCCTCGTCTCCCTTTGAGATGAGTCCGACCACTGTGGTGTCGTCAGCAAACTTGACGACGAGGTTGTTGTTGTGGGTCGAACTACAGTCGTGGGTGTAGAGGCAGTACAGGAGGGGGCTCAGCACACAGCCCTGTGGAGAGCTGGTGCTCAACGTGCCGGTGGAGGAGAAGTGGGGGCCAAGTCTCACAGGCTGGGGCTGGTTAGTAAGAAAGTCCTTTAACCAGGCACATGTGAGAGAAGGGAGGCCAAGAGTGTCCAGTTTTGTAATAAGGATGTCTGGGATTATTGTATTAACAGATGAACTGTAATCCACAAAGAGTATGCGGACGTAGCTCTGCTGCTGCTCCAGGTGATTTAGCGCAGAGTGGAGAGCTACGGTGATGGCGTCCTCTGTGAATCTGTTTGTGCAATATGCGAACTGGTAGGGGTTGAAGTCTGGGGGGAGGTGGTCCTTGATGTGCTGAAGAACTAGTCTCTCGAAGCACTTCATGATTACCGGGGTGAGGGCCACAGGATGGTAATCATTCAGGCTGGTGACAGTAGACTTCTTCGGCACTGGGATTATTGTTGCAGATTTTAGGCAGGGTGGGATGACTGCCTGAGCCAGGGAGAGGTTAAAGATCCTGGTGACGGTAGGGGCGAGCTGGTGGGCGCATGCTCTGAGCACCTTACCAGGTACACCATCTGGGCCGGCAGCTTTCTTGGGGTTCACTGCCAGGAGCACCTGTCTGACATCGTGCTCCTGTACAGTGAAAGGAGTGGTGTAGGAACTGTGTGGTGGTGGGGGCAGGGCAGGAGCAGATGAGTGCTGCTGAGATGTTTCAAAGCGAGCAAAGAAGCGATTTAGCTCCTCTGCTAGCGGCGCACTCCAGTCTCCTGTTGGCGCATCACAGTCTCTGAAGTTTGTGATGTCCTGAATGCCCTGCCACACCTCCCGTGTGTTGTAGCGGGACAGGTGGGCTTCTATGCGCAGCCTGTGGTCCGCCTTGGCTTTATTTATCTTTTCAGATCAGCTCGAGCAGCTCTGTACAGAGCTCTCTCACCTGACCTGAAGGCAGCATCGCGAGCCCTGAGGAGTGAGCAGACCTGGCTGGTCATCCAGGGTTTCTGGTTTGGGAAGACCCGGATGTTTTTATCCACCATCACATTCCTGATGCAGAACTTGATATAGTCCTGCACCATTCCTGTAAATGTCTCCAGCTCTAGGTGTTCAAATAAGTCCCAATCTGTCTGTTTAAAGCAGTCCTGTAGTTTGGAGAGTGCATTATCAGGCCAGGTTGTGATAGTCCTTGTGGTGGGCCTGGCTCTGCGTCTGAGGGGGGGTGTAGGCTGGGGAGAGCAGGAGGGAAAGATGGTCTGACTGGCCAAAGTGGGGGAGGGGTATGGCTCTGTACGCATGCTTGATGTTGGAGTAAACATGATCCAGAGTGTTCTCCCCTCTAGTAGAACACTTAATATGTTGGTAAAACTTCGGCAGTACAGTCTTCAAATTGGCCTTATTAAAGTCTCCTGCTATTATGTGAACACCGTCAGGGTGGGCCTGCTGCTGTTTGTTAATGGTGTTCAGCAGGAGAGAGAGTGCTGTGTTTACACTGGCATCAGGTGGAATGTACACAGCTGTGACAATCACCACAGTTAGCTCTCTCGGTAGAAAAAAAGGCTGGCATCTTACAGACATGTACTCAAGGTCTGGGGAACAGTGTTTATCTATAATTGTTCTGTTGTTACACCAATTGTCATGCACGTAAATACAGAGCCCCCCTCCTCTACTCTTACAGGAGTTCTCATTTCTATCCCAGCAGAGCAGAGTGCGGCCTGCTAGCTGCAAGCTAGCATCGGGTATTTCCGGATGAGATGAGAAGAAAATATATTCATTTGCATCATAAAAAACTATGTGGCATTTTAGTTTTCTTATGGATGTGACAAAAATGTAAACTTTTAGTCTCTTATTCTCATTAGGGGCGGCACGGTGGTGTAGTGGTTAGCACTGTCGCTTCACAGCAAGAAGGTCCAGGTTCGAGCCCCGTGGGCAGCGAGGGCCTTTCTGTGCAGAGTTTGCATGTTCTCCCCGTGTCCGCGTGGGTTTCCTCCAGGTGCTCCGGTTTCCCCCACAGTCCAAAGACATGCAGGTTAGGTTAACTGGTGACTCTTGACTGTAGGTGTGAATGTGAGTGTGAATGTCGAAAGAAGTTTGTGAGCAGTTGCTTTCCCTCATTTCTTTTCTTGTTTCTTTCCTGCCTCTCTTTTCGTTTCTGAAAACTGGATTTTGTTTTCTTGTGCATCATCTTCCATAGCACAGATAGCCTACAATGTGCATGTGCTGCTTCAACAGAATGAACGCTACGTTAAATGCACCGAGTTAAAAAGCCCGGTGAAAGCGGATTAAACCATTTCGGGCTGTCCCCAGACACTATATATAGGCTAGGACACACAATTCAATCCATTAATCAAATGATTTATTTACCCAAAACATTATATTTACATTAGTTAGCAACATATATTGTGATCTTTAAATGGTATTGATATTTAAAAGAAAATAAAATTACAGACTCCTCAAGGGCCCTCCCCCCACTTGGGGCCCTGGTACGATGCCCCTTTCCATTCTACAGTAGAATGGAAAATATACTTTACTTTGATACATTTTGTGGCAGCGGGGGCGTGGCCGAGCATCAGTCTGTGACTGGAGGGCGGAGTCAGGGAAGGTGAGTGGTCATGTCACTACACCTGTTATCAATTAACATGTGTTTGTGTGTCTCCTGCAGTGACTGCACCTGATAAAAGGAGGGTGAGAAGGGGAGGACGGCCCGGAGGGCTTGCTTCTAGCCGGTGTGTGTATATGTGTGTGCGTCTGTGAGAGAGAGTTGTGTGCTGTAAAGCAGCAATAAAGTCGAGAACGAATTGCAAACAACCGCCTGGTTTCGGCACCACTGTAGAAAGACTCTGGTGTGGGTGGAGCACAGAAGCACGGGAGGCGGTTGTTTGCGATTCGTTCTCGACTTTATTGCTGCTTTACAGCACACAACTTAGACACACTCTCTCTCACAGACCCACACACATATACATACACAGGCTAGAAGCAAGCCCTCCAGGCTGTCCTCCCCTTCTCACCCTCCTTTTATCAGGCGCAGTCACTGCAGGAGACACACAAACACACGTTAATTGATAACAGGTGTAGTGACATAACCACTCACCTTCCCTGACTCTGCCCTCCATTCACAGACTGATGCTTGGCCACACCCCTGCTGCCACACATTTTAATACAAAACATTTAATTTGAATGAAATAATGGAAAATTATTTTCTGATTGTGACTGTATTTTTTGACATAACCATTAGCGTCTTTGAGAAAAAGTACTACTATGGAGATTTTTTTTTAAATTATTCATTAACAGACCAAACATCAGGAGCACTGTGTGGAAGTCTAAATATCCTGATGATGGCTCTTGTAAAGTCCACTGATGGATGTCAGTATGGTGGTGAGGAAGGTTCTAGAGACTTACAGAGAGAACCGGACCATAAACTTCTGCACTTCCACTCAATTCCACAGCCACTGCCAAGCTCAAGTGCTGTGCTCCCTTTCTTGTCTGCAGGAGATGATGCGTATCCATGCTGCATTTACCTGACAAAGCCCTGATCCCTCAGGCAAAAGATTTTCATGTAAGCTCTGTTACTGCTGTACAAAGTAGCAAAACTTTTTTCCCTCAGAGAAGACAAGTACACAACCTTACACCACAGTGCTAATGAATTCTGCATTCTTGTTCATCAGAAGGTGCTGATTAATTTTCTAGAACAGCAGCTCTGAGAGTAGTGCAGAGGTGCGTTCAAATTCAGCAAACTGAGGTGAATGTTCCAGGCAAACAGGTTTTCTTTGAACTTTTTAATTTGAATGTTTTTGTGTAAACAATCCAAATTGTTTGATTTAAACTGTAAACAAAGATGGTGACCAAGAACAGCAATTGTACTAGTTGCAGCTTCTGTTATTGTTGATGATTTGACAGAGGAAACCATGCATGTCAGTTATTGTCAAGTGTATCTGAGCATCAGGGTTTCCCTCACTTGAAAGGGAAGGACTCGGACACAGGATTCCACTTGTCTTGTATTTTATTGGTTTTCAGTGGAGCTGACGTTATAGTAGAATTGTGGTAGTAGTGGGTTTTTCCAGAAGAAAAGGTGGAAGTAGAACCAGAATCAGAAGTAGAATCAGAAGTAGAAGCTAGAAGCTTGAAGGTGAAAAACTTTTAAACATACAAACATAAAAATAAATGTATGAATAAATGCCTATTTTTCTACAAAGCCCAAGTTAATTAGGCAACAATATATAAATATTTATGTATAAGGTAAGTAAAGTATATTTTAACCATTTTTAATCATTCAGGTAATATGTTGCTGAACAAATCTAAATGACCAGAAAACCAGTTCTAAACTAAGAATCATTTTAACCATTAGCCCTTTAACAGGCAGTTTGTGCACTTTAACTGAAAATATTTTACTGCACGCCACTGAGGCCCACTTTACACGGGGACGGTATAAAACAAAAACGCAAAAGTCCGTTTTCGTTCTCACTTTTTTCCGCGTCTACACGACCGTTTTCAAGGAGGAAATCTGCGTCTATACGGTGACGCATAAATGTCTCCGCTATGTCTGCACGCATGCGCAACGTCTTCCGTCTTGTCTGATCTGCACATCTGCGCCGCTGTTCTGTCAAGTTATCCTACCAAGCCTACTACGCATGCGCGAAATCCAGGAGGGTAGGAAAATTCAACAGTAGTTTTGTCCCACCAATCAGCTGGGCTGATAGAAAATCGGTGAGAATTTCACGCATTTGCCGATTTTTATGTTTTGTGCGTATTGGTCGAGTCTTTGGCCGAGTCAAATAATTTGTAATGACTTGTTTTGAATAATAAAACGGTCTGTATGAGAACTTGCTAGGATAACTTTACAGAACACCGGTCCGGCTGAGGTACTGTAGTGCTCGAGGGAGGAGCAGGAGCAAACCGAAACTCTTTTAATCTGCCTTTATTAAGTAACACTCACTCTTATTTCGGTGAAGAAGAGAAAAGGCAGTGTCCATCTCAGCAAAATAAACCCGTTCGGCTGCTAGTTTTGTTTTCAGTCTCGGGTTTATGGTTTCACGACCGGCTTGAATAGGCGGCGCGCGCGTGCATGCACACGCGTGTGCACGCGTGCGTGTAACTTGGCGACACCAAACTGAGGAGCTCCAGCTGGGCGGGTGAGCAGGAAAACACAGCTACTGCATTAAAACACAGAGCAGCTTGAAGGTCCGTTAGATCGATGTAATCAGACATGCTCTTACTTTTTTACTTACTTTCTTACTTCCCGGGCTGGCATGTACAGTATATGACACATGTATGACGTAAACGCGTACCCGACGTGAGCAGATCCGAGCGGAGTTTCGCGTATTGGGTAGTTTAGACGGATACGCAACGGGGGCCGTTTTTAAACTTATCCACTTTGGAAGGCGTTTTCAATTTTATCCGTTTTTCAGCCTCGGAAACGCCGTCCTCGTGTAAACGAAAGGCACTTCTGATAAAATATTTAGTCGTTTTTACCCGACAGCGTCCTCGTGTAAACGGGCCCTGAGAAAGAAAGTTTAAACCATTAAACCAAACACAGGTAGGAAACAAACATTTCTCATGCCCACGGATTACTGCGAGCGCAGCGTTTGCATATAAAAAAGTTCAGTGGGTTTACCGGTAGCCTTTTTTGTCCTTTTTTCCCTGATGTGCTGTAAAGTTTGTGTTAGTAGCGAATTCTCTTTGCAGCTGCTGCTTCGTTACAAACTGAATGTCAATTCTGCCTATCGTTCTAGAACGACCACTGCCCTGCTAACTAGCGTTGTGATTGGCTGCCTGTTCAGCGCAGCGTGCATGTGCTGGTAGCGCAGCGATTCAGCGTAGCAGGAAGTGGCGGAGGCAGCTGTCAATCATGTGAGCCTGCGTTCAGGCACTCCTTGTGGCAGGTCGCCGCAACAGTTATATACAGAGCATGCACTGTTCGAAATATGGGTACAGTAGGAGTCCATTTCTGTCCCCCAAGGTACAATCTACACGAATGTACCCCCTAAAGCCAATTTACCCCAAAGGTACAATAATGTACTTTATTTTCTGAGAGTGTACTGATATGGAAACCAAAACATGCAAGGAGAAAAGAGGGTTATGTAACTGAAGTAATAACAACCTACAATGATTTTACATTTAGGTCACACTTTTGGATACACCGGGCTACAGTTGAAGTAAAGATTGAGACATAAGCCTGTATTAAAATGCACAAAATCTTTAAGCTTAATTATCAATGTTGAAGTTAAGAAAAGGTGACTGGGCTAAAAATACTGTTCCTCCTTTTAAGTTACAACCCCGATTCCAAAAAAGTTGGGACTACAAATTAAAAAAAAAAAAGTACAAATTGTAAATAAAAACGAAATGCAATAATTTACAAATCTCAAAAACTGATATTGTATTCACAATAGAACATAGACAACATATCAAATGTCGAAAGTGAGACATTTTGAAATTTCATGCCAAATATTGGTTCATTTGAAATTTCATGACAGCAACACATCTCAAAAATGTTGGGACAGGGGCAATAAGAGGCTGGAAAAGTTAAAGGTACAAAAAAGGAACAGCTGGAGGACCAAATTGCAACTCATTAGGTCAACTGGCAATAGGTCATTAACATGACTGGGTATAAAAAGAGCATCTTGGAGTGGGAGCAGCTCTCAGAAGTAAAGATGGGAAGAGGATCACCAATCCCCCTAATTCTGCGCCGACAAATAGTGGAGCAATATCAGAAAGGAGTTTGACAGTGTAAAATTGCAAAGAGTTGAGCATATCATCATCTACAGTGCATAATAACATCAAAAGAGTCAGAGAATCTGGAAGAATCTCTGTGCGTAAGAGTCAAGGCCGGAAAACCATACTAGGTGCCCGTGATCTTCGGGCCCTTAGACGGCACTGCATCACATACAGGCATGCTTCTGTATTGGAAATCACAAAATGGGCTCAGGAATATTTCCAGAGAACATTATCTGTGAACACAATTCACTGTGCCATCCACTGTTGCCAGCTAAAACTCTATAGTTCAAAGAAGAAGCCGTATCTAAACATGATCCAGAAGTGCAGACGTCTTCTCTGGGTCAAGGCTCATTTAAAATGGACTGTGGCAAAGTGGAAAACTGTTCTGTGGTCAGACGAATCAGTTCTTTATGGAAATCAGGGACGCCATGTCATTCGGACTAAAGAGGAGAAGGACGACCCAAGTTGTTATCAGCACTCAGTTCAGAAGCCTGCATCTCTGATGGTATGGGGTTGCATTAGTGCATGTGGCATGGGCAGCTTACACATCTGGAAAGACACCATCAATGCTGAAAGGTATAGCCAGGTTCTAGAGCAACATATGTTCCCATCCAGACAACGTCTCTTTCAGGGAAGACCTTGCATTTTCCAACATGACAATGCCAAACCACATACTGCATCAATTACAGCATCATGACTGCATAGAAGAAGGGTCTGGGTACTGAACTGGCCACCCTGCAGTCCAGATCTTTCACCCATAGAAAACATTTGTCGCATCATAAAATGGAAAATATGACAAAAAAGACCTAAGACAGTTGAGCAACTAGAATCCTACATTAGACAAGAATGGGTTAACATTCCTATCTCTAAACTTGAGCAACTTGTCTCCTCAGTCCCCAGATGTTTACAGACTGTTGTAAAGAGAAAAGGGGATGTCTCACAGTGGTAAACATGGCCTTGTCCCAACTTTTTTGAGATGTGTTGTTGTCATGAAATTTAAAATCACCTAATTTTTCTCTTTAAATGATACATTTTCTCAGTTTAAACATTTGATATGTCATCTATGTTCTATTCTGAATAAAATATGGAATTTTGAAACTTCCACATCATTGCATTCCGTTTTTATTTACAATTTGTACTTTGTCCCAACTTTTTTGGAATTGGGGTTGTATATTAAAATGCAATATAGATATTCTTGCTACAGCCTTTGGTTTATTTCAGAAACTCTACCAAGAGGTAGGACCACATCACAACCAATGCACTGAATCCACCATTGAAGTGCAAATGATGTCAACACTGTGGCTGCTAGCAAACCCAGAGTTCTTTCAAGGAGTGACTGATATGTTTGTGGTCAGCAAAGACAGTTTCTACCAATACTTCATTCAAATAGTTGAAAAGCTTACTTCTTTGATCCTAAAATACATCTGCTGGCCATCACCTAAGCAGTATCAAGTTGTTGCAGAGGTTTGAAAGAAATGTTGGCTTCCCAGGTGTCATTGAATGTATTGATGGCACCCATAGGCCCATCAAAGTTCATTAGCACACAGGGATGCTGAAAGGGATATGCTCGTTTTCAACTGCAGGCAGTGTGCAACAGCCAGTTGCACTTCACACACATTCATACTGGCAATGCTGGATCAGTGCATGACTTGGATCAGTGCACATGTACAGAAACAGTGACTTGAAGGCAGTGCTGAATGCCTACCCTCTCCCTGCCAAGGTGATTCAGCCTGCCCTCTATACCGTAGACCAACCTGCTTGTCCTTTACAGGGTCCCTTACAGGGACAACAGTCATCTGATGGAACACCAAAAGAGATATAACAGTGTACATAGCTCAACAAAAGTCTACACTGAGGATGCATTTGGGCTCTTACAATGCAAGGGAAGATGACTGCACTTCATTGAAATGACACTATTAGAAACTATTCCAAAAGTCCTAGCCAACACATGCATGACCAGTGAGGACGATGAAGATCATATCAACCCAACAGCTGATGTAAGCACTGACCCTGCAGATAATGCCATGAGGGAGTTATGGACGGAGTTGCCAGAGAACTGTGGCTGAATATATTTGCCTGTTTTAGAGGGCTGTGAGTGGTGCCAGTGAGGAGACAACAGCAATGGTATCAGGGCTGGAAAAAGTTCCCCTGCAAAAAACTCATCCAGGAGCCACTTCTGCTAACCCTATCCTATCAAGGATGACCAACAAGGATGGTTTTATATCTATACATTCACAGAAATGCATAAAAATGCAGAACATACCATCATTAGTTCCAACCAGTTAAAGGGAAAGACTCCAACAACCCTGATGTGCATATAAAGTATGGACATATCTCACAATCATTCTCAGGCTACATCCACATGACAACAGCAACGAGATGTTATTTAAAAATATATCGCGTCCAAATGGGCAACGATCAGTAAAATATCAGGTCCATATGGCAACGCAACGCTTGCTGAAAACGATGCAATACACATGCCACACCTGTAGGGGCGCTGTAAGACGGTCCCTTCGGAGACACCAGAACAATAGAAGAAGTAAGGATGCATGCACATAAACTATTATGCGCGAGACTTCATATTAGCCACAAAGTCAGGAAAATCTGTTCGTAAAATTACATTATAATGACCAAATACAATGAAAAGTATTTTTCCAGTCTCACCTGTGAAAGGTAATCCCATGTGATCTCGTTTGGATGGCAAACCTGTTGGTACAGTTAAACGCAGCTAATCTTTATTCTCCGCTTTGACCTATCCAATATGGAGGCCAGGATGACGTATGATTCTACGCAGAAGGCGGCGTCTTAAATGGTCCGGAATAAATTGAATGCTACATGTTGATGGATTAATTTGTTGTTTCTCACCTGTGAAAGGTAATCCCATGTGATCTTGTTTGGATGGTAAACCTGTTGGTACAGTTAAACGCAGCACATGAATCTTTATTCTCTGCTTTGACCTATCCAATATGGTGGCGAGGATGACGTATGATTCTACACGGAAGGTGGCGTCTTTAATGGTCCGGAATAAATTGAATGCTACACGTTGATGGATTAATTTGCTCTTCTACGCCCTTTTTGAGGAATGTATTGTAGGACTTAAACCAACATCTGAAGAGGTGAGATAGCTCCTTTTTTTCCCTATTTTTGCTGGCGGGATTGACTCTGCCCTAAGGGCAGAGTCTCTCTCTCTCTCTCTCTCTCTCTCTCTCTCACTTTGCACCATTACACAATAAATATTCACAGTGAAAATATTTTGTAAGCGCGTTTCATGAACCAAGTTATAGGATTTGTTGACAACTCGCATCGAGTTTGTTACACTTCTACCCGGCGTGAAGCACTCACAGTCATGTGGTTGTGACATCATCGTAAACAAATCCGTTCTACTCATCCAGACGACTTCACAACGGCAACGTTGCCAGATCTTTCCACTCTGGAACCCGTTCTCAAAAAGATTGTGTTTTGGGCACCCAAAACACCGGTGCTGTGTGGACGCCAGGCCTAAATGATAAGCAATTGTATCGGAGTCACCTGAATCCGTTGCCGTGTGGACAGGGCCTCAGTTAAGTTTACAACCCATCCATCCATTATCTGTAGCTGCTTATCCTGTACAGGGTCACAGGCAAGCTGGGGCCTATCCCAGCTGACTATGGGCGAGAGGCGGGGTACATCCTGGACAAGTCACCAGATCATCACAGGGTTGACACATAGAGACAAACAACCATTCACACTCATATTCACACCTACAGTCAATTTAGAGCCACCAATTAACCTAACCTGCATGTCTTGGGACTGTGGGGGAAACCAGAGCACCTGGAGGAAACCCATGCAGACATGGGGAGGATATGCAAACTCCACACAGAAAGGCCCCTGTTGGCCACTGAGCTCAAACCCAGGAACTTCTTGCTGTGAGGCGACAGTGCTAACCACTACAGCACCATGCCACCCCTAAGTTTATAACCAATCAACTAAATTTTTAATGATACACATCCTCTTATGAAATTGGACAGCTCCAAATGTTGTATGGAACTTGCATTATCTGCTTACTTGTGTTTAAAATTCCTCCACTTATTGTCACATATCTGCGGAGTAACATTATAACCCTTGTCTTTCAGGATCTCAGCATCCGTCTCCCAAGCTTGCTTCTGCTTTATGATCAGGTTCACAAATTTCTTTATTAGAGAACTCCAAGATTCAGTCTAAAGTAGCACTGCAGCATATGGCCAATTATCTCCATTACACAGGAAACAAAATGATAAGGCAGCATAATGGACAACTTACTAGAATTTAAACTAGGTATCGAACATTGTTATTTAAGACTAGGCTAACCTTTTACTCTAACACCTTGCAACATTGTAACAACTTTCTAACTTTGGGAAATAGAGGAAGGGGAAGCAGGCTTCAGAACAGGTAAGTTTGTTTTATTGGCACACTTTTCAATGACTTTTCATGACACAAACACACTAAACACACAAGCGATGGTGTGTCACAGCTCTCTCTCTCTCTTGTTCCTAACTGTCTGAAAGACACACAGACACAGGTCAGTGACCACCAAGACAGCCAGTAATTTGACACAGGTGCACCTCATCACATGTTACGTGCTGGTTCAACCTGCTTCCTTGCTGTTCACTGCTGACGCTCGACCACGCCCCTGCTGCCACAAACATATTTTAGTAAATTACACATGACAATAGTCTGTAGTTGTTACAAAGTGACACAATATCTAAAATTGTCTTGAACAGACTGACATTAATAAAGCCCAGTGCACACCTTCCCGATTTCATTGTGGCTTCGTGTGACGAGTATACGGGCCCGATTTGATCGGTTCAAAATTCCACGCATACATTTGCTAGACATCGTACACGTTCAGCCCAAATAGATGGTCACGTGTTCAAGATATCACGTGATAGTACAATATACATACATACATACATACATACATACATACATACATAGAGAAGTATTACATTTTGAATATTAGAACCAAAAAGGGATAATAATCCCAACAAGACAAATCAATAATAAGAATTGATTCTAATTTGTTCAGTCGTTCTTAAAATTCAACTTGTTCCAAGATTCTGGACAAGCGATTTCTGTACCACTGACAATGCTGTAATACTTTACCAGGCATTTTTAAAGCTGACACAATTACAGCCATAGCCTCGTTCCTCTTTTCCTGTTTGCTGTAATCAGGTGAACTAATGTCATAAAGACAGGTGGACGCTTCCCAAAGTGACACAAGTTGTGTTTCCCGGTCTGCAGTCCACGTGTGATCAATCCTGGCAGTCCAATTGGCTGTTTAAAATTATCATAACCGATGAGATCATAGTAACAATGCACACACTACCAATTGTGTTGCATGCAAGGAGATCGCGTCCGAAAATATCAAGACCAGTTTGATCTAAACCAAGCAACCGAGAACCAATGAAATCAGCTACAAGGTGCCCCTGCACACATTTACGATTCGCAAGTGATTTAATCGGCCTGACAAAATTGTAAGCAAATGGGGAAGGTGTGCGGTGGGCTTAAGAGCGTAACATTGGATATCAAATGTTTACTTGCAGTTTTGGTCAGAAGTTTACATACAGTGACATGAATGTCATCTTGGATATGAATGTCATGGCAATATTTGTGCTGTCAGTAATTTCTTTGAACTGTTCTTTTTCTGTGGCAGAATGTATAGCATACATCTTTAATAAAAAAAACACTAGAATTTGGTGCACAAGTTTTAATTTTCTTTGGGTTTTCTGAAATCAACAGAGTCAAAATTATACATACAGGGTCAAAAATTTACATACGACCACTTAGATTATTAATTCAGAGCTGGTGAAACTTCCAAAATGTCTCATATCTTGCCAAGGCCTCGTAACTTCCTGTTAGTGATCATGATTGACTACAGCTGGTAGCTTCTCTGTGCCTTCATAAAAAGGGTTTGTTTACAGCATTTGTTGGATTGACCCACACACAGTAAAATGGGAAAGTCCAAGGAGCTCAATGCAGATCTGAAAAAGAGGATCGCAGATATACACAACTCCGGAATGTCTCTTGGAGCCACTTCTAAACAACTGCAAATTCCATGATCAGTTCAAACAATTGTATCCAAGTTATTGTGAGGTGTAGTCACTTTGCCAAGCCACTTTGCTTCAAGAAAACCCAAACTGTCACCCTCAGCTGAAAGGAAATTGGTTTGGATGGTGAAGAACAACCTGGGAACCACCATGACACAGCCCTGCCATGAACTGGAAGCTTATGGATCACTGTCTACAGTTCAAATCACCATGGACTAAGAGGCTACTATCCAAGAAATAAGCCCCTGCTCCAAAATTGACACCTTCAAGCTTAACTAAAGATTGAAGCTGACCACACAGACAAAGAAAAATCCTTCTGGAGGATAGCTGTATGGTCAGATGAGGCAAAGATTGAGTTGTTTGGCCACAGTGACCACCATGTACAGAGGGACAGTGTACCAGCTGGTGGTGGTGGTGGTAGGATCATCATGCTCTGGGGCTGTTTTACTGCCAGAGGAACTGGTTCATTGCACAAAGTGGATGGAATAATGAAGAAGGAGGACTACCTCAAAATTCTTCAGCATAAACCATCAGAAACTTGAACACGACTTGGGACTTACAACAGGACAATGAACCCAAACATGCATCAGAGCTGGTTGTGGAGGATAAAGCAGGCTAATATTAAGCTCAAAACAAGTCCTGACTTCAACCCTGTTGAAAATATATGGACCGTGCTTATAAGTCGAGTCCATGCCAAGAAAAAAGAAACAAATTTAATTGAACTCTACCAATTCTACCATGAACAGTCATGAAATATCCAACCAGAATTCTGCCAGAAGCTTGTTCATAGTAAACAAAATTGTTTGGTCAAGGTGAATCTTGTGAAGAGACATTTTACCCAAATATTAGGTGTCCTGTATGTATATTTTTGACTCTGTATGTATAATTTTGACCCTGTGTTGATTTCAAAAAACCCAAAGAAAATTAAAACTTGTGCACCAAATTCTAGTATTTTTTTAATTAAAGATGTATGCTGTACATTCTGCCACAGAAAAAGAACAGTTCAAAGAAATTACTGACAGCCCAAATATTGCCATGACATTCATATCCAAGATGACATTCATGTCACTGTATGTAAACTTCTGACCACAACTGTATTAACAGCATTTGACTCATCCACTGTGACTATGTTGTCCAGCACCACGTCCCCTGTCTGGGTGAAGTCCTCTAACATTACAGAGAGAAAATCAGGAACTGTCATGTGACTGTGTAGCTAGCTTGTTGCTGTGTATGTTGTTACAGTGTAATGTTAACTTTTACCAAGTTGTTAGCTGTCAGCATGCAGACACTTATGGATGCAATTGCAGGGGAGAGTGGGTGCATCGCAAACTGTAAACACAGCCAAATCAGGAAATGGGAATCGTAGTTAAGGACGGGCGGAGGTCAGACAATCAGGGAACAGAATAACATAGGGGAGATGAGAAGATGAGGTCAAAGCTAAATGTAAACAGGGGCCTAAACGCAAAGTAAGGCTGAAGTCAAAATGTCTCAGTAAAGTTAGGTATAGGGACACAGAACAATACTTCGCACTGAATGTGTGTGAGAGTTATGTTAATATAGGCAGGATGATTGCAGGTGGATTGGTGACAGGTGATGTAATTAGAATTCTGGTGATGGGGTGCTGTGGCTCTTGGGAGGTGTAGTCCGGAGCAGCCATGTTTGGAGGCTGCTGCAACCCCCTCGAGGAGCTACCTCTGGGAGTAGCTACTTTTCTTGGTCGACCTCTTTTTCTAGGTGCAGGCTTATTGGAGTGCTCACTGTGAAATTTTTGTGTGAGGAGAGGGTCTAAGATGTCCTTGGAGCTGACCCAACTCCATTCTTCTAGGCCATAGCCCTCCCAGTTGGCCAAGTATTCTAGCTGTCCTTGTCTGTGGCAGGAATTGAGGATCTTGTTGACTTGATAGATGGGTTCACCTTCAACCTCTGGGGAGGGTTAAGCTCATGGGGAAATAAACATTCTAAAATGAGCTGGAAAAGCCAAATGTAAACTATAACAGCTATTTGTCATATTGTGGATTATTTTACTTCAACAGCACAACATACAGCGTGCGGTTTAGTTAAATGATTAAGTTCATGTAAGTTGCTGAGTATCATTTAATTAAAATCTGATTTTTAATTATAACAATTTTTGAATATTTAGTTACTCAGTATGTCATGAAAAGTTGAGTTTGCATGTTGTTACTTCAACAATTAAGATTCAATTAATTCACACATTTCAATTTTTGATACATTTTAATACAATCTTTGGGGAAATGTTTACAATTTCAAGTTCAAGTTCAAGTCAACTTTATTGTCAATTATGCCATATTTGCAAGACATACAGAGAATTGAAATTGCGTTTCCCTCTTATCCGCAGTGCAAACAGTAATAAACATAAAATATAAAATATAGGTACAAGATATAAACTATAAAAAGGAAAAAGGAAAAAAAAGGGGGCGTTACCGGGGGGCGGCGTTACACACACAAGCTAAGACAAGACAGTGGCAATCCAGAAAGTGCAAATGTGGCAGTATGAACAGAATTAATGGTATAAATTTAAATGTGACGAATGACAATATAAACAGAATGAACAATGTAAATGTGAACAGCAGTCTGACAGTATAGTAATTATCAGTATAAATATAAATATAAATAAATAAATGGCAGTATGAGCAGATTTTTCAGTGTAAGTATAAATATGGCAAATATGTAAAAAATGTAAACAGTGTTCTGAACAGTTTCTATATAGTGCAATTAACTTAAAAAAATAAAATAAAAAAGGACCCATGTAGACAGTATGTTAACAGTTATAACATAGTGCAATTGAATTTCGTTACAGTTTGTTAAAGTGGCTGGTGCCATTTGGTTTGTGTATTAAGGGAAGGGGGTACTGGCCTGGGAGGGAGTTCAGCATCCTGATGGCTTGGTGGATGAAGCTGTCTCTCAGTCTGCTGGTTCTCACCCGGAGGCTTCTCATTCTCCTCCCAGAAGGCAGGAGGCTGAAGAAGTGGTGGTTGGGATGGGTGGAGTCGCCTGCAATGCTGAGTGCTCTGCGGGCCAGGCGTGTGTTGTAAATATCCTGAAGGGAAGGTAGGGGACACCGATGATCTTCTCAGCTGCTCTCACTATGCGCTGCAGGGTCTTCCAGCAGGATGCAGTACAGCCGCCGTACCACACAGTGATGCAGCTGGTCAGGATGCTCTTGATGGTTCCACGGTAGAAGGTCTGCATTATTGGGGCTAGTGCTCTAGCTCTTTTCAGTCTGCGGAGGAAGTAGAGGCACTGCTGAGCTTTCCTGGCCAGCGATGCAGTGTTGCTGCTCCAGGAGAGATCCTTGGTGAGGTACACACCCAGAAACTTGGTGCTGCTCACTCTCTCCACAGTGGCACCATTGATGGTCAGTGGAGGATGCTGGGTGGAGGCTCTCCGGAAGTCGACAACCATCTCCTTCGTCTTCTCCACATTAAGAGAGAGATTGTTGTCTCTGCACCATGCAGCCAGTTGGCTCACCTCGTCCCTGTAGTATGACTCATCATTGTTGTTAATGAGTCCCACCACAGTCATGTCATCCACAAACTTGATGAAGAGGTTGCTGTTGTGTGATGGTGTGCAGTCGTGGGTCAGCAGGGTGAAGAGAAGGGGGCTGAGCACACATCCTTGGGGGGCCCCTGTGTTCAGTATGATGGTGCTGGATGTGTTGCTGCCGACCCGGACTGCCTGTGGTCTTCCAGTCAGGAAGTCCAGCAATCAGTTGCAGAGGGAGGTGATTAGTCCTAGACAGTCCAGTTTCTGTATCAGCTGCTGGGGGATGATTGTGTTAAATGCTGAACGAAAGTCTAAGAACAGCATCCGCATGTAAGAGTCCTTAGTGTCCAGATGAGTGAGAGCTGAGTGGAGAGCGGTGGAGATTGCATCATCAGTGGACCAACTGGCCCGATATGCAAATTGGTATGGGTCCATGGAGGGAGGGAGGATGGATTTGATGTACTGCATGACTAACCACTCGAAGCACTTCATAATGATGGGGGTCAGTGCCACAGGGTGGTAGTCATTGAAGCAGGATGGAGAGGCCTTCTTTGGAACAGGAATGATGGTGGTGCTCTTGAAGCAGGTGGGAACAACAGCTTGGCTCAGGGAGATGTTGAAGATGTCTGTGAGCACTTCTGTGAGCTCCTTTGCACAGTCCTTTAGCACATGACCTGGAATGTTGTCAGGTCCTACAGCTTTGCGGGTGTTGATCCTGGAGAGGGATCTCCTTACACTGACTGGAGACAGGGACAGCACCTGGTCATCCAGAAGGGGTGGTGTCTTCTGTGCAGGCATGCTGTTGTTGGCTTCAAACCATCCAAAGAAGTTGTTTAGACTGTTCAGCAGAGTGATGTCCTTGTCACAGGTCTGTAGTTGAGGTTTATAGTCCATGATGGTCTGTATCCCCTGCCACAGGCTCCTTGTGTCTCTGCTGTCAGTGAAATGATGAGCTATCCTCCTACTGTACCACTTCTTTGCTAGTCTAATGCCACGGGACAAGTTGGCTCTTGCTGATCTCAGACCAGCCTCATCACCTGCTCTGAAAGCAGCATTACAGGCTTTCAGTAACCGATAGACTTCCTCCGTCAGCCATGGTTTCTGGTTGGCCCGTACTGTGATGGTCTTAATGTCTGTGACATCATCAGTGCATTTACTAATGTAGGCTGTAACAGTGTCTGAATACTCCAGGATGTTGATCTGGTGGTTGTAAGTGGCTGCCTGCTTAAACATTGAATTGACCTAAGGATCTCAGAAACCAATATGTATTCTAAAGATATCTTATAATCATACATCTGTAGTGCCTCAGTCATCTCTGATCAATCAAAAGCTGGAGTTGTTCTGTTTCACGCTTCTGTGTTTCTGACTGGACAAAAGCAGGAGCCTTGGTGTCAAATCCCAGGAACAGAAGGTCCAGATGGTGACAAACATACAGTCAAAGAATGCTTTTATTTAAAATAAAACAAACTATACTACTACTACTACTACTACTACTACTACTAATAATAATAATCATCATCAAAAAAAACCCTACTTGTTTTCCATGAGTAGTAACAAAAGTATTAATTAGAAACACTTCCTTTGGTTATGTTCTGATTTGAGAGAAAATCCAAATTGTTCATGATCTACACAAAAATCACATGTATCTTCTGGATCAGGGATTCTCAAACCTTTTTCAGCAAGGAAAAAAAATCCATCGACCCTCTAAGTACAGGTTTATTTCATGAACATAATCAAACTCTTTAAATGTTTAGGTTATGATTTACATGTGTACTGTAGGCTTGGGTGCTATTGATTTTTCCCTGCTTGTGATTTACCATCAGCAAAAACAAACAGTACATTTTCTACATAATCTTTGTACAAATTGGTTGTCAAATGTCTGATTGGCCAACATTTTCACTGTTGATCTTCTGCTTAAAATATCTTAAAGCATCTGAATGCTGACTGGAACAGGGACAGGAAAGAACAAACAAACAAACAACCCTGGTATTGAATCACTTCCTAATTATCAACATTATTTGTAAAGTGTTAGATTTTACACTTAATTGTATGCTCTTCGTTCATTTTAGTTCCAAATTTGTTGTCTTTTTTTCTAAAAACATTATATAATTAACATATAATTATATACACTATACAGTCAAAAATATGTGTACCCCTGACCATCACACCCATCCCATATGTGCTTGTTGAACATCCCATTACAGATTTATTCCCCCTTTGCTGTTATAATAAGCTCCACTCTCTCTGGGAAGGCTTCACACTAGATTCTGAAGTGTTACTGAGATCAGACACTGGCCTGGGGTGCAGGAATTATTCTAGTTCATCCCAAAGGTGTTCAGTGGAGCTGAGGTCAGGACTCTGTGCAGAACACTCAAGTTCTTTCACTCCATCTTCAACACACCATGTCTTCATGGAGCTTGCTTTGTGCACAGTGGCATTGTCATGCTGGGACAGGTTTGGGCCTGTTAGTTCCAGTGAAGTGAAATTGTAAAGCTACAGAATGCAAAGACATTCTATGGAAGACTTTCACATGATGTGATCATAATTATGGATTTGATTACAAAGCCATGTTGCTGGGCGAGCATTGTGTTGGACAACGACTAACACAAGTGTACATGACACAAGTGTACTTTCAGAGTTAATTTGTGTCCAATTGGACCTATATAAACACAGTAGGGTGTTAAATCAACACTCTGGGTGTTAATTCAACACTGGGGATTTTTGCTGTGTAAACTTGTAAAATTTATGTTTAAAAGATCAACACCAGTGACCTGTAGTGCTTTTGGGTGTAATAACAGACATGAAGATAAGGTTTAACTTTTCACTGCTTCCCGGTGAACCCAGAAAGATGAGAAAAATAGTGAGCTGCAGTTAAACAGGAAGACTGGATGCCAACAAAGCATTCCTGTGCGTGTGTGTGTGTGTGTAGAACATTTTCTATCAGGTTAGTATGAAAGCTCTGTGCAGCATTAAAATGTAGCTCTGGATGTGGGCTTTGGACATGATATATTTTATTAGACCTAATGTTTGGCTTGACTAGCAGCATGTTCATTATGTACTGATAACATAAACGAGGCTAAACATCATGAAATATGCTAGATCAAGGCTCTGGGTTGTTCATTTCTGTTAAAAGCCCACGGTTAAGATTACCTTTCAGGGCTCGAAATTCATTTTTTTTTCACCAGCCAGCCGGACTAGTTACCTTCCAAAGTAACTAGCCAAACAGAAAATCAACTAGCCAAAATTTGTTCATGTATGAAATTTCATACATGAACAAATTTTGGCTAGTTGATTTTCTGTTTGGCTACTAATGTAACATAAAACTACTGTCTTTTGCATTATTTTTGACAGAAGTAAATTTACTTCTGTCAAAAATAACGCAAAAGACAGTAGTTACCATTGTTCATGACTAATGTGCATTTATTTCAAGACCCGAGTATTTTGATACTGTTGTTAAACACATAAATGAGAATAACACAGAGCACCATAATATAATATCAACAAATAATAATATATTGGAAAACTTGGCAACTTGGTGTATGAGTATTGAAAGCAAATATACTTACTATCATGACTATAGCACCCAAAATATGTCCAACATGCTTTCTGTATTTAACCATTTATGAGAGAGAAAGCATTAGGAGCTTCATATTAACTAGGAATCAACTTGAAAAAAATTAATTATTTCATAAAAATCGTATCACAGACAAGGCCTACCCTGCTCCCACATTTGCTTATAAGTCCTTTGTTGTTTCTCCTCTTCAGACCGAGGCCACTTTGTCCCCGTCTCTGGCGGTTTCTGTACACCTTTCAGAAAATTCCACATCGCAACGTAGCTTTGGCAGATGTAGATGTAAGCAACAACAAAAACACGTGTTGAAATGGGCGATAATGTGGCCACATCTATTGAATCTGATAATGTGATGTGGCAGCGGGGGCGTGGCCAAGCGTCGGTCTGTGAATGGAGGGCGGAGTCAGGGAAGGTAAGTGGTGGAATCATTGCACCTGATGGGGATTAACTTGTGTTTGTGTATCTTCCCCAGTGACTGCGCCCTTTAAAAGGAGAGGAGAGCAAAGAAAGGGAGCCTTCTTTCCCCAACCAGAACGTGTGTGTGCACGCGCGCACGGCTGGGAAGTGATAAAAGGCTGAAAAGCTAGCAATAAATAGTTCATTGAGAACTCAGTTCTGGCCTGCCATGCTTCTGTGCTCCACCCACCTGGTCCAATACTATACGTGATTACCGCGATATTCAACGAGATGCGTTATATGCATGCGCAGTAGTGAAAAAACTGACAGCCTGACTCGTACACGGTATGATTCGGATAAACACATTGATTAACACAGACACGGCACGTGCTTAATATGTGGCGGCTTTAGTTGACGGTGTGTCTGAATCTTCGCTTCATATATATTTTTTATTTTCAACTAGCCAGCCAGGCTGGCTAGTGACAGGAATTACCCGCCAAATGAAAAATTAAGTCTCCTCGGGCGACCGGACCACCGCGAATTTCGAGCCCTGCCTTTTGTCATAAGGCATTTTTCTTTATCGGGAATTTCCCATAACATTTTGATAAAAAGTGACAAACTATTCCATAGCACGATACCAGTGTAGACAAAAGCACATATGGCTGCATTATTGACTTCGGGCACTTTACAAGAGTGGAAACTGGCCCTAAGTGTTATAATTATGCTGTGTATGAACCAGTGTTATATGAGAGCATAAATATTCGGGAGCATACCCATTCATGACATTATACATATGATTTCACTTTAACTGTTTCACTCTGAGATATACTGGCAGCAGTCCTACCCTTTTAAATTCCATCCATCCATCCATTATCTCTAGCTACTTATCCTGTACAGGGTCGCAGGCAAGCTGGAGCCTATCCCAGCTGACTATGGGCGAGAGGTGGGGTACACCTTGGACAAGTCACCAGGTCATCACAGGGCTGACACATAAAGACAAACAACCATTCACACTCACATTCCCACTTATGGTCAATTTAGAGCAGCGTTTCTCAACCTATTTTCAGTCATGGCACCCTTGAGAAGTATGCAAATTCTCAAGGCACCCCCATATAAAATATACGCAGTCACACTGACCATACGCTGACCCCGGCAGTGACATTGTGACATGGGAAAGGGGGCTGTGAGACAAATTTTGATGATGCATGAGGCGGCGATGATCTGCATTAGTGTAACTATCATTTTTTTTGGAATTTAATTCATTTCAATGTTAGAATATATAATTTTTTGACGGCACCCCAGTTGAGAAAGGCTGATTTAGAGCCACCAATTAGCCTAACCTGCATGTCTTTGGACTGCGGGGGAAACTGGAGCACCCACAGGAAACCCATGCAGACATGGGGAGAACATGCAAACTCCACACAGAAAGGTCCTTGTCAGTCACTGGGCTTGAACTCAGGACCTTCTTGCTGTGAGGTGACAGTGCTAACCACTACACCACCATGCCACCCCAAGCAGAACATGCATAGTCAAAGTGACACTGAATCCATGATAAGACAAGTAATTTTTTGATAGAAAATTCCAAATGCCTTGTTCTACAAAACAGAAATTTCAATTTACTGGCACACTTGGATAATATTTTGGCAGCAATAGATTCACAAGTTAGTGACTGTTGGGGTTAGTGGGATGTATGGATGCTGTCAGTCCCCACTCGCTTGCTCACTCGAGTTTGTTGACGGTGTAGTGGCTGGCTGCTTTATGTCCTGGGGCTCCCTCATGCCTGTGTTACCTTCTGGCTCTCCCCTTTTAGTTATGCTGTCATAGTTAGTTGCCGGAATCCCTGCTTGTACTCAGTGCAATATGTATACTGTTCCTACTTATTCAGGTGACATTGGGCATACCTAACAACCTGTGTTTTCTCTCCCTCTCTCCCTTTCTCTCTCTCTTTCTCTCTCCCCTTCCCCCCAAATATGTCCCTCTGAGTTACATGTTGGTCCTGGGATCGAGATGCTGACCTCTTCTGCTCCTCAGACCTGCTTGATCCATCCTGGTGCCCTGTGTCTGGTTGGAGTCTCATCGCATCGCTGCTGTGGAGGACGGCCCCATGAGGACAGTTGAAAGTCACACCTGGAGGACGCTCTGGACTCTTACAGTAATGCTTTTATGGCTGAGGACTACAGTTGGCTTGCTAACTTTAGGACTGCAGTTGTCATGAACAGTTTTGCACTCAAGTTTCCATCAGTGAAGAGTTTATAACCAACGAAACTGACTTCATGTTAAAACTGTTAATGTTATAGTCAAGCTGTCTGTTGTTGCCCAAACGAGGATGTGTTCCCTTTTGAGTCTGGTTCCTCTCAAGGTTTCTTCCTCATGTCATCTGAGGGAGTTTTTCCTTGCCACCGTCGCCACAGGCATGCTCATTGGCGATAGATTAGGGATAAAATTAGCTCACGTTTTAAGTCATTCCAATTTTGTAAAGCTGCTTTGCGACAACGTTTAGTGTTAAAAGCGCAATACAAATAAACTTGACTTGACTGTTCTAATGTTAACCCTAAGTATGTAACACTTGCTTGTGACACTATTTCAGTGCCATTATATGTAACCTTTAGTACATTAGTCTTTGACAACTTCCTCTTAGTTCCAAATAAAATGGAAGTTTTACCCAGTGTCATGGTAACTACCTGTGGGCTTCTCTCTTCAGGTAACATCTCCACTCAGCATTACCGGCCACGCCCGCTCTCACTTCCTTTTATTAACTTTCAGTGACTGTCATTGACTGTTGCTGATCACCTGCTTCCCCCCATGTGTATTTAAGCTGCAGTTCTCCCAAGCCTCAGTGTCAGATCGTCTGCAACTTCCAGCGTGATTACCTGCTCTGTGTTCCTACTACTCTGACTCCTGACAATATTCTGTTCCGTCTGACTCTGTCTGCTCTCCAGACCCAGTAACCTGATCTGCCTTCTGTCCTATCGACTCTGCCTCTTGCCTGCCTCTCCTGTACCTTCGCCTGATCTCCAGCTTGCCCAGCCCTGCTGCTCGCTTGCCTCTCCATCAGCCCGGTGTGAGCAGCCCTGCCTGGAGCCCTACTCTTCAGCCCCGGTAACCTGACCCTGCATTTCTGTCCCCTATCTTGCTATCTGATCTGTGACTCTGTGTTCCAGCCTGCTCACTAACTCCAGCCTGCTGAGGAACTACTGCTGGGAGACTGCCTGAAACCCAAGTGTTATCAGCCTATAGCCACACCTCTCTGACAATGCCTGATCCCATCTGATCTCAGAAGCTAAGTAGGGTCAGGCCTGGTCAGTACTTGGATGGGAGACCTCAGATGTCACCACCATGCTCCCACCAGCCATCCCTGCCTCTCAGTCCTCTTGCCACTGAACTTCACACACACATTTTCCCTTTTCCCCTGTTATTATTAAACTGTGGTTTGAGTGCATTTGATCTCCTCTCCTGTCTGGTCCTTGACAGAACAATCTGACCAAGACATGGAGTCAGCACCCAAACCCTTTGCCCTAGACCGGCTGCAGCGCACCGAAGGAGATGTCAGTCGGATGTCTGCCAACGTTGCAGCCCTGATCCAGCTTGGTCATCATCAGCAGCAACAGCAACAATGACTGGACCAAGCACTCCAGCTGCTCACCACCCTAGCACCCCCTGCTCCTCCGAGTCAACCATCGCCACCCCTCGTTGCATCAGCCCCTGTCATACCCGCCGCTGACTGGCCAGCTCCGGGAGGTGCTCCTGCTGCACTCGATGCCCCAGAACCCAAGGTCGGCAGTCCAGAGTGTTTTGACAGTGACCCCTCCCAAGTCCGTGCTTTCCTGACCAGCTGCCGGTTGCTGTTCGACCTGCAGCCCAGAACCTTCGTGTCGGAGGCAGCGAAGGTGGCCTTCATCATCACTCATCTGACTGGCCGTGCCCGCCTGTGGGGGACTGCTGAGTATGAACGCCGGACACCGGCATGTGCCTCCTTCTCCCTGTTTGCAGCGGAGATGATTAAGGTCTTTGACCTGGGCTTGTCGGCGGTAGAGGACTGATAAGTATTCACCAAGGCAGATGAACAGTGGCTGACTACTCGATCGATTTCCGGACCTTGGCCCAGCGCAGCAAGTGGAACATGCAGACGCTGGTGGACACCTTTCTGCACAGCCTGGCCGACTACATGAAGGACGAATTGGTCTCGTATGAACAACCATCGACACTCGATGAGGCCATCGCCCTGGCCGTCCGCATTGACCGCCGGGTCCAGACCCGTCGATGAGAGAGGGCCTACCAGACTCAGTCAGTCATCAGCACATGGAGAAGCCTGAGCTCACCGGACATAGGAGGGGCCCAGCTGAGCTCAATGATCATCCAATCCTCCACCAGCCAGAAACCTATGCTCCAAGTTTGCCTTCGTCTGTCGGATTCCACCCACACCCTGGCTGCCCTGGTTGACTCTGGCACCGAGGCTAACATCATGGACACTGAGCTTGTGCGCCAGTTGGGTCTGCAAAGCTATCGCTTATCCTCTCCTGTTCCAGCCAGGGCGCCGGATGGCCATCTCCTTGGCACCATCACCCGCCTCACTGCCCCTGTCCCGATGACTCTGTCAGGCAACCACCACAAAACCATCCAGTTTCACCTGCTCCATTCCCCCGGCCAACCTCTCATCCTGGGCTATCCATGGCTCCGCCAGCACAGTCTTCACCTCGACTGGGCCACTGGAGCGATAAGAGAATGGGGCAAGGACTGCCACCGGACCTGCTTACGAGCCTCCACTCTAACCCCTCATACTCCACCTGCCAGCTCTGCCCCCAACCTCACTAATGTCCCAGTGTGTTATCACAGCCTTTGGGAGGTATTCAGCAAAGCCAAGGCCACTTCCTTGCCTCCTCACCAGCCCTACGACTGTGCCATTGATCTCCTCCCAGGCACTGCACCACCCAAGGGCTGTCTCTACTCTCTGTCCGCCCTGAAAAGGAAGGTGATGGAGACCTACATCAGTGACTCTCTGGCTGCCGGCCTCATCCGTCCATCCTCTTCTCCCGCCGGCGCTGGGTTCTTCTTCGTGGGAAAGGAGGATGGATCCCTGCGCCCCTGCATCGATTACAGGGGTCTCAAGGACATCACCGTCAAGAACCGATACCCTCTCCCACTGCTTACCTCTGCCTTCGAGCTGCTCCAGGGAGCCATGATCTTCACCCAACTCGATCTCCGGAATGCCTACCACCTGGTTCGGATAAGGGAGGGAGACGAGTGGAAGACCGCGTTCAACACCCCCACCGGTCACTATGAATACCGGGTGATGCCGTTTGGCCTTACCAACGTGCCAGTGGTATTCCAGGCTCTGGAGAATGATGTCCTGTGAGATATGTTGAACAAGTTCATGTTCGTTTTTCTCAATGACATCCTGATCTTCTCTAAAACCCTGTCCAAACACACCCAGCAAGTCCAGCAAGTGCTCCGTCGTCTCCTTGAAAACTCCCTCTTCGTCAAGGGAGAGAAGTGTGAGTTTCATGCCAAGTCTGTGGTGTTCCTGGGGTACATCGTGGCAGAGGGGAGCATCCAGATGGACCCTGCCAAAGTCTCAGCAGTGACTTCATGGCCAGTACCAGCGAGCAGGAAGAAGCTTCAGCAGTTCCTGGGCTTCGCTAATTTCTACAGGAAATTCATTCGTAATTATAGCACTGTTGCGTCACCCCTCACTGCCTTGACCAGCACCAAACAGCCCTTCACCTGGACTCCGGCTGCCAACAAAGCCTTTGCCACCCTCAAGGCTCAGTTCACCACTGCTCCCGTCCTCCAGATGCCAGATGCGGAGCTGCAATTCATCGTTGAGGTGGACGCCTCAGATGTGGGAGTTGGGGCAGTGCTCTCACAGAGGTCAGCGGATGACAACAAACTCCACCCCTGTGCGTTCTTCTCCTGCCCACTATCGCTGGCCGAACGCAATTATGACATAGGCAACTGGGAACTGCTGGCGGTCAAGCTCACCCTGGAGGAATGGCGTCACTGGCTGGAGGGGTGCGTAGTCCCATTCCTGGTCTGGACAGACCATAAGAATCTGGAATACATCCGCACCACCAAACGACTCAACCCCAGACAGGCCCGCTGGGATCTCTTTTTCACCAGATTCAATTTCACCCTTTCATACCGGCCCGGATCTCACAACACCAAGCCTGACACACTCTCCCGCCAGTTCCAGAAGGATGATGCCTCCTCCAAGGATCCGGCTCCCATCCTACCTGACCCCTGTATCGTTGCTGCTCTGACCTGGGACATCAAAGAACGAGTGCGGGAAGCCCTCCATGACCAACCCAGCCCCAGTGCATGCCCTGCAAGTCACCTCTTTGTTCCTGAAGACCTGCAATCCCAGGTTATACAATGGGGACATGACTCCTGTCTAGCCTGCCACCCTGGTTCCACTCGCACCTACCACCTGCTAGCCCAACGGTTCTGGTGGCCGTCTATGAGCAGGGATGTGCGAGACTTCGTCCGAGCCTGCCCTACCTGTAATCAGAATAAATCCTCCAGCCGGCCTCCTGCTGGTTTGCTCCAGCCTCTGCCTGTGCCTATGCGACCCTGGTCCCACATTTCCCTGGATTTTGTTACGGGTCTGCCCCCTTCTAATGGGATGACTGTCATACTCACCATCGTGGACCATTTTAGCAAGATGGCACACTTTGTTCCCCTCCCAAAACTACCGTCGGCCAAAGAGACCGCCCAGATCGTCCTGCAGCAGGTCTTCCGCATCCATGGGCTGCCCAGGGACATCGTTTCGGACCGGGGGCCACAATTCACCTCCTCTTTCTGGAAGGAATTCTGTCACCTGCTCGGGGCCACCGCCAGCCTCACCTCCGGATTCCGACCCCAGTCCAACGGCCAGTCTGAGCGGACTAACCAGGAGTTGGAGAAGGCACTTCGGTGCATGGCGTCACGCAACCCTAGGGCCTGGTGTGAGCACCTGCTGTGGGTGGAATACTCTCACAACTCCCTCACCAGCTCAGCCACTGGACTGTCCCCATTCCACTGCGTGTATGGCTACCAACCACCCCTGTTCCCCAGCCAGGAGGGAGAGGTCACCTGCACATCTGCCCTCACCTATGCATGCCGATGCCACCGCACCTGGTCTCAAGCCCACGTTGCACTCCTCAAGTCAGTCACCAGCTACTGCATTGGAGCCAACCGGCAGAGGACGCCTGTGCCCACCTACCAGGTGGGCCAGAAGGTGTGGTTGTCAGCCAAGGACCTGCCCCTCCAGGTGGAGTCTCGTAAGCTGGCACCTCGGTTCGTCGGACCATTTCCGATCCAGAGGATAATCAGCCAGTCTGCTGTCCGGCTCCGACTGCCCAAGTCTATGAGAGTGCACCCCACCTTCCACATCTCAAAGATTAAGCCAGTGCACGAGAGCCCACTGGTCCCAGCTGCACCTTCTCCTCCTCCTCCTCGTCTCATCGATGGTGGCCTGATCTACTCCGTCCGGCGACTGCTGAAGTCACGGCGCAGGGGCAGGGGCCTCCTATACCTGGTGGATTGGGAGGGCTATGGTCCTGAGGAGAGGATGTGGGTTCCTACTGGGAGAATTTTAGACCGTACCCTTATCAGCACCTTTCATCGCCTGCATCCGGACCAGCCGGCCAACCGGAGGGGTCGACCAAGGGGTCCTTGTCGGAATGACAATGCGCCAACCACTACTGTCCCCGAATCTGATTCTGAACCAGATCCTGAGGCCTTGGACACTGACCGGTCAGAGGAGTTCCGATCCTCCACCAGTATTCCCCCTCCTCCCGCCCATCTTGGTGGATCTGTGGCTAGGGACTTCTGGAGCCATCCCTTGAGGGGGGGTTCTGTCATGGTCCTACCTGTGGGCTTCTCTCTTCAGGTAACATCTCCACTCAGCATTACCGGCCATGCCCGCTCTCACTTCCTCTTATTAACTTTCAGTGACTGTCATTGGCTGTTGCCGATCACCTGCTTCCCCCCTGTGTGTATTTAAGCTGCAGTTCTCCCAAGCCTCAGTGTCAGATTGTCTACAACTTCCAGCATGATAACCTGCTCTGTGTTCCTACTACTCTGACTCCTGACAATATTCTGTTCCGTCTGACTCTGTCTGCTCTCCAGACCCAGTAACCTGATCTGCCTTCTGTCCTATCGACTCTGCCTCTTGCCTGCCTCTCCTGTACCTTCGCCTGATCTCCAGCTTGCCCAGCCCTGCTGTTCGCCTGCCTCTCCATCAGCCCGGTGTGAGCAGCCCTGCCTGGAGCCCTACTCTTCAACCCCGGTAACCTGACCCTGCATTTCTGTCCCCTATCTTGCTATCTGATCTGTGACTCTGTGTTCCAGCCTGCTCACTAACTCCAGCCTGCTGAGGGACTACTGCTGGGAGACTGCCTGAAACCCAAGTGCTATCAGCCTACAGCCACACCTCTCTGACAACGCCTGATCCCATCTGATCTCAGAAGCTAAGCAGGGCTGGGTCTGGTCAGTATTTGGATGGGAGACCTCAGACATCACCAGCCATCCTTGCCTCTCAGTCCTCTTGCCACTGAACTTCACACACACATACTTCCTTTTCCCCTGTTATTATTAAACTGTGGTTTGAGTGCATTTGATCTCCTCTCCTGTCTGGTCCTTGACACCCAGATGTATTGAGAGCTTGTTGTCAATAAGCCACTTGCTAACTCTATCTCTCTACCAAGAGTATTCTCAATCTCACTGACATCATTTGAACCAGTAATGCAGAGTCATCGGCATGTAAAAGAAGCTTACATTTCACTGCAGCTGGCATATTGTTGATATAAACTAGAAATAAAAGGGGGCCCAGAGTAGAACCTTGGAGCACCCCACATGTAATGTCCTGAGGTTCTGATATGGTCCCCTCAGCATCACAAACTTGAGTTCTTCCAGTGAGATACAAAGTGAACCATCTTACAGCAGTACCTCTGAAGCCCATACAGTGTAGTTTTGATAGTACTATTTTATGATTTACGGTATCAAAGGCTTTCTGCAAATCAAGAACAATCATACCAACATACCTTACTGTGGCAACGGGGGTGTGGTCAAGCATCGGTCTGTGACCGGAGGGTGGAGTTAGGGAAGGTAAGTGGCAGAATCACTGCACCTGATGTCTGTTAATTTGTGTTTGTGCGTCTTCCCCAGTGACTGTGCCCTATATAAGGAGAGAGAGAGCCGAGGAAGGGAGCTCTCTCCCCAGCCAGACGGATGATATGTGTGTGCATGTCTGTGTGAACTGGGAGAGTGTGAATGCTGAAAAGCTGCTAATAAAGAGGTTTTGAAAACTCAGTTCTGGCCTGCCACACTTCTGTGCTCCACCCACCCGCTCAAAGTGTTACACTTACTTTAAAGATACTGCCCCTGTAATGTGTAGGCTGTAATTTAAAGTCTAAGTGATTATTTATTTGTGATTTTGGAGCTAATTTGCTGCTTGTTGCTATAATTTTGTAATTTCTGTGTCAAATTAGAGTCTGAATGTCTCACTGATGTCACAGCTGTACACTTACTGCTAATGTAACCCCTAAAAATTGTACAATAAATCTATTGTTTTTTTCAAGAATTACAAGATTCAACTTTCCAGCATTATTTATTTATTTTAATAGGTACAAACCATATACTTCTGTAATCAGCAACTCCATGCATATATGGTGATAATGTCATGAATGGAATACAGATGACCTTGACCTTGAAACGACCTTCATGCACTGGAAAAAAATCTCAACTGATGAAGAAATGGCAGTTCTGAGTATCTTATTCTCTGTTATTCTCTCATTTCATCAATTCATTACTCCACACAATTAATGTTGCAATGTAATTAATTAATTATACACGTGCTGACCCCCCCACACCTCTACCTAACATTGTAGCACAAAATAGAAAGGGTCTACATGGTTCTAACTGGTGCTGTTAGAACCAGAAAAGGTTGTAGTTTTATGAGCAACTTAGTTCTGGAGGTTAACCCTAACAATTGCCACAGGAAATGCAAAAATATCTCACCTTTGAAAATTTTCATCCAAGGCTTTGGCCAACATCTCGTTTTGGACCGGAAAAAAGGCCTACGTCATCCCTAGCACTCTCATTGGTTCAAAATTAGGTCAGAGGAAACCCATTTCATATTTAAGAGGAATTTCTGAATCCAATTTTGCTATATGACAAAATTTCTGCTACACGCTTGCTGCACACTGCATATGGCACAATGCGTCACCCACTTCTCCTGGCTCCAGCACTGAATGTGAAGTACCTATTCAAGTGGATTAGTAAATGTTAATGGTTTGTAATGCAAATACATTGCAGATGCATTTATTTTGAGTTTGCAAATGTATATTTAGCCCTGTGATGACCTGGTGACTTGTCCAGGGTGTACCCTGCCTTTCGCCCATAGAAAGCTGGGATAGGCTCCAGCTTGCCTGCAACCCTGTAGAACAGGATAAAGCGGCATCTGAATTGTTTTGTTCAAAATTCATTGTGGTTATGTACAGAACCAAAATTAGAAAAATGTTGTCTCTGTCCAAATATTTATGGACCTAACTGTACTTTGAGAAGAAAGAGCAGCACAGGATTATGTTTAAGAGTGGAGGAAGATCTACACAAGTGGACTATATACTCTGCAGAAGGGGTAACCTGAAGGAGATTGGAGACTGTAAAATGATGGCAGGGGAGAGTGTAGCTAGACAACATCGAGTGGTCATGTGCAGGATAAGCTTGAAAGTGAAAAAGAGGAAGCATGAAATAGTGGAACTGAAGATTAAGTGGTGGAAACTAAAAGAGGTTGAACATCAGAAGGAGTTTAGGGAAGAAATGAGACAAGCATTGAGTGGTCATGGACATCTGCCAGAAGGTTGGAAAATTACTGCTGTACTAGTAAGAGAGGCAGCAAGGAAGGTGCTAGGGTGGTCATCGGGAAGGGGGAAGGAAGACAAGGAGACATGGTGGTGGCACAAAGAAGTGCAGGAAATTATAAAAGAGAAGAGGCTAGCAAAGAAGAATTGGGATGAGCAGAGAGACAAGGAAAGCAGGCGGTTATACAGAGAGCTGAGACAGAAGGCAAAAAGAGCAGTAGCAAAGGCGAAAGCAGATGCATACCAGGAGTTGTATGGAAGACTGGAGACCAAAGAAGGAGAAAAAGACCTATACAGACTGGCTAGGCAGAGAAACAGGGAAGCGAGGGATGTACAGCAGGTAAGAGTGATGAAAGATGTAAATGGAAATGTGCTGGCAAACAAAGAGAGTGTATTAAGAAGGTGGAAAGAGTACTTTGAGGATTTATTAAATGAGCAGAATCCAAGAGAGAAAAGGTCAGATTCATTGGAGACAGCAAATCAGGAAGCAGAGTTGGTTATTAAGGATGAGGTGAGGGCAGCCATGAAAAGAATGAAGATTGGGAAAGCAGTCGGACCAGATGGTATCCCAATTGAGGCTTGGAGATGTTTGGGTGAGACGGCTGTGGAGTTCCTAACGAGATTGTTTAATAAGATCCTAGAGAATGAGAAAATGCCAAATGAATGGAGAAAGAGTGCACTAGTCCCAATATACAAGAATAAGGGAGTTGTACAGAGCTGCAGTAATTACAAAGGGATAAAATTGATGAGCCACACCATGAAGTTATGGGAAAGGGTATTGGAGGCGAGATTGAGAAGAGAGGTAGCAATCTGTGAACAGCAGTACGGGTATATGCCAAGGAAGAGCACATCGGATACAATTTTTGCTTTAAGAATGTTAATGGAGAAGTACAGAGAAGGCCAGAGAAAGCTACATTGTGTGTTTGTAGACCTGGAGAAGGCATACGATAGAGTGCCGAGAGATGAGTTATGGTATTGTATGAGAAAGAGTGGAATGAATGAGAAGTATATTAGAGTGGTGCAAAACATGTATGAGAACAGTTAAACAGCAGTGAGGTGTGCAGTTGGAACAACTGAATGGTTCAAGGTGAAGGTGGGACTACATCAAGGATTTGCTTTGAGTCTCTTTTTGTTTGTCATAGTGATGGATAGCTTGACGGACGAAGTGAGGCAAGAGTCACCATGGAACATGATGTTTGCGGATGATATTAAGATATGTGGTGAAAGTAGAAAGGAGGTTGAGTTGGGTTTGGAGAGATGGAGGTATGCATTGGAACTAAGAGAAGGTGAGCAGGAGCAAAACAGAATACATGTGCATCAATGAGAATGGGGATGAGAGTGTAGTGAAGATGCAAGGAGTAGACATAAAGAAAGTTGGTGAATTCAAGTACCTGGGGTCAAATGTGCAGGAAAATGGGGGCTGCGATAGTGAGGTGAGAAAGAAAGTGCAGGCAGGGTGGAGCAGTTGGAGAAGGATTTGGGGAGTCATTTGTGATAGGAAAGTCCCAGCAAAAGTGAAAGGTAAGATGTATAAGACAGTAGTGAGACCAGCTGTGATGTATGGATTGGAGACCGTATCCTTAATGAAGAGACAGGAGGCAAAGTTGGAGGTGGTGGAGTTGAGAATGTTAAGGTTTGTGATGGGAGTGACAAGGTTGGACAGGATATCTCTCTCTCTCTCTCTCTCTCTCTCTATATATATATATATATATATATATATATATATATATATATATATATATTTTTTTTTTTTTTTTTTTTTCATTTTTTTTAATTTATCCAATTCATTCACCTTATATTGAAAGCATATGCTTACAAGTAATCCATTTGCATATATTTCAGTACTAATGGTTATTGTGATGTACATAATTCATGTCACTGTAATCTAAGTGTATCCTTAGTTTTTGGTCACACAGGATATATGATGTTTTAAATGGAAGATAAGAAGTTAATGAGGTCTCATGTTAGAAATAGAAATATAACAGAACACTTATTATTCTGCACTTTGTGTAGATTGTTTTTTTGAACGACCAAATAGAATTTGGATACAAGATGGCGAGCCTAGCCAAGTGAGACTGCAGATGATCATGGAGCGGTGTAGCCAACCATGTGATTTGTCTCAGAGAAGGAACCTGACTTGCTGAGTCATTCCTCAAGATACCAGATAAGAGTATCCACACTGTTGACTCTACACAGGTAGAATAGTTATAGGAGTACATCCCGTGCAAGTTCGAGGAACTGAACTCTTTGGAGTCAATATACACAACATTCATGGAACTGATCCCTCTTTGGACACACACACACACACACAAGGGTAAAGGACTGAACTAAGAAGTGTTTTTCATTTTATGTTTGTTTATTATTTTGAAGAGTTTTTCCCTTTTATTTATTTCATTATGTGCAAAGTTTATTGCACTGTTGTGACAAGCAATAAAATTGTCAACTGTTCAACTCCTTTAACTTTTTTTGTGAGCCTACCTCTCTTCTGAGCTTAGGTAGATGTTTAGTGCTTATTTTACTGGTCCAAGTCTATGAGTGCTACACTAATGCAGTCAGAATAACCTCGCTCTGAACACCAAGAAAACCAAAGAGATGACTGTTGACTTCAGGAAGCACAGCACCGACCTAGCCCCTCTTTACATCAACAACGAGTACGTGGAGAGGGTCCACACCTTCCGGTTTCTCAGCGTCCTCATCTCCACCGACATCTCCTGGTCAGAAAACATTACAGCAGTCATTAAGAAGGCTCAGCAGTGGCTACACTTCCTGAGAGTCCTCAGGAAGCAAAACCTAAACTCCAACCTGCTGCTGACCTTCTACCACTCATCCATCAAGAGCCTGCTGACGTACTGTATCACAGTATGATACAGCAGCTGCACTGCTGTAGACAGGGAGAGGCTCCAGAGAGTAGTAAAGGCAGCACAGAAGATCATTGGCTGCCCTCTCCCCTCCCTGATGGACATTTACACCTCCCGCTGCCTTAGCAGAGCTAAGAACATTATCAAGGACAGCTCCCACCCTGGCTTTGATCTGTTTGACCTGTTGCCCTCAGGGAGGCGCTACAGGTGCATCAGGACAAAAACAAATAGATTCAAAAACAGCTTCTTTCCAAAAGTCATAACCGCCCTGAACTCGGATATGCTCTGACTTAATAGTCTAACCCCCCTGTGCAATACTTCATAATGTGCAATATTTTATTTTACAATGTGACTCTCTTCGTGCAATAATTTAGAATGTGCAATACTTTATAAGGTGACTCTCTCTGTGCAATACTTTATAATGTGCAATACCTCACTCCATAATGTGAAATGCAACACATATACCTCAGGACTGTGCACCCTACACACAACACATACACCTCAGGACTGTGCACCTTACCTTACCTTGCAATACTTCATAATGTGTAATATTTTATTTTATAATGTGACTCTCTTTGTGCAATAATTTATAACGTGCAATACTTTATAATGTGACTCTCTCTGTGCAATACTTTATAATATGCAATACCTCACTCCATATTGTGAAACACAACACATATACCTCAGGACTGTGCACCTTACCTTACCCCCCTTACACCCTATCCTTTTTTTTAATTTTTTTTTCTACACGCTGTTTGCACTATTATTGAAGTTGCATTTAATCTCATTGTACATGTGTATAGTGACAATAAAGGCATTCTATTCTATTCTAGATTTAGAAGGGCACTCGATAGAGTTCATACCTCTGCCAAGCCACATATTATCAACATCAAAATCAAATCACTTGAACCTAGGATAATATTAAAGCTGTCCACCAAATTTCATCCCAAACAGTTCACTACTTTTTGAGTTATGTTAGGAACAGACTAAACAATACTGGATCATGACCTTTAGCAGACGATCTTATTGAGAGCAACATACCCAGAGCAGCCTGGGATTAGGTGCCTTGTTCAAAGGTACTTCAGCCATTCTTTCTATTTGAGGGAATCAAACTGACAACCTTTTGGTCCCAAAGCTGCTTCCCTAACCATTAGGCCATGGCTTCCCTATACATATGTGTCCACATACACATCTAGATTTGCATCAAATCTAATCACTTAGTGTGACATGTGACCCATGGCACACCTTCCTTCAAATTTTTACCAAAATCTGTTCACTACTTTTTGAGTTACGAGTAACAAATAAGCAAACAAACAAATGGAGGCAAAAACATAACCCCTTCCAACAAAGTTGGCAGAGGTAATAAGATAAAACATGTCAACAAGTTTAAACATAAGGTCAGGTTTCACTGTTAATTCCTAAAAAACAAACAAGAAAGCACTTTTGTGATGAATTTCTTGTCTCAGTACAGTGCATTTCCCTGCTCTCATATTTTTGTTTGGAAGAAGAAGCCTTTATTTGTCACATGCACACTCAAGCACAGTGAAATTTGTCCTCTGCATTTAACCTATCTGAAGCAGTGAACACACACATACCCAGAGCAGTGAGGAGTTATGCTACAGCACCCACGGAGCAGTTGGGGATTAGGTACCTTGCTCAAGGCACCTTGCACTTCCATTCTCTCAGGTGCATTTTGTTTTCACGTGTTTTGGTCCTGTCTCTTTGTTTGTTATATGTGAGCCTAAAATGTCACAGGGATTACTGGATTTCCATTCATCCATTATCCGTAACCACTTATCCTGTGCAATGTCACGGGCAAGCTGGAGCCTATCCCAGCTGACTATGGGTGAGAGGCAGGGTACAACCTGGACAAGTTGCCAGATCATCACAAGGCCGACACAGACACAAACAACCATTCACACCTACAGTCAATTTAGAGCTGGGGTGCCATGGTAACGGCCCGATTGGTCATCACATCCGGCCCGGTGGTTCATGAGACTTTTTTTTTTTAATAATAAATTAATAAAAATCGAATGTTGTGGTTTTTTTTCGTAATGATTTTAAATCTAATGTTTCAATTTGATTCCATTTTCGTGTAATCCATCGGTTCGTTTTTAGCTGCTCTCTGCTTGCTGCAGCACGCGCAGGTGCAATGACCCGGGTTTAGTGTAGAGTAGGCGAGTTGTTGCTCGTTCACAAGCAACAACAGTCTAAAAAGAGAAAAGTTGATTCTGAGGGTCGCATCTTTCAGGAAAAATGGAGAGAGAAATACTTTTTCTGGGAAGTAGGGGGAAAACCTGTTTGTCTGATTTGTTCGCAACAAGTGGCTGTACCGAAGGAATACAATGTCAAAAGACATTACGAGACCCACGCCGACAAATACAGCCAATTCACCGGGCAACGCAGGACTGGAAAGCTAAATGAGCTTGCCTCAAACCTTCAAAAACAGCAAGCAGCTTTCTCAAAGTCTCGAGAGACACATGAAGGTTCGTTTTAATATCATACATCATCTTCAGTTCTCCTTTAATGTTAAATGCGGCTGTTTTCAAAGAGGGGTGTCTCAATATCTTTGTTGTACATTTTATTTCATGTTGGGGCAGTGAAGGCGAGCTACATCATCGCGTGGGAGATCGCAAAAGTGTCCAAGCCATTTTCGGAGGGTGCATTCGTCAAGGATAAATACGCATCTGTTGGAATCCAATCTTTCTATCAGTCATTGCCACCAGAGTACCCAATTATCACGGCCTTTGCCGGTAAAATACTCTGTATGTTCGGGACAACATATTTATGTGAACAGGCATTTTCAGTAATGAATATTAATAAATCGAAACTGCGTAGTCGTCTGACCCATGGACATCTCAACGATGTCATGAAAATAGCAACTGCCCAGAGTCTGTCCCCCAATGTCGACAAGCTGGTAAAAAGTAAAAGACTTCTGGCTTCCACATGTAAAATGTAGCTGGTATTTCTCCCCCATGTAACCTTGTGCTGTGTGCTTGAGGGGGAATAAACAGGATGGGTGTGTGGAAATATATGTGGGACTTGACCAGCAAAGTTAATGTGCCATCTGTAGTTTGTTTTTATTGGTATGTTCAGTCATATTTGGCTCTTTTAAACTAATGCTACTGGATATTTAGTCACTTGACCTATTGGTGGAATTATTTACCCTGGCACTTCTTTCTTTTGACTCGTTTAGGCCTACTTGCCAATCGTTTTAATTGGCCTAATTAGGCCTATGCATTGACATGTTTTTGATGTGCAAGATCAATAAATCTGATCCAAGTCATTTACAGTTTACACTTGTGTTATTTGTGTCTTAGTCCATTTCTGTAGCATTTTTTTTTATAAATGTAGGCTACTTGCATGCTTAGACTGTTACATTTTCAGAGGGTAAATTGCTTTTGTCTGCCATGTTATTGTGCGCCTCATTTTGAGGCTATAGCTTTACAATTCCTTTTGGGCATATAGGCCTTCAAAAATCATAAAATAATGTCCTTTTGTTGAGTTAGTGTCTGGTCTTTTCAGGCCAAAAGTGTAATTCGGCCACCAAGGTCCCACTTGAAAAAAATCTGGCCCCCTTACCAATTTCACCCTGGCACCCCTGATTTAGAGCCACCACTTAGCCTAACCTGCATGTCTTTGGACTCAGGGGGAAAACCAGAGCACCCGGAGGAAACCCTCGCAGACATGGGGTGAACATACAAACTCCACACAGAAAGGCCCCCATTGGCCACTGGGCTCAAACCCAGAACCTTTTTGCCATGAGGCAACAGTGCTAACCACTACACCACCGTGCCGCCTGATTGCTGGATTTCCCCAAATAAAATAAACCACATGTTGATTTTATGCACCTGAACCCTTGCTTCATCTGCACACTTGTTTTGTCACTTCCCATTCTCCAGTGAGAAATGAAACATTAAAGTAGCAGAGATTGCTGAACCTCAGGTGAGCATATGTAGCTAGTGCATTACTTTGCTAATCTTATCTGAGAACAAAGCTAGAATGAACCTGAGTAGATTTTCATACTGATTAGCAAATTATTTACAGTTTTTTTTTTTAACTTTTGCTAAAACACAACTTTTGAAACTATGGCCCTTTTGTCAAAACTTGACACACAAAAACCCAAAACATATACATAAAATTTCAGACATCTCTTTCAAAAGCAAACACTTCATTCAAAACTATATAAACTCTTCTAAAAATGGTATTTTTCCATCACAACTTTACACACAAACAGCAAATAAACAGGTTTTTCTGCATGCCATTTGCACACTGACATGCCAAGTATAAGACATTATCTAGAGTCTTGCATTTTCATTTGTAGCTTGCTGTACATAAGACTATGAACACAAATGCAATGGGGAAACAAAATTGTTTACTTTTTTTTTAAATCAGACATTTACATTAACTGAAATTACAGTATGTCACAATTACTGTCTATCCCATCTTCTGTGTGCATCCGGCCACAGCACCTCATCAACATCACAAAGGATGTCCTCTCTGGCCAAACATCAGGGGAAGTAATGTCTTGAATGGCGAATCCAGCCCTGGCATGCCTCCACATCAACATCACCACAGACCTCTTCCATTGCCTGGAGGAGAGTTGGTATGGTATGTAGACCTTCAGGGGTTACAATAAATCAAGAAAGATTTGTGAGCCTGAATAGTTGTCTAGGAGGAAATGTGTACAATGTATTGAATTACAGTACAGTAAGTATTACAAGAATATAAAACTGATTGCTTGTGAACTTTCAGTCCTTTACCTTCCAACGCCATGCAGAAAAGAACACCTCAATAGGGTTTAGAAAAGGAGAGTATGGTGGAAGGGGGAAAACCTGAAACCTTGGGTGATTGGTGAACCAATTGTGGACCTCAGCAGATCGATGAAATCTTACATTGTCCCATGTGACAACAAATGTGGATTTCCCTGCCACATCGCATTGGTCACTAGGGATGACGATGCCATGCAGGGTGTCAAGGAATTCGATGATGTGAACAGTGTTATATGGGCCAAGAGTGGCATGGTGGTGAAGGACACCACTTTGGCCAATTGCAGCACACATTGTAATGTTCCCACCATGCTGCTCAGGAACACTGACAATGGCCCACTGCCCAATGATGTTTCTCCCCCAGCATCTGCTTTTGGCAAGATTGAAGCCAACCTCAAAGTATATAAAAACATGTGGGTCTGCAGCAGCATCTAGCTCCATAACTCTCTGAGACAGTCAGGATAAAGCATATGACATAAAGGATACAGATATCAGTCCATATAGTTTAGCAAAGTAATACAGTAAACTGGAATACAGTACCAATTATTGTAATGGGCTAATATATAAAAAGCAACTTACTTGCACATATTCATAGCGCAGTTCACTCTCTCAAATGGCACCCTGTACAGCTGTTTCATCTGGATTTGATGGCGCTTCAGTCGACGGCCCAACTTACCCTGTCGATGTTGTTGAATGCGATGTTGTCAATGATGTGGCATAGCAGTTGTCTCAAAAGTATATTGTTGTTTGCAATGACCATGTTGATAATTTGTTGTTCCTGTTCTTGTGTGAACAAGTGATTTCTTCCTCCTTTGACCCCCTTCACCTTGCAATTCTACAAAAACAGTATGCAAAAGTTTATGGTCTAACATGTCCTTATGAAATACTGTAAAATCACATGTTACAGTAAATCATATGAGGTTAGGATTTCTTGCCTGCTCTCATTTCAAAAAGTCCTGATGATACCTGCTACAGTGTAGTGGCTCAAATTAGGTTGGACCCTCTGACCAGCCTCCTGCAGACTCAACCCATGGTTGATAACATGGCCAATTAGAGTTGCCCGGATCTCAATTGTGACATTTCACCTATTTCATCCTCTTTGTCCTCCTACTCTCACTCCTTCTCCTTGTCCTCCTCATACATGAACACCTCTGCCTCTGATTCTGATTCTGTCTCCAGCATGGGCCTCCATTGTTATGCAAGCCAAAGAACAAACCTGAATCCTATGTATAGTGTTGAAGTTCTGATTTTCAAGCAATCTCATTGGTTACAGGTGTTTTCACAGGTGCATTCTGTTTACAGGTGATTGATAATTGAGTTTGTATTTCAGTGGCAGTGTTTAGCAAACAACACACACAGGCTTGTAGTTTTGGATGATGTGTGTAATGTAGATAACCGTGTGCAGTCATTTGCAAAAAGTGTGTTTTAGAATTTCAAACTCAATGTAAAGCAGACAGTGCGCTTATGGTTCAGCATATCTGGTCAATAGATCAGCTACATGAGTTAGTGGTTTCAATAATTGTGCCACAAGCACTAGTTTTTGTGTCTTAGCAATTGCACAAAAAATAATTTGTACAAGTTTAACTGATAAACTTTAGGTGCATTTCCATTTTGATTACAACGGTTTCTCAGCAGATTAATAAATAAATAAATAAATAACCACAAGACTGGCTATGCCCACAAACGACAACATGAGCAGTCGCTACACACCCACAAGCGAGACAAGTGACTCGTCACTTACTAACATTAACATAGTTAGAAAAAGGAAAACTGAGCCTTGTGTGAGGAAGTGTAGTGTGCAGCTGAGAACTTCAATAGCCTGTCTGTGTTTGTGTGTGTGCAATGTTTGCAGTGTGGGTGTATATATGTGTGTTGGCTGTGTTTTGGCTAGAGGGTGTATTGAGTTCCCATAGTTTCATTATGACCGAGGCCTCACTCAGTCCCTGGGCTGTAATATACCATTAATTTCCCTCGTCGGCTATTTCTCAATATTCAGGCTCTCCAGTCCCAAGCTCTCAGTGACCCAATCGTATTGTTGGGAAAGCAAAGCAAAAGATCATAACATAAATCCAAATCCATATCCAAAGGGATCTCACTTACACATTTGCAGTGACTTGCATAAGAGCTACCAAGAGCGTCTCTGTCCAAAACATCTTGTCACTGAGCTTTGCTTTGATAAATGGTGTGTTTTAGATGTCAAGTAAAAATCCCAGCCAGTAGAAGGTACAGTTTAGTTGTCTACACTTCCTCACACTTCATAGATCACAAAAAAGTGTGACAAATGAGGAGGTGTATTTCTTGCATAGGCGTTTTTGCAACTTCTAGATCTAACAACATTATGTTTTTTCTTTCTTTTTTTTTGGGCAACTGTCCCTAGTAGACTGTGCCATGCATTTCCATTTCTTCTTAACTTTCACAACCTCTATCTGCTGCTCTACCCACTACCAACACTTTGATTGGCTCAATTCTTTCAAATTTACTCCACTATGGGGGACTTCCAGTGGGACGAGACTCCAACATGGCTGCTTAGCCTTCTGCTCCACCCAGCTAAACCACTCTCTCCCCATGTTATAGCCACAGAATTGGATTAAATTTGACTAAACTAACCACAGAAAGTGTTACTAATGAATACAACCCCTGTAAAGTTTGGATGTCCAAGAATTGAAAAAAACAAGCAAGATGGTTGTGATATTTTACTTGAACAAAAGGCACATTCTCCATACACATACATAACATCAGAACATCTATCGTATCTCTCACTCTCTCTCTCTCTCTCTACTTCCTGTCTACTCCGTATCGTACTGCATTAGTCTCAGCGCCCTCTAGTGGTATGAAATTGAAAGTACATGTGAACACAACATCCCCCCCCCCCCTTTACTTAAAGATTAATTCTTCCACTTACAGGACAGCACGAACTTAAACTTCTTTGACTATTAGATTTAAATCTCTAGAGCAGAATCGAAATTTAAACTTTGAATGAAATTAAGTAACGAGTAATATATGTCAACACTAGACTGTTAGACTACATAATCTGAAATTAAAATGGTATAACAACAACTAAAAGATGCAAGAATGATTACAGCATTAACGGTCTAGGTACTTTAGGTCTCATAGTCTTTGAGCCAGTCTGGTGGCTTATGTGCTCTGGCAGGACAGTCTTGTGCTTGTTGGTTAGGTCTTGGTTCAGTTTGTTCTTCCAGACCCTTCATTGGCAGATCTGAAGATTCTGGTGGCTTGGCAGGTACAGAAGCCAAATGGGAAGCATGCCAGGTTTTCCCATCATCCAGGATGTAGGTGCTTTGACCCACTTGCCTCTTAATCTTGATTGGTGTAGAGAACTTCTGGTGTCCCTTTGGAACATGTACAGGTTTCCGTACTCGCACACTATCCCCTTCTCGGAATGAAGGAGTGCGAGCTCCCCATCTGGCATCAAAGTACTTTTTCATGTGAGACTGATGAAGGGAAACTCTGGAATCTTCTTCCCTTGTACAATGCTACAGGCTACATAATCAGTTCCTTGGTTCCTCACCCAATATATAGCCACTGCCCATATATATATATATATATATATATATATATATATATATATATATATATATATATATATACACACACAGGCAGTGGCTAGACTCAGCTTGGAGCCGGTCTAGAAGGGAGATGTAAGGTGCCTCCTTCCCTCCACTAGCCTGGGTGGACACCTTGGGCAAGTGTTAGTACACCTGTAGCCTCCCTTGACAGGGTTATGGTTCACAGGGGCACTGGCAGCAGGGTGTCCTTGGTGCTCTGTGGCAGAGGAACCTTTATAGATCAATGGCATATCACCAGATGGCATGTGGAGGAACAATACATGGTCAACAGATGGCATCACCAGACAAGTTAGTTGTCACTGCGGGGCACCCTCCACATCTGCCAGGTCTGTGGCACACCTGTGCACCACCTGGTGCCTGACTTGGAGGTCCAGAGAGACAGTTCGATGGGGGCATGACACCGCCCGTCTTACTCACTGTGCAAGGCATTATGCAAGGAGAGGAGAGGAGAAAGTCCTGTGGCGATGGGATGAATGCGACGGCGGCAGGCCTGAGAAGCTGGAAGCTGCTAGTAAGATTCCTGCACATAGGCGGCTCACATTTGAGGGTCGCAGCTCAACTGAAGATCTGGGCGACAGTAGGTTGAGGCAGCAGTGTGAGTGTCCAGGCTGCCCTATTTAGGGAGAGCACAGCCTGCCCTGGAAGGGGAAGCCCCTAGAAAAGGTGGGGTAGAGAATGCTCGCCCAGAACTATCTGGCTGGTTTACCGCGACCAGCGGGTCTTCACTGCAGCGGTATGAAATGTAAAAAGATTAAACTGACCGTCGCTACTTGGAATGTCCAAACAATGCTGGACAATGACACCCAACCCGAGAGATGCAGAGCCCTGGTTGCAAAGGAATTAGATCGCTAAGGCATTGACATAGCTGCACTGCAAGAGCCCAGACTACAAGGGCAAGGCCAACTCCAAGAAGAGAAGTACACCTTCTTCTGGAGTGGGAGAACAGATGAGAGGAGAGAAGCTGATTTTGCACTTGCCATCTCCAACACAATCGCTAAGAAATTGCCATCATTACCAACCGGAGCATCAGAGAGAATCATGATTCTACACATGCCAATATCCAAGAAATGTTTCCTGACCATTAGCTGTGTTTATGCACCAACCATGATGTACTCCAGTGAAGATAAAGAAGCCTTCTATCAATCTCTGGCTGATGTGGTTGACCATGTGCCTAACACAGACAAGCTCCTGATACTAGGGGACTTCAATGCTAGAGTGGGAAATGACTATACTATCTATGAAGGCACTTTGGGAAAATTTGGAAAGGGAAAGAGGAACTCCAATGGTGAATTATTACTGAATTTCTGTACTCAAAGAGAGCTTAGTGTCACCAACACTTTCTTCTACCAGCCAGAAAAGAACTACTTCACATGGAAGCACCCACGATCCAAACATCCCCACCTGCTTGACTTCATTATTACCAGTAAGGTCAGCATGCCAGAAGTCCTGTCCACCAAAGCCATGAGAGGTGCAGAATGCTCTACTGATCATTACATGGTACGCTCACAGCTCAGAATGAAGGTGGTGCTGCCAAGGCACAAGAAACCAGCAAATGCCCTACCTAAGAAATTGGATGTGAGCAAACTCAAGAGCGTTGAACAGCAGGAGAATTTTGCCTCTGCCCTCACAGCTGTTTTAGATGCCAATGAAGTAAACAGTGATGATATTGAAGAGCTATGGAAATGGCTGAAGCAAATTGCTTATTCTACAGCAGAAGAAATGCTCGGCCATTTGAAAAGGAGATCGCCCAACTGGTTTCAAGAAAATGAAGAGGCTATCCAGTGTTTGCTAGCTGAAAAGCAGAGGGCTTACAACATACACCTTCAGAAGAACTCAGCATCCACAGAGGCAGCTCTTAAAAACATCAAGGCCAAAGTGCAGAGAGAAATCAGAGTCATAAAGGACAAATGGTGGTGCAAGAAAGCAGAAGAACTGCAGGAGATGGCTGACAAAAATGACTTGCATGGTCTGTTCTATAGATTGAAAGCCATTTATGGACCAAAAAGCAATACAATAGCACCAGTGAGAAATGCTGATGGAGACCAACTTCTCACCAACATAGAAGACATTAGATCAAGATGGAAGGAGCACTTCTGTAACCTCCTCAACCAGCAAAGCTCTGCAGATCCACAAGCCTGTAACATGGTGCAGCCTAGAGAAACTCGAGATGAACTCTCAGTCCCCATCACTGAGCATGAGCTGGAAAAGGCATTGAAGACCATGAGATGTGGCAAAGCACCTGGACAAGATGGGATCCTAGCAGAACTTTGGAAGACAGGGGGGTCACAACCTGAAAAGAGAGCTACTATGCTTATACAATGCATGCTGGGCAAATGCTTGTGTGCCACAAGACTTCAAAGATGCGGTCATAGTTACCATCTACAAGAAAAAAGGCCTACGCAGCGACTGTGGAAACCACCGTGGCATCTCCTTACTGTCTATAGCTGGCAAGATCCTGGCCAAAATCATCTTAAATCGCATCAAGAAGGTCTCAGAGGAGGTACTACCAGAGAGCCAGTGTGGATTTAGAGCTGGCCGATCAACTATAGATATGATCTTCACCCTTCGTCAGCTCCAGGAAAAAGCCATTGAACAGCAACAAGCCCTGTATGTCGTCTTTGTAGATTTCTCTAAGGCATTCAATAGCATGGATAGAGAGACGCTCTGGAAGGTCCTGGAACTATATGGCTGTCCAGACAAGATTGTGAGAATCATCAAAGACTTCCATGAAGGCATGTCAGGCAAAGTCTCAATTGGCGGTGACATCAGCGATGCATTTGCTATCAGTCATGGCGTCAAGCAAGGGTGCGTGCTAGCCCCGACATTTTTTACTCTTTACCTGGCAGCAGTCCTAGAAACAGTGGGAACCAACCTCAGCAAAGGTGTCAATATATGGACAAGGTCTGATTGCAAGCTTTTCAATCTTGCTTGACTAAAGTCCTCTACCAAGACAAGAGAAATATGTGTGAGAGAGCTACTTTATGCTGACGACTCTGCCCTGGTGTCAATCAATGCTGAAGAAATCCAAGAGATTGTAGATTGCTTTGCCACCACTTCCACTTTGTTTGGCCTGACAATCAATGTGTCCAAAACAGAACTTCTTTACCAACCTCCCATAGAAGAACCATCACCATGCCCAGATGTTCTTGTGAATGGGAAGATATTAACCAAAGCAGAGAATTTTGTATATCTTGGCAGTGCGGTCACCAACACTAACTCCTCAGACCTGGAAGTGGACAGACAGATTCAAGCTTCACGCAAAGCTTTCAGCTCACTATACAAGCACCTATGGTCAAGACATGACATCAAAAGGACGACCAAAATAAAGGTATACAAAGCAGCCATCCTGCCAGCCCTTCTGTATTCCACGGAGTGCATGATCCTCTACCGAAGGCATATCAAGAAACTCACCAGAACACAACTGCGGCACTTGCGTCAAATCCTGGGAATACACTGGCAAGATAGAGTACCCAACGTTGAAGTGTTGAGGAGAGCCCAGACTTCTAGTGTTGAGGCACTCATTACAGCATCACAGCTTCGTTGGGCTGGGCATGTACGACACATGCCAGACTCCAGACTCCCTAAAGCTGTCTTCTATGGAGAGCTCTCCGAAGGAAGGAGGAAGCATGGAGGACAGAAGCTCCGCTTCAAAGATGTACTAAAGAGACATATGAAGAATGCTGACATCAACCCTGACACCTGGGAGCAAGCTGCCATCGACAAAAGAAAGTGGAGAACATCAGTGAGGAGATCCATCAAAAGCATAGAAGAAAAGCATCAGCAGGACTACCAAAGAGCACATGACAGACAACACAACCCTGCTGCAATGGCACATACATGCAACCTGTGTGGACGACTCTGCCATACACGTGCTGGCCTTACAGCCCACTCGAGGGCTTGCAGGCCATAAAAACCTCTCAGTACAACAGTCATCATCAACCTATCAACCTCGATGGACTGCCGAAGAAGATGACCCAATATATATATATATATATATATATATATATATATATATATATATATATACACACACACACACACACAGAGTCTTGCCCCTTCTGTCACGTGCAGGTCACGTGCGCTGTGTGCACGCCACACATGGGGTAGAAAGTGAGATGTACTTCTGTCTTGGGGGCTGCACAAATAGCAAGTGTGGAGTACTTGTGTAGTACTTCTGAGGCACATCACTTGTACAATGACCGTGCGTCACTCGTGCGTCTTACTGTCATCGCAAAAAGCACCTACTAGCCATGCTGCTGACTTGATTCAGGCGTACAAAAGGAGTACAGGCCCCGTACATAATGTATGCATTCTTGATTTTTCACAAGACACATAGAATTTGCATGTGCAGTATCAAAAGTCTCCACAGCCAGTCTGCGACCTTCTACGGCACTGAACACATGCAAGTGTCGTGCAAGTGTGGCAACACATGCAAGGTTTTGCCAAATTTTTTTTACCATAGACTGCCTGTAGTAGCACATACGGTGGGTTGTGAGTGTGGTTTAAGATCTGTTGTCCTACAAGAGAAGGTGCTAATGAAACAGGAGCAAGTTTTGATTTTTTTTTTTGTAGATAGTGTATCATTGTATATTTAGTAACAGGTTATGGGTGAATTGATTAGACTGACATTGTTAAGGGTGCGAACTCTGCCATTAAAAGGAGGAAGATTGTCATATCTAAAACAAAAAAAAATCCTGATATGGTCTTCTTGCAGGAAACCCATTTGGTAAAACAGGACTCTTTATTATTGCAAAGGGATTGAGTCAGGAAAGTTCTTTATTGTGCTGGGTCTTCCAGCTGGGGGGGGTCACCATCTTAATATGGAAAAATTTCAATATTAAATTACTCAGACAATAAGCGGATGAATGGGGAAGATGGATAGCTCTGGACATTGAACTCTTTGGCATTAGGTGCACTCTCATGAATATCTATGCTTCAACAGCTGATATGCTGGATTTCTTTGTAGAGGTTTGCAATGTAGTCAAACAGTTTGGAAACTCAAATATAGTAATAGGTGGGGACTTTAACAATGTTAGGGACCCTAGAATTTATACAATTTACACATGGAGTCATACACGACCTTCATAGGCTCAGAAAGCAATTGATACAATGGAAGAGGAGCTAGACTTACTAGATGCATGGAGATTTTTTCACCCTTCAGACAGGGAATTTACCTTTTACTCTCACCTGCATACTTCTTATTCAAGAATAGATTATTTTCTTATTTAAAAATCATTAATATCTGTTATAGAACAAACATATACTAGTATACTTTATACAACCCCGATTCCAAAAAAGTTGGGACAAAGTACAAATTGTAAATAATAACGGAATGCAATAATTTACAAATTTCAAAAACTGATATTGTATTCACAATAGAACATAGACAACATATCAAATGTCGAAAGTGAGACATTTTGAAATTTCATGCCAAATATTGGCTCATTTGAAATTTCATGACAGCAACACATCTCAAAAAAGTTGGGACAGGGGCAATAAGAGGCTGGAAAAGTTAAGGGTACCAAAAAGGAACAGCTGGAGGACCAAATTGCAACTCATTAGGTCAATTGGCAATAGGTCATTAACATGATTGGGTATAAAAAGAGCATCTTGGAGTGGCAGCGGCTCTCAGAAGTAAAGATGGGAAGAGGATCACCAATCCCCCTAATTCTGCACTGACAAGTAGTGGAGCAATATCAGAAAGGAGTTCGACAGTGTAAAATTGCAAAGAGTTTGAACATATCATCATCTACAGTGCATAATATCATCAATAGATTCAGAGAATCTGGAAGAATCTCTGTGCATAAGGGTCAAGGCCGGAAAACCATACTGGGTGCCCGTGATCTTCGGGCCCTTAGACGGCACTGCATCACATACAGGCATGCTTCTGTATTGGAAATCACAAAACGGGCTCAGGAATATTTCCAGAGAACATTATCTGTGAACACAATTCACCGTGCCATCCGCCGTTGCCAGCTAAAACTCTATAGTTCAAAGAAGAAGCCGTATCTAAACATGATCCAGAAGCGCAGACGTCTTCTCTGGGCCAAGGCTCATTTAAAATGGACTGTGGCAAAGTGGAAAACTGTTCTGTGGTCAGACGAATCAAAATTTGAAGTTCTTTATGGAAATCAGGGACGCCGTGTCATTCGGACTAAAGAGGAGAAGGACGACCCAAGTTGTTATCAGCGCTCAGTTTAGAAGCCTGCATCTCTGATGGTATGGGGTTGCATTAGTGCATGTGGCATGGGCAGCTTACACATCTGGAAAGACACCATCAATGCTGAAAGGTATATCCAGGTTCTAGAGCAATATATGCTCCCATCCAGACGACGTCTCTTTCAGGGAAGACCTTACATTTTCCAACATGACAATGCCAAACCACATACTGCATCAATTACAGCATCATGGCTGCGTAGAAGAAGGGTCCGGGTACTGAACTGGCCAGCCTGCAGTCCAGATCTTTCACCCATAGAAAACATTTGGCGCATCATAAAACGGAAGATACGACAAAAAAGACCTAAGACAGTTGAGCAACTAGAATCCTACATTAGACAAGAATGGGTTAACATTCCTATCCCTAAACTTGAGCAACTTGTCTCCTCAGTCCCCAGACGTTTACAGACTGTTGTAAAGAGAAAAGGGGATGTCTCACAGTGGGAAACATGGCCTTGTCCCAACTTTTTTGAGATGTGTTGTTCTCATGAAATTTAAAATCACCTAATTTTTCTCTTTAAATGATACATTTTCTCAGTTTAAACATTTGATATGTCCTCTATGTTCTATTCTGAATAAAATATGGAATTTTGAAACTTCCACATCATTGCATTCCGTTTTTATTTACAATTTGTACTTTGTCCCAACTTTTTTGGAATCGGGGTTGTATTTTATTATCATGCACCTGTAGGGGTAGCACTACGCTTTGGCCAACTATCAAGACCTTGGCCCACTAGGTGGAGATTTAACTCATCCCTGCTCAGGGATAAGCATTCTCTGGAATTTATTAAAAATGAGATACAGGATTATTGGCTGAATAATGAGGGCTCAATATCAAATCCAGCCATGGAGTGGGATGCATTTAAGGCCATTATTAGAGGTTGACTTATTCAACACTGTTCATATCTGAAAAAAAAGATTTGTTCAACGTCTTCATGAATTGGAGTCAGAAATAAAAAATCTGGAAAATGTGTGCTCTATCCAATCTGACCACTCCACTCTTATTGAACTAAATAAACTAAAAGCAGAATATAATTCGATACTACAGAGGAAAGTTGAATACACATTATTTAGAACCAAACAAAAAAAATATTATGAACAAGGGGAGAAAACTGGAAAATTTCTGGCACAGAGCACAAAGCAGCCATACACTCAGTCAATTATACCAGCCATTCTACGTAAATGACAGTGGAGAACTGAAAATGGACAACACAGACATAAATGCTATATTTGCAACATTTTATCTCATCTCATCTCATTATCTCTAGCCGCTTTATCCTTCTACAGGGTCGCAGGCAAGCTGAAGCCTATCCCAGCTGACTACGGGCGAAAGGCGGGGTACACCCTGGACAAATCGCCAGGTCATCACAGGGCTGACACATAGACACAGACAACCATTCACACTCACATTCACACCTATGGTCAATTTAGAGTCACCAGTTAACCTAACCTGCATGTCTTTGGACTGTGGGGGAAACCGGAGCACCCAGAGGAAACCCACGCGGACACGGGGAGAACATGCAAACTCCACACAGAAAGGCCCTCGCCAGCCACGGGGCTCGAACCCAGACCTTCTTGCTGTGAGGCGACAGCGCTAACCACTACACCACCGTGCCACCCAACATTTTATCAAAATCTATATAAATCAGAAAACCCAAATTATGAAAGTTTTAGATCTTTTTTATCTAGTGTATGACCAAAGAAGGAGCAGTGTGAACTTGGAGCAGACATTGCATTGGAGGAGGTTAAAAAGGCTATAAAGAATCTCCAGAGTGGGAAATTTCTGGGGAGGATGGCCTTCCGGCCGAATTTTATAAAATTTTCTCAGATCTCTTTGCCCCGAGACTACTTAGAGTTTTTAAGGATGCAGTAGAAAGGGGGTCTCTTCCAGATAGTATGCAAGCTGCTATTATAACTTTGATTCATAAGAAAGACAGGGACCCACAGCAATGTGTCAACTATCATCCTGTGTCACTGATTAATGCGGATGCAAAGCTGCTCTCCAACATCTTGGCATCTAGGATGGAGTTTTTTTTTACCAAAACTTGTTCACCCAGACCAAGGGAGTTTTATTAAAAATAGGACATCATCTGACAATCTTTGCAGGTTGCGCCATGTTATGTGGCAGGCTGGATTCAAGATGGCCATAACTGTAGCTTTTTCACATGATGCTGAGAAAGCATTTTGCAGGGTGGAATGGGAGTACCTGTTTCAAATCACTAGAAAACTTCGGCCTGGGCCCTTCTTTCATTAAATGGGTTAAACTACTATATCACAATTCTAAGGCATCTGTGGTAACAAGTGGTAGAATGTCCCCCCATTTTCAGCTCAATAGAGGAAAAATGCAGGGCTGTCCTCTGTCCCCTTTAATATTTGCATGAGTACTTGAACTATTAGCAATTGCTATTAGGCAAAATGACAATATAGTCAGTATAAAGGCTGGCGGCAGGGAGCATAAGCTGCTCCTATAGGCAGATGATATTTTGCTACTGTCCAGAAGTCCAGCAACAACAGTGCCCCACATCCTCACCTTGAGCAACTCTTTTTCAGGTGTATCTGGCTACAAAATAAACTGGTCAAAGTCCGAGGCAATGCCCCTCTCAAGATTCTGTCCACCTAGTGTTAGGCAGGGGTGGCAACTTACATGGCAGCCATCTGGCTTAACATATTTGGGTATAAAGCTCACTCCACCCCAGGACAGTATTATGATAAATGATCTCCTCCCCAATTCAGAAAATTTGCACAGTTTGTCTCTGTGACAAACTGTGCAAATTCTAGATTCTGACTGGCTTGAAGGTATTGATTAATTTCCTGACAAAAGCACAAGTTTATATTAATGCTTTCATTTTAGTATGTTATCATTTCTATTGTTAAAAAAGAAAAAGATGTCATTGTTGATATGATGAAGTTTTCTCCATTTTAAGGAGATGGAAGGAGTCTACAGTGTGAGTGCCATGAAACAGTCAGAGGTAAAGCTGTATATGCTTTTATAAGCAAGACTATATGCTTTATTAAAAACAAGGAATCACCCTGTTATGGATTTTATGGCTTTTTTAAACACAGCCCAGATCAAAGGCTAGTGGGAAGTAAATGCCTTACTGCTGGCCTTTGATCCAAGCTGTGTCTCCTTGCTTGTATTGCTTGACCATAGTGCAGCCTTTGACACCATTGATCATATGGTTCTCTTTGATAAACTCTAAAATGTTTTGGGAGTCAAGGGAACAGCCCTCTCCTGGCTCAGGTCGTATTTCATTGATTGTTATCAGTTTGTTTATATAAATGGTGATTTTTTGATGCATACGAAGGTAAAGTTTGGTGGTCTACAAGGTTCTGTCTTAGGCCCTTTGCTTTTTGCATTATATATACTACCTCTGGGTGATATTATATTACATTACATGACATTACATGGCATTTAGCAGACATTATTATCTAGAGTGATGTACAACGAGTGCAAAAGTCAGGTACATGAAATGCTGAACTTTGAGACAACAAAGTTCGAGTGCCAACTGAACAAGTGACAGCAATACCTAGTGTAATATTCTGTGGAAGTATCCGTACTCAGAAGACAGCTAAGCAACCATAAGGTACAACTAAATAGAGAACTCAAACGGCTAACCCCAGACTAGACAGTAGACAGCCTTGGTTGGTCTAGAATGATATACAGCTACACAGTGGGCAGGGAGGCAGGGGAGAGGTGCAGCCTGAAGACGTGAGCCTTATTATTCATCAGCATGGCATTAGCTTCCACTGTTATGCTGATGACACACAGTTGTATGTTTCTGCAAAGCCAGATGAGAACCACTAGCTTAATAGAATTGAGGAGTGTGTAAAAGACATTAGTCCTCAGGGTCTAAGATCACCTCTGGGTTATTATTGACTCCAGTCTTTTGTTTGAAACTCATATTACCCGGATAGCTTTCTTTCATCTCAGAAATATTGCTAAGATAAGAAATATAATGTTGATGCAGAAAAACTATGTCATGCTTTTGTTACCTCTAGGGTGGATTACTGTAATGCCTTACCGTCTGGATCTTCCAATAACAGCATAAACAAGCTCCAGTTAGTTCAAAATGCAGTAGCAAGAGTCCTTACTAGAACAACAGTAGAAGATATGACAACATCACCCCATCTTAGCCACACTGCTTTGGCTCACAATCAAATTTCATATTGATTATGAAATGCTACTATTGACCTTTAAAGCATTGAATGGTCTTGCACCACAGTACCTGAGCAAACTTCTGGTCCTTTATGACCCACCATGCCTACTTAGATCAAAAGGTGCAGGCTATCTGCTGGTACCTCATATAGTGAAAGATACATCAGTGGGCAAACCCTTTTCTTACACAGCCCCAAAGTTATGGAACAGCCTTCCAAGTAGTGTTTGGGACTCAGACACAGTCTCAGTGTTTAAGTTGAGGCTGAAAGGATATCTGTTTTGTAAAGCCTGGGACGTAACTAGGTGTAGTATTGGACCAGGTGGGTGGAGCACAGAAGCACAGCAGGCCAGAACTGAGTTCTCAATGAACTATTTATTGTTAGCTTTTCAGCCTTTTATCACTTCCCAGCCATGCGCGCGCACACACACACACACACACACAAGTGTTCTGGTTGGGGAGAGCTCCCTTTCTCTGCTCTCCTCTCCTTTTAAAGGGTGCGGTCACTGGGGAAGACACACAAACACAGGTTAATCCCCATCAATGCAATAGTATTCCACTTCAAACAAAACTAAACAGGACCAGCACAATCGCTGATTGGTAAGCATAGTTTGGTCGGGCAGTTGCAAAATAAGAATTTCATTACCCAATAATAAACCTCTGTGTCTGTTATTGTGTATATGACAAATACAAATCTTGAATCTTGAATCAGGTGCAATGATTCCACCACTTACCTTCCCTGACTCTGCCCTCCATTCACAGACCGATGCTTGGCCACGCCCCCGCTGCCACATACCCCCACCGCCTGACTCAGGCCAGGGAGCCATCCGGCCTGTAGCCGCCCCCCCGATGGGAGAGGAAATCCGCCATGACCATCTGTGCCCCCGGCCTGTGGACCACCTTGAACTTAAACGGTTGGAGTGCCAGATACCAACGGGTGATCCACGCGTTGGCATCCTTCATGCAGTGGAGCCACTGCAGGGGTGCGTAGTCCGAACAGAGGGTGAAAGGGCGCCCCAGCAGGTAGTAGCGGAGGGTGAGGACCACCCATTTGTTGGCGAGGCACTCCTTTTCGATCATGCTGTACCTGCCCTCGTGGACTGACAGCTTCTGGCTGATGTACAGCACTAGGTGCCCCCCCCCCACCTTCTGGGACAGAACAGCCCCCAGCCCTCTGTCCGACATGTCCGTCTGCAAAATAAAGGGGAGAGAAAAGTCAGGGGAGTGTAACAGTGGCCCCCCACACAGTGCAGCCTTTACCTCCAAGAAAGCCCGCTGGCATTGCTCTGTCCACTGGACCGGATCTGGTGCTCCCTTTTTAGTGAGATCAGTCAGCGGGCTGGTGATGTCCAAATAATTAGGTATAAACCTACGATAGTAGCCAGCCAGCCCGAGGAACTGTCTCACCTCCTTTTTGGTCTTGGGCCTCGGGCAGGCTGCAATCGCTGCAGTCTTATTAATTTGTGTCAGAGCCTGTTTCTTGATACCATACAGATTGAATCATCATCTCTCTATGCGCGCTGTGAAAAAAAAATGGTAAAAGAACTGGGAGCGCGCGCTATGTCTTCTCTGCTCGAGCAAATCCAGAAGCGCGCGATTGTGCTGATCCTGTTTAGTTTTGTTTGGAGTGGAATACTATTGCATTGTAACATCAATTCACAGGTGGAGCCTCTTCATAACCTGACAGTGAGTTACCATTTCTCAGAGCCAGAGATTTTCCCCAATTTTCAGGGAAGGGCTCGAAGCAAGAAATAACTACCTCGTAAGGACATTTCGCCATTTCACTACATAAGAGCAAGTCTGGTCCTGTCTCATCATGCTTTAATATCCTTGATGTTGGTACACCTTTCAAACGATGTACAGCTTAATCCAGGTCCTAGTTATAACAGTCCTGAATCAAGTGTCTATGCTACAAACAACTCTGAGGAACCTCCTTGCTTGGCTTTCTCACCCACTAGTCTTAGAATATGGCATTGGAATGTCAGAAGCCTCAATGATGGCAAATTCGAGCAGATACGATGTCTATTAGTAAATCCCAAGTCTGATATTGATGTGCTTATCGTCGCAGAGACCTGGCTTAATTCTACGCATAGTGGCGGGTAAAGACACATTCCTGGTTTCACGATTGAAAGGAAAGACTGACTGGATGGCAATGCCGGTGGCGTCTTAATGTATATCTCGCAACATCTGACTTATAAACGAATGAATGACATGGAAAGAGATAATGCGGAATTATTATGTATCCGTATAACCCCTTTCAAATCCAATTGCCCAATTTTTGTCGTGGGAATCTACTGCCCTCCTGACACGTCATCTGATGGAGACAAACAGCTAGGTGCAGTCTTGGAATGGCTTTATGTGACAAACAAAGAGATACTGGTGCTTGGTGATTTTGACGTGAATGCGCTAGACTCAAATTTCAAAGACCATCGCTTTATCAAGTATATTAAACAACTTGGTCTGCATCAGCTTGTTCAACAAGTTACTCGACCAGAGAGTAATTCCTGCATCGATCATGTTTACTCCAGTCACCCTCATCACATCAGCCAAATCAAAGTTCCCAGCATAGGACTTTCTGATCTCCTTCCTGCTGGCATTGTAAGAAAGTACAGTAAACTCCAAAGGCATAGTACCCACGAAACCATCTCTTATCGTCGGTTTAAGAACTTTGATGTTGAAGCGTTTCAAGATCAACTAGAACAATGCCCGTGGAATGTAATGGACATGTACGATGATCCCAATGATGCCGCTGAGTTTTTCAATAAGACGTTTCTTGATGTTGCCGACACTTTTGCTCCAGTATTGACCAAACAGGTAAGAAGGTCACAACAGTCCCCCTGGATGTCGCCAATGGTCTACGCTTCCATAAACCACTGTGATGCTCGACTGAAAAAAGCTTGTGCATCAGATGATCAAGCAGACTGTAGTGCATATAAACAACAACGAAACGTAAGATTTCAAACAATACGAAAAGCAAAGGGAAATTTCTTTAAAGAAGCTCTAGAGAAAAGTGAAAACACAAAAGAGTATTGGAAAATTTTGAAAAATACTATTGGTTCCCATAAGGTCAGCTCGATATCAAAGATAAAAATAGGAGAGACTATCTCACAAAACCCAACTGAAGTGGCAGATGCATTTAATACCGTAAGTTTTTCTGCAGTGTTGCATCTAAATACAAGACCACATCGCCTGTGCCTGAAACTTCCACCTGCTTTAAGCGTTTAAAAGAATTCGTCAGTCAAAGACTCAAGCCGGAGGAGAGCTTCACCATCCCCAAAATTACACCTGATTTAATGAGTCGTTATCTCACTTGCATCCAGACAACTAAAGCAACGGGACTTGACGGAATCAGTGCCAGGCTTCTCAAATATGCAGGACCAACTATCGCTGTACCACTTTCTAAAATAATCAATCAGTCTCAGTATCTTGCAGTCCATCTTTCCTACTCTGTGGAAACAAGCACGAGTTACTCCAGTTTTTAAGGCAGGGGATCACTTTGACGTCAGCAACTACCGACCAATAAGTATATTGCCAGTACTTTCAAAGATCCTGGAGCGCCACGTTCATGTGACATTGTATGCTTTTCTTAACAACAACCACCTCATCACTCATCAACAGTCTGGTTTCCGGCCATATCACTCATGCAAGACAGCGATGATAGAATTGATTGATACTCTTCTAATGAACATGGATAACGGACTAATCAATGGCTTAACTTTAATTGATTATCGTAAGGCATTTGATTTGGTAGACCATGATATGCTGCTTAAGAAACTGCGCATGTATGGTCTATCAAGTTCTGCAGCTAACTGGATTGAATCCTATCTGAAGGGACGCAATCAACAAGTGTCCATCGGAGGTCACTTCTCTGACTCTCTCCCCGTTACATCTGGTGTTCCCCAAGGGTTTATCCTTGGGCCACTACTTTTTATCATCTTCATGAATGACCTGCCCCTGCAAACACAAAGCAGCTCCAACATGATGTATGCAGATGATACAACTCAGTTAGCCTGCGGGAAAACACTTGCTGAAGTTGGAACCACGCTCCAAAATGGACTCGTGTCTATAGACATATGGGCAAAAGAAAACAAGATGGCCCTAAACAGTGAGAAGACTAAGGTGATGGTGGTCTGCAGTGCCCCAAAGCTGCACGACATTCACAACTCTGACGCCTCTCTTGAAGTTAATTTTGGTGGGCAGACGCTGGAAACTGTTTCCTCTTCCAAACTACTTGGAATTCAAATTGACAACACTCTATCATGGAATAATCACATGGAGTATATCTCTAAAAAGATATGAAAACGAATTGGACTACTCCAGAGAACAAAACATTTTTTAACATTCAAGGCGAGGAAAATGTTTTATGATTCTCTAATTCAACCAATCATGGACTATTGTGGGACAGTTTGGGGAGATAACTTCCAAAAACACGACAACACAATGTTAATGCTACAAAAACATGCAGCTGATGTAAGATGGGACCATTCCTCCAGCGAACTGTTTCAAGCCCTAGAACCTTTCCATAGAACCTTTCATTGTACAAGTCAGACGCTTGAAATGTCATCTCATGTTTAAATCTTTAAATGGATTTGCACCAGATTATCTAAAAGCAAAAATTTAAAAACTCTGGGGCAATTCACTCTAAAAATACAAGATCTTCACAAAGCAACCTGCAGTTGCCAAAATACAATACTCTTTTGGTGAAAGAACATTCAGTTTCAGTGGTGCAAATTTGGGGACACACCTGCTCATTGCCCAAGTGGAAACCCAGATACCGTACTTCCACCCACCCAATCGTACACTTCTTCGGGTTGGCTGTAAGACCCGCTCGCCTCAGCGACCTAAAGACGGCCCTTAGGTGTTCCACATGCCGCGGCCAATCATTACCATAAATAATAATGTCGTCCAAGTAGGCGGCCGCGCAGGTGGCATGGGGGCGGAGGACCCTATCCATAAGCCACTGGAATGTAGCGGGCGCCCCAAACAGCCCAAAAGGAAGTGTGACGAACTGGTGTAAGCCAAACGGTGTGGAAAAGGCCGTTTTCTCTTGGGATAGCGGAGTCAAGGGGATCTGCCAATATCCCTTTGTCAAATCCAGTGTCGAATAAAAACGAGCTGTGCCTAGTCGATTGAGCAACTCGTCAATACGAGACATTGGGTACGCGTCAAACTTAGACACTGCGTTGACTTTCCTATAGTCCACACAGAACCGGACCGACCCGTTGGCTTTGGGAACCAAGACCACTGGGCTGCTCCAGTCGCTGTGGGACTCCTTGACAATGCCCATTTTGAGCATGGCCTCGAGCTCTTCCCGAACCACCTTTTTTTTGTGTTTGGGCAGTCTGTAAGGGTGGCTGTGCACTACTACCCCCAGGGGCATCTCAATGTGGTGTTCTATGAGGTGGGTGCGGCCGGGCAGCAGTGAGAACACGTCAGAAAACTCTGTTTGCAACTGGGCGACCTCCGTGAACTGGGTCAGGGAGAGGTGGTCTCCACAGGGGACCGGAGCGGTGGGCAATGTCAATTTCCCTTTTTGAACCTCTGGCCCCAGCTTCGCCTTCTCCGGAACCACAGACATCAATGCCACAGGGACCTCCTCGTTCCAAAGTTTTAGTAGGTTGAGGTGGTATATCTGTAACGCCCACCCCTGTCCGTTCGCCTCACCTCATAGTCGATGTCCCAGACTCGCCCTGTGACCTCAAAGGGTCCTTGCCACCTGGCGATCAATTTAGAGCTCAATGTGGGCAACAACACGAGTATTTTATCTCCCGGTGTGAATTCCCTAAGGCACATGCCCCTGTCGTACAGACGGACTTGACTTTCTTGGACCTGCTGCAAATTCTCCTGGGTTAGGTGCATGAGTGTGTGAGGTTTGGCGCACAGGTCAATAACGTATTGAATTTCGTTTTTAGTGGTTGAAGATCCCTCCTCCCAATTTTCCCGTAGCACATCCAGAATGCCACGCTGCTTACACCCGTATAGTAATTCGAATGGGGAGAACCCCATGGAGGCTTGTGAGACCTCTCACACTGTGAATAACAGGGGCTTGAGTCATTTATCCCAGTTGCGTGTGTCCTCGCTTACGAATTTTCTAATTATTATTATTTTTTAAGCTATTTTGTTGTTGTTTTTTTCATCTTTATTGGATAGGGCAGTGTAGAGACAGGAAATGAGCGGGAGAAAGAGACTGGGAGGGATCAGGAAATGACCTCGGGTCGGAATCGAACCCTGCTCCCCAGATTTATGGCATTGCACCTTATCCACCTGAGCCACGACGCCCCCTAATTATGTTTCTGAGGGTGCAATTAATCCATTCGACTAAGCCATCCGTTTGTGGGTGATAGATGCTGGTGCGGATAGGCTTAATTCCCAGTAACCCATACAGTTCGCGCAGTGTACGTGACAAACATAGTACCTTGATCAGTCAGAATCTCTTTGGGGATTCCGACCCGGGAGATGACGCGGAAGAGTGCTTCAGCAATACTACGTGCTGAGATATTGCGAAGAGGCACTGCTTCCGGATATTGTGTTGCATAGTCTACCAGAACTAAAATAAAGCGATATCCTCGTGTTGACAGATCTAATGGCCCCACGAGATCCATCCCAATTCTTTCGAACGGGGTCTCAATTAATGGCAGAGGGCACAAAGGCGCTTTTGGGATGGCCGCGGGATTTACTAACTGCCATTCGCGGCACACCGTACACCACCTACGGACATCGGCACGAATCCCTGGCCAATGGAACTGGGCCATTATTCAGGCTAGTGTCTTGTCCTGCCCTAAGTGTCCAGCCATGGGATTAAAGTGAGCCGCCTGGAATATAAATTCCCGGCAACTCTTTGGGATTAAAAGTTGGGTTATTTGTTCCTTAGTCTGAGTGTCCTGCATCACTTGGTATAATCTATCCTTAATAATGGAAAAATAGGGGAAGGACTGGGTGGCGTTTGGCTGGAGCATTTGACCATCGATTACTCTCACTTGGTCACGTGTGCCGCAGAGTCTCGTCTAGCGACTGCTCTAACAGGAAATCCGCAAGGGAATCCCTGAGAGAGGGAGAAGGAGCCTGCTGCTCCTCACTCTGACGCAGTGATGACGTAGACGGCTCTGTGACAGCTGCTCCCGCCAATGCCACACCGGGACCTCCCCCTGCTGAACTATGGCAGGACCCACTCTTCACTAAGTGTGTCATTAATTCCCGAAATCCCGGCCAATCAGTCCCCAAAATTATTGAGTGGGTAAGGCGAGGATTAACTGTCGCCTGTCCTCTAAATTTCTCCCCTCAAAACAGAATGTGGACCGACACTAAAGGGTAGTTGTGAACATCCCCGTGCACACACAACACCTTCACCAATTGTGCTCTTCCCAATGCCTCGTCTTGCACCAGGCTTTGGTGGATTGAGGTCTGATTACAGCCGTAGTCCACCAAAGCCTGATACGTATCCCCTTGGATACTCACCGGTACGCAATGCGCTCTGGCCCAATCGAGGGCAGTCTCCGGCACGTCGGGGATCCGGACCACCACACCCACCTCCATCGCCGAGCACTGATGCTGGAGGTGCCCCGGTTCCCTGCAGCGCCAGCATACCGGCCCAGGCTCTCTCTCTGCACCGGTGTTCCGGAGATCACTCACCTGAGGGGGGGAAGACACAGACATGGAAGTAGGAAATGGTAGGACACCGCGGGTGCGGCGGGCCGGCTGGGGTGGAGCCGGCCCCTGCCTCCGCGGTGGGGGAATGGGGCGAGGGTGAGGAACAGAAGGGGGGACAGAGAGGAGAGGGGAGAAGGGGAGACACGCTGTCCTGCCGTCAGAACGGCCGCCATATGGTCCTCCACCAGCTCGATGGCCTGATCCAGCGACACCAGGCAATGGCACTGGACCCACTCCGCGGTTCCTTCTGGAAGTCAGGCGATTGATTGCTCCAGTGCCACCAGATCAATGATTCCCTCGGCGTCACGGTTGTCGGCCCTCAGCCACCGCCAGCAGGCATCCCGGAGTTGCTGGCCAAATGCGAACATCAGGCCGACCTCCTCCAGGCGCAGCACACGGAAGTGCTGCCTCTGCTGCTCCGGGATGCGACCCACGCGCTGGAGGACGGCCCTGCAGAGTTCCGCGTAGACCAGCTGGCTGTGGGCAGGGAGCTGTAGCGCGGCCAGCTGCGCCTTGCCCATTAGCAGAGGGAGGAGGCGCACCACTCGCTATTCCACTGGCCAACCCCACGCCTTGGCTGCCTGCTTGAAAAGAGAGAGGAAGGCTTCAGGGTCATCCTGCAGACCCATCTTCATTAGGGTGAGGTGGGGAGGGTCCACGGTAGTGGTGATCGGGGCCCCCGCCGATGCGAGCAGGTGCAGGAATGCTTGGCGATCTTCCTGTTGCGCCAGCACCAGGGCTTCAAAGCGTTGTTCTTGCTCCTTCCGGAGGGCGATCAGCGCCTGGTGCTGGCTCTGTTGGGCCATGGCAAGGGCATGGACCAGGTCCTGGAAGGGGGAGGACTCCATGTGGCCGTTCCCTTCTGCACTTTCCTGGGTTTCAGCACCACTGTCGTATTGGACCAGGTGGGTGGAGCACAGAAGCACGGCAGGCCAGAGCTGAGTTCTCAATGAACTATTTATTGTTAGCTTTTCAGCCTTTTATCACTTCCCAGCCCCGCACGCATGTGCACACACACACACACACACACACACACACACACACACACACACACACACACGTGTTCTGGTTGGGGAGAGCTCCCTTTCTCTGCATTCCTCTCCTTTTAAAGGGCACGGTCACTTACCTTCCCTGACTCCACCCTCCATTCACAGACCGATGCTTGGCCACGCCCCCGCTGCCACACTGGGTAAACTGGGATGTATGGATGCTGTCATCCCCCCACTTTCTCTTGCTCGCTCAGGTTTGTTGATGGTGTAGTGGCTGGCTGCTTTATGGCCCAGGGCTACCTCATGTCTGTGTTACCTTTTGGCTCTCCCCTTTTTGTTATGCTGTTATAGTTAGTCTTGCCAGAGTCCCTGCTTGCACTCAGCGCAAAACATATACTGTTCTTACTCATTAGGTGACATTGGGCATACCTAACAACCTGTGTTTCTCTATCTCTCTTCATCCCCCCTTCACTCTGTCTGTCCCTCTGAGTTACACATGGTTTTCCCCAAAGTGTTTGAGCGTATCAGGCCTGATACGCTTGCTCTGCCTGCCAATATGCTTAGTCGCTTTCGTTAAAATCCGATACGCTTAGATTTATACCGATACATTAAAATTTCCTACCCACAAGTAACTAGATACATAGGAGAGCAAATAACAGATCCATTTACATACTGATTGATATTTGTGTTAAACAAGCAGTCTTTTTTTCCAATGTTTGTGTTGATTCTGTCAAAGTAATATGTCTGAGTGGTATGATGTAAACAAACTGTAATCTGTTGGCTATGTCAAGATCACATGTTCAAACTGTCCAATAAAAATATGGAAAGAAAACATCAAACATTCCGGAAGTTTCCGATTCATTATAAGCGATCTCACTGGCTGCCGATGTTATACCCCACCAGATGGACAAAGCCGACTGACTTTAATAAGCTAGGAGAAGACTCGCTGCACAATTTGATCCACATCAGCATGGATGACAGTGAGATGGACTATGAGGGGGCTGCCCAACATTGGGCCAAGCAAAAGCCAAGGAAAATTAATCTGCTTTAAAGGAGTAGAAAACTTAATTCATTAGTTTGGGTTTGCAGAAAGATTACGTACTGTAACAGTTCGCTATGCATGGGTGGAGCACAGAGGATGGCAGGACAGAGATCAAGTTCGAAATAGGGCTTTATTGTCACACTTTTCAGTGAACAATCTTTCATTGACAACACACACACAACCAGCATCTAGTCCGGGGGTGAGCTCCTCTGCTCTCTGCTCTCCCTCCTTAAGTAGGGCGCGGTCACTGGGAAGACACAAACACAGGTTAATTGCTCTCAGGTGTAGTGATTCTGCCACTTACCTTCCCTGACTCCGCCCTCCTGTCACAGACTGTTGCTTGACCACGCCCCCACTGCCACATACCCCCACCACCCGACTCAGGCCAGGCAGCCGTCCGGTCTGCAGCCGACCTCCCCCCCCCCTTGACGGGAGAGGAAGTCCGCCACGACCATCTGCGCCCCCAGCCTGTGGACCAACTTGAAATTAAAGGGTTGGAGTGCCAGATACCAACAGGTGATCCGCGCGTTGGCATCCTTCATGCGGTGGAGCCACTGGAGGGGCGCGTGGTCCAAACAGAGGGTGAAAGGGCGCCTCAGCAGGTAGTACCAGAGGGCAAGGACCGCCCACTTGATGGCCAGACATTCTTTCTCTATGGTGCTGTAGCGCCCCTCACACACCGACAGCTTCCTGCTGATGTACAGGATGGGGCGGTCCTCCCCCTCCACCTCCTGGGACAAAACCGCCCCCAGCCCTCTGTCCGACGCATCGGTCTGCAACATAAAGGGGAGAGAAAAGTCAGGGGAGTGTAAAAGTGGCCCCCCACACAGTGCAGCCTTTACCTCAGAAAAAGCCCGCTGGCATTGCTCCATCCACTGGACCGGATCTGGTGCCCCCTTTTTAGTGAGATCAGTCAGCGGGCTGGTGACGTCCGAATAATTAGGTATAAACCTACCATAATAGCCAGCCCCAGGAACTGTCTCACCCCCTTTTTGGTCTTGGGCCTTGGGCAGGCCGCAACTGCTGCGGTCTTGTTAATTTGGGGACGCACCTGCCTGTTGCCCAAGTGGAAGCCCAGATACCGTACTTCCACCCGCCCAATCGTACACTTCTTCGGGTTGGCTGTGAGACCCGCTCGCCTCAGCGACCTAAGGACGGCCCTTAGGTGTTCGAGGTGCCTCGGCCAATCATTACTATAGACGATGATGTTGTCGAGGTAGGCAGCTGCATAGGTGGCGTGGGGGCGGAGGACCCTGTCCATCAGCTGCTGAAACATAGCGGGCACCCCAAACAGCCCAAATGGAAGTGTGACGAATTGGTGTAAACCAAACGGTGTGGAAAAGGCCATTTTCTCTCGGGATAGTGGAGTCAAGGGGATCTGCCAATATCCCATCGTCAAATCCAGTGTCGAATAAAAGCGAGCAGTGCCGAGTCGATCAAGCAACTCATCAATACGAGGCATTAGGTACGCATCGAATTTAGACACCGTGTTGACTTTCCTATAGTCCACACAGAACCGGACCGACCCATCGGCCTTGGGTACCAAGACCACCGGGCTGCTCCAGTCACTGTGGGACTCCTCGATGATGCCCATTTCGAGCATGGCCTCGAATTCTTCCCGAACCATTTTTTTTTTTTGTGTTCGGGCAGTCTGTAAGGGTGGCTATGCACTACCACCCTTGGAGGCATCTCAATGTGGTGCTCTATGAGGTTGATGCGACCGGGCAGGGGCGAGAACATGTCCGAAAACTCAGTCTGCAACTGGGTGACCTCCGTGAGTTGGGTCGGAGAGAGGTGGTCTCCACAGGGGACCGGAGAGGTACGTGATGCCAATGCCCCTTTTTGAACCTCCAGCCCCAGCTCCGCCTTCTCCGGAACCACAGACACCAATGCCACGGGGACCTCCTCATTCCAGAGTTTAAGGAGATTGAGGTGGTAAATCTGTAGCGCCCCACCCCTGTCCATTCACCTCATCTCATAGTCGACGTCCCCGACTCGCCGTGTGACCTCAAAGGGTCCTAGCCACTTGGCGATCAATTTGGAGCTCGATGTGGGCAACAGTACGAGTACCTTATCTCCCGGTGTGAACTCCCTAAGGCGCATACCCTTGTTGTACAGGCGGGCTTGCCGTTCTTGGGCCTGCCGCAAATTCTCCTGGGTTAGGTGGGTGAGTGTGTGGAGTTTTGTGTGCAGGTCCATAACATATTGAATTTCGCTTTTACTTTGTGAAGGTCCCTCCTCCCAATTTTCCCGCAGCACGTCTAGAATGCAGCGCGGCTTACACCCATATAATAATTTGAACGGGGAGAACCCCGTGGAGGCTTGGGGGACCTCTCACACTGAAAACAACAAGGGCTCGAGCCACTTATCCCAATTACGGGCATCCTCACTTACAAATTTTTTAATGATATTTTTGAGGGTGCGATTGAACCGTTCCACTAAACTGTCCGTTTGTGGGTGATACACGCTGGTGCGGATCGGCTTAATTCCCAATAACCCATACAGTTCGCGTAGTATCCGTGACATAAACGTGGTGCCTTGATCAGTCAGAATCTCTTTCGGGATTCCAACTCGGGAGATGACGCGGAAGAGTGCCTCCACAATACTGCGTGCTGAGATATTACGCAGGGGCACTGCTTCCGGGTATCGCGTTGCATAGTCCACCAGAACTAATATAAAGCGGTACCCTCGTGCTGACCGATCTAATGGCCAGACGAGATCCATCCCAATTCTTTCAAACGGGGTCTCGATTAATGGTAGAGGGCGCAAAGGCGCTTTTGGAATGGCCACTGGATTTACTAACTGGCATTCGCGGCACGCCGTACACCACCTACGAACATCGCCGTGAATCCCCGGCCACTAGAATCGGGCCATTATTTGGGCTAGTGTCTTATCCTGCCCTAAGTGTCCAGCCATGGGATTAAAGTGAGCCGCCGGGAATACCAATTCCCGGTGGCTCTTTTCGGAATTAAAAGCTGCGTGACTCGCTCTTTAGTTTGAGTGTCCTGTGTCACTCGGTATAACCTATCCTTCATAATCGCGAAGTAGGGGAAGGACGGGGTGGCGTTCGGCTGGAGCGTTTGACCATCGATTACTCTCACTTGGTCAAACGCATGCTGCAGAGTTTCGTCTCACGACTGCTCTAATGGGAAATCGGCGAGGGATTCCCCAACAGAGAGAGGAGGGGCCGGCGGCTCCTCACTCCGACGCAGAGATGACGTAGACGGCTCAGTGACAGCTGCTCCTGCCAAAGCGACACCGGGACCTCGCCCTGATAAATGGCAGGACCCACTCTTTACTAAGTGTGTCATTAAATCCTGAAATCCCGGCCAATCAGTCCCCAAAATCAAAGAGTGGGTAAGGCGAGGATTAACCGCCGCCTTCACTATAACTTTTTCCCCTCAGAAAAAAATGTGGACCAACACCAAAGGGTAGCTGTGAACGTCCCCGTGCACACACAACACCTTCACCCCCTGTGCTCCCCCCAATGCCTCATTTTGCACCAGGCTTTGGTGAATTGAGGTCTGATTACAACCAGAATCCACCAATGCCTGATATGTATCCCCTTGGATACTCACCGGTATGCGATACGCTCCGGCGCGATCGAGGGTGGCCTCTGGCACGTCGGTGATCCGAACCACCGCACCCACCTCCATCGCCATGCACTGCTGTTGAAGGTGGCCCGGCTCCCTGCAGCGCCAGCAAACCAGCCCGGGCTTCCCCTCTGCACCAGTGTTCTGGGGCTCACTCACCTGAGAGGGGGGAGAGACAGACACAGAAGGGAGAAACGGGAGGGCACCATGGGTGCAGCGGGCTGGCTGGGGTGGTGCCGGCCCCTGCCTCTGCGGTGGGGGAATGGGGTGAGGACGGGACACAGGAGGAGAGAGAGAGAGAGAGAGAGAGAGAGAAGAGGAGAGAAGAGAAGATGCCGTCTGCTGTCCTGCCGCCGGAACAGCCGCCAAATGGTCCTCCGCCAGCTCGACTGCCTGATCCAGCGACGCCGGGCGGTGGCACTGGACCCACTCCGCAGTTCCTACTGGCAAGCGAGCGATGAATTGCTCCAGCACCACCTGGTCGATGATCCCCTCGGCTTCGCGGTTGTCGGCCCTCAGCCACCGCCAGCAGGCGTCCCGGAGCTGCTGGCCAAATGCGAATGGCCGGCCTACTTCCTCCAAGCACAAGGCACGGAAGCGCTGGCACTGCTGCTCCGGGGTGCGCCCCACGCGCTGGAGGACGGCCTGGCGGAGGTCCCCGTAGGCCAGCCGGCGGTCGGCGGGGAGCTGTAGTGCAGCCAGCTGCGCCTCTCCCATTAGCAGGGGGAGGAGGCAAGCCGTGCGCTGCTCCATCGGCCACCCCGAGGCCTCTGCGAATTGCTCAAAGACTGTGATAAAAGCCTCGGGGTCATCCTGTGGACCCATCTTGGTTAAGGTGAGGGGGGACGGGCCCGCGGTGGGAGCGCTGGTGGACCCCGCCGACGCGAGGAGTTGCCGGAACACCTCCCGGTCTTCCTGCTGGGCCAGCACCAGGGCCTCGAAGCACCGTTCTTGTTCCTTGCGGAGGGTGACTAGCACCTGGTGCTGGCTTTGCTGGGCCTTGGCGAGGGTGTGGACCAGATCAGCAAATGGGGAGGACTCCATGGGGCTGATCGGCTACTGTGCTCCACTATTCCCGGGTTTCGGCACCACTGTGACAGTTCGCTATGCGTGGGTGGAGCACAGAGGACGGCAGGACAGAGATCAGGTTCGAAATAGGGCTTTATTGTCACACTTTTCAGTGAACAATCTTTCATTGACCACACACACACAACCAGCGTCTAGTCCGGGGGTGAGCTCCTCTGCTCTCTGCTCTCCCTCCTTAAGTAGGGCGCGGTCACTGGGAAGACACACAAACACAGGTTAATTGCTCTCAGGTGTAGTGATTCTGCCACTTACCTTCCCTGACTACGCCCTCCTGTCACAGACCGGCGCTTGACCATGCCCCCGCTGCCACATGTACTTATAAACACTCTCACGAAGTGAAGTTGTCCAAATGTGTCAAATACAGCAAAATTTCAAAAAATAATCATAAGCATGGGCGGCACGGTGGTGTAGTGGTTAGCGCTGTCACCTCACAGCAAGAAGGTCCTGGGTTTGAGCCCCGGGGCCAGCGAGGGCCTTTCTGTGTGGAGTTTGCATGTTCTCCCCGTGTCCGCGTGGGTTTCCTCCGGGTGCTCCGGTTTCCCCCACGGTCCAAAAACATGCAGGTTAGGTTAACTGGTGACTCTAAATTGACTGTAGGTGTGAGTGTGAATGGTTGTCTATGTGTCAGCCCTGTGATGACCTGGTGACTTGTCCAGGGTGTACCCCGCCTTTCGCCCATAGTCAGCTGGGATAGGCTCCAGCTTGCCTGCGACCCTGTAGAAGGATAAAGCGGCTAGAGATAATGAGATGAGATGAGATCATAAGCATTTTTGGCAGTGTGATGTCCCTGGGATCCATTTAACAAAAGAAGGCTCCAGATTATTCTTTTGTTAAAGGCTCACAGTGACATCACACTGCCAAATATGCTTCTCATTATTATTCAAAATTATGCTACATTATGACACTTATTAACACAATCTCTTCATGAATGTTTTTATAAATACATAATCTTTCTGCAAACTGAAATGTATGAATTAAGTTTTCTTTTCCTTTAAATATGTTTTAATCTTAATCTAGTCCATTTAATAAAGTGCCAAAATTTAAACTTTATAATATGCAGTTGCCTTACTTTTCTTTACAGTGCATCTTAGTTATACATATATTATGGTAATTGCATCAGAAACATTCTAAATCATGACAGTTATAGTAATACAGCAACTTATTTTAAGGTGGCAGCTCTTAGGTTCAGATCCCTTTGTGATCAATAGGAGGTCATGATGATCGATTCTCTTCATTGGATTGCATAAGATGGAGTAAACCACTGTTCATATTTTCATGCACATTTTTGTTACAACACTACTTGATCATAGATAATTAAGTGCAAGGTATCCCCGTAGATTTTCAAATCTATCATATACCTAAATAATCTATAACGAAACAGTTTAATTTGCATGTTGAACTTTAAGGTGAAATTTCAAATGTGTATACATTAATACTATTTAGGTCATAAATAATTGAAGCACTGTTAAAATCTATCCTATAATCATGTAGCTAAAACCTCTCAGAGACCCTGAAAATGCACCTGAGAGCATCTATTTTCAAAAAATTTTCCAGGGGGGGCATGCCCCCGGACCCCCCTAGTTTCACTTCGCGCCATTGGCACTCAATTGTCTGTGTTTTATTATGCCAGAATTTAGGGCTTTACTTTTTTTCTGGGGAAAACACTGGTTGCATGTCAATCCTGAGACCGAGATGCTGACCTCTTCTGCTCCTCAGATCTGCCTGATACATCCTGATGCTCTATGTCTGGCTGAAGTTTCATCACATTGCTCCTATGGAGGACAGCTCCTTATGGACAGTGAAAAGTCGCACTTGGAAGTTGGCTCTGGACACTTACAGTAATACATTTATGGCTGAGGATTTCAGTTGACTTGCTAACTTTAGGACTACAGTTGTCATGAACAGTTTTGCATTCAAGTTTCCATCAATGAACAGTTAATAACTTCAACAAAACGGATTTCATGTTAAAAAAACTATAATCAAGTCAAGTCAAGTTTGTTTGTACAGCGCTTTTAACAATAGACATTGTCCCAAAGCAGCTTTAATGACCCAAGACATGAGCCAATTTTATCCCTAATCTATCCCCAATTAGCAAGCCCATGGTGACAGTGGCAAGGAAAAACTCTCCCAGATGACACGAGGAAGAAACCTCGAGAGGAACCAGACCCAAAAGGGAACCAATCCTCACCTGGACAACAACAGACAACATGACTATAACATTAATAGTTTTAACATGAAGTCAGCTTCGTTGATGTTATAACTCTTCATTAACTGAAACTTGAGTGCAAAACTGCTCATGACAACCGCAGTCCCAAAGTTAGCAAGCCGTCTGTAGTCCTCAGCTACAAAAGCATTACTGTAAGTGTCCAGAGTGTCTTCCAAGTGTGACTTTCAACTGTCCATATGGGGCCGTCCTCCACAGGAGCGATGTGATGAGACTCCAACAAGACATAGGGCATCAGGATGGATCAGGCAGGTCTGAGGAGCAGAAGAGGTCAGCACCTTGATCCCAGGATTGACATGTAACTCAGAGGGACAGATTGGGGGGGGGGGAGAGAGAGAGAAAACACAGGTTGTTAGGTATGCCCAATGTCACCTGAATAAGTAGGTACAGTATACATTTTGCGCTGAGTACAAGCAAGAACTCCAGTAAAACTAACTATGACAGCATAACTAACAGGAGAGAGCCAGAAGGTAAGACAGGCATGAGGGAGCGCCGGGACATAAAGCAGCCAGCCACTACACCATCAACAAACTCGAGTGAGCAAGCAAGTGGGGGACTGACAGCATCCATACATCCCAGTTTACCAAAACACTCTATGTCTGAGGACCCTCCAGATCTACACCTTTACCTCATAAACACCATTAACAAAAGGCTTGACAAAACAGATATGTTTTCAGCCTAGACTTAAATGCTGAGACTGTGACTGATTCCCGAACACTACTTGGAAGGCTGTTCCATAACTGAGGGGCTTTGTAAGAAAAGGCTCTGCCCCCGATGTAGCATTGACTATATGAGGTACCAGCAGACAGACTGTACCTTTTGATCTAAGTAGGCGTGGAGGGCCATAAAGGACCAGAAGTTCGCTCAGGTACTGTGGTCTGAGACTATTCAGTGCTTTGAAGGTCAATAGTAGTATTTTATAATCAGTACAAAATTTGATTGTGAGCCAATGCAGTGTGGATAAGACAGGGGTGATATCGTTGTATTTTCTTGTTCTAGTAAGGACTCTTGCTGCTACATTTTGAACTAACTGGAGCTTGTTTATGCACTTAGTGGAACATCCAGACAGTAAGGCATTACAATAATCCAACCTGGAGGTAACAAAAGCATGACCTAGTTTTTCTGCATCATGTAGTGGCATTAAATTTCTTATCTTATCTGAGATGAAAGAAAGCTATCCGGGTAATGTTATCAATGTGAGTTTCAAATGAAAGACTGGGGTCAATAATCACCCCGAGGTCTTTTACTGCTGCACATGAAGAAACAGAAAGGCCATCCAGAGTTACTATGTAATCAGAAAACTTACTTCTACCTGCAAGTGGTCCTAGTACTTCATTCTTGACAGAGTTAAGCAGAAGGAAGTTAAAAAGCATCCAGTGTCTAATGTCCTTTACATATTCCTCAATTCTATGAAGCTGGTGTGTCTCATCTGGTCTTGCAGAAACATACAACTGTGTGTCATCAGCATAACAGTGGAAACTAATATCATGTTTATGAATAATATCACCCAGAGGTAACATATATAAATAAAAAAACAGTGGACCCAAGACAGAAGCTTGGGGAACACCAAACTATACCTCAGTATGTCTAGAAACATCACCATTTACATCAACATACTGATAGCGATCAGTTAAATAAGACCTGAGCCAGGAGAGGGCCGTTCCCTTAACTCCCACATTTTCTAGTCTATCCAGAAGAATGGAATGATCAGTGGTATCAAATGCTGCACTAAGGTCAAGCAACACAAGCAGCAAGACACAGCCCTGATCAGACGCCAACAGTAGGTCATTTCCTACTTTAACCAGAGCTGTCTCTGTGCTATGATGAGGTCTAAATCCTGACTGATACATTTCATGGATGTTATTCCTATGTAAATATAAGCATAACTGCTGTGCCACAGCTTTTTCAAGGATCTTGGAGATAAAGGGGAGGTTTGATATCGGCTGATAATTGGACAGCTGGCAGGGATTAAGGTCAGGTTTTTTAATCAGGGGTTTGATAACTGCTAGTTTAAAGGATTTGGGTACATAGCCGATCCTAAGAGAAGAATTTATTATTTTTAGAAGTGGTTCAATTCCTCCAGGTATTATCTGTTTGAATAGACGTGTCAGTAAGGGATCTAGTACACAAGTTGAGGCTTTTGATGTGGAGATTAATGAAAGTAATTCAATTTCTCTAAGGGGAGTAAAACATTCTAATTGCTGATCTGATACAGTTATATTGTTAACTACAGGGTCACTTACATTGTCTGACCTTAAATTAGTAGTTTGAGTTTTTTGTGGGCGGCATGGTGGTGTAGTGGTTAGCGCTGTCGCCTCACAGCAAGAAGGTCCTGGGTTCAAGCCCCATGGCCGGTGAGGGCCTTTCTGTGCGGAGTTTGCATGTTCTCCCCGTGTCCGCGTGGGTTTCCTCCGGGTGCTCCGGTTTCCCTCACAGTCCAAAGACATGCAGGTTAGGTTAACTGGTGACTCTAAATCAGGGGTGGGCAATTATTTTTTCCATGGGGCCACATGAGAAACAGAAAATGTAGTGGAGGGCCGGACCAAAAGGCTGAACTAAATTCTGCATAATATTAATTGTATTTCTTTATATAAAGCAATAAATAACATTGTTTTTACAAGCTGCTAAGACTGGTAAGAGTATGGAAAAAATGAGGTTGCCTTACAAAAAATGTCATTTATTCAATCAAATTTCCCAAAACAATGGTTAACAAAATGTGAACGTTTGTACCATTTTTTTCAGTCACATTCACCCCAAAACACAATAAAGACATCACAATATTGTCTTTCTATTCCAAATATCAAGCAAGATACATCATATTATAATAATGATGCCCACATTTGTAGTTTAATCACCTCATTTGGTGCTTTTCGCCGGAGATCGGCTCCGGTGCCTGCTGGTGACGTCACACTGTGTGATTGGCTGGACCGTTTGAAGGATGACGTACAAGTTTGTGGTTGGTCTGGACAAATTACGGAAGTAGTTATCGCGGGATTAGGTTTCGTGGGATTTCATGTCATGTTCATGTCACGCGCATTGCGTTTTTGTTGAACACAACTTCAAAATAAAAGCAATGCACATTCAGTCCATGCATGAGGTAAAATTAGAAAATATGTTTATTTTATAATTTCTCATTAACCTTACGCGGGCCGGTCAGAATGAACCAAAGGGCCGGATGCGGCCCGCGGGCCGTAAAATGCCCAGGTCTGCTCTAAATTGACCGTAGGTGTGAATGTGAGTGTGAATGGTTGTCTGTGTCTATGTGTCAGCCCTGTGATGACCTGGCAACTTGTCCAGGGTGTACCCTGCCTTTTGCCCGTAGTCAGCTGGGATAGGCTCCAGCTTGCCTGTGACCCTGTAGAACAGGATAAAGCGGCTAGAGATAATGAGATGAGATGAGATGAGATGAGATGAGTTTTTTGTCGGACATTCTCAATTTTGTCATTATAAAAATTCATGAAGTCATTGCTACTACATACTGCAGGTGTGCATGTGTTTATAGTGGACTTATTCCTGGTTAATTTTGTGACAGTATTAAATAGGAATCTAGGATTATTTTTGTTAGCTTCTATTAAGGAGGAGAGGTATGTTGATCTAGCAGAACTAAGAGCTTTTCTATACATCGGGAAGCCCTCCTTCCATGCTAATTTGAACACTACCAATTTTGTTTGATGCCATTTACATTCCAATTTTTGAGTAGTCTGTTTTAAAGTGCAAGTGTCATCATTATACCAAGGTGCTATTTTTTTCTCTCTGATCATTTTCCTTTTAAGAGGAGCTACATTATCTAAAGTATAGCGGAACGTTGACTTGAAGCATTCAGTTGCCTGATCAAGTTCTGCAGGGGCTGACAGTGACCCAATCAAAGTTGATAACTCTGGGAGATCATTTATAAAGCTCTGTGCAGTAATTGACGTGAATGTACGTTTAATACAGTAGCATGGTGAGGTGCATATATTATTACTCAGACATATTTTGAATGAGATGAGATAATCATCTGAGATAACTTCAGACTGTGGAAGTGTGACTATATTTTCTATGTTTAACCCAAATGTTCGTATTAGATTGAGGGTGTGACCACCATTATGGGTCGGTCCTATGACACTCTGATTAACCCCTACTGAATTTAAAATGGACACAAACGCTGTTTTCAAAGGGTTTTCTGGGTTATTGAAGTGAATATTAAAATCTCCAATAACTAAAGCTTTGTCTAAGGAAATAACCAGGTCTGAGATAAAATCTGCAAATTCAGAAAGAAACTCAGAATATGGCCCTGAGGACCTGTAAATAATACCGTAAGTAACGGAATTAACTGGGTAGACTTATTTTTCGATGCTACATACATTATATTAGTATGATGAACTTCAAATGTATTACATTTATAACAAGGTTTGTGTGTTAGATCTAGATAATCATTATAAATAACTGCGATGCCGCCTCCTCTGCCAATTAGACGAGACTGGTGTATGTAACTGTATCCAGGAGGACTAGCTTCATTTAATGCTATATATTCATTTGGCTTAATCCAAATTTCAGTTAAACACAGTACATTAAACTCCTTATCAGTAATAAGTTCATTCACCATTAGCACTTTAGATGTAAGAGATCTAATATTTAATAGCCCCACCTTTAGATCAAAGGTGATGGCAGCAGCTGTACCGTCAGTATGATCTAATTTTATATTGATTAGGTTACTGGAACAAACTCTCTGAGTATTTCTACTTTTTTTGTTGAGCTTGGGAAACAGATAGTCTCAGTGTAGTGGACCCTGAGTGACGACTCTGTGCAACTAGCAGACAGTCAGTTTAACCTGTTTGTCTGCTCCCTGGCCTTGGCTCTGGATTGTCACAAATCAACTAGGCCTGTTCTGAGACTTTGACCTATGCTGCAATAAATGAGAGCAGCACCTTCCCGAGTGAGATGGATACCGTCCCAACCTAACAGGCCAGCAGTGCCCTCAAAATTAACCCAATTATCTATCAAGCCCACACTATTTTCAGAGCACCACCTGGAAAACCAGCAGTTCAGCAACCATAACCTGCTGTAAGCTACATCGCCATGTCGCATTGCGATGGGGTCAGAGCATACTACAGCATCGGACATCGCCTTTGCTAATTTAAACACCTCTACAAATTTACTCTTATAGTAACCTCAGACTGATGAAGGTGTATATCATTTGCTCCTGCAAGGATAACTATCTTTGAGAACCTGTGCTTGCCCAAGAACCTAAGATTACCTGCTATGTCTGGCACCCTGGCTTCCAGTATACACCTGACTAAAGCTGCTGGTGTCCCTAAAGGTTGAGCTAATTTCACATGCCATATGATAGAGTCCCCTATAACCAGAGCTTTCAGGTTTCTCAGCGGGTGCATCACTAAGGAGAGGAAACCTGTTCGACACGTGACGCGGAGAGGAGTGGTGCTCCCATGGACGAGCCTCAGCGGTAGTTTTGGCCCTACACTTATGCTGCCGAGTCATCACTCATTCGCCCCACTGTAAGGGCTCTAATGCCAGAGTTGGGGGATTACTAACTCCACCTAGGGCATCCAGACTTTCCTCTCCAGAAACTGCACTGTTCTCATGCTCATTGACCTTCTCTAAAGCCTGGACACGCGCTTCTAGCACTGTAATCTTCTCCGTCAGAGAGCTAACTAATCTGCACTTATCACAAATAAAGCTATCGCTCGCGATGGAGGAAGAGTCCTTTCCTCATGTTACTACTGTGTTTCTTTTTCTTTTATCCCTGTCTTCCTGTCCTGTTCCCCCTCTGTAAGGACAGGTTGATGGTCAATTTCACTGGTACAGTGATAATAAAGGATTCATTCATTCATTCATTCATTCAAGAGTGACTAAACATCCTGCACTCAGCACACTGAACAGGCTGAAGGTGTGCCATGATGAAAAGATTCACATACCTTAATCAAAGATCTGTTGATATTAAAGCAGATCTGATGTGGATGGCCTCCGCTTGTGGTCTTTACACAGGAGGAGAAAAAAGAAAGCTTCTGGTCTTGGCATTCTTCCAAAAAAAAATGAAAAAGGAAAGCGAAAGTAGAATAAAAATGAAGAGGATACTGGAAAATTATTTGTAGAAAAAATAAAAAGATTACTGATTAACGCCAACACTCGCGGAAAAAAGACCCGTCGCAAACAACTCGGAAACCAGGAAGTGCGTAGTACAGAATGTGCATGTGCCAACCCCACCAATCTCAAGCAGCCAATACTGATTTTCCTGGTTTCACAGTTATACTTTGTGACTATGTAGGACAGAGTTATAGAAGCAAGTTATGTATAATCACATTATCTGTTATCACCCAAATGACAATGGGTTCCCTTTTGAGTCTGATTCCTCTCGAGGTTTCTTCCTCATGTTGTCTGAACGAGTTTTTCCTTGCCACCATCACCACAGGCTTGCTCATTGGAGATAAATTAAGGATAAAATTAGTTCATGTTCAAGTCTTAAATTTTAATTTTCTATAAAGCTGCTTTGCAACAATACCTATTGTTAAAAGCGCTATAAAAATAAACTTGACTTGACTTGGATGTGCTGGATCAAGTGCTATTCTGCGTGCTGCTGAATAATGAGTATGGAAGCCATTTTGTTAAAATAAATCAGTGATTAATGTGATAAATATAATGTTAAATCTAATTTATTCGATACGCTCACTGGCCACTTTAACTGGAACTTGTTCTTGATTCTAAGATTCCTGTTCTTGGCTGCAGGAGTGGAACCCAATGTCATCTGCTATTGCATGCTGAGATCCTTTTCTGCTCACCACGGTTGTAAAGAGTGATTATATGAGTTACTATATCCTTCCTGGCAGCTCAAACCAATCTGGCCATTTTCCTCTGACCTCTCTTATCAACAAGGCGTTTGTTTCTCACTCACTCAATGTTTTTTTGTTGTTTTTCACACCATTCTCTAGAAAACTCAAGCTACTGTTGTGTGTGAAAACCCCAGGAGATCAACAGTTTCTGAAATACTCAAACCAGTCCATCTGGCTGAAACCAACACCCATGCCACAGTCAAAGTCACACTTTGAGATCACAATGTTTGCCATTCTGATGTTTGAAGTGAACATTAACTGAAGCTCTTGATTTGTATCTGCATGATTTGATGCCTTGTGCTGCTGTCAAGGGATTGGCTTATTAGAGAACTGTATAAAACAGATGTGAACATGGGGGCGTTCCTAATAAAGTGGCCAGTGAGTGTGTAAATCCTCTGTTAGTTGTAGGTGAATTAGTTTTATTTCTGGACAGAGTTTTCTTTGTGAAATTTGTGTTTCTCTCTCAGTTACTTAAAAAAGAATGCCCTTTGACGGCTGGTCTTTTCAGTATTTCATCAAATTGCAGTTGAATAGTAAGTAAGGCCCATTCCTGTCTAAACCGCATAGTGTTGTAGGCACCTATCAAAAAGTCAATCCCAGGTCCAACAGCTTAATTTCACTAAATTGGCACTTTTATCAAAATTCCTGGAGAAAACTTTCTCCGCTTTCTTTTCTCTTACATGAAAATATCACCTAGCCTGGACAGAAATGTTCATTTTGAGACACTTGTCCATACTGTTTCTTTTTTGAAGTGGTGTTCATTCTCAGTGGTTTTCTGAGATCTTCAGGACACTTCTTCATGGTTTCAGGGCTTCTGCCTTTTTATGGTCTTCTTATCTTCAAGAAAAAGAAAAAAGGTATAAGAGAAGGCACTATATTTCTGGGTTGTCCATCTATTCATCTGTCCAACTGTGTGTTCATCTGAGATTCTCTTTCCTGCAATATCAAAAGAACAATTAGTTGAACATTTGTAGGATTTATCTGGAGTTTTGGAATACTGGAATTGATCCAAACAGAATTTCCTTCAGTTGCTTGCTTCTTGTCTTGAATTATACCGTAAATCCTCTAATATAGGCCGGGGCCTTTATTTCACTCAAGTGCATCTTGGTCCAGGCCATTATTGGAAGGAGGCCAGAATTAGAGGCAGGCCTCTATTTCTATTTGAGCAAAACAGGCTACCAGTGGAATGAATAAAAACGAGATTGTGTCTATTTGAACCTATAAAATAGGTTCATTTATTGAAAAAGTACAGTTACCATAACGGTATACAGAACATTATCAACAAATACCGGTAATTCAGACATCCTTTCCAGCAGCTGCAATTTTTCTGCACGGCAATACGAAAAAAAAAGACAACACAGGCTGCAATCTTGGCCAAACCGACTTGCAAAACAAAGTTTTGAAAAAATGGGATAAAAAGTTAACGGAAACTGTTCTGCCATCACAGCGACATTTTATTTGACGTAGGCTAAGTGGAAGTACCGGTATCAAATATCTCAGGGAAATTCAGAACAACGAAGGCCAACGAATGTAAATTCTGTAATTTTAACGATGTTCACCATAAAGCAAACGTAGTGCATTGTAAACACTTTTCCATGGTGATAATTATTGATTCATAACAAAAGGCAACTTACAGGTTTAGACACCTTGCCGCTCACTGAAAAAAATCCTCAAATTCTGTTTAATCCTCCTCCACACTTTCCTCCTCCTCTTCATCTCTCTCTGTAATCTCCTCATCACTCGCGCCAGTCTCTACAACAAGTTCATTATTGTACAGTTCTTCTTCGTCCTCCTCATGTTCTGCTGCCTGTCTGTTCTCTTCCTCGCACAGATGGGCAGCAGTCAGGGCCTGTCGTCCAGCAGCGCAGGGCTGTAAAGAACGATACATTAATTTATTTTGGCTGTTATTGCAAGTCACAGACAGGCTAACTCACGAATGCGATAGTGATAGAAGTGAGTGCTAATTTCAACATACCTGTCCCTCTCGGAAGCACAGTATGAGGCCGTCCTCACTCCCGTCGGGTTTCACAGACTGCCCACACACTTTGAAGGACTTGATGATCAGGTCCTTGTCCAACTTGTCCCAAGCAACGAGAACCCAGTCCAAAAGCAGACGGTGAGATGGTGCTTTTAGGTTCCCTCCACTTGTGTATTGCTTGTCTGTATCCCCAGCCAACCACTCATCATAAGAAGCATGTAGGCTTGCTTTGAATGGCTTGTTCCACATGACATCGGGGGCTTGCACATAGTTAGTGCAGCCTCCAGGGATCACCGCGGTTGTGATGTTATAGGGCCGCAATTCCTGTTTGGTAGAGGTGCTGATGTGACAGCGGTAGGCATCCCACACCAGCAGGCGCGGGCGAAAGATGAATTTGCCTACCACTGACCTGAGCCATGCTGTGGTCAAGTCGTCATTCATCCAGCCATTGGCAGATGTGGCGATGACTGCTCTTGAGATCTCTTGCTGCATTGCCTTCACTTCACAGATGCCCCCCCGGAAGATGACAAAAGGCTTGAGTTTAGTGCCATCAGCCTTGGCAGCAAGGACAACAGTGAGGTGGCTTTTCTCGTGGCCTGTTGTTTTCAGCGCAACGCTCTTCGTCCCTCTTACGTCAATGGTACTGGGCGACACCATGTCAAACCACACGGCAGTCTCATCCATAGCAATTATGTCCTTCTCTGAAATTCTTTTCGAGACGACAGTCTTGCTCACGTAGTCGACGAATGAGACAAGTTTCTCTGTGAGGAGATCTGGGTCCTTCTGAGCCATTGTGGTGCGACGTCGCAATGCGAAGCCATTTCGGTTTAAAAACTTTTCCAGCCAACCCCTGCTAGCCCGAAATCGTGCACCGCGATCACTCACTGTAGGGTAGATTTCCAGAGCCTTGTTTCGGATCATTGCTCTCGACACTCGGTTATGATTGTCCCTCATTGAATGGATCCACTCAGAGAGTTTTGTGTCCAACTCCTTGCTAACCTTTTTTCTCCCTCCTCCTGGCAGTCTTGCTCTCTTTTTGTTTGCTGCGGCTAGATCCATTTTCTGCTTTTTCCAGTATCTTATTCTTTTCGGGTCAATGTTAAAATGTTTAGCAGCTTGCTCCCCAGAGTGCTCTGCAGCATATTCCAGCACGTTCTCCTTGAACTTTATGTCAAATTTTCGTCTCTTCGCTGCCATGGTAAACACCGTTAGCCTACTGGTGACTGAAAACTGAAGTCTCACGTTCGAGTCAAGTTGATGCTTGGTTGCCTGGTTACCACCAGACCTACCGGTAATCACAATCAGGGGCGCCTGCAGGGTTGAACTGTAAGGTACGCACTAGCGGTGTAATCCCCCCCCCAAAAAAAAAAAACGCTTGCGTGCTGCAGTTTCTATGAAGAGTCAATCTATAGGCTTATACACAAAACAACAATAGAACTTTAACTTGAAATTGAACAATAGCCTTCCATGAACACAGGCTGATATTTGAACAACATATGTGAACTACACATGACAATAAACAATAAACTCTTTATAGCCTCGATTAGAATCTAGTGAACTTGCTCAGCACTACCACACGCACGACTCTGACACACACTGTAGCGCAACGTGGGGTACATAGACTCGTTGAAAAACTCCTCGGGTATTTTCTGAGTTTACCGAAAATCAGAGTAGAAGGAGCCACCCACCCTCTGTCTGGTTTGAAGCGGTTCTGTAGGACATTGAGCTTTACAGAGTCCGGTGCACATTTTAAGGCATCTGGTTGAAGTTTACCTATGTCTGATAAATCTGATGTCAGTGATAGCGGGCTGACTCGTGGCTCATTAGTAAAGCTATCTGATGGCTCATTTGTCAGCAAGGTGGAGCAACCATCAAGGGACATGGGGAGATGTAGGTGTTCTTATATGAAATTCACTGGATGTATGGCTAGTTTCAAACTCAGAGGTAGATGAAGGCAATTCCGTCAAAGGAACTGAGCTAGCATCCAGCTGCAGCATACTGCTGCTAGGTTGCGGAGGAGTGGAAGCTGCCAGTGCCGTGTTACTAGCTGATACTGGAGAGGACTGGCAAGCAGATGACACCCCTGGATCACTGCTTTTGGACTTTTTCGTAAAAGTCTGAAACAAGCTCGTTTGTTTCAGGGTTCGTTTACTCATTTTTGACTCGCTTCTCAATAAATTCTCGCACAAGCTCTGACTACTGACGATTGTCTGTCTCCGTTTCTCAAAACTGGAGAGAATCTCAGTGGTGCAAGAAAAGTATATCTGCATTGACCAATGAGCTTTCTTGGTCACGCACACCCCACCCACTCCTGAAGCACACAAATGCGCCGGCACACACACGTCTCTCTCTCTCTCTCTCTCTTTCTCAAATTATGTTGCATTGCCAAAGCATTCAGGTAACAATTATAATTAAAAAAAAAATCTCTCTCCCCAAGGTACGCCTAGTGCGTACGGCCATATGCCTGGCGGCGCCACTGATCACAATTGTCTTTCAGATCGGAACGATTGTGTAAGGCCACTATGATCTCAGAAACATCGTTGGTTATAGCCCCGGCCTGTATTAGAGTCCGGCCATTATTTATCTCCTCCGACAGCGAGACCGGCCAATATTAGAGTCCCGGCCAGTGATGGAATACAGGCCAGTATTAGAGGATTTACTGTATTTAAAGAGTATTTCAGGTGTATGTGTTAGTAACAAGAAGCACTCATCTGGTTGGCAATGAAGGCATCCCACACTCAAAAAAAAACAACATGGGTGTCTGTTACATGAACCTAAGTCTAACATGTAACGGTTGACATTTAGGTCACTCAACAAAATTGTTTCTGGCTAAGTTAATGCATTTTACTTGGGTGGAAATACTTTCCATAATTTTATTATGTTCACTGAGCAAGTTATTTGCAAGTTATTTTTTTGAGTGCAAGTTCTGCTTGTTGATTTGACATCTTTAGTCCTAAATCATACCTTCTGAAGCAGCTCCATTCAGTTCATAATTGATTTAAGGATGCGTAGTCATGCTTCCCTCTCTTTCTGCCTTGTTTGCTCTGATTCTCAGTACATAAGAGTGTGTCAGTCAGTGTTGTCTTGTCTGAAGTCAGTTGAAAACTCACCTCCTGCCTGTCACTGGAAGGAGGTGTGATATCTCCACTCCACTCACTCCACCGACTTCATATTAAATAGAGAATTGATTTTTAGTTTTTCCTTTTACTTTTTAATTGGTTTATAAAGTGCTACATGACCTGACACTGCTTTAGATTTCTGATCTCCTCAGTCACAAATCCAGTTGTTGGCCTCTTTGATCCTTAAACCTGTTCCTCCCACAGTTCCCAGTTAACAATTTAGCATGATTGACCTACACCAAGATTGTGGAATAGTTTATCCTTTTACATTAGCCCTTTGCCCTCAGTGACACTATAAAATCCCGTCATAAAAAGCCTGTGTTTTATGAGTCTCCACTAAAGGTATGCAGTGTGCGGAAACAGTGTTTAGTGCCAAATATTTTACTGTGCAAGGATTTTTTTCATTCTTTTTTTAAACAAAACACAACAAAATATTTCTTATTCTATGAACATATAACACCTATATAAGCACTTGTTGTTCCCTGAAATAAACCTATATAATCTTTTATTAAGGCATCAGTTGTCATAAAGGGCTACATACCACCAACATAACCACTTAATGACAATTGACAAACCTTTATAAACATGTAAACAGACTTATTTTAAGAGGTGTTAACTACTGTAAAGACTGAGGTAACACTATTGAGCCGCAGTGTTCATAGGGCTTCATTACACCTATATAAACTCTTTATGACAATTGTTTTAGAGCCACATTAACAATCTGTATATAAAGGCCTATTTTAACAGATGTTAACTGTTACAAAGACAATTTTGGTGGTAACACTTAAGGGCAGTGCTGAAGCATCACCTGTCATGCTGACATTCACTGAGGCCCTGTCCACATGGCAACGGATTCAGGTGACTCCGATACAATTGCTTATCATTTAGGCCTGGCGTCCACACGGCACCGGCGTTTTGGGTGCCCAAAACGCAATCTTTTTGAGAACGGGTTCCAGAGTGGAAAGATCTGGCAACGTTGCCGTTGTGAAGTCGTCTGGATGAGTAGAACGGATTTGTTTACGATGACATCACAACCACATGACTGTGAGTGCTTCACGCCGGGTAGAAGTGTAACGAACTCGATGCAAGTTGTCAACAAATCCTATAACTTGGTTCATGAAACGCGCTTACAAAATATTTTCACTGTGAATATTTATTGTGTAATGGTGCAAAGTGAGCGAGAGAGAGACTCTGCCCTTAGGGCAGAGTCAATCCCGCCAGCAAAAATAGGGAAAAAAAGGAGCGATCTCACCTCTTCAGATGTGGGTTTAAGTCCTACAATACATTCCTCAAAAAGGGCGTAGAAGAGCAAATTAATCCATCAACGTGTAGCATTCAATTTATTCCGGATCATTAAATACGCCGCCTTCCGCGTAGAATCATACGTCATCCTCGTCGCCATATTGGATAGGTCAAAGCGGAGAATAAAGATTCATGTGCTGCGTTTAACTGTACCAACAGGTTTACCGTCCAAACGAGATCATATGGGATTACCTTTCACAGGTGAGAAACAACAAATTAATCCATCAACGTGTATCATTCAATTTATTCCGGACCATTAAAGACGCCGCCTTCCGCGTAGAATCATACGTCATCCTCGCCGCCATTTTGGATAGGTCAAAGTGGAGAATAAAGATTAGCTGCGTTTAACTGTACCAACAGGTTTGCTGTCCAAACGAGATCACATGGGATTACCTTTCACAGGTGAGACTGGAAAAATACTTTTCATTGTATTTGGTCATTATAATGTAATTTTACAAACAGATTTTCCTGACTTTGTGGCTAATATGAAGTCTCGCGCATAATAGTTTATGCGCATGCGTCCTTACTTCTTCTATTGTTCTGGTGTCTCCAAAGGGACCGTCTTACAGCGCCCCTAGAGGTGTGGCATGTGTATTGCATCGTTTTCAGCAAGCGTTGCGTTGCCATATGGACCTGATATTTTACTGATTGTTGCCCATTTGGACGCGATATATTTTTAAATAACATCTCGTTGCCGTTGTCGTGTGGATGTAGCCTGAAACAATCTTTCTTAAGTACTTGATAGTTAATGTTAGGGAGCCACGGTGGTGTAGTGGTTAGCACTGTCGCCTCACAGCGAGAAGGTCCTGGGTTTGAGCCCAGCGGCTGATGAGGGCCTTTCTGTGTGGAGTTTGCATGTTCTCCCTGTGTCTGCATGGGTTTCCTCTGGGCGTTCCGGTTTCCCCCACAGTCCAAAGACATGTAAGTTAGGCTAATTGGTGGCTCGAAATTGACTGTAGGTGTGAATGTGAGTGTGAATGGTTGTTTGTCTCTATGTGTCAGCCCTGCAATGACCTGGCAACTTGTCCAGGGTGTACCCCACCTCTCACCCATAAGTCATCTGGGATAGGCTCCAGCTTGCCTGCAACCCTGTAAAGAATAAGCAGCTACAGATGATGGATGGATGGATTGTTAATGTTTACCTACATCAGTAATGTTGACATAAACCTACATTGATAAAGGTGTCAACTTCATGAACCCTTCATGACAACTGACATAGAAATTAGAAAGATTGTTTCAGTTAATGTCAGCATGACAGTTGATGCTTCTTAAATAAATGTTTAAGATTCTTTTGCTGGTTTATGACAGCAGTATGAAGGGCTTATGTAGGTGTTATATAGTAAGGTTATTCAACAACCTACTACATCAAATCTATATAAACATTTATAAAGGCTAATTTTAGCAGGAATCAACTGTTATAAAGACTGGGGTAAAACTTTATTTTAAGATTTTGACTGCAAAGTTGAATTCTGGGCAAAATGTTCTATTTCTATTGCTGTTGGAGTTTCAAGATGTTGTGCTGCTGCACACATCATATATCCTGTGTGTAAATGTTTTGTCGAGATAAAAAGCATCCTGCATTTTATGATTCCGGAGATTGCCAAAGCAAGTGAGCAACAATATCATGTGAACACTGTGGGCTGTGTTTGACCTACTTTTAACCTAAACAAGTTGCCATGGGCAAACATGGCAGAGTCTGCTCTCCCACCAGATAAAACCCAGTGGAAAAGAAAAGGAAAACCTGCCTAGTGAGTGCAATTGCAAGCTAGAGCAAGGTTAGATGACATGTCATTTTTCTGGACAGATAACTAAATCATTCTAGCTACCGTTTAGCTATCTTAAAGGTAGAATGCACGGGCTCAACTCTACAGTAGCAAGTATGGAGTTATACACCTAATGTTTTGATCTTACAGACAAAGAAATGAGAACACAAAAGCAGGAACAGAGAAAAGACATATTCATCTTTTGTTTCACAGATCTATTCACAAATGTCAACCACAAATTACAGTGGGGCAAAAAAGTATTTAGTAAGTCACCAATTGTGCAAGTTCTCCCACTTAAAAAGATGAGAGAGGCCTGTAATTTTCATCATAGGTATACCTCAACTATGAGAGACAAAATGAGAAAAAAAAATCCACAAAATCACATTGTCTGATTTTTAAAGAATTTGTTTGCAAATTATGGTGGAAAATAAGTATTTGGTCAATAACAAAAGTTAATCTCAATACTTTGTCATATACCCTTTGTTGGCAATGACAGAGGTCAAACGTTTTCTGTAAGTCTTCACAAGGTTTTCACACACTGTTGCTGGTATTTTGGCCCATTCCTCCATGCAGATCTCCTCCAGAGCAGTGATGTTTTGGGGCTGTCGCTGGGCAATACGGACTTTCAACTCCCTCCAAAGATTTTCTATGGGGTTGAGATCTGGAGACTGGCTAGGCCACTCCAGGACCTTGAAATGCTTCTTACGAAGCCACTCCTTCGTTGCCCGGGTGGTCTGTTTGGGATCATTGTCATGCTGAAAGACCAAGCCACATTTCATCTTCAATGTCCTTGCTGATGGAAGGAGGTTTTCACTCAAAATCTCACGATACATGGCCCCATTCATTCTTTCCTTTACACAGATCAGTCGTCCTGGTCCCATTGCAGAAAAACAGCCCCAAAGCATGATGTTTCCACCCCCATGCTTCACAGTAGCAGGGTTTTTTCTAGAAAAATTTAGTATGAGGGCACTCACCATGGCAAGGGAGCGAAGCGGGGGGGGGGGGGGGGGGGGGGGGGGGGTGTGCCGGTTGTCCCCCCCCCCCCGTGCAAAGCCTTTGAAAAATGCTCCAATGGGACATTCTGAGGCTATCTGAGAGGGAAATTGTAACAAATTGTCTGTCAACATTGAAAAAGAAAGAAGTAAGGCCAAAAAAAAAATAGTGTGTTTCCGGTAACATGAAATACTAAAATAAGGTCGGTAGGTAGGAAAGTTTTTTTTTTCTTTTTTTAAATTTTGTTCGAAAAAAAATTAACACAAGTCACAAGTAAACATCTTACAAAATAGTATTTTGGCACAGAATCCTTTATACCACACATCATTATAAAATAAGTGTTTTAAATCTTAAAAACGAATAAAAAAAATATCGCGAGAGTTCGAGTTATGATCTACGGAAGTGATATTTCATGATATTTTCATGTAATAACGTGAAAACACCTTATCAAGAAATAACGTGAAAATAACGTCCTAGGCTACTTCCATTAAAAGCAGACGGCCTAGCCTAGCCTACTGTAGAACTTGGGTCGAGCAAAAACATGGCTGAATCCTGAATGACTCCTATTTGTATAAATAGGGGACTACATAGGCGGCAAAATGTAGTGTTTTTCCCTGCCATGGAAGTGCACTTGTATACTGAAAAGGAAGCAATTTGCATTACAGCCTTGAATGAGGATTCAAAATGGCAGCTCGGCTCAGTTTATGGAGGAGGGCTGATAGAAGTGGCGAAACATTTTACTTTTTATCGTTTCTTTCACAACTTGAATGCGTTGAAACAAAAAATGACAAACTAACGCCGCTTACACTAAAATATCGAGGGAAATTTGTAATAAAAACTTTACGGTCGGCAATTTCGACGCAGAAATTCTCGATCGGTCGGGTTACCGGAAACACACTGTTTTTTTTTTTTTTATTTGGCCTAATCTTCTTCTGCCCCGGACAGTCTTTGGCTTTCTTCCGCTTCGTGCCGCGGGATGACATCTTTAAATGCCCGAGTGTCAACAAAAACAACTCGCGAACTACTTCTGTCAAAAGCTCCCGCGCCGGTGGGTGAAAGGTCATTCAGTCTCGAGAAATCTCGCGCTACAAGTCAGCTGACCTTGTATGTAACCCATGTCAAATCTCGGGAGAGCAGCCGTGACAAGTAAACAATATGGCGCCTCAGTCTGGAAAACGCCAATTCGGATTGTTTTTGCACCGTCTGGCGGTGTATCTACTATGATTGGAATATTTTTGGAGCAATTATAACGTATTTGATGATCAGACACATTGTCACGTCGTGTTGCTGGGATGTTTTCACGGAGTCGGTAAGGGGGCGCACGCCGAGAGTAAGAGGGCGCAGCGCCCCTGTTCCCCCGTTTAGACGAAAGCCTGAGTAGGTATGGTGTTCTTTGGATGCAACTCAGCATTCTTTATCCTCCAAAAACAACAAGTTGAGTTTTTACCAAAAAGTTCTACAACCCTGATTCCAAAAAAGCTGGGACAAAGTACAAATTGTAAATAAAAACGGAATGCAATAATTTACAAATCTCAAAAAATGATATTGTATTCACAATAGAACATAGACAACATATCAAATGTCGATAGTGAGACATTTTGAAATTTCATGCCAAATATTGGCTCATTTGAAATTTCATGACAGCAACACATCTCAAAAAAGTTGGGACAGGGGCAATAAGAGGCTGGAAAAGTTAAAGGTACAAAAAAGGAACAGCTGGAGGACCAAATTGCAACTCATTAGGTCAATTGGCAATAGGTCATTAACATGACTGGGTATAAAAAGAGTATCTTGGAGTGGCAGCAGCTCTCAGAAGTAAAGCTGGGAAGATGATCACCAATCCCCCTAATTCTGCACCGACAAATAGTGGAGCAATATCAGAAAGGAGTTCGACAGTGTAAAATTGCAGAGTTTGAACATATCATCATTTACAGTGCATAATATCATCAAAAGATTCAGAAAATCTGGAAGAATCTCTGTGTGTAAGGGTCAAGGCCGGAAAACCATACTGGGTGCCCGTGATCTTCGGGCCCTTAGACAGCACTACATCACATACAGGCATGCTTCTGTATTGGAAATCACAAAATGGGCTCAGAAATATTTCCAGAGAACATTATCTGTGAACACAATCCACCATGCCATCCACCGTTGCCAGCTAAAACTCTATAGTTCAAAGAAGAAGCCGTATCTAAACATGATCCAGAAGCGCAGACATCTTCTCTGGGCCAAGGCTCATTTAAAATGGACTGTGGCACAGTGGAAAACTGTTCTGTGGTCAGACGAATCAAAATTTGAAGTTCTTTATGGAAATCAGGGATGCCGTGTCATTCGGACTAAAGAGGAGAAGGACGACCCAAGTTGTTATCAGCACTCAGTTCAGAAGCCTGCATCTCTGATGGTATGGAGTTGCATTAGTGCGTGTGGCATGGGCAGCTTACACATCTGGAAAGACACCATCAATGCTGAAAGGTATATCCAGGTTCTAGCGCAGCATATGCTCCCATCCAGACGACGTCTCTTTCAGGGAAGACCTTGCATTTTCCAACAAGACAATGCCAAACCACATACTGCATCAATTACAGCATCATGGCTGCGTAGAAGGGTCTGGGTACTGAACTGGCCAGCCTGCAGTCCAGATATTTCACCCATAGAAAACATTTGGCGCATCATAAAACGGAAGATACGACAAAAAAAGACCTAAGACAGTTGAGCAACTAGAATCCTACATTAGACAAGAATGGGTTAACATTCCTATCCCTAAACTTGAGCAACTTGTGTCCTCAGTCCCCAGACGTTTACAGACTGTTGTAAAGAGACAAGGGGATGTCTCACAGTGGTAAACATGGCCTTGTCCCAACTTTTTTGAGATTTGTTGTTGTCATGAAATTTAAAATCACCTAATTTTTCTCTTTAAATGATACATTTTCTCAGTTTAAACATTTGATATGTCATCTATGTTCTATTCTGAATAAAACATGGAATTTTGAAACTTCCACATCATTGGATTCCGTTTTTATTTACAATTTGTACTTTGCCCCAACTTTTTTGGAATCGGGGTTGTATTTTGGTTTCATCTGACAATATGACATTCTCCCAATCCTCTTCTGGATCATCCAAATGCTCTCTAGCAAACTTCAGATGGGCCTGGACATGTACTGGCTTAAGCAGGGGGACACGTCTGGCACTACAGGATTTGAGTCCCTGGCGGCGTAGTGTGTTACTGATGGTAGCCTTTGTTACTTTGGTCCCAGCTCTCTGCAGGTCATTCACTAAGTCCCCCTGTGTGGTTCTGGGATTTTTGCTCACCGCTCATGATCATTTTGACCCCACGGGGTGAGAGCTTGCGTGGAGCCCCAGATTGAGGGAGATTATCAGTGGTCTTGTATGTCTTCCCTTTTCTAATAATTGCTCCCACAGTTGATTTCTTCACACCAAGCTGCTTACCTATTGTAGATTCAGTCTTCCCAGCCTGGTGCAGGTCTACAATTTTGTTTCTGGTGTCCTTTGACAGGTCTTTGGTCTTGGCCATAGTGGAGTTTGGAGTGTGACTGTTTGAGGTTGTGAACAGGTGTCTTTTATACTGATAAGTTCAAACAGGTGCCATTAATACAGGTAATGAGTGGAGAAGAGAGGAGCCTCTTAAAGAAGAAGTTACAGGTCTGTGAGAGCCAGCAATCTTGCTTGTTTGTAGGTGACTGTGGCAGTGGGGGCGTGGTCAAGTGCTGGTCTGTGACCGGAGGGTGGAGTCAGGGAAGGTAAGTGGCAGAATCACTACACCTGATGTCAATTAACCTGTGTTTGTGTGTCTTCCCAGTGACCACGCCCTATATAAGGGGAGAGAGAGAGTAGAGGAAGAGAGCTCTCTCCCCAACCAGACGACTTGTGTGTGTGCACGTGTGTGTGTGGCTGGGAGAGTTAAATTCCCCAGAAAAGTGAAAATAAAAGAGTTTTGTGAACTCAGTTCTGGCCTGCCATCCTTCTGTGTTCCACCCACCCATACGAAGTGCTACAGTGGTGCTGAAACCCGGGACGGAGCACAGAGAAGAACAGCCCCATGGAGTCCTCCCCCTTTGCGGACCTGATCCACGCCCTCGCCATGGCCCAGCAGAGCCAGCACCAGATGCTAATCGCCCTCCAGAAGGAGCAGGAGCAAAGGTTCGAGGCCCTGGTGCTGGCACAGTAGGAAGATCGACAGTCGTTCCAGCACCTCCTTGCATCGGTGGGGTCCACCACCTCTACCACCGAGGGCCCTTCCCACCTCACCCTAACGAAGATGGGCCTGCATGATGACCCCGAGGCCTTCCTCACGCTCTTTGAGCAGGCAGCAGAGGCCTCGGGCTGGCCGGTGGAACAGCGCGCGGTGCGCCTCCTCCCCCTGCTAACGGGCGAGGCACAGCTGGCTGTGCTCCAGCACCCCACAGACAGCCGGCTGATCTATGCGGACCTCCACCAGACCATCCTCCAGCGTGTGGGGCGCACCCCCGAACAACACCAACAGCGCTTCCATGCTTTGCGCCTGGAGGAAGTCGGCCGGCCATTTGCGTTTGGCCAGCAACTCTGGGATGCCTGCTAGCAGTGGCTGAGGGCTGACAACAGCAATGCCGAGGGAATTGTTGATCAGGTGGTACTGGAACAGTTCATCACCCGACTACCCAAAGGGACCGCGGAGTGGGTCCAGTGCCATCTCCCGGCGTCGCTGGATCAGGCCATCAAGCTGGTGGAGGACCATTTGGCGGCTGTACTGACGGCAGGACAGCAGATCTCCTCTTCTCCTCTCTCTCTCCCCCTCCCCTTCTGTATCTCGTCCTCACCCCATTCCCCCACCGTGGAGGCGGGGGCCGGCTCCACCCCAGCCGCCCCACCGCACCCGCGGTGCCCTCCTGTTTCCCACTTCTGTGTCTGTCTCTTCCCCCCCTCAGGTGAGTGAGCCCCAGAGCGCCGGTGCAGAGAGAAAGCCCGGGCTGGTTTGCTGTCGCTACGGGGAGCTGGGTCACCTCCAGCAGCAGTGCTCAGCAATGGAGGTGGGCGCAGTGGTTCAGATCCCCGACATGCCAGGAGCCGCCCTCGATTGGGCCGGAGTGTATCGCATACCAGTGAGTGTCCAAGGGGATACATATCAGGCGTTGGTGGACTCTGGCTGTAATCAGACCTCAATCCACCAAAGCCTGGTGCAAGACGAGGCATTGGGGGGAGCATAATTGGTGAAGGTGTTGTGTGTGCACGGGGATGTTCACAACTACCCTTTAGTGTCGGTCCACATTCTTTTCGAGGGGAAAATTTTAGTGGAAAGCGGCGGTTAATCCTTGCCTTACCCACTCGATAATTTTGGAGACTGATTGGCCAGGATTTTGGGATTTAATGAGGCATTTAGTGAAGAGTAGGTCCTGCCGTAGTTCAGCAGGGGGAGGTCCCGGTGTGGCATTGGCGGGAGCAGCTGTCACAGAGCCGTCTACGTCATCACCACGTCAGAGGGAGGAGCCGCAGGCTCCTCCTCCGTCTCTTGGGGAATCCCTTGCAGATTTCCCGTTAGAACGCGAGATGAGACTTTGCGGCATGCGTTTGACCAAGTGAGAGTAATCGATGGTCAAATGCTCCAGCCAAATGCCACCCCATCCTTCCCCTATTTCTCCATTATGAGGGATAGATTATACCGAGTGATGCAGGACACTCAGACTAAGGAGCTGATTACACAGCTTTTGATTCCAAAGAGCCGCCAGGAATTAGTATTCCAGGCAGCTCACTTTAATCCCATGGCTGGACACTTAGGGCAGGATAAGACACTAGCCCAAATAATGGCCCGGTTCTATTGGCCAGGGATTCGCAGCTGTGTCCGTAGGTGGTGTACGGCATGCTGAAAATGCCAGTTAGTAAATCCAGTGGCCATTCCAAAAGTGCCTTTGCGTCCTCTCCCATTAATCGAGACCCCGTTCAAAATAATTGGGATGGATCTCGTCAGGCCATTAGATCAGTCAACATGAGGGTACCGCTTTATTTTAGTTCTAGTGGACTATGCAATGCGATACCCAGAAGCAGTGCCTCTTTGCAATATCTCAGCACGCAGTATTGCGGAGGCGCTCTTCCGCATCATCTCCCGAGTCGGAATCCCCAAAGAGATTCTGACTGATCAAGGCACCTCGTTTATGTCACGCACACTGAGTGAACTGTATGGGTTATTGGGAATTAAGCCGATCCGCACCAGCATTTATCACCCACAAACGGATGGTTTAGTCAAACGGTTCAATCGCACACTCAAGAATATAATTAAAAAATTTGTTCGCGAGGACGCACGTAATTGGGATAAATGGCTCGAACCCTTGTAATTTGCAGTGCGAGAGGTCCCACAAGCCTCCACGGGGTTCTCCCCATTCGAATTATTATATGGGCGTAAGCCGCGCAGCATCCTAGATGTACTGCGAGAAAATTGGGAGGAGGGACCTTCCCCGAGCAAAAATGAAACTCAATACATTATTGACCTGCGTGCAAAACTCCACACACTCACACACCTAACCCAGGAGAATTTGCGGCAGGCCCAAGAATGGCAAACCCGCCTGTACGACAGGGGTACGCGCCTTAGGGAGTTCGCACCGGGAGATAAAGTACTCGTACTGTTGTGCACATCGAGCTCCAAATTGATCGCCAAGTGGCAAGGACCCTTTGAGGTCACATGGCGAGTCGGGGACATCGACTATGAGGTGAGGTGAATGGACAGGGGTGGGGCGCTACAGATTTACCACCTCATTCTGCTCAAACTCTGGAATGAGGAGGTCCCTGTGGTGTTGGTGTCGGTGGTTCCAGAGAAGGCGGAGCTGGGGCCAGAGGTTGAAAAGGGAACATTGACATCGCATACCTCTCCGGTCCCCTGTGGAGACCACCTCTCCCCGACCCAACTCACGGAGGTTGCCCAGTTGCAGACCGAATTTTCGGACGTGTTCTTGCCCCTGCCCGGCCGCACTGACCTCATAGAACACCACATCGAGACGCCCCTGGGGGTGGTAGTGCACAGCTGCCCTTACAGGCTACCCGAACACAAGAAAAAAGTGGTTCGGGAAGAACTCGAGGCCATGCTCGAAATGGGCATCATCGAGGAGTCCCACAGTGACTGGAGCAGCCCAGTGTTCTTGGTGCCCAAGGCCGACGGGTCGGTCTGGTTCTGTGTAGACTATAGAAAAGTCAATGCGGTGTCTAAATTTGATGCATACTCAATGCCTCATATTGATGAGTTGCTGTATCGACTAGGCACAGCTTGCTTTTATTCGACACTGGATTTGACAAAAGGTTATTGGCAGATCCCCTTGACTCCACTATCCCGAGAAAAAACAGCCTTTTCCACACCGTTTGGTTTACACCAATTTGTAACACTTCCTTTTGGGCTGTTTGGGGCACCCACTACGTTCCAAAGGCTTATGGACAGGGTCCTCCGCCCCCGCGCCACCTACACAGCCGCATACTTAGACGACATAATAATCTATAGTAATGACTGGCCGCAGCATCTGCAACACCTGAGGGCTGTCCTTAGGTCCCTGAGGCGAGCGGGTCTCACGGCCAACCAGAAGAAGTGTGCGATTGGGCAGGTGGAAGTATGGTATCTGGGCTTCCACTTGGGCAATGGGCAGGTGCGTCCCCAAATTAACAAGACAGCAGCGATTGCGGCCTGCCTGAGGCCCAAGACCAAAAAGGGTGAGAGACAGTTCCTGGGGCTGGCTGGCTACTATCATAGGTTTATACCTAATTATTCGGATGTCACCAGCCCGCTGACTGATCTCACTAAAAAGGGGGCACCAGATCCGGTCCAGTGGACGGAGCAACGCCAGCGGGCTTTCTCGGAGGTGAAAGCTGCACTGTGTGGGGGGCCACTGTTACACTCCCCTGACTTTTCTCTCCCCTTTATGTCACAGACGGATGCATCGGACAGAGGGCTGGGGGCTGTTCTGTCCCAGGAGCTGGAGGGGGAGGACCGTCCAGTGCTGTATATCAGCAGGAAGCTGTTGGTGCGTGAGGGGCGCTACAGCACCATCGAGAAAGGGTGCCTTGCCATCAAGTGGGTGGTCCTCACCCTCCGCTACTACCTGCTGGGACGCCCTTTCACCCTCTGTTTGGACCACGCGCCCCTCCAGTGGCTCCACCGCATGAAGGATGTCAATGCGCGGATTACCCATTGGTATCTGGCACTCCAGCCCTTTAACTTCAAGGTGATCCACAGGCCGGGGGCGCAGATGGCTGTGGAGGACTTTCTCTCCCATTGGGGGGGGGAGTCGGCTGCAAGCTGGACGGCTGCCTGGCCTGAGTCGGGCAATGGGGGTATGTGGCAGCGTGGGCATGGTCAAGTGCCGGTCTGTGACCGGAGGGTGGAGTCAGGGAAGGTAAGTGGCAGAATCACTACACCTGATGTCAATTAACCTGTGTTTGTGTGTCTTCCCAGTGACCGCACCCTATATAAGGAGAGAGAGAGAGAGAGCAGAAGAAGAGAGCTCTCTCCCCAACCATATGACTTGTGTGTGTGCACATGCGTGTGTGGCTGGGAGAGTTAAATTCCACTGAAAAGTGAAAATAAAAGAGTTTTGTGAACTCAGTTCTGGCCTGCCATCCTTCTGTGCTCCACCCACCCATACGAAGTGCTACAGTGACCAAATACTTATTTTACTGAGGAATTTATCAATTAATTCATTAAAAATCCTACAATGTGATTTCCTGGATTATTTCCACCCATTCTGTCTCTCATAGTTGAAGTGTACCTATGATGAAAATTACAGGACTCTCTCATCTTTTTAAGTGGGAGAACTTGCACAATTGGTGGCTGACAAAATACTTTTTTGCCCCAATGTACATCCCTGTGACTCAAAACTCTCTGAGGTCGATACGGAGTCACCATGTTTTCTGCACATCACCATCTTGGTTTGATGCAGTTCCATAGCTATGTTAATTAGTTAAAGCTCTTCACATTTGGCTGTATCCATAGAGGTATACTGTTTACCTCAAGAGGGAGGAAAATGGTCCCAAAACAGAGAAAAGCAACTCTCAGGACATCAAAATGATCACATCTCATTCACATGATATTGTTCTTCCAAGACAAAGGAAAATGCCATGCACAATTAAAAAAAAATTATATATATATATATATATATATATATATATATATATATATATAGGTTAACTGGTGACTCTAAATTGACCGTAGGTGTGAATGGTTGTCTGTGTCTATGTGTCAGCCCTGTGATGACCTGGTGACTTGTCCAGGGTGTACCCCCGCCTTTCGCCCATAGTCAGCTGGGATAGGCTCCAGCTTGCCTGCAACCCTGTAGAAGGATAAAGCGGCTAGAGATAATGATTGATTATTTTATATATATATATATATATATATATATATATATATATATATATATATATATATATGGGCGGCACGGTGGTGTAGTGGTTAGCGCTGTCGCCTCACAGCAAGAAGGTCCGGGTTTGAGCCCCATGGCCGGCGAGGGCCTTTCTGTGTGGAGTTTGCATGTTCTCCCCGTGTCCGCGTGGGTTTCCTCCGGGTGCTCCGGTTTCCCCCACAATCCAAAGACATGCAGGTTAGGTTAACTGGTGACTCTAAATTGACCGTAGGTGTGAATGGTTGTCTGTGTCTATGTGTCAGCCCTGTGATGACCTGGCGACTTGTCCAGGGTGTACCCCGCCTTTCGCCCGTAGTCAGCTGGGATAGGCTCCAGCTTGCCTGCGACCCTGTAGAAGGATAAAGCAGCTAGGGATAATGAGATGAGAATGAGATTATATATATATATATATATATATATATATATATACACACACACATATATCTTGATTGTCCATCGGTCTGACGATGACGTTGTCCTCTTATGGTTGACTACTTTTGCTGTGGGCTCGGAGGTGGCTCAGCAGCCCAATCCTCGAGTGGCAGGTGTGGGGACAGTGAGGGCAAGGGAACTGTCCAGGGTCCTTCGGCTCCGCAATTGAGGCCTTCTTTCTTCTTGTTCTCACGTCGGTGATGTCTTCCCATCTTTTTTCTTCAAAGTTCAGCTGGGATCGCCGTGTTAGTGTGCACCAGTTTGATCTGTCTAGTGCTTGTTGTTCGAGCTGTTTTGGGGCGATTCCAGCATGTGCAAGGTTGGCCTTTACACAGTCTTTGCAGCATTTTCATGGCCTACCTTGGTTTCACTTGCCTGAGCACAGTTCTCTGAACAGCAGCTGTTTGAGTAGCTGATGATCTTCCATTCGAACAACATGTCCTACCCATCAGAGTTGTTTTTCAAGATCATGGCTTCGATGCTGGTAGACTCGGCTCAGTCAAGGACTTCAAGGTTTGTAACCCGGTCCTGCCAGTGAATGTTCAGAATGGACCTGAGGCTGCACATGTGGAAATGCTCTAGCTGCTTAAGGTGTCGTCTGTACAGGGTCCACGACTCACATCCGTACAGGAGGTTGGTGAGGACCACGGCCCTGTATACCTTGAGCTTGGTGGAGAGCTTGATGCTGTGCTGGTTCAGGATGCATGCACGGAGGGGACCAAGTGCTTGGCTGGCCTTGCAGATCCTGGTGCTGATCTCTTTACCCAGGCTGCCGTCATTGCTGATGGTGCTGCCAAGATACTTGAACTCATCCACCATCTTCAGTTGGGTTCCCTCGATGGAGATGGAGGGGAGGTGGAGGCAGGCACTGGTCGGAACAGGACTTCCATCTTGCTAAGGCTGATGGTGAGACCAAAGAGACGGGAGGCTTCTGTGAACTTGTTTACGATGAGCTGGAGGTCAGACTCCTTGTGGACCATAAGGGCACAGTCATCAGCAAACAGAGTTTCCAGGACAATCTTCTTCACAGTCTTGGTCTTAGCGCTCAGTCGGCGGAGGTCAAACGTGGATCCATCGAGCCTGTATTGCAGGTACACCCTGAGGTCCAGGTCCCTGATGGCATGGCTGAGTATGCAGGTGAAAAACAGGTTGAAGAGGACTGGAGCCAGCATGCACCCCTGCTTGACGACATTGCTGATGTCGAAGGGCTCTGATACTTCTCCGCCTGAGAGAACCTGCCCAGTCATATCATCATGGAACTGGCGTATGAGGTTCACAAACTTGTCCAAGCATCCGAGCTTGGACAGGATGATCCACAGGGCCCTGTTCACTGTGTCGAAGGCCTTCGTCAGGTCTATAAAGACTGCATACAGGTCGATATTCTGCTCGAGGCATTTCTCCTGTGCCTGGCAGACGGTGAATATCATGTCTATGGTGCTGCATTTTAGGCAGAATCCACAGTGCATCTCAGGCAGGTTTCCTTTTGAGATGTTGGTGATCAGGCGGTTGAGGATAACCTGAGCCAGAACCTTCCCAGCAATGGAGAGGAGGGAGATGCCCTGGTAGTTGCCGCAATCAGTCTTGCTGCCCTTATTCTTAAACAGGGAGATGACCATGGCATCCCTAAAGTCTTTGGGCAGGTCTTCTTCTTCCCAAATGCTGGTGAGGAGTGAGTAGAAGGCTTCTAGGGCCACTGGACCAGCAGATTTGAAGATCTCTGCTGGGATTCCGTCCATCCCAGGCGCTTTCCCTGAGCTGGTCTGTCCGATCACCTTCAAGACTTCATCCGTTGTAGGGGGAAGGTCGAGACCATGGACAGTGGGTTTTCGTGGGATCAGATCAAGGGCAGGGTGTCTACAGTGGAAGGCCTGTTGAGCAGGTTACTGAAATGCTCTTTCCATTGCAAGTTGATGCTGCTCTTCTCCTTCAGCAAGGTTGAGCCATCTGCCAATAGGAGTGGGGTGGTACATGGCTTGGCAGGTCCATAGACTTCCTTGATGGTGCTGAAGAACATGTTGGAGTTCTGCGTGTCGGCGTATCCTTGGACTTCATCTGCCTTCTTCTCCCACCACTCAATCCTGCATTTTATGAAGTGCTGCTTGGGCATGCTTCTGGAGGTGTTTGAAGCGGTCATGCTTTGAGATGGAGGAGGTGTCTTTCTGCTACTCAAGGAAGGCCTTCTGCTTGTCAGCTAAGAGTTTTCTGATGTCTTCATCATTCTCATCGAACCAGTCCTGGTGCATTCATTTCCTGGGGCCAATGGTGGTCTTTGTTGACTCTGTCACCAGTGATCTGAACTGCTCCCACTTTTGTGTTGGGCAGTCAGTCAAAGGTCTATGGGAAGTCAGTCGGTCGTTCAGGTCATCCGCAAACTTGCTGTGTCGCCACGGTTGTTCGAGCTTGGCGACATTGAACACTGGCCTGATGACTTCCAGTGTCTTATGGTGTGTTGAGGTGATGTGTAGAGACAGGATGGACCTGATGAGATGATGGTCCATCCAGCACTCAGTGCCGCGCATGGCCTTGGTGATCCTGATATCACAAATGTCTCTCTGGCAGCAGATGGCAAAGTCTATCAGATGCCATTGCTTGGATCTTGGGTGCATCCATGTTGTCTTGTGTTTGTCTGCTTGCCGGAACAGTGTGTTTGTGATGGTCAGGTGGTACTCTGCACAAAGATGAAGGAGCATCAGACTGTTGGAGTTTAGTTTTCCTGTGTCGTGTGGTCCTAGTATGCCTTTCCAATTTCTGCAGTTTGCTCCGACTCTGGCATTGAAGTCGCCGAACAGGATGAGTTTGTCACTGGAAGGGGTGTCCTTCACAAGGGCACTGAGGTCTTCATAGAAGGCTTCCTTCACTTCATCACTGCTGGTAAGAGTGGGGGTGTATGAGCTGGTGATGGTAATGTGCTGGGCATGGTTGCAGGGGAAACGAAGTTTCATCAGACATTCATTCACTAACATTGGTAGGTCAGGTAATTGCTTGAGGAGCGATGTTTTGATGGCCAGTCCTACTCCATTAATTATTTCTTCATCTTTGGCCTTGTCTTTCCAGAAGAAAGGGTAGCCACCTTTTAGTTCAGCAACAGATCCTTCTTCGGCTAGCCTGGTTTCGCTGAGGGCCGCGATGTCAATGTGGTAGCAGGCCAGTTCTCTTGCAGTGAGGGCTGTTCTTCTCTCGGGCATTGAGGAGGCCTGTCTATCCATGAGCGTGCGTACGTTCCACGCACCGAGAATCAGTTTCTTCTTCCTTTGGTTTTGATTGCTTGAGGGGTAGAACTGCCAGCCGTGGTTTGCTGGATAGTTGGATGGGACAAGCATTTGGTTGGGACACCTGTTTTAGTCCCCTCCCTCATATGAGGGTGAGAAGAGCTGTCCTGAAGAGGCTGCTTAGTTGCCTGGGGGAATACTGAACTCCACTGTTGTCCCGGGGTCAGAAGGAGAGTGACTCTTGCTGCCAGGCCGCCTACATGCAGGGTCTGAACTACAACTGTCAGTGGTCACCTCCACCCATTGCTTCGCCTGTTCCCCATCGCCGCAGGACTTTATGGGGGGGGGGGGGGGGGGGGGGGGTTGGAATTACACAAGAGGAAACACCTGTGCGGGAGGAGTTTAAAGTGGGAAAGTCAATGCACAGGGGTGATCGCACTCTCTCAGCCTCAGAAGCCAGGAGGCATGCACACACACACACACACACACACACACACACACAACCCCGATTCCAAAAAAGTTGGGACAAAGTACAAATTGTAAATAAAAACGGAATGCAATAATTTACAAATCTCAAAAACTGATATTGTATTCACAATAGAATATAGATAACATATCAAATGTCAAAAGTGAGACATTTTAAAATTTCATGCCAAATATTGGCTCATTTGAAATTTCATGACAGCAACACATCTCAAAAAAGTTGGGACAGGGGCAATAAGAGGCTGGAAAAGTTAAAGGTACAAAAAGGAACAGCTGGAGGACCAAATTGCAACTCATTAGGTCAATTGGCAATAGGTCATTAACATGACTGGGTATAAAAAGAGCATCTTGGAGTGGCAGCGGCTCTCAGAAGTAAAGCTGGGAAGAGGATCACCAATCCCCCTAATTCTGCGCCGACAAATAGTGGAGCAAAATCAGAAAGGAGTTTGACAGTGTAAAATTGCAAAGAGTTTGAACATATCATCATCTACAGTGCATAATATCATCAAAAGATTCAGAGAATCTGGAAGAATCTCTGTGCGTAAGGGTCAAGGCCGGAAAACCATACTGGGTGCCTGTGATCTTCGGGCCCTTAGACGGCATTGCATCACATACAGGCAGGCTTCTGTATTGGAAATCACAAAATGGGCTCAGGAATATTTCCAGAGAACATCATCTGTGAACACAATTCACTGTGCCAGCTGCCGTTGCCAGCTAAAACTCTGTAGTTCAAAGAAGAAGCCATATCTAAACATGATCCAGAAGCGCAGACATCTTCTGTGGGCCAAGGCTCATTTAAAATGGACTGTGGCAAAGTGGAAAGCTGTTCTGTGGTCAGACAAATCAAAATTTGAAGTTCTTTATGGAAATCAGGGACGCTGTGTCATTCGGACTAAAGAGGAGAAGGACGACCCAAGTTGTTATCAGCGCTCAGTTCAGAAGCCTGCATCTCTGATGGTATGGGGTTGCATTAGTGCATGTGGCATGGGCAGCTTACACATCTGGAAAGACACCATCAATGCTGAAAGGTATATCCAGGTTCTAGAGCAACATATGCTCCCATCCAGACAACGTCTCTTTCAGGGACGACCTTGCATTTTCCAACATGACAATGCCAAACCACATACTGCATCAATTACAGCATTATGGCTGCATAGAAGAAGGGTCCGGGTACTGAACTGGCCAGCCTGCAGTCCAGATCTTTCACCCATAGAAAACATTTGGCGCATCATAAAATGGAAGATATGACAAAAAAGACCTAAGACAGTTGAGCAACTAGGATCCTACATTAGACAAGAATGGGTTAACATTCCTATCCCTAAACTTGAGCAACTTGTCTCCTCAGTCCCCAGACGTTTACAGACTTTTGTAAAGCGAAAAGGGGATGTCTCACAGAGGTAAACATGGCCTTGTCCCAACTTTTTTGAGATGTGTTGTTGTCATGCAATTTAAAATCACCTAATTTTTCTCTTTAAATGATACATTTTCTCAGTTTAAACATTTGATATGTCATCTATGTTCTATTCTGAATAAAATATGGAATTTTGAAACTTCCACATCATTGCATTCCGTTTTTATTTACAATTTGTACTTTGTCCCAACTTTTTTGGAATCGGGGTTGTACATACATACATACATACATACATACATACATTATATATATATATATATATCAGATGACTTTGCAGTCAGCACCTTTAAGAGCAATGTTCACAGGGCTACATTAGACCTACTTAAGCACTTGATGACAATTGACATACAGTGGAGCTTGAAAGTTTGTGAACCCTTTAGAATTTTCTATATTTCTGCATAAATATGACCTAAAACATCATCAGATTTTCACATGAGTCCTAAAAGTACACAAAGAGAGCCCAGTTAAACAAATGAGACAAAAATATTATACTTGGTCATTTATTTATTGAGGAAAATGATCCAATATTACATATCTGTGAGTGGCAAAAGTATATGAACCTCTAGGATTAGCAGTAAATTTGAAGGTGAAATTAGAGTCAGGTGTTTTCAATCAATGGGATGACAATAAGGTGTAAGTGGGCTCCCTGTTTTATTTAAAGAACAGGGATCTATCAAAGTCTGATCTTCACAACACATGTTTGTGGAAGTGTATCATGGCACGAACAAAGATTTCTGAGGACCTCAGAAAAAGTGTTGTTGATACTCATCAGGCTGGAAAAGGTTACAAAACCATCTCTAAAAGAATTTGGACTCCACCAATCCATGGTCAGACAGATTGTGTATGAATGGAGGAAATTCAGACCATTGTTACCCTCCCCAGGAGTGGTCGACCAACAAAGATCACTCCAAGAAGGCGTGTAAAAGTCGTCGAGGTCACAAAGGACCCCAGGGTAACTTCTAAGCAACTGAAGGCCTCTCTCACACTGGCTAATGTTAATGTTCATGAGTCCACCATCAGGAGAACACTGAACAACAATGGTGTGCATGGCAGGGTTGCAAGGAGAAAGCCACTGCTCCCCAAAAAGAATATTGCTGCTCATCTGCAGTTCGCTAAAGATCACATGGACAAGCCAGAAGGCTACTGGAAAATGTTTTGTTGATTGATGAGACCAAAATAGCACTTTTTGGTTTAAATGAGAAGCATTATGTTTGGAGAAAAGAAAACACTGCATTCCAGCATAAGAACCTTATCCCATCTGTGAAACATGGTGGTGGTAGTATCATGGTGTCAGCTTGTTTTGCTGCATCTGGGCCAGGATGGCTTGCCATCATTGATGGAACAATGAATTCTGAATTATACCAGTGAATTCTAAAGGAAAGTGTCAGGACATCTGTCCATGAACTGAATCTCAAGAGAAGGTGGGGCATGCAGCAAGACAACGACCCTAAGTGCACAAGTTGTTCTACCAAAGAATGGTTAAAGAAGAATAAAGTTAATGTTTTGGAATGTCCAAGTCAAAGTCCTGACCTTAATCCAATCGAAATGTTGTGGAAGGACCTGAACGAGCAGTTCATGTGAGGAAACCCACCAACATCCCAGAGTTGAAGCTGTTTTGTGTGGAGGAATAGGCTAAATTTCCTCCAAGCTGGTGTGCAGGACTGACCAACAGTTCCCGGATATGTTTAGTTGCAGTTATTGCTGTACAAGGGGGTCACACCAGATACTGAAAGCAAAGGTTCACATACTTTTGCCACTCACAGATATGTAATATTGGATCATTTTCCTAAATAAATCAATGACCAAGTATAATATTTTTGTCTCATTTGTTTAACTGGGTTTTATTTATCTACATTTAGGACTTGTGTGAAATTCTGATGATGTTTTAGGTCATATTTATGCAGAAATTTAGAAAATTCTAAAGGGTTTACAAACTTTCAAGCACCACTGTAAACTGACATAAACATTGATGAAGGCTTATTTTAACAGGCATCAACTATCTAAAACCCAAGGGCATCACCAACATCAGTACCTTTTAACATGATAACAATATAATATTGTAAGGGCAGTGGTCATAGGGCTACATTACACTTATGTACACTTACTTTACTTATGAACCCTTCCTGATAACTGGCATAAATCTACTGTAAATACAAATTTAGACAGAATTATATCATTAGATGTCAAATGGGCATCAAATGTCAAGATATCAATTGTCAAGAATTTCTAAATGGTCGTGTAAGTTTCTGTCATTTATTATAATAGGCTTCTGTAGGTGTTATGCAGTATGTATAACATCACAAAGATTTTGATTCTAGTGTTTAATCCAGAGTCACTGCATGATAAAATCTCTATGTTTAGTTGGTATTTGACTGAGTGACTTTCCACAACATACACACACTGTTGTTGTCCGATACTGCTCGATGTGAAGAGTATGTGTGCTCATTAGCAGGCAACTTTCAGCAGGCATTATAAGAAATTTCACTATGTCGCTTTTATAATGAGGTGCAGTACAGCAGGAGTTCTCCGTCTCAACCAGCAGCACTTCAATTATACAAACTTCCCCACATTACACACACTCACTCTGGAGGACTTTTTTTTGTTTTGTTTGTTTGTTTTGTCCTCTGTACCAGTCAGGGATATATATTTTTTCTTTTTTAGGAAATCAAGCAGGGGCAGCATGGTGGTGTAGTGGTTAGCACTGTCGCCTCACAGCAAGAAGGTCTGGGTTCGAGCCCCGTGGCTGGCGAGGGCCTTTCTGTGCGGAGTTTGCATGTTCTCCAGTTTCCCCCACAGTCCAAAGACATGCAGGTTAGGTTAACTGGTGACTCTAAATTGACTGTAGGTGTGAATGTGAGTGTGAATGGTTGTCTGTGGCAAGTACGTTTACATGCACGTCCAAATCGAGCTGCTGTTGGTAATCGAGCAAAGGGTCCCAGCAGGGGTGCCAGAGAAATCCAATCCTACATGCACAAGTGAAATCGGGCTATTGTGCACCCAAGCCACACGTGGCGCTACATGCCCCATCGTGTTGGTACACTTCCGGTTGTCGTCATGAAGAAGAGCTATAGTGTTGCCAGATACTGCTGACGTTTTCCAGCCCAAAACATGTTCAAATCCGCTAAAATGCACTTAAAAACCCCAATCTGGCAACACTAGGTTCCGTGCTCAAGCTGTTAGGCCCGCTCTAACAGACTATGGCTACAAACTGTCCGGCGCAGACCACTGTTTTGTAAGACAACTTATTTTGCACAATAATATTTTTCTAAAGTCCATTTTTTGCTTACAAAAAATATTTTTTTTGCTTACAATTTAACTTATGTCTTAATAAACACACAAAAAGTTCAATTGTTTTGTTTTTTTTGACATTCTTCAGATGTTGGACATTATATATATACACACAAATACAATGACTTATGTACACAATTCACAGCTATGCAACAGCTGTACAGATGTATTTGGTGATACAGTAAGTGAGCTAAATTTGAACAGTGCAAACAATGCCACAAAAAGAAAAGATTCATGCAGTTGTCATGATTCGTTGTCATGCCGACCGAGGCTGTTGTGTTTCCCGCTTGTGGTCTCATCACTCGTCACTTCCGGAAGTAGCTCGACAACTAGCTCGATAGGGTATACATGCACAAAGTAGCTCGGCAGAAATCGCATAAACTAGGTCGTGTAGCTCGATTCCGAGAAATCAAGTTTGGTTCAATTTCAGCTGAATTAAGGTGTATACATGGCATTTTGAACTTCGATTTCAGTCGAGCAATGGCAGAAATTCGATTCTCTCTATGTGCATGTAAACGTAGTGTATGTGTCAGCCCTGTGATGACCTGGCGACTTGTCCAGGGTGTACCCCGCCTTTTGCCCATAGTCAGCTGGGATAGGGTCCAGCTTGCCTGCGACCCTGTAGAACAGGATAAAGCAGCTAGAGATAATGAGAGAGACAAGAAATCAAGCAAGTGTGTAAATTTTAAAGGATTAGTGAATCAAAGCAGCAGTGTATAGGGTGTGTATACACACCCTATACACTGCTGCTTTGATTCACTAATCCTTTAAAATTTACACACTTGCTTGATTTCCTGTCTCTCTCATTATCTCTAGCTGCTTAGCTGCTTTATCCTGTTCTACAGGGTTGCAGGCAAGCTGAGGGATCAGGAATTCTTTATCGGATCGTTTGATAGTGTGGAGTCAAACTAAATGAGTCACATTCACTGAAGTTAACACACTCCTGTAAGGTTTGTGTGTGTGTGTGTGTGTTTGGGGTGGAATGCAACTAACATCTGTAACTGTATACAGATATAAACCTCAAAGGCTGAAAAAAGAAGGACTTTTTGAAATTAAATATGAACCCTATTGCTGTGACAAAATAAACTGCATTAATGAATAAATGAATTAATTAATAACACATCTGACTGCAGAGAGTGAACCAAACATGCCATGCATTTCTTTCTTTCTTTTTTGTGGAATAAATGAAGAAATGATTGCCAAATCTGACTGCAGGGAGTAAACCAAACACTATGAGTGCTTTCTTTCTTTTTCTTTCTTTCTTTCTTTCTTTCTTTCTTTCTTTCTTTCTTTCTTTCTTTCTTTATGAATGAATGAATGAATGAATGAATGAATGAACAAGAAATCTAACTCTAGGAAATAAACTAAATACTCTGTTTTCTTTCTTTGTTTGGAAATGAGTGTATGAGTGAATGAATGAATGTCAAATCTGATTGGAGGAAGTAAACTAAACATTGTTTTGTCTCTTTTTCTCTTTCTGAATGAATGAATGAATGAATTGGGTGGCATGGTGGTGTAGTGGTTAGCACTGTCGCTTCACAGCAAGAAGGTTCTGGGTTTGAGCCCAGCGGTCAATGGGGGCCTTTCTGTATGGAGTTTGAATGTTCTCCCCGTGTCTGTGTGGGTGTCCTCCAGGTGCTCCAGTTTCCCCCACAGTCCAAAGACATGCAGGTTAGGATAACATGGGGCTTCCTTGGGCTGAAGTGCCCATGACCAAGGCACCTAACCCCCAACTGCTCCCTGGGTGCTGTAGCATAGCTGCCCACTGCTCTGGGTATGTGTGTGTGCTCATTGCTCACTTGTGTGTGCATGTGTGTGTTCACTGCTTCAAATGGGTTCAATGCAGAGGACGAATTTCACTGTGTGCTTCAGTCTGTTCTTGAGTGTATGTGTGACAAATCAAGACTTCTTGGCTTCTTATCTCTTCTTCTGAATGAATGAGACAAATCTAACTGTAGGACAAACACACTATGTGTTTTCTTTCTTTCATCTAAATATATGTATGAATGAATTGACTCGGCTGCAGGAAATAACCAAACATGTACTGTGTTCTTTTTGGTTCACATTCTTTAATCAGATCTATTTGTTCCTTACCGTAATCCATTCTTTCATTCATCCGTGCGCCAATCCATCCATTTCCATAAATTTTGTTTGAAAAATTGTTAGGCTTGATAACACTCAAAATAATCTGATTATCGCTTGCCAAATCTGCTAATGGAAGAATATAGAATTTTGCACATAAAAATATCTAGCAAATGAACTACATATTTTATGATGTCAATCCAAATCCATAAAGAAACTGTTTCAATTTAAATTGTTTAACTTTAAATGTAAAGTAATAAACATAACATTTTTAGTTGCATACTGTAGAATAGTAATGTTTATCTGTCACACCTGCGCAATGCATCAGATGTCTCATCTCATCTCATTATCTCTAGCCGCTTTATCCTTCTACAGGGTCGCAGGCAAGCTGGAGCCTATCCCAGCTGACTACGGGCGAAAGGCGGGGTACACCCTGGACAAGTCGCCAGGTCATCACAGGGCTGACACATAGACACAGACAACCATTCACACTCACATTCACACCTACGGTCAATTTAGAGTCACCAGTTAACCTAACCTGCATGTCTTTGGACTGTGGGGGAAACCGGAGCACCCGGAGGAAACCCACGCGGACACGGGGAGAACATGCAAACTCTGCACAGAAAGGCCCTCGCCAGCCACGGGGCTCAAACCCGGATCTTCTTGCTGTGAGGCGACAGCGTTAACCACTACACCACCGTGCCGCCTGCATCCGATGTATGGAATCAATTTTGTGCCAAAATGTTCATACAATACTTTTGAAATATCAAACAAAAATGACAAATCAAAATACAAAAAAAGAAAAAGTAATTTTTTTTAGACTGGCAAACAAATTATTCGTGTAATCGTGCAAAATATCAGTCTATTACTCTTCAGAAACCTTTTATTTTTGTTCCGCGTCTTTCTCAGTTTTGCTTGACGTAATTTATTTTGGTTGCGATTCCAGCTTTCTCGTTTGCGCTCCCTGACTTTTTGCTCGCAGTTTTGGCACAAACTTCACGTGTGGGTGGGCTGTCCAGGAATGCATTCCCATTGGCTAACTTGTGTTTGACTGACAGCTACGCTCAGCCATTCCCTACTCGGATTCTGGTGGACTGTTTGACGAGTGACCGATCCATTGACGGTAAACAAGGATCGAGTGGACTTCAGTGACGACTATGATATTGAATTAATTAAACAAAGTGTAAATTCAATATCATAGTCGCCACTGAAGTCCACTCGATCCTTGTTTACCGTCAACGGATCGGTCACTCATCAAACAGTCCGCCAGAATCCGAGTAGGGAATGGCTGAGCGTAGCTGTCAGTCAAACACAAGTTAGCCAATGGGAATGCATTCCTGGACAGCCCACCCACACGTGAAGTTTGTGCCAAAACTGCAAGCAAGAAGTCAGGGAGCGCAAACGAGAAAGCTGGAATCGCAACCAAAATAAATTACGTCAAACAAAACTGAGAAAGACGTGGAACAAAAATAAAAGGTTTCTGAAGAGTAATAGACTGATATTTTGCACGATTACACGAATAATTTGTTTGCCAGTCTAAAAAAAAAATACTTTTTTTTCTTTTTTTGTATTTTGATTTGTCGTTTTTGTTTGATATTTCAAAAGTATTGTATGAACATTTTGGCACAAAATTGATTCCATACCAGATGGACTCTCGGGTGCGCTCCGGACAGCAAGCGCGCCAAGCAGACTCTCATATGTGCGCCGTTGATGATGCATATCTGCACAGAATTAAGGCGCAAAAAGTGCGCCTATATATAGACTGTGAAAATACACTCACATCGTGAAGTACTGAGTTGTTAGTGACACTTTACCAAGCTGTGGTTTCGTATTGATCTCCTGGTTTCCTGTTCCAGATTTTTGATTGTGCTTTCGTCTGTGCCTTGGATAATCTGTTTGTGCCGCATCTGACCTTTTGCTTGTCCACCGTTTATGATTTCTGCTTGCTGATTTGGATTGTTTGCCTGTTGTCCCTTTTTATTAATTAAAAGCTCCTGCACTTACATCTGACTCCAACCCATCCCTGACATTATCAAAATGATTACTTCTGATCATGTATGAATAAAACGAGTTGTTTTTATCCATTTAGCATCACAAGATTTGCTGGTGTTTATTAAATCAGTGCTGCTGGATGCTCAGTTTTCTCTGTTTCTGGCACACACATGTGCACACTTGTGCCAAACCATCCACTCTGGCCTAAATTAATTCCTATTCATGAATTAGTGAAATTGAATCATCATTTATGCATCCAATCCAATGAAAAATGTCATGAAGGCCGTACAAAACAGTGACAGGGTTTTCATCTCATTAATGAAGCCAAGGGGCAGAGTGAAGATGATGTCCTCAACACGGTAAGTTTAATTTAGAAAAGAAATGGATTTGATTGCAGGGAGAGCCAGCACAGGTAAATGATCACCTGCTTTTTTTCTGTGGCATGGCTGAGTCAGACTCTGGGGTGAATCTAATAAAGAAAACTATTATTAATAATATTGCGAACATTATAATATAGGCGGCACGGTGGTGTAGTGGTTAGCGCTGTTGCCTCACAGCAAGAAGGTCCGGGTTCGAGCCCCATGGCCGGCGAGGGCCTTTCTGTGCGGAGTTTGCATGTTCTCCCCGTGTCCGCGTGGGTTTCCTCCAGGTGCTCCGGTTTCCCCCACAGTCCAAAGACATGCAGGTTAGGTTAACTGGTGACTCTAAATTGACCATAGGTGTGAATGTGAGTGTGAATGGTTGTCTGTGTCTATGTGTCAGCCCTGTGATGACCTAGCGACTTGTCCAGGGTGTACCCCGCCTTTCGCCCGTAGTCAGCTGGGATAGGCTCCAGCTCGCCTGCGACCCTGCAGAACAGGATAAAGCGGCTACAGATAATGAGATGAGATGAGATAATGAGATGAGATGACATAATATACCTGTACCCTTAGACTGTTCTATTTTTATTATTTTATATTTCACTGTGTTTTTTTATGCTCATGCTACAAAAAAGGGAATTTCTGAATAAATGATTGCTTATTCTCTGTTTATCGGCAGCTTTGGATTGATTTTTCCACATTCCTCTGCACACATTACACGACTGTATCGTATTTTGCTGAGGAGGCTGCCATGTTGCTCTCTTACCTCTGTACATGAGACTCAAAAAATCGAATCCATAATCTGTGAGATTAGCTGCCAATTAGCACGAGGTGAATGTTTATTCATGTGAGGCTCAGGCAATTACAACACATTTTGATAGCTTGCCATATGAAGCTATTTACACTGGAAATGTTCATATAAACAACACTGCTGGGCAAATCGCCATGTCAGTGAGTGGGAACACTGGCCAAGCTGAATATGCAGAAGTCTGAGATGATTATCGCACAAACCTGATAAGAAAAGATGCAGATGAAGAGCAAGGAACACAGCGAGGGATATTTATGACACCATAATGACACTGAGACATCAATAAATGAAACACTCATTTATTCACTGGGTCAACTCTAAATCGACTCACTTGCAGGTACTGAATCAAATATGCTGTATGTTTTCTTTGTTGTTTGCTGTGTTTGGTTCACTTCCTACAGTTACACTTGGAAAAAATATATACATTTGTTGGTATAACTTAAAAAAGTGTGTAAACAGGTTGCCTTGAAATTTTCATTGTGCCAACTTATCCATCTCAGACGGCATTGCTGCTGCCCTCCATTATACCCTCTCCCACCTAGAAAACAAAGACTCTTACATCAGGATGCTCTTTGTTGACTACAGCTCTGTCTTCAACATGGTCATCCCCCCCAAACTCACCCATAAACTGTCCACACTTGGTTTGCACCCCACCCTCTGTGACTGGCTCCTTGACTTCCTGACTGGCAGGCCCCAGACTGTCAGGATTGGTAATAGAACTTCAACCAGCATCATCACAAACATTGGCACCCCACAGGGATGCATCCTCAGCCCCATCCTCTACACTCTGTTCACCCACAACTGTGTTGCCTCCCACAAGGACAACATCATCCTGAAGTTCGCGGACAACACCGCAGTGATAGGACGCATCACTGGTGGAGACGAAACGGCCTACAGGAGGGAGGTGGACAGTCTGGTGTCATGGTGTGAGGACAACAACCTCACCCTCAACATGGACAAGATGAAGGAGATGATAGTGGACACGAGGAAGGAGAGGAGACCTCATCGGCCACTGTTCATCCAGGAGCTTGAGGTGGAGAGGGTGAGCAGCTTCATATACCTGGGTGTTCACATCAGTGAGGACTTCACATGGACAACTAACACCACACAGCTGGTTAGGAAGGCTCAACAGTGACTACGGTACTTTCTGAGGAGGCTGAGGAAGTTTGGTATGTCACCCAAGATCCTCAGCAACTTCTACAGCTGCGTGATTGAGAGCATCCTGACCAACTGCATCACTGTGTGGTATGGCAGCACTACAGCTATGGACCGCAAATGCCTGCAGAGGGTGGTGAAGACTGCTGAGAGGATCACCAAAACTCCACTGTCCTCTCTGCAGAGCATCTACCACTGCAGAGTCCACAGGAGAGCTGCCTCCATCCTCAAAGACCCCACCCACCCCCAGCATGGACTGTTCACACTTCTATCCTCAGGCCGGAGGTACAGAACTGTGAAATGCAAGACTGTCAGACTAAAGAACTCTTTCTTTCCCACAGCCATCAGACTCCTGAATGGCTGACAGGAGTCTATAACCATGGACTACCTCCCTGTAAACTATCCTTGACTGTTTACATCTGTTTACATTTGTTTGCACATTAGTGCCCTTTTTTGCTGCTACGTCTGATCATTGCCTTATTTTTGTATTATACTGCCTATTTTGCACTACATTTACCTTTATTTTGTACTGTAATTTTTTATTTTATTTTGCATTACATTGCCTTTACTTTGTATTATTTCTTCTGCCTATTTATTCATTTGTATTTGTAATTGACATTCATGGACAGCAAACTAAGAATTTCATTGTGCAAGAGGACATGTCCTTACTGTGCATATGACAATAAACACTTTGAACTTGAACTTATTATATTATTTTCAACTATCTCAAAATTTCAAGGCAACCAGGTTACACACTAAGTTATACCAACAAATTTTTTTTTACAGTGTAGGTTCATTCATTCATTCATTCATTCATACAGAAAGAAAGAAAGAAAGAAAGAAAGAAAGAAAGATGACATAAAAGAAAGGACTCAACTCACTGGATTACAGGAAGTGAATCAAGCATGTCATATATTTTCTTTTTCCTTTCCCACTAAACATTAGACGTCGTATGGACGTGCAGATCATGTCTTTATTGCGTCCGTCGGTCCAAGACCAATTCTGGACTTCTAAATGACGGGCAAACTAGGTCTGCTATTTAGACGTCTAACTATGACCCTATTTGGACGTCAATATGTAGTTGAAAATTTTAACGTCAGACAAGGTGACTTTTTTGGACGTCATCAAGACGTCTAAAACAGGTGCAGGAAAATTACGTATATAACCTATTTTTAATTTAAATAAATTTTATTACAAACTATAAATATAAATAAATAATATTACAAATATCAACATTGTTATTAATATTGTCCGTGAATTTTAATATTTTATTTTATTTATTTTAAATATAATTTTAACATTATATTTTATCTGTTTAATTTGTTGTCTATTTGAGTTCAACTTGAGTTCAACCAGTCAACGCCTCTCTGATTGGCCAACCGCGTCGACGCAGCCCAATAGTAAACGCCACTCTGATTGGCCAACAACACCGCTAACGTTTCTCGCGATTCAGAGGAACTTTTCTTCTGTGCAGGAGAGGAAGAAGCAAATGGCCGCACGGTTCTAATTGTTTTTTCTGCTGATCTGAACACCTTAAACATGCACCTCAAAGATGAGGAGGTGGAGGACACAATGCTGAGAGGACTGAGGACCTTTTCACTTAATCCAACGCGTCTTTTTTTTTTTTTCCCACGAGTTGGCAAGTTGGCCTGTTTTGCCAGTATTAAAACGGAATAAAAAAAGAGACATGAGTGAGGATTGAATTGTAATTTTATTGTCTATAAATGGATATGGAGGGTTTCTGAACTGTTCAGTTATCACTTTATACAGTAGATCATGCTGTGTGTATATATATTTTATATGATTAACATTCAGTCCAAATCCCTTACTATGTGTTTTGACTTCATTTGATTTAAAGTTATATTTTAAAAAAAACTATTTTGCAGTTGGTTTTGTGTCTTAACCTTTCACATACACTCTGTGCAAATGTAAGTGCATTTATTTGTAGGATAATGTATCTTTCCATAAACGCCAAAGAGCTGATGTAATGTAGGTTAAGTTGGAGAACCTGCTAGCTGTAGGCTAGCCTGCTATTTTCCTGTAGTTTCATTTGGCTCAGCAGAGCTGGAATGCTTTACACCTTAAAATTTAGTTATTTACTTAATATAATTATTTACTTAATTTAGACAATTAAGTTATATGAAAATTAACTGGAACAGGCTATGCCACCTTCTGAAATGTGACTATGCACAGAGGAAGAAACGGTAAACAATGCATCGAGTTTAAACGTAGAAAAGACGTCCTCGGACGGACGTAGAAAAGACGTCCACTTTTCAACTACAATTAGCCGTGATATGGGCGTCCTCTGCACGTCCATACCGGACGTTCGATAGACGTCAGGAAAAAGACGTCATCTGGCGTTACAGTCTGCACCTTCAGAGGACCGTCATTCGACGTCCAAAAATGACCTAAAAAAGACGTCGTTTCAACGTATCTTTGCGCAGTGGGTTCCTTCTATCTTTTTTCTTTCTTTCTTTCTTACGTGTACATTCTTAAACAAATGAATGTGTTTTGCAGGAACTGAACCATACAAAGCATGTGCTTTTTCTTTTTTTCTTTCTGAATGAACTGACCTGATTGCAGGAACTGGACCATATAAGCCATGCACCTTTTTACTCATTTTCTTTCTTTCTTTCACTCTGCAGAAATGGCATTTTTTGGAGATTTGTAGAAAATAAACAAAGCATGCTTTATTATTTAATATAATTATTTTGTATATGTATTGACCCATTTATTTAATGCCAGCTCTGTGAGCTCCATGCTCATGTGATTTTTGTGATTTCTACATAAACTTCATCACACAGATTCATTTATATTGTTATATTTCTGACAAATCAATGCAAGAGTTTATAAGTTTTAAGTTTTCACTCCGACTCAAGTGAAAGAGTTTTAGCTTTACCATTTTATCTGAAAATAGCGATTCTGAATCAAGTTGACAGTTTCACGACTTGACTCTTGCTTCCAGTTAGCCTCAAAGGTCCTTTAGCTCCTGCTCTGCTCCTGTGTTATATTTACAGTGCTGAGTAATAACTTCATGATTCAGACACTGGTATTTTTTGAGCCCTGATCACAGGTGAAGTAAAAAAGAAAAAAAGAAAATGATGCTTTACGATGAAGAAGAAATGTCATCTTGCCGAAGCAAAAGAATTCAAGCAATATAATTTTATTTTTCAATCTCCAGATACAGGCAGCATTCTCTCTCTCTCTCTCTCTCATATTACATGTTCTGTTTTAATTTAAAATCTTGTGCTAAAGACATCTCAGTGTTGTTATATACCGGTACATACAGCACATGTCACTGGTTCATGCTGAAGTTCACTGGAAAGCTTTTTTTTCTAAACACACTCAGGCTAAACACCACAATTTGTCTGAAAACCTTATAATTTACATTTCATTTGTAACGAATTCTGTCATAAAGAAACATGTATTTATCCATTTCCTGACTATACAGTTCTGTAATTTCAGTTGGTATAATTTGCTTATTCAGATTCAAGTGTATATTTTTCACACTGACTGAGACATGGTTATAATTGGTGATGTATACTTTAAAACTGTGTACAATGGCCAAGTATGATTTTCTTCATTTAAAAAAAAAGGGGGGGGGGGGACCCAGATCATTTTCATCCTGCCTTTTTCTTGAAAAAAAAAAGAGAGGAAAGAGACTCAAAATCATGAGCTACAAAACAATTATTTTGCTTCTTTTCTTTTATTTATTGCAAAGAATAAGCAGCAAAATATAAAACATGACCAATCTCGCTGTTCAGAATATTTCTAGCCAGTGAACTGGTGGGCGGCACGGTGGTGTAGTGGTTAGCGCTGTCGCCTCACAGCAAGAAGGTCCGGGTTCGAGCCCCGTGGCCGGCGAGGGCCTTTCTGTGCGGAGTTTGCATGTTCTCCCCGTGTCCGCGTGGGTTTCCTCTGGATGCTCCGGTTTCCCCCACAGTCCAAAGACATGCAGGTTAGGTTAACTGGTGACTCTAAATTGACCGTAGGTGTGAGTGTGAATGGTTGTCTGTGTCTATGTGTCAGCCCTGTGATGACCTGGCGACTTGTCCAGGGTGTACCCCGCCTTTCGCCCGTAGTCAGCTGGGATAGGCTCCAGCTTGCCTGCGACCCTGTAGAACAGGATAAAGTGGCTAGAGATAATGAGATGAGGAGTGAACTGGTTCTGTTTGGTGACACTGGTTTTAACTGGTCAGTGTCAGCATGCAGGCACTTATGGATGTATGTGCAGGAGACAGCGGGGAAAGCAAACAGGGAACAAAGTCAAAATGCTAGACGAGAATCGTGGTCAAAAGGCAGGTGAGGGTCGGTCGATCTGCAAACAGAGCAATACAGGCAAGGCTAGAGAAAGATGAAGTATAAATGAGAATAAGAGTCGAAGAAACTAGAGACAGAAAGGAAATACCTTTCTTGGTATAGTATGACGGTAAACTCTGAACGATACTTCACATGGAAGTGAGTGAGAGAGGTGATTAAGTAGCACGACTGATAAGTAGAGAATGAGAGACAGGTGTAATTAATAAGCAGGTGATAGAGGGCACTGTGGTTCTTGGGCTTTGTAGTTTTGAGAAGCCATACTTGTAATCTGTTTAGAGCTGTTGCACTCAATGCTATTACTGACAGTCAGGTTGTTTTTAAGCAGGTAAGCTGACTGTAGTTGGTGAGGTTGATTCTAACTGGTCAGACCTGAGTTTCCCAAAAGCATTGCAGCACAAAGATCATTGTTAAATGGTAGAGAGAGCAGCACAATGAACGCTCTCTCTCCTAGTTAAGATGCTCTTACCATTAAGATGCTTTTGGGAAACTTACCCTAGACTGGTTCTAACTGATCAGGTTTGAGGTCTGTAGAAGATTTTGAGGACTGTACAGGCTGGTTCAAGTGGGGAGGTAAACTAGCCTAACACAAGCCAGACAAGAACACCACCTTAGTCTGATCTTAGCTGGAATTTTCACTCACCAAAATATATTTTAAAAAATTATTCTTGTCAGTCACCAGAAAATGCTTTTGTAGAATTATGCAAAATGCTCTGAGAATCAGTAGGCTTGGGCCAAGTACACCCATAACTTACTGTGCCATTCAGCCATGCTCTTAACTCCTTTCCAACGTGCGCTAGGCTACCAGCCACCCCTGTTCTCCTGGAACACTACTCCCACAGACTCACTTGCAGTGGATTACTGGTTCTGGCAGAGTGAGAGAGTCTGGGAGAGCACCCACCAATGGCTAGAACTGGTGGCTAAGAAAATCAAACAGTCCATTGACCATCACCAAGGAGAAACACACCAATATCAACCTGGTGATATAGCTGTCCACAAGCGACTTCAGAAACATGCAAGGGTGCAAAAAGCTCAATGCCAGGTAGATTAACAAAATCTTCTGCAGCATCCATGAAGTAAATATATTTACCAGTTTTCCCCAAGCTGGACCTCTGCTGACTCTCTTCTTCATAGCATGTCTCCTGTCTCAAGCAAGTGGATATATTTGCACTGGAATCCACCTGAACTCCATTTCCCAGAACACACCATGTCCTACAAACATGGCTGCCATAAACTACAACACCCAGCCACAACACACATTGATGTTCACATTCACCAGATTTCTGATCATGTACACCAACAGGTGTACATGATCAGAAATCTGGTGAATGTGAACGTCAATGTGTGTTGTGGCTGGGTGTTGTAGTTTATGGCAGCCATTACACTCACAACCTACCATAGTTTGCAAAATATACACATTGTTTACTTAAGTAGAAGTATAGATACTTGTGAAAAAAATACAAAAGATCAACTGCAAACATTTTAATTGCCAAGTACTTGGGACAAATAAATAATCCATTTGCTCACGCACTTGATTGACTAACAGCTAGGTATGTACAACATGCTAACCAACAACCCAGCTGTATATAATCATAACTTATATCTATCCTTACCTTACTATGCTCCTTACATGCTTGTTAATAACTTATTTGAAGAGTTTGAAGAACATATATCACATACAGCTAAAGTGTTCGGTATTTCAGTCAAACAATTTGGAATGTCTACACAAAAAAATTGCTAATTCCCCTCAAATGCATTAAAACGAAAGTAACAAGCCTGGTTTGAAAATGTAAGGAGTAGAAAGTACAGATATTTGTGTTAAAATGTAGCAAGTAAAAGTGAAAATATACTGATACCTGAAAACTCTACTTAAGCCTCATGATGAACTGTGATGGGCTGCTTGAATTGCACTATAAAGGCCATGGACGACCGTGAATATGAAAGACACATCTGCTATAGTATAACCTTCATTCATGAAGTAATACCATGATTGTAGATACATGATCATCAGACCTTCATTTTGAAAAAGGAAAAAGGGTGTGTTACAATTGACATTTCTTAAGTTTTTGGAAGTTATATTTTGGTACTGACTGACTGGTTGAAGAGTGTTATAGACAAAGTTATGAATGTCTATACCGCCACATCTGTTTTCACTGTATGAAACATGATACGATTTCACACTGATTATCATGTTGATGTAAGAAATGTAAAAAAAAAAAGCACAAGAGTAATATGAGCATTCTCATGTTTGTTAGGACTAGCTAACTCTTTAGCAGTTCCTAGCTACCTAGCACCAGCATAACTGCTCAATAAACTGATCAAATTGACATAAATAACAATACATAGAGGGTTAAGTACAGTAACAAAGTATTTTTACTTTGTTATTTCCCACTTCTGCAGGCTGTAGAGACCTACTTTGTGAAGTAAATACTGTTTGCTCGACCTGACTTTACCAAGCTTTGATTATTCACATTTTGCTATTCTGGTTTTGACTTTGTCTGTTTCCTGGTTTTTGACTTTTTGATCTTGCCTTTGATTTACTGCTGCTTGCACATCACCTGACCTTTTGTCTGCCTTTGTCTTTGCCTCTGATTAACATATTGGATCTGTCTGCCTGGACTGTTAATAAAAAAACATAACCTACAGTGTCTTGCAAAAGTATTCATCCCCTTTCGTGTTTGTCCTGTTTTTTTTTTTTTTTCGCAATCCAAGCTGGAATGAAAATGAATTTTTAAGGGGATTAACACCATTTGATTTACAGTACACAATATGCCTACAACTTTAAAGGTGAAAATTGTTCTTTTATTGTGACACAAAGAATAATTAAGATGAAAAAACAGAACTCTGGAGTGTGCATAGGTATTCACTCCCCCAAAGTCAATACTTTGTAGATCCACCTTTTGCTGCATTTACAGCTGCAAACCTGATCTATACTTCTTCACAACTTTGTCTCTAACATGCTTGGAGTGCTCCTTGATTTTCATGTTTTCATGTAAGTTGTTTGCTTAGTAGTGTTGCAGAGTCAGGGTTCTTCCAGAACAGGAGATCATGCGACAGATCATGTGACACTTTGATTGCACACAGGTGAATCTTAATCAAATAATTATGTGACTTATGAAGTGAGTTGGACCAGCTCTTATTTAGGGGTTTCATATGAAAGGGGGTAAATACTTATGCACACTCCAGACTTCTGTTTTTTTTTTTTCATCTTAATCATTGTTTGTGTCACAATAAAACAAAAATTTGCATGTTTAAACTGGTAGGCATGTTGTGTAAATCAAATGGTGCTAACCATCCAGCAATCCATTTTAATTCCATCGTGTAATGCAACAAAACAGGACAAACACCAAGGGGGATGAATACTTTTGCAAGACACTGTACCGTATATAGGGGGAATGGGAAGGACTTCAATTAACATCAGATAGTACAAAACACCTACACTATTATCAATATTTTAGATTCACATATCATCCTGCCATTTGCAGAAAAAAAGAGTGGTGTATTTTGTAATATATAAATGCAAACTTGTTTGCCAATGTTAAAATGCAGAGCTCCTATACAAAACACGGAGAGGTTTACAGGTCTGCTTGTGTCGTGTTTACAGAGTCAACTGCTGTTATGTCTTTTTTTCTGAGCCACTAAGGGAAATGAAAAAGCTTGGAATGGCTGAGTGGGACTGTGGTGTGAGGTGAATATTAATAATTCATACAGAAACCCTGGAGAGCAGGAGCTATTGTACAGGGAATTCTATGTCACATGTATTTTACTGTTAAACACCATGAGGGAAAATATCTAGTCACAACATTTATACCATCAAATTAGTTACCTCCTCCAAGGAGGTTATGTTTTCGGTAGTGTTAGTTTGCTTGTTTGTTTGTTGGTTTGTCTGTTAGCAACATTACGGAAAAAAATTATGAATGGATTGCTCTGAAATTTTTTCCAGAGGTGTGACTGGGCACAAGTAACAATCCATTAAATTTTGGCGGTGATCCGGATCACCTTCTGGATCCCGGATTTTTTTAAAGGATTCGTGGCGGAGGTCTGCGCTCTCCAAGTGCTTTTCTAGTTACCTCCGCCAAGGAGGTTATGTTTTTGGTAGTGTTGGTTTGTTTGTTGGTTTGTCTGTTAGCAACATTATGGAAAAAGTTATGAACGAATTGCTCTGAAATTTTTTCCAGAGGTGTGACTGGGCACAAGTAACAATCCATTAAATTTTGGCGGTGATCCTGATCACCTTCTGGATCCCGGATTTTTTTAAAGGATTCTTGGCGGAGGTCTGCGCTCTCCGAGTGCTCTTCTAGTTCTTAATGCTGTTATGAAACAGTTCTGAGATGGATGCAGATGTACAGTGTCTTGCAAAAGTATTCATCCCTCTTGGTGTTTGTCCTGTTTTGTTGCATTACAAGATGGAATTAAAATGGATTTTTGGAGGGTTAGCACCATTTGATTTACACAACATGCCTACAACTTCAAAGGCGAAAATTGTTGTTTTATTGTGACACAAACAATAATTAAGATGAAAAAAACCAGAAATCTGGAGTGTGCATAGGTATTCACCCACTTTCGGATGAAACTACTAAATAAGAGCTGGTCCAACCAATTAATGTCATAAGTCACATAATTAGTTGATTAAGATCCAGCTGTGTGCAATCAAAGTGTCACATGATCTGTCACATGATGTCTGTATAAATCAACCTGTTCTGGAAGGACCCTGACTCTGCAACACTACTAAGCAAGCAATATGAAAACCAAGGAGAATTCCATAGAAGTCAGAGACAAAGTTGTGGAGAAGTATAGATTAGGGTTGGGTTCTAAAAAATAGCCCAAACTTTGAATATCCAAGGGAGCTCCATTAAATCCATTATAGCGAAATGGAAAGAATATGTCACCACTACAAACCTGACAAGAGAAGGCTGCCCACCAAAACTCACAGACCAGGCAAGCAGGGCATTAATCAGAGATGCAACAAAGACACCAAAGATAACACTGAAGGAAATGCAAAGATCCAGAGAGGAGATGGGATTATCTGTCCATCGGACCACTTTAAGCTATACACTCCACAGAGTGGAGTTTTGTGGAAGAGTGGCCAGAAAAAAAGTCATTGCTTAAAGAAAACACATTTGGAGTTTGCCCAACAGCGTGTGGCAGATGTCCCAAACACATGGAGGAAGATTCTACTGTCAATTGAGAAAATATTGATCTTTTTGGCCATCATGGGAAATGCCATGTATGGTGCAAACCCAACAGTCTGAGAACACCATTCTTACAGTGAAGCATGGTGGTGGCAGCATCATCCTGTGGGGATATTTTTCATCTGCAGGGACAGGAAAGCTGGTCAGGACTGAAGGAAAAATGGATGGCACTACATACAGGACAATTCTGGAGGAAAACCTGTTTGAGTCATCCAGAGGTTTGAGACTGGGACAAAGGTTCATGTCCCAGCAGGACAATGACCCTAAACATACTGCTAAAGCTACACTGGAGTGGTTTCGGGGGAAACATTTAATGTCTTGAAATGGCCTAGTCAAAGCCCAGACCTCAATCCAATTGAGAATCTGTGTGTCAGTCCTGCACGCTGTGGCGTGTGCACCTGAAGAACTCTTCAGGTGCACCGTTAATGACGCACACCTGAACATAATTAATGAACTATATGTGCATCTATATAAGAACTGTTTAGATGCACTATCAGTGCAAAGTATTATACTATGTCAGTATGCATTATCAAGCCTTGTTACCTGTGTTTGATTTCCTGGTTTCCTGATTCCTGTACCTGTTCCTCGTTCCTGTTTTCTCATTGTTTGTGATATCCTATTTATATATATATATATATATATATATATATATACACCCTATATATATTATATATATATATATATATATATATATATATATATATATATATATATAAAATATATTATATATATATATATATATATATATATATATATACCCTAGGGTGATACATTTCAGTTTCCAGTTGAGAGTATGTTGTGCGCATTCTGGCTACTGCTTCTCACCGGAGCTTTTTATTTTATTTTCTCTTTTTTATAATTTTTTAAAAGTTTTTAATTTTTTAAATGTATTCATTTTTTTGTGTGTGTAGCAACCCGTATAGATAAGTCGGAAGTCCACTGACGTTGAAGGTATTTTTATTTGTACGTTCGTTTACACCTTCGCTTGTAAACGCCGTGAAAACTACAAATACAAAAAAAACTTATTCAATCCTTGTAAACAATAAAATCCTTCCAAATAACTTAGATTTATAGGCATCTATAACTGACTAGGTTATAAAAGTAAAAGATATACACCATTTTAAACTATCTACAGTTTGCCTTCATAAATTTAAAAATGATATTAAATGTAAATGGAATGCAGCACCAAGCTTGTGACTCTGCCTTGTTTTCATATTGGCTTGAAATGGCTTGGATATTATCTGAACACAGTATCAAACACATAACTCTTTGGCAAGAAAACTGCACTAACTATGTAACCCTTTATACACAATAAATTTTCCGTATAAAACACAGTTTCTGTATCAAAACAACAGAGAGTAGTAACAACCTATACCTATACAAGGACTCTTGGTTTAGATACACTCTGTCATAGATTGAGAGACACATTGCCCATTTAAACACATAATTCAATGCAAATACACTGTTTTAAGACAATACACAATCTTGGACATATAATCTGCATTCTACTACACACCTTGTGGGCATATCAATATACAGGTGCTAGATTCTTTAAGTTAGGAAAACATCTCAAGTTGTGTTCAGTTCTTCTGTTTTGGTGCCGATTCTTACAGGAAGTGGTGCAAAGCATCATGGGAGAGAATTCAAAATGGTGGCGCCGAGTGAGCAATAATAGGGTTCAGTTCTTCTGTTTTGGTGCCGGTTCTTACAGGAAGTGGTGCAAAGCATCATGGGAGAGAATTCAAAATAGCGGTGCCGAGTGAGCGATAATAGGGGAAACAAACACTCGGCGACCGCTACAGTGTGTGTGTTTGTGTAGTTTGATGTTTGTTTTTGTTTAAGTGTTTTTGCCCGCTGGTTGTGGTGTAGCTCCAGACCCAGTTTTGGGCATCAGTTCCTTCCAGGCCTTAGTTCACTGTGGGTGATGCCTGTGCTCCTAGCTATGGACTGCAGTGAGCTCCTTGCTCATTTTAACATCGTGGTTGTCCAGTGCTCTGTGCAGCAGTGCGTTAGTGCTTGGCATGATGTTCCTAGTGATGTTGCTCGGTGGCATCGCAGAGGCTGTGCAGGCAGTTTGGGACATACCAGTGCTCTGCGTGGCAGTGTGTCTGTGCTCGCTTTGTGGATCCATGGCGTGGTGTTCCGAGTGATGTTGCCCGGCGGTGTTGCAGCAGCTGTGCTAGAGGTGTGGGACTTGTTTTCATGTGCCTTTTGGTGGGACTGTGGCTGCTACACCATTAGAATGACATCCTGACCTCTATTTGGTGGACTTTTTTTTTCCCCTTTAATTGTAAAGTGACTTTGGGTTTTGAGAAAGGTGTTATCTAAATTGAACTTATAATAATAATAATAATAATAATAATAATAATAATAATTATTATTATTATTATTATTATTATTATTATATAGCAGAGTAGAGCACCCATGCCTGCGGAGCTCACAAACTTTCTTAGCCATGCTCCAGTTCATCTTTGAATCTTTAGAAAAGGAGGACACCCCCCCATTATTTATTTATTTATTTATTTTTTTTTTTTTTTGGGGGGGGGAGATCATGCCTGTGGCTGATATAGTGGCAGTGGAGGAGGCCGGTGCTCCAGAGCTCCCTCCAGTGGCCAATTCAGTGGCAGTAGAGGAGGCCGTTGTTCCAGAGCTCCCTCCAGTGGCCTTTGCAGAGACATCAGAGGAGGCTGTTGCTACAGAGCCCTTCCTAGAGGTTGTTGTTCCAGAGATGGTTTCTCAGCCTGCATCAGAGCCAGCACCTGCACCAATACCTGAACCAGAGCCTGCATCAGAATCAATGCCTGAACCAGAACAAGCTCCTGAACCAGTGCTAGTGCCAGAGTCGGAGTCAGCTCCAGTGCTAGAGCCTGCGCCAGCGTCAGAGCTAGAGCCAGTGTTCACTTCAGAACCAGTGCCAGTATCAGAGCCAGTGCCAACTTCAGTGTCAGAACCAGAGTCAGAGTCAGCACCTGAGTCTGAGTCAGCTCCAGTGTCAGAGCCAATGCCAGCATCTGTTCCAGTGCAAGAACCAATGTCAGCGTCAGAACCAGTGCCAGCTCCAGAGCCAGTGCTAGTGCCAGAGTCAAAGTCAGAGTCTGTTCCAGAACCAGTGCCAGCGCCAGAGTCAGAGTCTGCACCAGTGTCTGCTCCAGAACTAGTGCCAGCACCAGAGTCAGAGTCAGTGCCAGTATCTGCACCAGAGCCAGTGTCAGCACCAGAGTCAGTCAGTGCCTTTTCCAGAACCAGTGCCAGCTCCAGAGGCTGAGCCAATGCCTGAACCTGAGCCTGTTCCAGAACCAGTGTCCAAGGACAATGGAGCTGCCCCAGCTGTTAATGAGGATGTCATCGTCCTGCCACCACCCAGCCATGAAGGCATCATCGTCCCGCCACCACCCGACCATGAAGGCATTGTCATCATCCCACCACCAGATCCTGACCAAGACCATAGCAATGCTCTGACAGAGCTTGAGCACATGCCCAAGTCCAGTCCAGAGCTCAAGTCATCTCCAGAGCTCGAGTTCAGCCCAGATCTCAAGCACACTACCAGCCCTGAGTCCAAGCCAGATCCAGAGCTCAAGCCTGAGTCATTTCCTGAGCTGGAGCCTGAGTCCAAGTCAGATCCAGAGCTCAAGCCTGAGTCATCTCCTGAGCTGGAGCCTGAGTCCAGCCCACAGCTTGAGTCATCCCCAGAGCCCTAGTCCAGTCCTGAGTTTGAGCCCAAGTCCAGTCCAGAGTTTGAGTACAGCCCAGAGCTTGAACCCACTTTCAGTCCTGGATCTGAGCCAAGTCCAGGGTCCAAATCAAGTCCAGAGTCTGAGTGTGCTTCCTGCCCAGAGTCCAAGTCCAGTCCAGAGCCAGAGTCATCTCCACAGCTTGAGCCCAAGTCCACTCCAGAACCAGAGTCATCTCCAGAGCTCAAGCTCGAGCCATCTCCAGGGCCCAAGATCAGTGCAAATCAGGAGCCCAAGTTTTCTCCTGAGCCTGAACCCAAGCCCCCACCAGAGCCAAGAAGCATGGAATTTTGCTCTCTTGGGGGGTGTTTCTGTCAGTCCTGCACACTGTGGCGCATGCACCTGAAAAACTCTCAGGTGCACTCCGGGCTGCGCATGTCAACGCTGCGTGCTGTTAACGATGCGTACCTGAGCATAATTAAGGAGCTATATGTGCACCTATATAAGAACTATTTAGATGCACAATTGGTGCAAAGTATTACACTACATCAGTACGCATCACCGAGCCTTGTTACCCATGTTTGATTTCCTGGTTTCCTGATTCCTTTGTTCTCGTTTTCTCGTTGCCTGTGATATCCTGTTTGCACCTCGCCCAACTCTTTGCTTGTTTTACATTTTGGATTTTGCCTGCCAATTTGGACTGTTTGCCTGTGTGTGTTTTTCACCTTTGTATATAAACTGCTTTTGCACTTACATCAGCCTCCTACCTCATATCTGACACTGGGGCATAACTTGAAAGTTGCTGTACACCAATGCAACCCATCTAACTTGAAGGAGTTGGAGCAGTTTTGCCTTGAGGAATGGGCAAAAATCCCAGTGGCTAGATGTACAAAGCTAATAGAAATATATCCCAAGAGACCTGCAGCTGCAACTGCAGCAAAAGGTGGATCTACAAAGTATTAACTGTGTGTGTGTGTGTGTGTGTGTGTGTGTGTGTGTGTGTGTGTGTGAATACCTATGCACACTCCAGATTTCAGTTTTTTCATCTTAATTATTGTTTGTGTCACAATCAAAGAACAATTTTCACCTTTAAAGTTGTAGGCATGTTGTTTAAATCAAATGTGCTAAGCCCACCAAAATCCATTTTAATTCCAGCTTGTAATGTGACAGAACAGGACAAACACCAAGGGGATGAATGCTTTTGCAAAACACATTATTCGTGCTGTCAATAAATTCAAAAATTTAATCAGATTAATCACACATTTTTCCTGTGGTTAATTGTGATTCATTGACTGAAGCTTGTAAAACTAGATAGTTACATGTAAAATCACAGCATAAATGTTGAATCAACAAAAAGTATATTTAAATGAGTGGCATCAATTGATTAAAAAAAGTTATTTCATTCCTAGTATTTAATTGTGTTGGGGGTATAAATGTGTTGTATGGAATAAAGAAATGATGAACTGGTTAGAGAATCAGATTTTTTTTTTTACTTTGTTATAACGTCTCATCTGAGTTTTGTTGATTTCTGAATTACAATTAGAATATCTTCATTTGCAGAGTAAAAAAAACAACAACAACAACAACAGCAACAACCCAATAACAGTAACAATGCAACAACAGCTACAAAGTGAATATAAAGCATTTGCCTGTAAATTGTTTGTAAAGTAAAGCAAATGAAATCTCACCAAAGTGAATGCTTGTAATGAATGCATGGTGTCTTTGAAGAGACAAAATCTTTTTTTCATATTCTTAATTGAGTGAGATCATATGAAACAGTGTGAACATGTGTGACTTAACTCCAGCCAACTGCTTCATAAAGTCTACTTTTCTTTTAACTAGCTGGCGGACTAGCTTGTTGACATTTTCAGATGACAGAGTTGACCTCTTCTTCTGCACAAAGTGGCTGGCCAAAGAAAGTTTTTCACATGGCACTGTTGAGGCAGGTGTTGCAAAGTGCAATATGGTCCAGCTTACCATGGGCACCTGCATGTGCTGACCATCACTGTAGTGGACATGCCTCTACGTTGACATTGGGCTCTGCCCTATAGCTGTCTAAAATCTTGTCTGTGGACAGTGCCTCATGATCAGAGTCTGACTCTGACCCCATCAGTAGGAGGGTCATCTTCTTCTTTGGTGGATCTGGTCCCATTTCCTCTCTGATGCAGGTTCTTTGTCCTCCAGCATCTCACTCACCTTTTGCCACACCTCTTCCCTCTCTTCTCTGGGCAGGCACCTGAGGTCCTTGAATCTGGAATCTAGAGTTGTGACTACCACCTTTAACCATGACAGGTTTATGCTCTCCTTTTGCCTATTGAAGTATTCTGTGAATGCAGCCTTGATGCACATTATATAGGCATGGTTAACATCTGAGACCTCAATCATATGTCAAGTCAAGTTTATTTTTATAGTGCTTTTAACAATAGACGTTGTTGCAAAGCAGCTTTACAGAATTTGAATGACTTTAAACAAGAGCTAATTTTATCCCTAAACTATCCCCAGTGAGCAAGCCTGTGGTGACGGTAAGAGGTGGCAGAGTGCAGGCAGCACAACAGAGCAGGAAACATATTTGTCACCACCCAGATGCTCAGTTACAGTCCTACAGACACACAAGACGCACAGAATCAATGCCTAGACTTTTCATTCAAACCCACTGAGGGAAAAAGTCTAACATTATTTCTAAAATATAAAATAACAAAGTGACTATCTAATTGTATTTGTCAGAAAATAAAATTGGAGGGGGAAATCACCCTATCTGAATGGCACCATCAGTGCTTCCAATTTAACCATATCAGTTATATTCAGCTAAGGATAGCATGGCTAAGTTATTCTTCTGCTGTGCCAGCATTGCCATCATCAGGTCTTTGTTGTGCTGAACCTGCATTATCATTTGGAGACTTGAATACCAGTGTGTAGGTACATCATAGATGAGTGACTCCTCTTCTTGGCCATGAGAGACTTGAAGTTTCAACTCGGCTGTGTTTGCTGGACTATGTTTGAAATCCCATAATATTTTATGGCATGTGGCTAAAGCACTGACAAACCTGCTGTCACAGACTGGCACTGCAATTGCCTTCTGTATAATGTGGACTACACGGGGTAGGCTCCTTGTAGTCGCAACCATATTTTGAGCACTCTTGGTTCCTATAGTGGTTACCTTGTCTGTTACATCCCACTCCTTCTCATTCTTCAAGAAAGTGACTAGCTCATGTGTCAGCAAAATGCCTTTCATCTGTTTTCAACACACCTAAAACAAACAAGTGTAGTTGGCACTTGTCATCACTTAGGCCTGCTGTTACACCGAGGTAGTTATGATTGCTTATTGATGTCCAGTGATCTCCAGTCAGTGCAATACATGTCGATTGTGCCAACTGCTCCACTTTCTTTGCCTTTGCACTGGTATACAATTCATGTATTCTTGTGACAGTACTAGTGCATCACAAACATATAGAATATCATGGAAAAAGTTCAATATTTTCTATCGGTTATTTAAGAAAGTGAAAATGTAATTCTCGACTCATTGCACATAAACAAAATGTTTCAAGCATTTTTCTATTTTAATTTTAATAATTTTGGCCTACAGTGCAAAAAATGTCTCAAAATATGAGAATATTTCTGTAGCGCGGATCGAGTGTGGGTGGAGCACAGAGGACGACAGGACAACGCTTGAGATGCAGAGGGGGCTTTTATTAAACAACTTTTCAGTCTAATCGCCCGCTTCTCGTATGCGGTATAACACATAAACACACACACACTCTGTAATCTCATCCCGGGTTGCGCTCCCTCTCCTCTCTCTCTGCCTCCTTAAATAGGGAGCGGTTACTGGGAAAACACACACAAACACAGGTTAATTACAGTCAGGTGTAGCGATTCTGCCACTCACCTTCCCTGGCTCCACCCTCCTGTCACAGACCGGTGCTTGACCACGCCCCTGCTGCCACAATTTCATTTTGAGTTTGAGCAAAACAGTATAAATACTGTGTGTCTCTTGGTGTGGTTCAGCATACGCAACCCCAATCATGGGGAAGACTGCTGACTTGACAGTTGTCCAGAAGATGATCATTGACACCCTCCACAAGAAGAGTAAGCCACAGAAGGTCAATGCTGAAAAGGCTGGCTGGAAATGGTGCACAAGCAACAGGGATGACTGTAGCCTTGAGAGGATTGACAAGAAAAGTTGATTCAAGAACTTGGAAGAGCTTCACAAGGAGTGGACTGAGGCTGGTGTCAGTGCATCAAGTGCCACCATGCACAGACATTTTCAGGAAAGGTACTACAACTGTCACATTCCTAATATCAAGCCACTCCTGAACCAGAGACAACATCAGAAGAATCTTACCTGGGCTAAGGGGTCATCAATAATTTTCATCATTATCACGAGCGTACAAACCGTACGCGGGGGGGAGGGGGTTAATGACCAGGCGTACACTTTTTAAAAATGAAAAAAATGATGATCCGTCAATGTGCGAATCGGCGGCCACCATGTTAAAAAGTTCGCGCCACATCGGTGTTGCCAGCTAGCTCTACACGCTTTCTTTCTTCAATACAACAACAATGGCTGACCCAGATTTTGACCGCGTTTATAAATTTGTGAATAGCAGAAATACCGCTATTCACAAGACTCCTTCAAACGAGTACGAGCAGTTTTTAAACATTTATTGTTTCCTGCATTCATCTGAGAGGAGGCAGTTAGGGCAGGACAGGCTGCTTGGAAAGAATCAAAAACGAACGTTTCAAAGCCAAAAGGCAATGGCTCCCCTTAAAAAGACAGTTCTAATTTTCAAAAATCAGACCCTCCAGGATGTTGCGATTTGCAAATTCAACCAATCCCCGCGAATTCAAGGCGGTGCTGCAATTATATCCAATCACCGAAACTTTCCCGCATATTTGACCAATCGTTGGCATCATCTTGAGGTGACGCTGACAAACTACCTTCCGCCTCCAGTGTTGCCAGATTGGGCGGGTTTCCCTCCCAGTTGTGGATGCCAACATTTTTGCCAAAATGGTATTTTATTTTCCATTGTTTAGGCAGCTTCAGCATCATACTGTGAAATTCTGTTTAAATAGTTTTTTTTTTCTTCTATGAAGCCTGAGCCATTTATTTTATTAGTTTATAATTATATAATTATTGTTTAATTTAGTCTTCAGGAGAGACTGCCTGCACACAGTACTAGTATTAATAGGTTTTTTTTCTTACATGAAAGCTGAGGCATTTATATTATATTTTAAGGTAACTTCATGTTGTGCTGTGAGGTTCTCTGCACTTTAACTTTTGAACCAATAGGTGCATTTGGATAAGTAAAGCCTATTTTTCTGCATTTTTGTAGTCCTGGTAATCTTTTATATTGGTAAAGTTGTTTATAGGACCATTTCACAGTGTCTTTGTTTTTTTTTAAATCAATAGTTTTTCAGTAATAACTTAATATTTAACATGTCACTCAATTTTCACAAAAAGAGAAAATCGCAACAATTTCTCGCAACTTTCACTTCCTCCCGCAATGTCATCGCAACAAAAACCTAAAAAAACACCGCAACTTTCATTGCAATTTTTTTGAAAACCCCCCGCAACATCAGACATTTTAGCCCGCAACAATCACAAAAAAAGCCTGTGAAATCCTGGGGGGACTGTAAAATGAATCGCCTGCTTTCTATGAAAACTTCTGGACCCGTCTTGTGTCTTCTTTTCTTCTCTTGTGAATCTTTGTATTGTCCTGTCATCCGATTTTAATAAAAAGTAATACAAGACATGGTTTTATTTTGAATTCCTATTCCACGTAGATCCATCATTTTTTTGTCTGCTAATGTACACTTTTGGGGGGAGGGAGGGGGGTTGCTCAAAAGTCTACTCTTTGTAGACTCATGATAATGATGAAAATTATGGATAACCCCTAAGGAGAGAAAGAACTGGACCGTTACTCAGTGGTCCAAAGTCCTCTTTTCAGATGAAATTAAATTTTGCATTTCATTTGGAAATCAAGGTCCTAGAGTCTGGAAGAACAGTGGAGAGGCACAGAATCCAAGGTGTCCATGCCACACAGCCAGGTCAATCAAGATGTGGATGGAGGACCACAAGATCAAGACCCTGTCATGGTCAGCCCAATCTCCAGATCTGAACTCCACTGGGAAGAGATCAAGAGGAAGATGCATGTTCTCAAGCCATCAAACAAAGCTGAGTTGATTGAATTTTTTGCTGCACCAGGAGTGGCATAAAGTCACCCAAGAGCAATGTGAAAGACTGGTGGAGAGCATGCTAAGCCACATGAAAGGTGTGCTTAAATGTCAGGGTTATTCCACCAAATCTTGATTTCTGAACTCATCCTAAATTCAAACGTTAGTATTGTGTTGTTTAAAATTGAATATGATCTTGATTTCTATGCATTATTCAAAGTCTGAAAATACTTAATCTTTTTTTGTTATTTTGACCAGTTGTCATTTTCTGCAGTTAAATGCTCTAAGTGATAATATTTTTATGTGGAATTTGGGGGGAATGTTGTCAGTAGTGTATGGAATAAAACAAAAATAAGTTCATGTTCCTCAAACACATATCTATAAATTGGAAAACTAGAGAAACTGATAATTTTGCAGTGATCTTTTTTGCAGTGAATTTTTCCCCCAGAGCTCGCTCTCTCTTCCTCTCTCTCATATATAATATTTTTTTTTCCAAGATATAAATGCATACTATATCTGTTGCATATATAAATGCATACTATATCTGTTGCATATCTGTGCTGGACTTGTCTGGTTTCCCAACACACTCACTCACTCACTCATCAAAAAAATCAGAGAACCATACAGATAATGAAATCCAATCTAAGAAGTGATTTCTGCCCAAATGAGATTTTTATCCCTTTATTATGGGTTATGCTTCAGCAAATACCTTACCATTTACCATTAAAGCACCACTAAGAAGCATTTGAAAAGGTTGTCTGTGGTCATATTGACCTATTTTACAACGTTTGAATTTACAGAAACTATTTCACTCCAACTCCTTTGGTGAAAAGGTATCCTGGCAGACCTGGCAACCCTGTAGACAAATATTTCATCATTCCACCTGAGGTAAAAAGGCAATCTATTGTAGATATTGTTCTGAAGTGTGCATATGTATGGGGTTTTATGCTAAACATGGGGTGCTTTTTTTGTGTGTGTGTGTGTGTGTGTGTGTGTTGGGGGGCTCCCATTAACTGTAACAGGCCACTCCAAAAGCACCATTGCACTGTCTTCCCCTAATCGAGACCCCCTTCGAAAGAAGAACTGGGATGGACCTTATCAGGCCATTAGATTGGACTTCATGAAGGCATCACTTTATTTTCATCCTGGTGGACAATGTGAAGCAATACCCAGAAGCAGTGCTGCTGCATAACATTCCCACATGTAGTGTTGCAGACACACTGTTTAAAATTATCTCCTGAGTCAGGATTCTGAAAGAAATCCTGACTGATCAGGGCACAACGTTTATGTCACATACACAGACACTTCACGAACTCTGCAAGTTATTGGGGGTTAAATCAATCCACACAAGTGTTTACCATCCACAAACAGATGGCTTGGTCAAGCGATTTAACCAAACCCTAAAGAAATTAATTCATAAGTTTGTGCACAAAGACACTCATAATTGGGAGAAATGGTTCAAACCCCTGTTGTTTGCAGGATAAGAGGTCCACAGGGTTTTCCCCATTTGAATTTGTCAGTAACAGTATTGAGAGTGCCAGCTCAAAACAGCCTCCAAACATGGCCACTCTAAACTAAAATTCCCAAGAGTCTCAGTGCCCTGTCTCCTGCATATTAATTACACCTGTCTCTCATTTCCTCATCAATTAGCTCCGCTACTTAAACCCTTCTCTCAGTCACTCCAGTTGCAAAGTACTGTTCAGTGATTCTTTTCTGTCGTACCAAGCCATTTGCTTTCTACCTGTCTTCATGATTTCTCAACTTTGTTTAGGTTCTCTTCAACCTTGTCTTCTCTCCTTGTCTTCGCTGCTCTGTCTGCCAATCGCTTGACCCCGTGACTCTGACTATGATTCTTGTCCTCCAATTTGGCTTTGCTTTCAGTTTGCTTCACCCACTCTCCCCTGCACCTGCATCTGTAAGTGCCTGCACTCTGACAGAATTACTATATGGGCGCAAGCCTTGGGGCATCCTAAATGTCATCCGGGAAAATTGGGATTAAGGGCCTTCTGACAGTAAGAATGAAATTCAATACGTTCTCAACCTGCATGCAAAACTCCACACACTCAGCCACTTAACCCAGGAGAATTTGCGGCAGGCACAAGAACATCAGTCCCGGCTGTACAGCAGGGGGCGCACCTTAGAGAATTCACACTGGGAGATAAAGTTCTCATATTATTGCCCACATCAAGGTCTAAATTACTCACCACATGGCAAGGGCCTTTTTGAGGTCACATGGCAGGTTGGGGACATTGACTATGAGGTGAAGCAAATGGATAGAGGCAGGGCGCAGCAGATATACCACCTCAATATACACAAATTATGAAATGAGGTAGTCCCCTTGGTATTGGCAACTGTAGTTCTGGAGAGGGAGGAGCTGGGGCTGGAGGTTAAAACAAAATCCACCATCTGCTCCACCCCAGTCCCCTGTGGAGACCACCTCTCACAGGTCCAACTCGCTGAAGTTGCCAGGTTGCAAACAGAATTTTGTGCCATGTTCTTGCTTCTTCCCCATTGCACTCACCTCATAGAACATCACATCAAGATGCCCCCAGGGTGGTGGTGCGCAGCCACCCCCACTGCTAACCCGAACACAAAAAAATGACAGTTTGGGATAAAATCAAAGCCATGCTCAAGATGGGAATAATCGAAGAGTCACAAAGCAATTGGAGCAGCCCAGTTCTGGTTCCCAAAATTAACAAGTCGGTCCAGTTCTGTGTGGACTATCACAAAGTTAATATGGTGTCTAAATTTGATGCATATCCAGTGCCTTGCATCTATGAACTGCTCTATCGGTTAGGCATGGCTCATTTTTATTCAACATTGGATCTGACAAAGGTATATTGGCAGATCCCCTTAACTACCCTGTCCTGAGAGAAAATGGCCTTTTCTATCCCTTTTGGCTAACACCAATTCATTGCCCTTCTGTTTGGTTTATTTGGGGTTCCTGCAACATTTCAGTAGCTCATGAACAAAATCCTCCGCCCACATGCTGCAGCCTACTTTGACAACATTATTACATATAGTAATGATTGGCTGCAGCACATAAAACAACTCAGGGCCATGCTAGGCTCATTGAGGCATGTGGGACTCACAGCTAACCTGAAGAAGTGTGTGATTGGATGGGTGGACATATGGTATCTGGGCTTCCACTTTGGTCATGCGTCCCCAAATTGACAAGACAGCAGCAATTGCGATCTGCCTGAGACCCAGGACCAAAAAGGGGGTGAGATAGTTCCTGGGGCTTGCTGGCTACTATTCTAGGTTCATGCCTAATTATTTGGATGTCACCAGCCTGCTGACTGATCTCACTAAAAAGGGAACACTATATCTGGTCCAGGAGATGGAGCCATGTCAACAGGCCTTCACCCAGGTAAAAGCTGCACTGTGTGGTGGGCCACTTTTGCACTCCTCTGACTTCTCTCTCCCTTTTATTTTGCAGATTGACGCATTGGACAAAGGGCTGGGGGCCATTTTGTCCCAAATGGTGGAGGGAGAGGAGTGCCCAGTGATGTATATAAGCCACAAGCTCTCCAAGATGGCGGTACGGTAGTAGCATGCAGAGGCCTCTCCAGTTCCAAATTGCTGCTTTCTTGTGTCATTTTCTTTCTTTGCCCAACCTTGTACAGCCCATGGACATTGGATCAACTGGTGTTCATGTCTACCATCATCAGATGCTCCTTCAGTACAGAAATCATGTAGAAATCATCATAAACAATGATATGCTGGAGAAGCTACATGACCTCGGCCTGTTGTGAGGAACAGTCCTCCATTCCTCATCCTCGCCTGAGGCTGATGACCCGGGGAGGAGCCATTGGAAGCAGTGTGCGAGGAGGCGAAAATGTGGGAAACATGGGGGTGTCCATGCTAGGATAACAGCTAACTGTAACACTTCCCTGTGTTCGGTGGATGCTGAATAACAGGTAGACGGGATCAGGTTCATTTTCGGGTTTTATTGAAAACCGCAACTTTAATAAAACAACACAAAACACACATGCTTTTCAGTGGATTCAAAATAAACTCCTGTGTGCCATTGCACAGACATTATTTCAAGCCGGGGAAGGCCAACCCCTCTCTGCTCCTCTCCCCCTTCTATCTTCTACCTGTCACTGCACACAAACACAGACACAGCACATTAATTCACAACAGGTGCTTCCACTTTGCCACTCATCTTCCCCGGCTTCGCTCTCCATTCACAAACTGGCCCTTGACCACACCCCCACTGCCACACTAACCCTAGCCAGCCTGCTCTCCCATCCATTCTACTGTCCAATGTCTGCTCCCTGGAAAATAAATGAGACTATATCGGACTCCAGCAGACTACCCAGCGTGAGTTGAGAGACTGCTATGTCCTTGTTTTCATGGAGACATGGCTTAGTGACCAAGTTCCAGACTGCGCCATTCAGCTGGATGGGCTCGCTTCATTCCAAGCCAACAGAAATGCAGCTCTGTGTGGTAAGACTGGTGGAGGTACAGTAACTTGTGTATATACATCAACACAGAATGGTGCAGGAATTCGGTGGTAGTCTCTGGCTATTGCTCATTGCTAGTGGAGTTTGTGACTGTTAGATGTAGACCATATTATTTATCATGGGAATTCACTTCAGTATGAAGTTTACATTCTCCCCCATCACTAATGCAAAGAAAGTGCTCTATGTAGAGTGAGACATTAGTTTGAATCTTTGAACAATCAAAAGCTTAAATAAAAGGTGCCAAAATACTGAACCAACCTGTCCAAGTGCTTCAGTGTCCCACCACTCCCGACAAGAGTATTACATCTACATTCATCTGAAAAGAGGACTTTGAACCACTGAGTAATAGTTCAGTTCTTTATCTCCTTAGCCCAGGTAAGACACTTCTGCATTGTCTCTGGTTCAGGAGTGGCTTGATATTAGGAATGTGACAGTTGTACTCCCTTTCCTGAAGACATATGTGCATAGTGGCTCTTGATGCACTGACACCAGCCTCAGTCCACTCCTTGTGAAGCTCTCCCAAGTTCTTAAATTGACTTTTCTTGACAATCCTCTCAAGGCTGCATTCATCCTTGTTGCTTTTACACCTTTTCCAGCCAGCCTTTTCAGCAATGACCTTCTGTGGCTTACCATCTTTGTGGAGGGTGTCAATGATTATCTTCTGGACAATTGTCAAGTCAGCAAGTCAATTGCGGTTGCATGTACTGAACCAGACTGAGAGACACACGGTATTTATACTGTTTTACTCAAGCTCGAAATGAAATATTCTCATATTTTGAGACATTTTTTGCACTGTAGGCCATGATTATTAAAATAGAAAAAATGCTTGAAACTTTTTAGTTTATGTGTAATGAGCCAAGGATATATTATCTTTTCACTTTCTTAGTAAATAACCGCTAGAAAATATAAAACTTTTTCAATGATATTGTAATTGTTTGAGATGCACAAATGTGTGTCTGTCTATCTATCTATCTATCTATCTATCTATCTATCTATCTATCTATCTATCTATCTATCTATCTATCTATATACACAGTGCTGCTTGAAAGTTTGTGAACCCTTTAGAATTAACTGGGTTTGTGAACCCAGTTAAACAATTGAGACAAAAAAAATATACTTGGGCATTTATTTATTGAGGAAAATGATCCAATATTACATATCTGTGAGTGGCAAAAGTATGTGAACCTCTAGGATTAACAGTTAATTTGAAGGTGAAATTGGAGGCAGGTATTTTCAATCAATGGGATGACAATCAGGTGTGAGTGGGCACCCTGTTTTATTTAAAGAACAGGTATCTATCAAAATCTGAGCTTCACAACACATGTTTGTGGAAGTGTACTATGGCACAAACAAAGGAGATTTCTGATGACCTCAGAAAAAGTGGTGTTGATGTTCATCAGGCTGGAAAAGGTTACAAAACCATCTCTAAAGAGTTTGGACTCCACCAATCCACAGTCAGACAGATTGTGTACAAATGGAGGAAATTCAAGACCACTGTTACCCTCCCCAGGAGTGGTCAACCAACAAAGATCACTCCAAGAGCAAGGCATGTAATAGTTGGCGAGGTCACAAAGGACCCCAGGGTAACTTCTAAGCAACTGAAGGCCTCTCTCACATTGGCTAATATTAATGTTCATGAATCCACCATCAGGAGAACACCAAACAACAATGGTGTGCATGGCAGGGTTGCAAGGAGAAAGCCACTGCTCTCCAAAAAGAACATTGCTGCTCATCTGCAGTTTGCTAAAGGTCACATGGACAAGCCAGAAGGCTATTTGAAACATGTTTTGTGGATGGATGAGACCAAAATAGAACTTTTTGGTTTAAATGAGAAGCATTATGTTTGGAGAAAGGAAAACACTGCATTCCAGCATAAGAACCATATCCCATCTGTGAAACATGGTGGTAGTATCATGGTTTGGGCCTGTTTTGCTGCATCTGGGCCAGGATGGCTTGCCATCAAAGATGGAACAATGAATTCTGAATTATACCAGCAAATTCTAAAGGAAAATGACAGTACATCTGTCCATGAACTGAATCTCAAGAGAAGGTGGGTCATGCAGCAAGACAACGATCCTAAGCACACAAGTCATTCTAACATAGAATCGATAAAGAAGAATAAAGTTAATGTTTTGGAATGGCCAAGTCAAAGTCCTGACCTTAATCCAATCAAAATGTTGTGGAAGGACATGAAGCGAGCAGTTCATGTGAGGAAACCCACCAACATCCCAGAGTTGAAGCTGTTCTGTACCGATGAATGGGCTAAAATTCCTCCAAGCCGGTGTGCCGGACTGATCAACAGTTACCGGAAATGTTTCATTTCAGTTATTGCTGTACAAGGGGGTCACACCAGATACTGAAAGCAAAGGTTCACATACTTATGCCACTCACAGATATGTAATATTGGATCATTTTCCTCAATAAAAAAAATGACCATGTATAATATTTTCGTCTCATTTGTTTAACTGGGTGCTCTTTATCTACTTTTAGGACTTGTGTGAAAATCTGATGACGTTTTAGGTCATTATTTATGCAGCAATATAGAAAATTTTGAAGGGTTCACAAACTTTCAAGCACTACTGTGTGTATATCATCTCATCATCTCTAGCCGCTTTATTCTGTTCTACAGGGTCGCAGGCAAGCTGGAGCCAATCCCATCTGACTACGGGCGAAAGGCGGGGTACACCCTGGACAAGTCACCAGGTAATCACAGGGCTGACACATAGACACAGACAACCATTCACACTTGCGGTCAATTTAAAGTCACCAGTTAACCTAACCTGCATGTCTTTGGGGGAAACCGGAGCACCTGGAGGAAACCCACGCAGACACGGGGAGAACATGCAAACTCCACACAGAAAGGCCCTCGCCGGCCACGGGGCTCGAACCCAGACCTTCTTGCTGTGAGGCGACAGCGCTAACCACTACACCACCGTGCCACCCAGTGCTTTTTATATATATATATATATATATATATATATATATGCACACACACAGAGAGTGGGGCAAAAAAGTATTTAGTCAGCCACCAATTGTGCAAGTTTTCCCACTTAAAAAGATGAGAGGCCTGTAATTTTCATCATAGGTACACTTCAACTATGAGAGACAGAATGGGGGGAAAGAATCCAGGAAATCACATTGTAGGATTTTTAAAGAATTAATTGGTAAATTCATCAGTAAAATAAGTATTTGGTCACCTACAAACAAGCAAGATTTCTGGCTCTCACAGACCTGCAACAACTTCTTTAAGAGGCTCCTCTGTCCTCCACTCGTTACCTGTATTAATGGCACCTGTTTGAACTCATTATCAGTATAAAAGGCACCTGTCCACAACCTCAAACAGTCACACTCCAAACTCCACTATGGCCAAGACCAAAGAGCTGTCAAAGGACACCAGAAACAAAATTGTAGACCTGCACCAGGCTGGCAAGACTGAATCTGCAATAGGTACAGTAAGCAGCTTGGTGTGAAGAAATCAACTGTGGGAGCAATTATTAGAAAATGGAAGACATACAAGACCACTGATAATCTCCCTCGATCTGGGGCTCCACGCAAGATCTCACTCCGTGGGGTCAAAATGATCACAAGAACGGTGAGCAAAAATCCCAGAACCACACGGGGGGACTTAGTGAATGACCTGCAGAGAGCTGGGACCAAAGTAACAAAGGCTACCATCAGTAACAAACTACGCCGCCAGGGACTCAAATCCTGCAGTGCCAGACGTGTCCCCCTGCTTAAGCCAGTACATGTCCAGGCCCATCTGAAGTTTGCTAGAGAGCATTTGGATGATCCAGAAGAGGATTGGGAGAATGTCATATGGTCAGATGAAACCAAAATAGAACTTTTTGGTAAAAACTCAACTTGTCGTGTTTGGAGGAGAAAGAATGCTGAGTTGCATCCAAAGAACACCATACTTACTGTGAGGCATGGGGGTGGAAACATCATGCTTTGGGGCTGTTTTTCTGCAAAGGGACCAGGATGACTGATCCGTGTAAAGGAAAGAATGAATGGGGCCATGTATCGTGAGATTTTGAGTGAATACCTCCTTCCATCAGCAAGGGCATTGAAGATGAAACATGGCTGGGTCTTTCAGCATGTCAATGATCCCAAACAGACCACCCGGGCAATGAAGGAGTGGCTTCGTAAGAAGCATTTCAAGGTCCTGGAGTGGCCTAGCCAGTCCCCAGATCTCAACCCCATAGAAAATCTTTGGAGGGAGTTGAAAGTCCGTGTTGCCCAGCGACAGCCCCAAAACATCACTGCTCTAGAGGAGATCTGCATGGAGGAATGGGCCAAAATACCAGCAACAGTGTGTGAAAACCTTGTAAAGACTTACAGAAAACGTTTGACCTCTGTCATTGCGAAAAAAAGGGCATATAACAAAGTATTGAGATGAACTTTTGTTATTGACCAAATACTTATTTTCCACCATAATTTGCAAATAAATTCTTTAAAAATCAGACAATGTGATTTTCTGGATTTTTTTTTCTCATTTTGTCTCTCATAGTTGAGGTATACCTATAATGAAAATTACAGGCCTCTCTCATCTTTTTAGTGGGAGAACTTGCACAATTGGTGACTGACTAAATACTTTTTTGCCCCACTGTATATATATGCAAACTGTTATTGTTTTATATGAGAGAAATAAAACTCATGGTATCGTTATATTATATAACAATATCATTGTGGTGACAGAAACTCAGCTTCATCACACCACCCTGTCACTCAGTATTTTACAGCATACACTGTATTTTTCTTTCCTTATTCATTTAAGAGCTGTGTTTTGAGAAACACACTACATTAACTGAGCTACAGTGTGAGGAAATACAACACTTCCAGAAATACATGCACCAGCACATAGAAAATATTCTTTCTGGGCTTCCAGATGCATACAGATGTGCACAAATGCATTGAGATGCTTTCATTAACTACTGCTATGTCCTGAACACTGCAGTAAAGTGATCTGCTGACTTGTTTAGCTGAATGCTCACGGCTGAACAGAACAGTTTTTCAAATTAGCATTTTAAGCTTGGAAGTGTTGATTTATACATCATGCACAGTGAACACTTAGCAGAATGTCTTTAAGAATCACCACTGGCTCAGCCACTCTTGCGCGCACACACACACACACACACACACACACACACACACACACACATACAACAGCAGAGTTGACATTTCTCTGTGTAGATCATCCAAGTTAATGACCCTCGCTTGTTTTAATTTGACAAGTAGCTGTCATCTTTCTCACTGTCTGACTGCGTGTTAATTGGGGAATTACATCCCCGATTCCAAAAAAGTTGGGACAAAGTACAAATTGTAAATAAAAACGGACTGCAATGATGTGGAAGTTTCAAAATTCCATATTTTATTCAGAATAGAACATAGATAACATGTCAAATGTTTAAACTGAGAAAATGTATCATTTAAAGAGAAAAATTAGGTGATTTTAAATTTCATGACAACGCATCTCAAAAAAGTTGGGGCAAGGCCATGTTTACCACTGTGAGACATCCCCTTTTCTCTTTACAACAGTCTGTAAACATCTGGGGACTGAGGAGACAAGTTGCTCAAGTTTAGGGATAGGAATGTTAACCCATTCTTGTCTAATGTAGGATTCTAGTTGCTCAACTGTCTTAGGTCTTTTTTGTCGTATCTTCTGTTTTATGATGCGCCAAATGTTTTCTATGGGTGAAAGATCTGGACTGCAGGCTGGCCAGTTCAGTACCCAGACCCTTCTTCTATGCAGCCATGATGCTGTAATTGATGTGGTTTGCCATTGTCATGTTGGAAAATGCAAGGTCTTCCCTGAAAGAGACGTCGTCTGGATGGGAGCATATGTTGCTCTAGAACCTGGATATACCTTTCAGCATTGATGGTGTCTTTCCAGATGTGTAAGCTGCCCATGCCACACGCACTAATGCAACCCCATACCATCAGAGATGCAGGCTTCTGAACTGAGCGCTGATAACAACTTGGGTCGTCCTTCTCCTCTTTAGTCCGAATGACACGGCGTCCCTGATTTCCATAAAGAACTTCAAATTTTGATTTGTCTGACCACAGAACAGCTTTCCACTTTGCCACAGTCCATTTTAAATGAGCCTTGGCCCAGAGAAGATGTCTGCACTTCTGGATCATGTTTAGATATGGCTTCTTCTGTGAACTATAGAGTTTTAGCTGGCAACGGCGGATGGCACGGTGAATTGTGTTCACAGATAATGTTCTCTGGAAATATTTCTGAGCCCATTTTGTGATTTCCAATACAGAAGCATGCCTGTATGTGATGCAGTGCCGTCTAAGGGCCCGAAGATCACAGGCACCCAGTATGGTTTTCCGGCCTTGACCCTTACGCACAGAGATTCTTCCAGATTCTCTGAATCTTTTGATGATATTATGCACTGTAGATGATGATATGTTCAAATTCTTTGCAATTTTACACTGTCAAACTCCTTTCTGATATTGCTCCACTATTTGTCAGCACAGAATTAGGGGGATTGGTGATTCTCTTCCCATCCTTACTTCTGAAAGCCGCTGCCACTCCAAGATGCTCTTTTTATACCCAGTCGTGTTAATGACCTATTGCCAATTGACCTAATGAGTTGCAGTTTGGTCCTCCAGCTGTTCCTTTTTTGTACCTTTAACTTTTCCAGCCTCTTATTGCCCTTGTCCCCACTTTTTTGAGATGTGTTGCTGTCATGAAATTTCAAATGAGCCAATATTTGGCATGAAATTTCAAAATGTCTCACTTTCGACATTTGATATGTTATCTATGTTCTATTGTGAATACAATGTCAGTTTTTGAGATTTGTAAATTATTGCATTCTGTTTTTATTTACAATTTGTACTTTGTCCCAACTTTTTTGGAATCGGGGTTGTACAAAATATTCCACAGTGACCCTGTGATTTATTGTACAGAGATAGATCATCCCTCAAAAGGCAGTGGTGGATGCCATTACTTTTTTTTTTTTTAAAGCAATTTAGATTGCAATTATGAATCTAGTGCTATTATGACTCTCGAGCTATTTAGGCTACCAAATTATTTATTTACCCTAACAAGCAAGAGTTCTACTGTGGGTTCCTGATCCCATTTTTTCTGGGCATGGCTCAGCTTAAGCCGAACTTCACCTCAATTTCAAAACCTCTCAGACACTACCTTCTTGAAGAAACAAATGAAATATCTTTGAGTGGGTTTGTGCTTGAACATGCTTAAAAATTCCCAGTTAAATGTCTTGAGAGGGGTGTATTCATTCCATATTTCCTTTTGAAACAGGAAGTTAGAGTGACACTGTGTTGAAGTTCTTGAACAGCCAATAGCATTTGAGTTAATATTCTCAACAAAGCTTAACATCAAGACATTTTACATTTAGGTTGTTTTTTAATCAGCTTCTTATAATCTGTATCCGTGTGTGTGTGTGTGCTAACATAGTGAGCATGATAATGCTAACACAGCAGATGCAGGGTTTTGTTTTGGAAATGTTTATCTTGTTCTAGATCTGGATGAACATTATTCAAGTGAATAATAAACCTGATTAAAAATCAGAGAGACCATTCTGATCCTGTTCTGTGAAAAGGGATTTGATTATCAGGATGATTCTGATGTTGTTAGCGCAGTGTGAACTCGATGCTCCACCTCTCCTGATTACTAACACCTGCTACCCATTCTCACACACACACGTATAAAGGAGCTGTGAAGATGTACACTTTCCCATGTGTTTGTGTTTGCAAAATCCCGGCGTGTTTTGTATGTCATTGTCTCGGCTGTCTTAATATTCTGCAAATATTGTGTTTCTTTTCTGTTTTGCTACTTCTACTGGTATGTGTTTATTTTCACTTCTGTGTTTCCTGAGTCTGACATTTTCCTTAAACATTTTCCTATAATGCATCCTATAATGTTCTCACTTCAGTTATAGCAGCTATAAACATTCATTCCATCTCCAGCCTCTTTGTTTTTTCTCTCTTCAAGTTCCAGCTTTACATCTGTTAAAAAGCACTGACACTGGAGACTCCTTTCATAAATGCTACATCAACATCTTTCAGAATCCTGACTGCACTATGTTTGTACCTATCTGCAATGTTTTCAAATAAATTTAGTTCTGTTTCCCAAGTAGAAACAAATTAGTAGCTTAATTTAAAGCCGCGTGACTCTAACAAGGCAGTTACTAAAGATGAATGAATGAACACTGTAAATACATCACAGAGCACCGTACATTAGTGTTCATGTTAATTTTCACATGTTGACATTATTGTTTGTGTTAATGAAGGTGGTCTTTGTTGCACATGCCTTGAGTTCACATGTACTTTCAAACAGACTCCTTAAGAACCCAAAACAAACATGAATAGTGCTCCTGCTTTTCATATCTGTATTAGTATCTGTTTTGAAGACATTATATCAGAATATGGCATGGGGAAATGATGGCCTAAAGGTTAGCAAAGTAGCTTTGGGCCCAAAAGGTCACTGGTTTAAGGCCCTGTAGCAGCAGGAATGGCTGAAGTGCCCTCAAGCAGGGCATCTAGCCCCCAACTGCTCCCTGAGCTGCTTTATGTATGATGCTGTGGATAAGCGTATCTGCTAAATGCTTTTAAAGAAAAGGATATTCATTTTGAATATCACGTTCCATCCCAACACACACCTCTCATAGTGTTTGCGTCTGCTTCTTTTTATGCTTCCACTTTCTTTATGTCTGCTCCAGAATGTGTGTGTGTGTGTGTGTGTGTGTGTGTGTGTGTGTGTGAGAGAGAGAGAGAGAGAGAGAGAGACAGAGAGAGAGAGAGATACTGATCCCATTAAATAGGCACATTCCTGACTGGAAACTCATCACACCCTTCTCCCTACATCTGCGTCAACGTAACTGGATAACCTTTGTATATTAACAGATATTAATTATTATCTGTTTGCCTCCATCTTCTCTTTTTCTGAGTGGGATTTTTTTTTATTTGATTTCATTTCTCTCACTTCACAGTAAGATTTTTTTCTTCCCTGATTAAGATGTTTCAGATTTCAGAGATCATCTGAATACTCCTCTGCTCTGCCCGACAAACATTATCTCACATTATCTCAATGCGAGCAAAAAAAATGAAAATATGAAAATAAATTGGGAAAATGAAATTAAACTTTTTTTTTTTACTTGGTGGATCCAGTATAACCTTGTTTAACCACATCAGACATTCTTCAAATGCCAAAGGATGAATCACTTTTCGGGGGTTAATTGGCATGACAATCTCTCGCTTTTCACAACCTCAGTGTGACTCGGACATGCTGCGAATTTGAGCAGAGGATTGGATAATCGCTTTCCACTTGACTTTACCTCCTGAGGAAGCTAGCTATTTAGAGGTTGTGATGAAATGTTTAACACATCACATGTTTTATTAAAATGCTAACAAAGACCAAATGGTACATTTTTAACACAAGCACAAGAGCTCACATGTGTAGATCTACAGTCCCTCAATGACATCTGTAGAAGGATAAATATCTTGAATATGAACAAATTTAGCTTTTATTTATATATATATATATATATATATATATATATATATATATATATGGATTGTTCTGTCTGTGTGTCTGTGTTTGCTATTCAAAGAGAGCATGAAGAAAGAGGAAGGAGGCAGAGAGATAAAGCTCATGAGGCAGTGAGGGCAGTGAGAGAGGGAAAGATGAAGAGAGAGGCTTTGCAGCAGAATGGAGGACGAGGACAGTGGCTTTATTCCTTTTCTTTCTTCCTCTTCATCTGAAGCATGCAAAACCTCTCCTGGGCATACAAGAACATCTCTGAAGCCAAAAATTCCTCCCTCTCTCTCTCTCAAGATGACAACCAGTGAATCTCTTTGTTGAACAGTCCATGTGTGTGTGGGTGTATGTCCTGTTTCTCTCATCAGCTTTGTATTTCATAAAACACATATAAAACATCTGCATTTTCTGCATCCTCACTGCAAGGAAGAAATCGAGCGCTCATTAAACTGGAAAACAAAATCTCAAAATCTCATCACGATGGAACATGAAACTTTGTCCTCAAACTTTTAATGCAAATCAGATCCATAATTCATTCTCAGAGCAACACTTTGAGGTACACCCTCCATTGTTTATGAAAAAGTAATTACAAATGTGAAAAAAAGAACTCTACTCGAGTTTATCTCCACAACAGAATTCCATGTAAAATATCAGTTCAAACCCGGACATGTCACACATCTTATGTAGAGAGATGGATAGATTTCCTTTATTGATCCCAAGCTGGGAAATTATTGCAGCAGCAAGTTATCAGACATGTGAAAAGAAAAAGACACATCGTACAACCTAAAGCATTGCAAGCTGCCCTAGTGGTTAATGCGTTTGCCTCTTGACTGTGAGATTACAAGTTCTACTCGCAGTTGGGTCATGCCAAAGGCCATCATAAAAATGGTACCTACTACTGTCTGGCAATTAGAGGACCAGCCCCCTGCTGTAACCCTAGCTAGGTGAGAGGCTGAGGGCTACAGAGATTGGTGCTGCACCATGTGGGGTGGGAAGGACTTTCTTTTTTTCTTCTTTCATACAACATAAAATATAATTAAAAAAAAAAGATCCCAAAAACAAGCTGACGATACAATATACAGATAAAAAATGTCACTATGAATATATCTATATATGTGCTTTGTACATGTGAATGTGCATTAATAGTATTAAAAACAATAATTGTGATAAATGAAGGTTAAAAAAACTGTGCAAAGGTGGCAGTATTATAGAGAAGATAAATAAATAAATAAAAGCAAATAAACTCTAACAGTGCAAAGTGAATAATGACAGTAAACAAATAAGCTCTGGCAGTGCAAAAGTTACAGGAGGACCAGGGTCATAAACAGGATGATACAGCAGAGAAGTCAGTTCTCTCTGTCAGACACAGGTGACTTGTTGTACAGTATGATGGCTTGGGGCAGGAAAGATTTCCTGTATTGGTCCCTTTGACAGCGAAGCTGTAACTGTTATTTTATACCTCCTCTCTTTTTATTTTGTATTTTTGTTTAATCTGATTCCAACAATAAACAATACATTAAAAAAAACTAGAAGGTCACTCAGTAGAGTGCATTCCTCCACCAAGCCACATATTAGAATATCCAGATGTTTATTATATTTACATATATATCCAGATTTGCATCAAAATCTAATGAATTGTGAGCTGAGTGGTTTGAACCAGCAGCACTCTTCAGTCACTCTCAAACAAATCACACTTCTTTTGTTCTACATGTTCAAAATGTGACGTTCATAAAATATCCAAAAATTCATCAGCAGCTCATTAAATCCAGAGACATAGTGACCTTGAACCTGGAAAAAGAACCAATTTGTTTTTGTTTTGTTTTTTTGTCTTATTAACTTTGAGAGAGAGAAAAAAAGGAGAGGCTGGTGAGGGAACAACTGTTTATAGCTCCTATAACGTAAGTGACAACACAAACTAATGTGTTTCTCAGACATTCCATATCATTAAATGTAACTATAAGCACAATAAAACACTTGGGGATGTGTTGTTCAATGATGTGTTGTTATAGTATCAGTATCATCAAAATGCATGTATTCATTTGGTAAAAGACAAAACAAAACACATTTTGGTCAATCATGTTTCATATTTTAGGATAAATTGCACCTACCAGTATACATCTTCTCTTAGATTCTCTTCTCTTAAATCATATCTTTTAAATTGTAGGTAATAAAAACAAATAAAACTCAAAAAAGGTTTAGTTCACTGATTTCATTTTTGTCCACCACATTATTTGAAACTTAAATAAACATATTTTTGAAGAAAGCTTTAAGCTCCACCCACTTAACAATCACATCGTGTCATATATCTCTGAAAATATTTCTTCCTGGTGTATATTGAACAGTTATTTCACAAAATCGAGTCATACATGAGCTGATAGCCAACAAGGCGCATAGGCATGTACGACGAGATTGAATAGGATAACCGTTCTATTCTATCCACATTCACTGGATTTTGAGAAACAGAACATTTTTCCATCCATCATCTGTAGCTGCTTATCCTGTTCTACAGGGTTGCAGGCAAGCCAGAGCCTATCCCAGCTGACTATGGGCAAGAGGCAGGGTACACCCTGGACAAGTCTCCAGGTTATCGCAGGGCTGAACAGAACATTTTTTATTTTTATTTTTTGCAAATTCAATAAATAAAAACTTTATACAAAACATCTGACAAAATCATTTCTGCTGAGGATGTAAACAAGCCGATAAAATGACAGTAGCAATTTGTGAAAAATACTATAATATAGCCTGGCAAGCCAGACTAAATGTGAATATTTAGTCTGGCCTCACTCATAGACATTTCTGAAGGGTGTGGGAGGAACAACCCACTGTCTTTCAAACTGTCTCTGTGCGTATAGGCCAACGCTCTGACCAATCAGCTCAACAGTGACTGTGATGTAGTCAGAGCGACAGAAAGCAGTGGGGGAGGCCTTGAAATAAATAATTTTTCAAAATGCGTATTAATTAATAAACAGGTTCTAGATATTAAGAAGTTTGGAGATAATGACCACAAGTTTGGAGTCTGTACCACATACTTAACATACACTTTTTTTTTTTCAAGTGTTTTTCAAGGGTTTGCTTAAACTGTTTTTGAGAGTTTTTATTTTTATTTAGTGGTGTTTGGTGAAATAATTTCCCTTAAATTTAAAATAACGGGAAAATAAGAAACAATCAAAAAGTAATGTTTCAAAGCTGTTTATTAATTCTTCGTACTGCACAAACTAGCCCCATCCTTTTGGCTACGAGCGGAGCCAGCTGGTAGATCAGACTTTTGCCATAGCTGGTTGGCAAAACAGCGAAAACGTCCTTCTTGAAAAGGAATGAGCGGAGAGCCTCTTCCTGCTCATGTTTCAACGAAAACTCCAAGTCTAATTCTTCTAAAACTGATTCCAAAGTGGAGTCAAACGTGCGCTGTTCTCTAGCCGTAGCCATCTTTCCTGTTGTGCTTTCTCCAGCGTCGCGCAGCCTTGTCGTCACTCCTGCAAAAGCCCGCCCAAAGAATCCAAACAAAAACCTTGCGTTGTGATTGGCGGGCATGATTTGATGCCCGGGGTGTTTTGTTGATATGGTGCGAGGCTAGACCCACTTGTAGGCAAAAATATTTTTGGCTCCTAGGCGGGTGGGTCTAGTTTACTAGGCTAGCTATAATAATAATTCTTGGAAAATAAAAGATGTGTTCTTATTATCAAATACTTTCATTCCATATTTTATTTATTTATTTTTTATTTATTTTTTTGGGGGGGTGGGGTTGAGTAGTTTTTATTTTGTCCTTGGTTGGTTCAACAACACACTCCACCATTTTCTTCTTCTTCTTTAGGGCTTTTTGGTGGTTGGCAAACCAACTTAAAGGTGCATTACTGCCACCGAATTGGCTGGAGTGTGGAACAGGAGATACTGGGGGAAAACAAAACTATATTATTTTAGCTATTTCTGTTTCTTTTAAATACTTGATAAAGTAATATATCTGACTTGATGTGCTCCACCATTTTGTTTTTCTCTACTCATGGTATATGATCTGATATCCTAGTAGTAGAGTAGCCAATCAAAGCATGTGATTGCTCATGTCCAGTGAATGTGGATAGAATAAATAAAGTTATGTGTCATGATGATATACACATCTGTGAACATCCCTGTGTGTGGGTGGAACACTGAAGCACAGGACAGGCGGATAGTGGTTACTCATTTCCACATCTTTAATTACTTAACAGGTTGTTTTTCAGCACTTAAGGAGTGAGTGACACACACACACACACATCAATTAGACACAGGTGTGCTCATTTTGCCCCTGCTGTCACACTTGACCATTCTCCTGCTGCCACAATATCATTTTCCTTCATAAAGCACACTTACTAGATTGGAAACATGGAATCACATTGTGCATTTTAAAATCTTTTTTCTTTTTATTTTTTTTTTTAAATTAAGTATCAAAGATCTCACAAATTAATTTATAATTCAACAAATATTACAGAGGAATTTTCAAAAAAGGTTAATTGTCAGTGCCAGTATCAGTACCAGTACTAGTGCCAGTACCAGGATAAGTGTCCGTGTCAGTATCAGTGCCAGTACCAGTATCAGTGTCAATACTAGTGCCAATATCAGTGCCATTATCAGTACCAGGATACATGTCAGTGACAGTATCAGTGTCAGTATCAGTACCAGTGTCAGTATCAGGACCAGTGTCAGTATCAGTGCCAGGATCAGGACCAGTGCCAGTGTCAGTATCAATATCAGTACCAGTATCAGTACCAGGATATGTGTCCGTGTCAGTATCAGTGCTGGTACCAGTATCAGTGGCAGTATCAGTACCAGTTTCAATATCAGGACCAGTATCAGTACCAGGATCAGGACCAGTGCCAGTGTCAGTATCAATATCAGTACCAGTGCCAGTAGCAGTACCAGGATAAGTGTCAGTGTCAGTATCAGTGCCAGTAGCAGTATTAGTGTCAGTATCAGGACCAGTGCCAGTGTCAGTATCAGTGCTAGGATCAGGACCAGTGCCAGTGTCAGTATCAGTACCAGTATCAGGGCCAGTGCCAGTGTCTGTATCACTGCAAGTATCAGTATCATTCCTCACATGTTATCTTTCGTATTAATACAGTGGTTGCAAAAGGAGCCACATGTAATTGAAGAGTGGTAAATTATAAATCTCGTATTTAAAAAACATGTAGGCTGGTCAAGGAGTACAGAAAATTTCATATTGTCTGTTTGGGATTGTTTTTGCTCAAAATGTTGGGCAAAAGTTGTCAAAATATGTCAGAGAGCCTCAACTTTTCTTTGTTCTCTCTCATTTCCTGTCTCTGCCTCATCATGCTTCACCCCAATAGTTTGGGTTTGGGGGATAATCTGTCTCAGCCTATCTACAGTCAATAAACAATATTCACAAGATGGCAAGCAAATGAAAAAAAAAAATCTCAGAGATTCTGTGTTTGCTTTTAGGACTGAAGAAAACAGCTCAGATTCTCATCAGAGGAAGAGAGAGTATTTGCTTTTCCACTGTATTCTGTTAAAATCCATTTCTTTGAAGTAGTGGACATTTCATTTCACCTGGAGTGAGCCTTGCATGGATCTGACCACGACCCAGAGCTTTTAAAGCTCAAGAGGCCACCGTTAGCAGAGTGAATACAGCAGCCAGTGGTCTCCATTCTCTCAAACACATTACTATATTTTCATTTCCTCAAAAGTGTGTTTTAGGAAACTACAAGAACTAAGATCAAAGAGAATTTGGATCTTTTTTTAAAGCATAAAGCAAAGGCTTTTTAAGACGGAGTCTTGGTGGTTTAATCCCTGCAGTGTAATTTGTTACAGCCAGAAAAAAATAAAAATAAAAAAACACTCAATATCACATAATACAAATTAATATGAATGATGAGGGGCGGCATGGTGGTGTAGTGGTTAGCGCTGTCACCTCACAGCAAGAAGGTCCGGGTTCGAGCCCCGTGGCCGGCGAGGGCCTTTCTGTGTGGACTTTGCATGTTCTCCCCGTGTCCGCGTGGGTTTCCTCCGGGTGCTCTGGTTTCCCCCGCAGTCCAAAGACATGCAGGTTAGGTTAACTGGTGACTCTAAATTGACCGTAGATGTGAATGGTTGTCTGTGTCTATGTGTCAGCCCTGTGATGACCTGGTGACTTGTCCAGGGTGTACCCTGCCTTTTGCCCGTAGTCAGCTGGGATAGGCTCCAGCTTGCCTGCGACCCTGTAGAACAAGATAATGAGATGAATGATGGGTAGGTGTTAAATTTAGAGAATTGATTAGTGTTCTTAATAGCATTATTTAAAACCATTATTATATTATGTATATATAGCATTATAGGGGACACCATGGCCTAATGGTTAGAGATGCAGCTTTGGAACCCAAAGGTTGCTAGTTCAATTCCCTGGATCAGCTGAAATGCCCTTGAGTGAGGTACCTAACCCCCAACTGCTTCCCAGGCTGTTCTAGGTATGTTGTACATTGCTCTGGATAAGAGTGTCTGTTAAATGCCTCTAATGTAATAAAATTACTCAATTATAGTTACTGTAAAGTTGGGTTCTCACCTTCACTTCTGAAAGCATTTTCTTCACATTTACCTCATGCTCAGACACACACTTCTGGCTACACTCTTTTATTTTGTGTTGTAAATAGCTTTTTTATGTTTCTAACATCAAAGACATTTCAAGCTACAGTTTCTGCTAATTTGATTCCGTCTGTGCAACAGTATTGTCGCTAAATGTATGCGCTCTCTAAACAGGAACAATAGCACTCAACAAGCCATGAAGCTTTTTAATTCACCAATGCCACAGTATGCAAAAGAAATCCTCTTATTGTTTTACTGAGAGTTATTATAACAGCAAAAGTCAAACTCAATCACTAGTATGCTCCAGCTTGCCGATGTAGAACAAAATTTGCCATGGCATAAATGAGCCGAGGTGTAGTCTGGCAGATGATAAAGTGAACAGGTGTTTCTTGCATTTTTATGAGCAAAATTGCTGGTGCATTTGTGATGCATTTGCAGTCCATTTCGCTACGTTGTGAAAGTGCATTTGCTAACAGGGTGAGTGCTTCAATGAACAGAAAGCACAAGCAGTTTAAAAACACGGAGCAGCAAATCAGCACAAGTAAATGATTTTTGCATTCCTTCATCATTAAGCTTTGAATGAAAATGGGAACATCCAGAGAGAATTAAATCACAGGATCGTCCGGTGAGATACAAAAATAAATAAATAAATAAATAAATAAAAAGCAAACAACCAAAAAAAGAGAAATAAGTCGTGATCATAATAAAATACTTTGTGGACACTGAGAGCGTGATTTGTTAAAAAAAAACCCACACAAATAAACATCTGTAAACTGCAAGCAGAAATTTCATAGAGAATTCTAGAATCTTTTTTTTTCTCAACCACAAGCAAATGTTTTGCACACACAGCAAGCCTTGAGGAATGTGAATTATTTTAAAAACTTTTTTTTTCCAATTTCAATTGTCATCAATTGACATCAAGTCACTTTGGGTGCAGTGATGCAAACCCTTTCCACAGAAAAGTAGTGCTCAAAAAAAAAATGCGTGCTCAAAAAAATGTTGCTGCAAGTTGCCAGACTGATAAACTAATTTGCATAATCATATTGACTGGTCATGATCATTTGCATATCTAAATGAAAAAGACATTCTTGCGTTGACTCCGCCTAGTCTTTTACACTGGCGAGAGCATTGTTATGGTTGCAGCATGTGTCACGTCAGCTACTTTTTTTTCATATCACTACAAAAAATAAGTGTGAAAGCAGCTTTATAAAAGCAGAATTTAGTCAGATTGGCATGTTTGCCATATTTAGCATATCTGGCTGAAAGTGTAAAAAAAAAAAAGTGAGTGAAGTCAATTCAAATAGGTTAATTTATTACCTGAAGTGTGATTTTGCCTCAGCCTTAAATCACTTTTGGAGCAGAAATAAATAGAAATGAATACAAGTTCTAAGTGAGTACTAAATTTACAAAATTTAGTATTATCATGAATACCATTTTATTAACCATTACTATGTGACATTTTCTTAAATTTATGTGCCTCAAAATGAGGATAGTTTATTAAAGTTATCGCTTATTTTTACGTAATAACAGTTGGTTTCATATTTCATAGGTTTGAAAAGATTTTTTTGATACATTTCAAAAAAAGTCTCCATTTGGATTTAAATAAGCAAATATTTCAGAACCTTTGATTGGATAATTACTGCAATGATTAATGCGTTTCAGCTGGCAACAATTATTTTAACTCTAACTGATACAGTGAGTAGATTCTCATTTATTTAACAAACATGTCGGAAGGCGTATGCCGTGGTTATGGAAAAGATGTTACTGTTTCAGAAGGGTCAAAATATTGGCCTATATCAAGAAAAAAAAAACCTTCAGGATATTTCTGAAATGACTGGAATTGGGTTAAGAATTGTCCAACACAGTATCAAAACCTGGAAGGATAGTGAAAAACCATCAACTTCATGGAAAAAAAAAATATCATTGGAAAAAGATCCTGACCTGAACATGATCAGAGATCATTTAAATGCTTGATGAAGTTGAATTGAATAAATAAATAAATAATTGACACTAGAACTTACTGCTGTGTTTAATAGTGAAATTAAGCACATTTCCATACTCACAGTGTGATGAGAACTAATAGGATTGGGAAATTCACCAATGTGAATGCCTCAGCTGTGTGGCCATAACAAAACCACTTGTTTGTAAGACTAATTAGGAGAAAAGGCTTCAATTTGCTGGAGACCATAAAGATTGGACTCTGGAGCAATGGAAAACGGTCATGTGGTTTGATAAGTCCAGATTTACCCGACTCCTGAGTGATGGGCGTGTCAAGGTAAGAAGGGAAGCACATGAAGCGATGCATCCATCATGCTTAGTGGCCACTGTACAAGCCTCTGGAGGCAGTGTTATGATGTGGGGTTAGAATGATAAAAAAGTGATAAAGCGTGAGAATCTCAGATTTGTGTTTTTTGAGCCATCATTCATCATCTTAAAATGGTAAGCAAGAGACAACAGCTATTTTAAGAAAGGCAAAATGAAATCTGTAAAAACTAAATAGTAAGTGACATGAAAAAAACAATTATTAACCATCTGCACCTACACAGCTCTGACATACTCATCTCTCTCTCTCTCTCTCTTTCTTTAACACTGTGAATTCTCTCACCAAATGCTGAGCTGAAATTCAGTGATGAGTGACATGACAGGTCTAAAAATGGAACAGATTTGGCATAAACGCTTACCGGAGAAACAGAGATACAGAGAAACAGTCAAACATCACAAAATGACAACATAATAATCTCTGCTTACTTTGAAATTTAATCATAATTGAATAAAGTTAAAAAAAAACATGAATGTTGCAATGAGTTTAAAGCTGTTTTTAACATTGTGTTCTTTCAGTGATATACAATATATTTGGCCCTGACTTGAGCTCTCACCCCATTTCCCCTGTCAATGTCAACACCTCATCATCATCATCATCATTACAATGATCATCATTACACCCAGCACCAGCAAAGAATTTCACAGCACATATGCCCCTTTCTGTCTGTATGATTCATAAAACATGACTGGGAAACTACCAGAGACAGATATTTTCTTTTATTATATCAGTCAATATACTGTATGTCTTCTACAGATTCAGCTTGGAATGACAGAAACCAGCAGTAAGAGTGGTACATTTAGTGACACTGGGCCTCACAGTCCTGCACTTCAGACCTGCCTGATCCATCCTGAGGCCATACATCTGGCTAGAGTTCTCATCACTTCGCTTTTGCAAAGATGGCCACATAAATACAGCCCCTGGAGCATGCTGATCCCCTACGGAGGTTCTTGCTTCGGTCCTATGGAGGATGGCCCCATATGGATAGTCGAAAGAGACAGTTAGAAGATGCTCTGGACACTTACTACAAGCAGTTTTGCTACAATTGTGTAGTACTATAATTGCCATGATAATTTTAGCACTGCAGTTGTCATGAACAGTCTTGCACTCAAGTCATCATCAGTGAACCATTGATAACTTCAGCTTCAACAAAATAGACTTTATGTTCAACTATAATGAATTTCCCGGTTACACAATTGCACTGTTTGACCATGTAGGGCAGATGTATAGAAGCGAGTTATTTATAATCACACTATCTGTTATCACCCAGATGAGGATGGGTTCCATTTTGAGCCTTGTTCCTCTCAAGATTTCTTCCTTATGTCATCTCAGCCTTGATCACTGGGGATAAATTGATGAGTTAATATTTTAAAAATCTTTTATTTGTAAACCTGCTTTGTCTATTTACAATGCCTATTGTAAAAAGCGCTATACAAATAAATTGACTTGACTCATTTTATAGCAAAGTTCAACATATCACTGTTTTTGTGGAAAAAAAATTACAGACAGATTTAAAAAATTTGATTTGCTCTTGTGTGGATGTTCATAAAAACGCCAATAAGCCAGAAGCTCCACTTAGCTATACTCACAAATATCATCAAAAAGCAAAGCTCACAGAGACTAAACAGTGAAAGAGTGCCTACTAAGCATTCATCCAACCATTATCCATAACCGCTTATCCTGTGCAGGGTCATGGGCAAGCTGGAGCCTATCCCAGCTGACTATGGACAAGAGGCGGGGTACACCCTGGACAAGTTGCCAGATCACAGGGCTGACACATAGAGACAACCATCCACACTCACACCTACAGTCAATTTAGAGCCACCAATTAGCCTAACCTGCATGTCTTTGGGGGAAACTGGAGCATCCAGAGGAAACCCACACAGACACGGGGAGAACATGCAAACTCCACCCATTGGCCACTGGGCTTAAACCTGGAACCTTCTTACTGTGAAGTGGCAGTGCTAATCACTACACTACCGTGCCGCCCCACCTACTAAGCATGGCATGTGCTAAATCTTCTAGTAATGAATTTCAGCCATTGCAGCATGTCAGCGAGCACAGTCTGTGCTCGCTGACATGCTGCAATGGCTGAAATTCATTACTAGAAGATTTAGCATCACTAAATGCTAAAACTAGAAGCTTTGCCTCCTTTTATAGCACTTCCATGCAAACAAAACACAAAAATACCTGACCATGATAAAGTGTTTACTGAAATAATTTCCCTTTATTTATTCATAAACAGGCATATATTAGACAAATTAACAAAGAAGAGCCATAAATACTGCCCTGTACAGCACCAGAGCCACATGAAGCACATAGTGCACCTCTGAGCTGCTCTGAAGCTGCCTGGACTGTTGAGAACAGTGACATGGATCAGTGTGTCAAAGAACCAAAGCTCCAGAGTACTAGTGCATCTCAAAAAATTAGAATATTGTGAAAAAGTTCAATATTTTCCATCAGTTATTTAAGAAAGTGAAAATGTTATATATTATAGACTCATTACACATAAACTAAAATGTTTCAAGCATTTTTCTATTTTAATTTTAATCAGTATGGCATACAGTACAAAAAAAACATCTCAAAATATTAGAATATTTCATTTCGAGTTTGAGTAAAACAGTATGAACACAATGTATCTCTCGGTCTAGTTCAGTACACACAACCACAATCATGGGGAAGACTGCTGACTTGACTGTTGTCCAGAAGATGATCACTGATGCCCTCCACAAGGAGGGTAAGCCACAAAAGGTCATTGCTGAAAAGGGTGGCTGGAAAAGGTGCACAAGCAACAGGGATGACTGCAGTCTTGAGAGGATTGTCAAGAAAAGTTGATTCAAGAACTTGGGAGAGCTTCACAAGGAGTGGACTGAGGCTGGTGTCAGTGTATCAAGACCCATCACGAACAGACATCTTCAAGAAAGGGGATACAACTTTCGCATTCCTAATATCAAGCTACTCCTGAGCCAGAGACAATGTCAGAAGTGTCTTATCTGGGCTAAGGAGAGAAAGAAATGGACTGTTGCTCAGTGGTCCAAAGTCCTCTTTGCAGATGAAAGTACATTTTGCATTTAATTTGGAAATCACGGTTCTAGAGTCTGGAGGAAGAGTGGAGAGGCACAGAATCCAAGGTGTTTGAAGCCCAGTGTGAAGTTCCACAGTCTGTGATGATTTGGGGTGTCATGTCATCTGCTGGTGTTGGTCCACTGTATTTTATCAAGTCCAAAGTCAACACAGCCATCTACCAGGAGATTTTAGAGCACTTCATGCTTCTATCTGCTGATGAGCTTTTTGGAGATGCTGATTTCCTTTTCCAGCAGGACTTAGCACCTACCCACAGTGCCAAAACTACTACTAAATGGTTTGCTGACCATGATATCACTATGTTTGATTGGCCAGCCAAATTGCCTGACCTGAACCCCATAGAGAATCTATGGGGTATTGTCAAGAGGAAGATGAGAAACACCCGACCCAAAAATACAGATACGCTGAAGGCCACTATCAAAGCAACCTGGGCTTCAATAACACCTCAGCAGTGCCACAGACTGATCACCTCCATGCCACACCACATTGATACAGTAATTCATGGTAAAGGAGCCCCAACCAAGTATTGAGTGTATAAATGAATATACTTTTCAGAAGTTGGACATTTCTGTATTGTAAATCCTTTTTTTGATTGATATTAGGGAATATTCTAATAATTTGAGATACTGGATTTCTGATTTTCATGAGCTATAAGCCATAATCATCAAAATTAAAACAAAAAAGGCTTTAAATATTTCACTTTACATGTAATGAATATAGAATATATGAAAGTTTACCTTTTTGAATTAAATTATGAAAAAAGGAACTTTTTCATGGTATTCTAATTTTTTGAGATGCACTAGTAGATAAGTCCCTTCACATCAGCAATGATAACAGAAACAGAGCACATAGAACCATCACAGAGCCAAAGGAATATACACACTGAAAACAATCAGACCTCCCACAGCTTGCGTACAGAAGATGAAAGCCAGTTGAATGAAAGAAAAAAAAAAACCCTGCTGTACAGTGTTTCTATGGTAACAACTCATTCACATGGACATGTATGTACTCCATGTAGATGGATTTTAAAAATGTGTAATCTTTCAAATAGTGAAGTTTTCTGCCAGGAAATGTTAATACAACATTTATGAAAGGAGTCTCCAGCATCAGCACTCTGTAACAGTCAGAAGTAAAACTTTAACTAAGTTTTTTTTTACATCTTCAGGACAGAGAAATTTATGCTTTGCAGTTTTACAGTAAGATGACAGTATTTTTCTCTTATTAATTTTAAGAGAGAGAAATAAAGAGTGCCTGAAGAGGGGAGTGTTCATAGCTGTTATAACTTAAGTAAGACCAGGAACTAAGGATATTGTTTTGCTTCATAAACCTTGAATGTAACTATAAATAGATTTAAAAAAACAAAAGGTGTGACATGTCATGCTTTCATAAATAACAATATGCAATTTTTGGAACATTGTTCTGGTGTAAAAGGAATAAAACCTTTCCAGACATGTTACACAGGAATCTGCTTTGGCAGTGTGGTACCAGTAGCTCTGTTAGTTGATTATTTTCCTATAACTCCACGCAGGGTGCGATTTGTCAAAAAAACAGAAGGGGGGATGTTTTTTTTTTTAATCATGAAATGTCACAAAATTAAGGTAACAATAGGCTAACAGCTCAATAATATCCGATGATATCAAATGAATAACACTAAATGAAAACGAACACTAAACCAGAGATAGTAAATTCATCTTCCTATCTCTCTGACTAAATACACAAACACTAACACACAACAAAGTTCACATGGCTTGTCGCATTGCTGTGATGTTTCTCTCCCTCCGGATTAAATGGACAGTGACTCAAAAATCACTAAAATACATGAATACTAAATGAACAGTTTGCTCTGATGGCGCAGTTCATGTGGCCTTTTCTGCTTTCCCGTCAGTGCGCTATCCCCCGCGTTTCGCCCTTCTTTAATCCACATTTCTGCGAACTTCTCAGCAGGGAAGGAACACACGTCTGGCCCATTGACAGCGAGGAAAAGAAGGCTGTTCAGTGTGGATACATTCATTCTGTTGCGCTCATCAGTAAGGATGTGATTCATGGCGCTAAATCCACGTTCACACTCTGGTTATTATCTACAATGTATCTATTTGCTGGGGACGTTCGTGAACATCAAAGCTGCCACTTCGGGTCATTTTGAAAGTGAGTGCAATGTAGACCATAGAAAACTGTGTCACAACATGCCTGTCATGTCAACTTTTTTTTTTGGTTTGTTTGTTTTATTGACGGGGTTGTCCCCGAGGATTTTTTTCAGAAGAGATAAAAACCAGAGGGGGGGATGATCCCCACCATCCCCCCCAGCAAATCGCACCCAGCCTCCACGACCTGCAACATTTTATTCCTAACAAATAGCATAGATTGTATAATGTGAGGACTGAGAGGGAAAGATTTCCAGTGGATCATTTGAATCCCTCTCTGTGTTAAATTGGCATCCATCCATCCATCCATCCATTATCTCTAGCCGCTTATCCTGTCCTACAGGGTCGCAGGCAAGCTGGAGCCTATTCCAGCTGACTATGGGCGAGAGGTGGGGTACGCCCTGGACAAGTCGCCAGGTCATTGCAGGGCTGACACATAGATACAGACAACCATTCACACTCACATTCACACCTATGGTCAATTTAGAGCCACCAATTAGCTGAACCTGCATGCCTTTGGACTGTGGGGGAAACCGGAGCACCCAGAGGAAACCCACGCGGACACGGGGAGAGCATGCAAACTCCACACAGAAAGGCCCTCGCCGGCTGCTGGGATCAAACCCAGGACCTTTTTGCTGTGAGGCAACAGTGCTAACCACTACACCACCATGCCGAAATTGGCAGCCATGTGAAAGGATATCCCTCTACAACACACACACACGCTACAACTATCTACAACACTGAGGATGCTGCCATTGCTGTCCTCAGGGCAAAATTTGCTTTGACATGTTTTGAGCTTTGATGTAAAGTCAACTCTGATCCATAAAACAAAATCAATACAATTAATCCCTGGATATTTGGGAAGAGTGGCTTCTTGATCCACAGCATAATTCTACAACTCTATATACTGTATCTCCTCTCTGTCCTATTGCAATCCCTCTTGGTGATCATAGAGCAGGTGTGAAAATCATGTATGCTGATCCCGTAAGATTTCCCGTCTGACTTTTCCAACTATTCAATCTCTTCTGAATTCCCAAAGACACGACTTACAATTTGTTTATTGACTCAATTGAAGACACACAACATCTCCCTTAGTGTTAGTGTTTGACTGATGGTGTTGATGTTGGTGGACCAATAGTTCTCCAAAGGAATAGCTCTATGAGGCCGTGATTGCTCATCACATCACCTTAGTATCTGGAATGCCAGCCTTGTGGTTCTCTGGAACCTTCCAGGATCTCAGGTGAATAAAGGACTTTATTCTTGTTAGGATTGTGGTGGATCTGAAGTTTAACATTGGGGCATGCATCCAATCAATCTCAGGGCATCATTCATACATGTTCACACTTGTTAAGTACTATTTGGATATAATTAGTTTTCGAGAAATGTGTTGAATTATGGTTCTGGTGATCTCAGATGGGTGTGTCTTCAATATGTACAGTGTCTTGCGAAAGTATTGATCCCCCTTTGATTAGGCCATTCCAAGACATTTAAATGTTTCCCTTGAACGCACTCCAGTGTAGCTTTTGCAGTCTGTTTAGGATCACTGTCCTACCAGAATGCAAACCTTTGTCCCAATCTCAAACCTCTGGCCAACTCAAACAGGTTTTCCTCCAGAATTGCCCTATATTTAGTGTCATCCATCTTTCTTTCAGTCCTGACTAGCTTTCTTGTCTCTACAGATGAAAAATATCCCCACAGCATGATGCTGCCACCACATGCTTCACTGTAGGAATGGTTTTCTCAGGGTGTTGGGTTTGCGCCACACATGGTGTTTCCCATGATGGCCAAAAAGATCAATTTTAGCCTCATTTGACCAAAGAATTTTCTTCCATGTGTTTGGGGAGTCTGCCACATGCTGCTGGGCAAATTCCAAACGTGTTTTCTTAAGCAATGACTTTTTTTTCTGGCCACTCTTCCATAAAGCCCCAGTCTGTGGAGTGTATGGCTTAAAGTGGCCTTATGGACAGATATTCCCATCTCTGCTGTGGATCTTTGCAGCTCCTTCAGTGTTATCTTTGGTGCCTTTGTTGCATCTCTGATTAACGCCCTCCTTGCCCGGTCTGTGAGTTTTCAGTGGGTGGCCTTCTCTTATCAGGTTTGTAGTGGTGCAATATTCTTTCCATTTTGCTATAATGGATTTAATGGTACTTCCTGGGATATTCAAAATTTGGGATTGCACAAAGGTGGATCTTAATCAAATAATTATGTGACTTATGAAGTGAATTGGTTGGACCACCTCTTATTTAGGGGTTTCATATGAAAGGAAGTGAATACCTATGCACACTCAAGATTTCAGTTTTTTCATCTTAATTATTGTTTGTGTCACAATAAAACAACAATTTGCACTTTTAAAGTGGTAGGCATGTTGTATAAATCAAACGGTGCTAACCCCACAAAAATCCATTTTAATTCCAGTTTGTAATTCGACAAAACAGGACAAACACCTACAGTAGGGGGGTGAATACTTTTGCAAGACACTGTATACATGCTTGTTAAGCGTATACAGACAACACACATATCATTCAAATCAAACTGACTGTTTTGTTGGTAAGTGCTTGTTATTAGGGGTATTAAAAGGTCACATGACTATAGCATGAGTGTAGTCTGTACCTCAATAACTTACCTAGAATTCCAGTGGTGATGTCACTTCTCGGACACATTCTTATAAACATTGTCTATGCTCTGTCTTTACCACAACAGACCAGTTTAGCATCCACATCACTGCTGGTGCTGCCCCAATCCAACTGTCCAACTCCTGCTCTCCCCTACCCTCACTCGTGAACAAGACTCAGAGATACTTAAACTCCTCCACTTGAGGTAACAACTCCCCCTGACTCAAAGTAGGCACTCCACCCATTTCTGGCTGAGTACCATGGCCATGGATTTGGAGGTGCTGATCCTCATCCCAGATGCTTCACACTTGGTTGCAAACTGTCCCAGCGCATTCTGTAGATCACAGATTAATGAAGCCAACAGGACCACATCATCCGCAAAAAGCAGAGATGCAATCCTGATGCCACCAAACCAGACACCCTCCGCCCCTTGGCTGTGCCTAGAAATTCTGTCCATAAAAGTTATGAACAGAACCGGTGACAAAGGGTAGCCCTGGCAGAGTCCCACATGCACTGGGAATGAGTCCAACTTACAGCTGGCAATGCAAACCAAACTCCTACTCTGGTCATAGAGGGCCCAAATGGCCCGCGGTAATGGGCCCCAACCCCATACTCCTGAAGCACCCCCCACAAGGCACCACAAGGGACACAGTTGTAAGCCTTCTCCAGGTCCACAAAACACATGTAGACCAGTTAGGCAAACTCCCATGCACCCTCCAGTACCCTTGCAAGGGTAAAGAGCTGGTCCAGTGTTCCATGACCAGGATGAAAATTGCATTGTTCCTCCTGAATCCAAGGTTTGACTATCGGCTGGACTCTCCTCTCCAGCACCCCAGCATAGGCTTTCCCGGGGAGGCTGAGAAGTGTGATCCCCCTATAGTTGGAACACACTCTTTTTAAAGGGGGTACCACCATCCCAGTCTGCCAATCCAGAGGCACTATTCCTGACCTCCACACAATGTTGAAGAGGTGTGTCAGCCAAGACAGCCCAACAACATCCAGCGCCTTCAGGAACTCAGGACAAATCTCATCCACCCCCAGAGCCTGGTCACTGAGGAGCTTTTTAACCACCTCGGCAACCTCAGCCCCTGTGATGGGCGAGTCCTCCCAAGCACCCTCAGAGTCTGTGTCCTCCTCGGACAACATGAAGGTGGGATTGAGGAGATCCTTGAAGTATTCCTTCCACTGCTGGACAATGTCTCCAGTTGAGGTCAACAGCACTCCATCCCCACTGTAAACAGTAGGGACAGAGCACTGCTTCCCCTTCCTGAGCTGCTGGACAGTTTGCCAGAATTTCTTCAAGGCCAATCGAAAGTTGCTTTCCATGGCCTCACTGAACTCCTCCCACACCCGAGTTTTTGCTTCAGCAACTGCCAAAGCCGCATTCCACTTGGCCCATCGGTATCTGTCAGCTGTCTCTGGAAACCCACAGGCTAACCAAGCCTGATAGGACTCCTTCTTCAGCTTGATGGCTCCCCTCACTGCAGGTGTTCACCACCAGGTTCAGGGTTTACCACCATGACAGGCACCAACAACCTTGCAGCTGCAGCTCTGCATGGCTGGCTGAGCAATGGAGGTACGGAACATGGTCCAGTCTGACTCAATGTCCCTATCCTCCCCCAGTATGCTGTTGAAACTCTGCTGGAGGTGGCAGTTGAAGAGCCAATGGACGGGAGCCTCCGCCAAACGTTCCCAGCATACCCTCACTACATGTTTGGGCCTACCAGGTCTGTCCAGCCTCCTCCCCCACCATCTGATCCAGCTCGCCACCAGGTAGTGATCAGTTGACAGCTCTGCTCCTCTCTTCACCCGAGTGTCCAAGACATATAGTCGTAGATCAGATGAAATGACTACAAAGTCAATCATCAATCTATGGCCTATGGTGTCCTCATGCCACGTGCACTTATGGGCACCCTTATGCTCGAACACTGTGTTCATTATGGCCAAACCGTGCATGGCACAGAAGTCCAGCAAGAGAACACCGCTCAGGTTCAGATTGGGCAGGTCGTTCCTCCCAATCACACCCTCCAGGTCTCACTGTCATTGCCCACATGAGTGTTGAAGTCCCCCAGTAAAACAATGTAGTCCCCTCATGGTGCACTGTCTAGTATCCCACTCAAGGACTCCAAGAAGGCCGGGTACCCTGAACTACCATTTGGGGCATAAGCGCAAATGACAGTCAGAGACTGTTCCCCAACCCAAAGATGCAAGGAAATAACCCTCTCATTTACTGGGGAGAACTCTGATGTTAGCGCGCCAAACTGGGGGGCTACCAATAGTCCCACCCCTGCCCAGTGTCACTCACCCTTGGCAACTCCAGCATGGAAGAGAGTCCAACCCCCCTCCAGGAAATTGGTTCCAGAGTCCAAGCTATGTATTGAGGTGAGCCCGACTACAGTGGTGCTTGAAAGTTTGTGAACCCTTTAGAATTTTCTATATTTCTGCATAAATATGACTTCAAACGTCATCAGATTTTCACACAAGTCCTAAAAGTAGATAAAGAGAACCCATTTAAACAAATGAGAAAAAAATATTATACTTGGTCATTGATTTATTGAGGAAAATGATCCAATATTACATATCTGTGAGTGGCAAAAGTATGTGAACCTTTGCTTTCAGTATCTGGTGTGAACCCCTTGTGCAGCAATAACTGCAATTAAATATTTCCAGTAACTGTTGATCAGTCCTGCACACCGGCATGGAGGAATTTTAGCCCGTTCCTCCGTACAGAAGAGCTTCAACTTTGGGATGTTGGTGGGTTTCCTCACATGAACTGCTGACTTCAGGTCCTTCCACAACATTTCAAATGCATTAAGGTCAGGACTTTGACTTGGCCATTCCAAAACATTCACTTTATTCTTCTTTAACCATTATTTGGTAGAACAGTTTGTGTGCTTAGGGTCATTGTCTTGCTCCATGGCCCACTTTCTCTTGAGATTCAGTTCATGGACAGATGTCCTGACATTTTCTTTTAGAATTTGCTGGTATAATTCAGAATTCATTGTTCCATCAATGACGGCAAGCCGTCCTGGCCCAGATGCAGCAAAACAGGCCCAAACCATGATACTACCACCACCATGTTTCACAGATGGAATATGGTTCTTGTGCTGGAATGCAGTGTTTTCCTTTCTCCAAACATAACACTTCTCATTTAAACCAAAAAGTTCTATTTTGGTCTCATCCATCCACAAAACATGTTTCCAATAGTCTTCTGGCTTGTCCACGTGATCTTTAGCAAACTGCAGACGAACAGCAATGTTCTTTTTGGAGAGCAGTGTCTTTTTCCTTGCAACCCTGCCATGCCCACCATTGTTGTTCAGTGTTCTCCTGATGGTGGACTCATGAACATTAACATTAGCCAATGTGAGAGAGGCCTTCAGTTGCTTAGAAGTTACCCTGTGGTCCTTTGTGACCTCACCGACTATTACACGCCTTGCTCTTGGAGTGATCTTTGTTGGTGGACCACTCCTGGGGAGGGTAACAATGGTTTTGAATTTCCTCCATTTATACACAATCTGTCTGACTGTGGATTGGTAGAGTCCAAACTCTTTAGAGATGGTTTTGTAATCTTTTCCAGCCTGACGAGCATCAACAACGCTTTTTCTGAGGTCCTCAGTAATCTCCTTTGTTCGTGCCATGATACACTTCCACAAACATGTGTTGTGAAGATCAGACTTTGTTAGCTCCCTGTTCTTTAAATAAAACAGGGTGCCCACTCACACCTGATTGTCATCCCATTGATTGAAAACACCTGACTCTAATTTCACCTTCAAATTAACTGCTAATCCTAGAGGTTCACATACTTTTGCCACTCACAGGTATGTAATATTGAATCATTTTCCTCAATAAATAAATGACCAAGTATATTTTTTTCTCATTTGTTTAACTGAGTTCTCTTTATCTACTTTTAGGACTTGTTACGACCCCGCTCGTTTAGGGAGCAACATGAAAAGGAGACGACAACAGAATTCAAATTTTAGGTCATTTATTGATTTTCAACAACAACCAGTATTTCAACAAGTGTCTAGGGGAGTAATAATGTATGGATGTATGCGAGTGAATGATGTTTGAGTGGGTGTATCAGTATCAGTATGTCAGCTGTAAAGGAAGAGCAAAAGAGTGAGAGGACAGAGTTAGTGGAGATAGAATGAAACAAAGTACCAGCGGTGAGGTCGAGGTCAGAGTGCCCCCCCCCTTGCAAAAGAGAAAAGGAGGTATTTAATGCCACCTGTCACCTGTGCACAGGTGCAATCAATTCCCCCCGTTCAGGCTCCAGTACTGCACGTGCACTTGCAGATGTGTACCTGAAGGGGCACAGGGGGACGTGACACCTCCCTCCCTAAAAGAGGTTTACTAAAACCTCAGACAAAGAAAAAAACAAAACAAACCAACACCCCTCTATCCAATATCCCCGGCCGAAAGGACAAAAGGACAGAGTCAGTAGTGTTCAATGTGAATAAAAATACAATATAAAAATACATTACGTGTGAAATAGTTAACAGACAACCCTAGAGGTAGAAAACTCTAAGCACGAGACAAGGCATCAGCCACAATATTATCTTTGCCTCTAATGTGCTTGATCTGTAGCGGATACTGTTGGAGAAGAATACTCCAATGCATGATATGTTGATTCTTATTCCGCATACGGTCAATAAAGACTAAGGGGTTGTGATCTGTATAAACAACAGTGGGATTAGAAGAGGACCCCACATAGACCTCAAAGTTTTGAATAGCCAAAATCAAAGCAAGAGCCTCCCTTTCCACTGTAGAGTAGGCTCTCTGGTGACAGTTAAATTTTTTTGAATAATAGCACACTGGGTGCTCGACACCATCAGAACCCACCTGCAGCAAGATCACGCCAGCGCCACTCTCACTGGCATCCACTGCAACACAAAAGGATGGTCAAAGTTTGGTGCAGACAGAACAGGAGCAGTAGCAAGTAAAGCCTTTACATTAGCAAATGCAGCTTGACAGCTAGTGGACCACTCAAATGGAACTTTAGGACTAAGAAGAGCAGTAAGGGGTGTGACAACTGTGGCAAAGTTCTTACAGAAGGCCCTATAATAGCCAGCCATCCCAAGGAATCGCCGGAGCTCTCGACGGGTACTTGATACAGGGTAATTGCAGATGGCCTCAATTTTAGCTTCGATAGAACGAACCTGCCCACCTCCCACTACCTTACCCAGGTATGTGACACTAGCCTTCCCCAATTCACATTTAGCTAGATTTATGGTCAGGTTAGCCTTAGCAAGACGGGTGAAGAGTTCTTTGATCTGCCCCAAGTGATCAGCCCAAGTAGAACTGTATAAGACTAAATCATCCAGGTAAGCATCGCAACCACGCATGCCCACCAAAGTCCGGTTGACAAGCCTTTGAAAAGTTGCGGGAGCATTCCTGACTCCAAATGGCATGACCTGGTACTGTAGGAAATCATCAGGGGTTACAAAAGCAGACAACTCCTTTGCCCTGGCAGTCAAAGGGACCTGCCAATATCCTTTCAAAAGATCAAATTTGCTGACAAATCTTGCAGAGCCTACACGATCTATACAATCGTCACTCCTAGGCAATGGGTAACTATCAGGTTTGGTGACAGAGTTAAGTTTCCTGTAGTCAGTGCAGAAGCGGTAGGTCCTGTCTGGTTTGTTAACCAGCAGACAGGGGGAGCTCCATGCACTGGTACTAGCCTCGGCAAGACCATGGGTTAGCAGATAGTCAACTTCCTTTCTCAACAGTTCCCTCTTAACAGGATTAACACGAAATGCATGCTGTTTTATAGGCGGGGCCCCACCAACGTCAATGTCATGTTCAATCACTGAGGTACGAGTAGGAACATCAGGGAATAGAGAAGGGAATGATTTGATTAACTCAATAATGCTGTCTTGTTCGGAATCAGATAAATGAGAGAGTTGGAATGGCAATGCTGCTAAATACTCAGAGTTTTTGAGGCGTCCCTCTACAACTGCCTGAGATGGGCACTTCACCCCATCATCTATTTCACAAACATCAGAGCTCAAACATTCAGACTCATTATCCATGGAAACAGAAGGAGACACAGTAGCGCCCTCTGCTGGCAAGGAAGCAATTAGCCCAACAGGTGTAGATGGCTCAGACTCAACATAAGGTTTTAAAAGATTGATGTGGCAAACTTGAACTTTCTTACGCCTGTCAGGAGTACTAAGTAAGCAATTGTAATCAGGCAAACATTTCACCACTTCGTATGGCCCACAAAATTTCGCTTGAAAAGGACTGTGTACCAGGGGCAACATTGCAAGTACTTTTTCCCCTGGCTGGAAACTTCGGTGTTTAGCCTTACGGTTAAAAAGGCTCTGCATCTTTGACTGGGCCTTACCCAGTTTACGCTTCGCAGCAGCCCTTGCTTCATACAATCTGTAACGGAAACCACTAACGTAATCCAAAACGTTGGTCGGTGCTTCGGCGGCATCACACCAGTCGTCAGCTAAGACAGCTGTTGGCCCTCTAACAGTATGTCCAAACACAAGTTCGTTAGGGCTAAAACCTGTGCTCTCTTGCACCACCTCTCTAATGGCCAAAAGTAACCAAGGGAGTCCCTCTTCCCAATCAAAGCCTAGTTCAACACAATAGGATCGCAAGAGGGACTTGAGGGTCTGGTGGAATCTTTCCAACGCCCCCTGGCTTTGGGGATGGTATGCACTTGAGATATTGTGGCGTGCTTTTAGTTGTTTCAAAGCCCTAGAGAACTGTTTGGACATAAAGTTGGAACCTTGATCGCTTTGGATAATCTTTGGGATGCCAAAGATGGATATAAAATTGACCAACGCTTTCAGTACAGACTTTGTGGTAATTGATCTAAGTGGGTAAGCCGCTGGATAGCGGGTAGCCTGACACATTATGGTAAGAAGAAAACTATGTCCAGCCTTGGAGCGAGGTAGTGGTCCTACACAATCAACAATTATATGCTCAAAGGGGTTAGACATCACAGGGATGGGCTGCAATGGGGCAACAGGGATTTGTTGGTTTGGCTTGCCCATCATCTGACACACATGACATGCTTTTACATAAGAGGAAACATCCCTCTTCAACCTAGGCCAAAAAAATCGCCGCATAATCCTATCATACGTTTTTCTTACCCCAGTATGTCCTGCCAACCCAGTGTGAGCCAAATCCATAACAGCCATTCGAAATTTATGGGGAACCACAACCTGCATCACTGTTTTTGAAAAGGTTCCATGCCGGTACACAAACTGCCTACATAGTAAATCATTCTGCAGAAGATAATGGCGCTTTTCATCATCAGAATTTTCTTTACATGAAGCCATTGCAAAGAGAGGTTCAAGAGTAGAGTCACGAGTCTGTTCCTGAATTAACTCCTCACGAGAGACCTTAAACAGTTCTAGTAATGAACAGGCATCAAACTTATCAGATTCCGTCAATTCATCAACAGGAGGACTCACATTCACAGATACAACTTCACTGTCAGAATCTTCCCCATCCCCTACTGAATCAAAGTCAGCATTACCAGTTTTTGGCTCCTCTACACATGCCTGTGGGGGGAGATCGTCTACAACTGGAGGTTGGGCAAGGAAGGTATCTGTAAGTGGCACAACATCTGAGTTGAGCCCACGTGCAGTCATAGCACGAGTTACCACACATGCAGGAAATACACCAGGATATTCACGTTTACAGTCATCCGACACTCTGGAATTTTCAGACACAGGTCCAACAATAGGGAGAGACACTACATTAGAGTCAGCCCACACCCTGGCACCAGCAAGATCATTGCCCAAGATGAAGGAAATTCCTGGGATAGGTAGAGATGAACGGACTCCAACCACAACATCACCAGTGACCAGTTCAGACACTAAGTGTACCCGGTGTAGGGGCACCAACATGGGAGTCATCTTAAAGCCTTCGATAACTACATGAGTCCCCATTGCAGTACTCTCAGAAAGCGGCAAGATACCAGCTAGCATAAAGGACTGTGCAGCCCCAGTATCTCTAAGTATGCGAATTGGAAGGCTAACATTGGACTGGCCAGACACAGAAACGAAACCAGGTGTAATGAAAGGTGCATAATCGGAATCTCCCCTCTCCTCACTACCTGTAATGGTAACCACAGCACGTTTACTCTTTTTAGACTTGGGCAAGAGGACTGGCCCAGTACCACATGCTGTAATTAGACCAGAAGACTTGGGGTTATTACCCTTCTTCTTACGGGAAAAGCACTCATTCGCTTTATGCCCAACTTTCTTGCAGTAAAAACAGACAAGATCAGATTTATCTGGTGGACGGCTAGGAAACGCAGATTGAGAGGACGGTGGACTATTACTACCTCCACTAGGTGGCTTACTCTTGGTAAATGGCTTACCCTTACCATGAGGTTTAGGCCCACGGCCATCAAACATACCTTTATGGGTTAGGATGTATTTATCAGCTAAAACTGCAGCATTCTCCAAGGTCTTAACATCATGCTCCTTCAGGTGTACAGCCACAGACTCGGGAAGACCATTGGTGAAATCTTCAAGGAGAATCAGTTCACGCAAGTCTTCCTTAGTTCTAACATCATGTGCACTGCACCACCTGTCAAACAAATGCTCCTTCTCACGAGCATGTTCGACATATGTCTCCTGATCAGATTTTTTTGCATTTCTGAAGCGTTGGCGATACGCCTCAGGGACTAACTCAAAGATATGCAGGACAGTTTTCTTCACAATGTCATAGTCCTTGGATTCGGCAACAGGTAAAGCAGTAAACACCTCTCTGGCCTTGCCAGTAAACACACACTGGAGTAGCATCGTCCACACATTTTTAGGCCAGTTCAGCGAGGTAGCTACCCTCTCAAAATGGTTAAAGTATTTGTCCACATCCTCCTCTGTGAAGGGTGGCACAAGACGGATATTTTTACAGACGTCAAACTTTGTCTCAGCAAACAGGGCAGAAGAAGCAGAAGTCTGAAGAGGTTCAAGAGGTGGTTTTGCCTCCAGCTCAAGCCTTTTCATGGCCAGAGCATGGTCATTGGCCATACGCTGAAGTGCTACCTGGAGTTCCAATTGTTGATTCAACTCCAATCTCCGGAGCTCCACCTCCAGCTCCCTATCACGAGTACTCATGGCCCTTTTACTCTTAGGCTTTGGTGGCCCATGAGTATTCACAGGTGGAGCATTAGCAGCCACCACTTCCTTCCGCTCTGCATTAACATCCCCTTTAACATCCACTTTACCGTCAACATCACCACCACCACCATTATCATCATCGTCATCATCACCATCAGCCTCTTCAAGCTCCTCCTCCACCTCCTCTTTAATAATGGAGAGTTCAATCAGCTGGTACTTAATAATGGTAACCAACGTCTCCTTTAACTTTTTATCTCCACTACTAATGGTTAGACCATACTGTTGCGCTACAGCCAGAAGTTGTTCTTTAGTAAAAGTTAACAACAATTCTACAGACGGCTGAGCAACAAAATCTTCAACAGATGCCATTGTAAAGAAGTACCTACTCAATGAGAACATACACTTTCATTAATCACAATAGCCTACTGACTACACTATCCAGCACAGTCAAACGTGTCAGTCTCACGCTAACATCAATGATTAATTACGAATCAGGCATAGGCTACTAACCATACAAAGAGAAGGGAAAAAACGTGACGAAACAAAACGTGAGGCACAAACCTACCACTGGTGATTAAACAAAAGTCTATCCCCACTTTTACAAACGACAGCAGCTACAGAAAGCATTCAAATTACGATCTGCACAAGCTAAACAAACAATTATGTAATGTTTAGAAATAATTACTCGCTTGCTGTCCAAATTCACAGATACGCGAAGACGCGTTTAATCTGTACACCTCACTCACAGGCCAAGTTACAACCAATTATAAACGGAGATACCTCCTCAGTAACTTACAAAGCCTACGCACTGCCTTCACCACAAACGGAAAATGGGTTACTAATTAATGAACGCACACAATCGATCTAAAACAGACCCGCGTTCCAACCCAACATAACCGCAAAACAAGCAAGCGTTACAACAAACCGCTAACATTTACTGATACACAATACAAAATTCACTCACCCATCCTGCTGGCACGGCCCAAACTACTGCGATTGCATCCAGATGAGACCACTGATTAACATCGCTGAAATGTACAGAGTAGAAAAGTTACAGTCCTCTGGTGACCTGACATAGACAAAATACTAACTTTGCCTACCTAGTCTTCGGAGGCTTGCCGACCTCGGGGCGACTGGATAACGCATTAACTCAGTACAATCAAAAAATTGTCTGAAGCGTGCCCCCGACAGGAATATAAAACTCCCGATCGGATTTACCCCTAAAAACAACAAACACAGATCGAAAATAATAAACAGGACTTCGATGGACAGGCAAAGCCTGGCTGAAGCACTCTTCCTAAACCAGAGACTGATAATTAACAACAAATGTTCTCACCTGGATGCGCTCACAGTCCAAGAGTCAAAGCCAAACAGGACTCCCGGACGAGCCCCCAATTCATGTTACGACCCCGCTCGTTTAGGGAGCAACATGAAAAGGAGACGACAACAGAATTCAAATTTTAGGTCATTTATTGATTTTCAACAACAACCAGTATTTCAACAAGTGTCTAGGGGAGTAATAATGTATGGATGTATGCGAGTGAATGATGTTTGAGTGGGTGTATCAGTATCAGTATGTCAGCTGTAAAGGAAGAGCAAAAGAGTGAGAGGACAGAGTTAGTGGAGATAGAATGAAACAAAGTACCAGCGGTGAGGTCGAGGTCAGAGTGCCCCCCCCCCTTGCAAAAGAGAAAAGGAGGTATTTAACGCCACCTGTCACCTGTGCACAGGTGCAATCAATTCCCCCCGTTCAGGCTCCAGTACTGCACGTGCACTTGCAGATGTGTACCTGAAGGGGCACAGGGGGACGTGACAGACTTGTGTGAAAATCTGATGATGTTTTAGATCATATTTATGCAAAAATATAGAAAATTCTAAAGGGTTCACAAACTTTCAAGCACCACTGTATATCTAGTCGGTACCTCTCAACCTCATGCACAAGCTCAGGCTCCTTCCCAACCAGAGGGGTGGCATTCCATGTCCCAAAAGCCAGTTTTGTCAGCCGGGGATCAGTACACCAGGGCCTCTGCCTTTGGCTGCCACCTGATCCATAATACACCGGACCCTTACGGCACCTCCTGTGGGTGGTGGGTCCACAAGAGAGTGGTTCTGTTTTGCTCATTCAGGCTGGGCCCGGCCAAGCCCCACGGACACAGGCCTGGCCACCAGGCACTTGCCAATGAGCCCCTCCCCCAGGCCTGGCTCCAGGGTGGGGCCCCAGTATCCCTGGTCCAGACGAGGGCACTCAGATCCTTGCTCTTTCTTTCATAAGGGTCTTTCGAACCGCTCTTTGTCTGACCTCTCATCTAGGACCAGTTTGCCTTGGGAGACCCTACCAGGGCAAATGTCCCTGACAACATAGCTCCTAGAATCACTGAGGCACTCAAACCCCTCCACCATGTTAAGGTGGCAATTCAAGGAGGGGCCATTGACCTCACTACAGCAGTTATAATTTTTTGACTCACTGTTTTTGGCAATAAACAGGAAACACCTGAGAATACAGTCCAAACCTGAGTAAAATTCACTGAGAAGAAAAGCCATGTTCACTGAAGTAGATATGAAAAATGGGCATTTACTTCTACTCAGTGATTTTATGAATGTTGACCCCCCAAAAACAAAATAAATTAATTAAAAAATAAATTTAAAAATTAATAATAATAATAATAATAAAAGAGGGCGGCAGGGTGGTGTAGTGGTTAGCGCTGTCGCCTCACAGCAAGAAGGTCCGGGTTCGAGCCCCGTGGCCGGCGAGGGCCTTTCTGTGTGGAGTTTGCATGTTCTCCCCGTGTCCACGTGGGTTTCCTCCGGGTGCTCCGGTTTCCCCCACAGTCCAAAGACATGCAGGTTAGGTTAACTGGTGACTCTAAATTGACCGTAGGTGTGAATGTGAGTGTGAATGGTTGTCTGTGTCTATGTGTCAGCCCTGCGATGACCTGGCGACTTGTCCAGGGTGTACCCCGCCTTTCGCCCGTAGTCAGCTGGGATAGGCTCCAGCTTGCCTGCGACCCTGTAGAACAGGATAAAGTGGTTAGAGATAATGAGATGAGATGAGATAATAATAAAAGAAGAAGAAGGAGATGGGACTGTGGCTTCAAAATAGAGATAGAGCAGCTGTTCATTCTGAACTAGCACATCACTGGACTTTTCAAGGGACAGAAGTCTTTTTTTGTCACATGTACACTCAAGCAAAGTGAAATTCATCCTCTGCATTTAACCCATCTGAAGCAGTGAACACATGCATGCACACACACAAGTGAGCAATGAGCACACACACACACATACCCAGAGCAGTGGGCAGCTATGCTCCAGTGCCCAGGGAGCAGTTGGGGTTTAGATGCCTTGCTCAAAGGCACTTAAGCCCTGGCTGCCCCATGTTAACCTAACTGCATGTCTTTGAACTGTGGGGGAAACCAGAGCACCAGGAGGAAAACCACACAGACATGGGGAGAACATGCAAAGTCCACACAGAAAGGCCCCCATCAGGCTTAAACCCGGAACCTTCTTGCTGTGAGGCGACAGTGGTAACCACTATACCACCATGCTGCTCGCTGATTTCTTGTTGTTAACTTTTTTTAATTGCTATCTCATCAACTGACATGCTAAATTTCTTGTTAGTAATGTTGACACCTCTGCAGGCAGAGTTTCCAAGTAGAACCCCTTTATAAAGTGAAGATAGCAGAAGACAATTAATTATTCGGCAAATGCTTGAGGATTTGTTTTGATATGTAAATCAGCTGGAGCTGAGACCTTCATTGGAGAAAGCAAACATGCAGGCACGTAAATGAAATCTTACAAGACATAGCACTAACAGACTGCGTGTGTGCATCACAATATCTTTAGAACACACACATGATGCTTAATGGAAGAGCTGGTCTAAATGAAATAGTCATGTCTAATGTATGTAAATGTGTGGGCGAGAGGCAGCTCTTTTGTATAGTGTGTACAGGAAGACAATATGAAGACATCTGCTGGGAATGAATTACAAAAAGAATCAGAGCTCTCATTCAAGGACTTTTTTTTTTCCTGTGTAGATGTATGGGGATCAGGTAAAGGTAGTGATGTGATGAATCAAAGGTACTCTTACCACTCCACGATTGATTATTTTCTTAACTTGGAGAATGTTAAAACTTTACACCCCTGTGAATGAACTGTTATGATAGAAAAGATAACATATTACAAGAAGTGCATTAATATACAATACTGGGAAATTAATCAACTTATTAGAATCCAGAGTTCAACTGCGATGTACTTGAATAATTCAGTCGTTCATTCAGATTTAGTTCTCTCATAATATCAGTATTCTTCTATATTCTCATTCCCTCACTCTGTTCATGCATTAGTATCTCCCTGAGTATCTGAAGCTTATCACTTCCTCTCTCTCTCACTCTCTTTTTACTTTTTCCCAACTATTTTCTCATTAATATTTTGTCATGCAAGTTCAAAGCCTGCCAGGAAAAAAAAAAAAAATCCTCTTTAAGCTTTTATTACTCATTCAAACAGAATATATCTAAAACACAAAGCAAAATGAATAACCTTGGATCTGATTTGGCTAATTAGTAATTGTTCTCCTGTTCGATTTGCATGTCTGTGTAATAATTATAAAGCAAGCATACACTGTAGAAGTCCAATAATAGACTTATTTAAACAGCCCACACAAGCAGACACATGTAGTCTTTCTTTCAATGCCACTGCAGTGTTCAAAGCTTTGTTAAGAAACTCAGCCTTCTTTTTTTATTTATCATATATATATATATATATATATATATATATATATTTTTTTTTTACTTTTACTTTTACTGGAGTGCATGCAGCAGAATTTATAAAACACATGCAGGAATTAGAACAGAAAACCAAGACAGATTCTCATATTCAATTTGCTTTGTGTAAAACATTTGCATAAATTAAATCCTTTACCAGATGTGGTTGTTTGGTTCCAAGTGTAAATGTAATGTACCTCATATTCATGCAGGTGCACAGAAAATAAAAACAAGATTGTGGCAGTGCAGGCATGGCTAAGCATTGGTTTGTGAATGGAGGGCGGGGTCAGGGAAGGTGAGTGGCAAAGTCAGTACACCAGTTGTCGATTAATGTTGCGTTTGTGTGTTTTGCAGTGAAGAGAGAAGGTAGAAAAGGAGGGAGAGAGTGACAAGAGGGAGGCTCTCCGATGGAGTCCTCCCCATTTAAGGACTTGATCCATGCCCATGCTACCACCCAACAGAACCAGAACCAAGCACTGATTGCCTGCCAGAAGGAGCAGGAACAATGGTTTGAAGCCTTGATGCTGGCTCAGCAGGAAGATTGCCAGGTGTCCCAGCAGCTGCTCGCATTGGTGGGGTCCTCGACTGCCACAGCAACAGATCTTCCCCATGTCACCCTTACCAGGATGGGGCTGCAAGACAATCTGGAAGCCTTCATCATGCCCTTTGAGCAAGCGGCCAAATTGTGGGGGTGGTCAGTTGAGTAGCACATAGCGCACCAACTACCACTACTGAATAGGAAGGCACAGCATGCTGCACAGCAGCTCCCCACTGACAGTTGACTCATCTACGAGAACCTGAAGTAAGCCATCCTGCAGCATGTCGGCCACTCCCCAGAACAACATCATTAGCGCTTCCAGATGTTGAATTTGGAGGAGGTTGGCTGGCCGTTTGGATTCAGCCAACTGCTCCGGGTTGCCTGCTGGTGGTGGCTGAGGGTGGACGACTGTGACGCCGAGGGGATCATCAACCTCGTGACACTGGAGCAGTTCATCACACGGCTTCTGGAAGGACCAGTGGAGTGGGTCCAGTGTCACCACCTGGCATTGCTGGATCAAGCCATCGAGCTGGTGGAGGACCATCTGGTGGCAGTTCCGGTGGCAGGTGGACACATTGCCTCTTCCCTCTTTCTCTCTCCTTCTCCTTCTCATCCCCGCCCCATTCCCCCACTATGGAGGTGGGGGCCAGCTCCCCCCAGCCGGTCCGCTGCACCCCTGGTGTCCTCCTGTCTGTCCTTTCTGTGTCTGTCCCCCCACACACAGGTGAGTGATGCCCATAAGAGCAGTGCAGAGGTGAAGCCTGGGCCAGTGTGCTGGCACTGTGGGGAACCTGGCCATCTCCAGAGTCATTGTTCTGCGATGGAGGGGGGAGCAGTGGTGTGGATCCCTGATGCGCCAGAGACCGTGCCTGATCAGCCCAGAGCATATTGTATACTGGTGAGTGTTCAAGGGGATATGTATCACATGTTGGTGGATTCCGGCTGCAATCAGGCCTCAATCCACCAAAGCCTAGTGCAATGTGAGGCATTGGGGAGAGCACAAGTGGTGAAGGTTCTGTGTGGGTGCATGGGGATATTCACAATTATCCACTAGTGTCTGTCCAAATTCTATTTTGGGGAGAAAAGCATAGCGTAAAGATGGCAGTTAACCCACGTCTTACTCACCCACTGATCTTGGGGACTGATTGGCTGGAGTTTAGGGAATTAATGGAGCATATAGTAGCAGGTGGGTCCTGTGATAATATGTCATGGGGGGATCCTGGTGTGGCATTGACTGGAGAAGCTGTCACAGACCTGTCTACATTAGCACCGCATCAGGGCAATGAAAGGAGTGAGGAGCAGCTCATCCCTCCTCCCTCTCTCAGGGATTCCCTCGAGGATTTCCTGTTAGAGCAGTCATGAGACAAGACTCTGCATCATGCGTTTGACCAAGTGAGAGTAATCAATGGTCAAACTCTCCAGCCAAATGTGACACCATCCTTCCCATACTTTGCTGTTATTAAGGATAGGCTGTATTGAGTGATGCAGGACACTCATACAAGTGAACAGATAACCAAGTTGTTAATCCCAAAGAGCAGGAGGGAACTTGTATTCCATGCGGCTCATTTTAATCCAATGGCCGGACACTTAGGACAAGATAAGATACTAGCCCAAATAATGACCTGGTTCTACTGGCCAGGGATTCGCGGGGATGTTCGTCAGTGGTGTGCGGCATGCTGCGAATGCCAACTAGTAAATCTCGTGGCCACTCCAAAAGTGCTTTTGCACCCTCTCCCTCTAATTGAGATCCCCTTCGAGAGAATTGGTATGGATCTTGTCGGGCCATTAGATTGGTCAGCATGAGGATATGGCTTTATTTTAGTTCCTTTGGACTATGCAACATGATATCCACAACATTTCAGCATGCAGTATTGCAGAGGTGCTCTTCCACATTACCTCCCAAGTCAGGATTCTGAAAGAAAACCTGACTGACCAAGGCACTACCTTTATGTCACAAACACTTCGAGAGCTGTATGGGCTATTGGGAATTAAATCTATCCGCACCAGCATCTATCACCCACAAAGAGATGGGTTGGTGGAGAGGTTTAATCAAACACTTAAAAATCTAATTCAAATGTTTGTAAGCAAGGACGCATGAAATTGGGATAAATGGCTCGAGCCCCTGTTATTCACAGTACGAGAGGTCCTGCAAGTCCCCACGGGGTTCTTACCATTCAAATTATTATATGGGTGAACGCCTTGTGGCATTTTGGACATGCTGCAGGAAAATTGGGTGGAGGGACCTTCAAGAAGTAAAAATGAAATTCAATAGTACATTCTCAACCTGCGCACAAAGCTCCACACTCTCAACCACTTAACCCAGGAGGATTTGCGGCAGGCACAAGAACATCAAGCCCAGCTGTACAACGGGGCAAGTGCCTTAGAGAGTTCACCCTGGGTGTTACTGTTGCCACTATGGAGGTTGCATGCTTGCGTGATGTTTCTGTGGGAATGGGTTTGTGAGTCAGAATGTGTTTTGAACAGTGTTCTGCATTTTTGTTTGGTGCTATTGTGGTGAATGGGAGATGTCTTTTATTTTGATACCTTCATTGAGATGCAGGCTGATTCAGCCAGTGCAGGTTGAATTGGGAGATGGTGTTGTGTGTAAAGTTAGAGATGGGTTGTGGACTGCCTTTGGGACAAGTTAACGCAATGTTTACTGGTATATGTGACGATAAGAAGACCCTAAGGCCGAATCCCATTTCACCCCTTGGACCAACCCCTTGGCCCTTCCCCTCCATTTTGCACGTTCACATGAAGGGGTAGGGGTATCCCAATCCCAGTTAACGCGGAGGGGTAGGGGAAGGGGTAGGGCTTCTGTACCCCTCCAAACGGAGATTTTCCTGGAGCTGACTCCGAACGAAGGGGTTTGAGTGATTTCCCACAATGCCATGCGGATTTCAGAAAGATGGCGGTTCCCGCGGCGAAAGATTGTCATAAATGTATTTTCTCCATTATTTACGTGTTTTAAGTTGTTATCCAGAGGAAACACGCCGCTTGATTCGCTTTCGAGCTGAGAATGAGCAGCGATTTCTGAAATCCAAGCTGCTGCTAAAAAGCTTTGGGAGTGAGTATTGTTTTCGGTTGCTTGACTGCGTACGTTTTGTTCTGTTATTCTCGCTTTTATTGTTTACATGAGTGTTCTGACACCTCATTCTGTCGGATGTGGTGCACGAAGCGCCAAAGATATCCCATTCAGTGGTGTTAGTTAACAAATCACACCCTGCCAGCAGAGATTTCTGGTTCTACCTCTGGCTCTGACTGTAGTGGCTGGTCGCAGCCAATGACGCATTTGGTCGCGTTTTGCTAATGTAAACGCTGACGGAGGTACGCGATGACGTATGCGATCATTGAAGAGCTATCCCAATATGTAGGGGTTGAATTTCAAGCCCTATCCCTTGTAGCTCAGTTTCAAGGGGAAGGGCCAAGGGGAAGGGGTGGGGGAAGGGGTAGAAATTAGAATTGGGATTGGGCCTATGATGATTTCCTTTCCTAGCATGCAGCCAACAAGGTTTTTTTTTTTAAGTTTGTGCTTTATTTTTATTTTCTATTGTTTGCTATCATGTATGTTAACATGTTATCAGCTAACATGGTGTCCTTATGTTTAATACTGTGTATTATTAGTTTTCACGGTTTGATGTACAGAGAAGACTTCAGTAAAACCCATTAAAGGAAACCACTTGCGTCTGATCGTGCTTTGGGAGGGAATCACAGTGAAAACTTGAACTGTCCATTGACACCAGTGGCCAGTGAAGCAAGTAGAAGACTAGGGAGCTAATCTTTCCATGTGGTGCCTCGCGACGGTGCATCGAACGTTCATCCAGGACAGATGAGTGATAATCATGAACATGCACACATGCAAACTGTATGAGCAACATTTTAAACTGATATACACATTTAAGAAACACTTTTAAAGGATATTTTGAAGTAATACTGATTTTACTAGTTTTACCTATTACAGCTTATGACAATAGTTTTGAGTGAACATTCACACTTATGAATGAATGAATGAATGAATGAATGAACCCTTTATTATCACTGTTGCCAGTGAAACTGACCATCAACCTGTCCTTACAGAGGGGGAACAGGACAGGAAGACAGGGATAAAAGAAAAGGAAACACAATAATAACATGAGGAGAGATGAGGAAAAAAGAACACCCCCTCCCCCCCCCACTATGCTCCTGTCAGGAGTACAGTGTGGGAACATTTAAAAACCTCTGCATAAGCACACAATAACACAAGTACACTTTAAAACACGGGACTTGAGGGGGGGAAGGGGGGAAAGGAGGGGCAATCAGGGGTGGGGGGTAAGAGGGGGTGGGGGTAGGGAGGGAGGGAGGGAGGGAGGGGAGGAGATAGAGGTAACCCAGTGCAAGCAAGCAGCCGTCCGCTCCTGCAGCCATGAAGGCGCTGGTCACGCACCCGCTTGTCACACTGGGGGTGAAAATGGCGACTGCGGAAAGTTGAAGAAGGAATGCGAGGAATGTGAGAGCGCCTCCCAGCAGTGACCTTCAGGGGGAAATGTTGTCTCAGCAATGGCCTTAACCAAGGCCGGTGCTATCTCAGGGATCCGAATGTTGATAAGAAATAAATTGTTTGGTCTTTCCAGACGCAGTCTTTGCACGTCCACACCGCTCATCCATATCTGTCCATTTTGTCCATTCTGTTCAAATTGGTCTCTGAAAAACTTATTCCTTGCAAAGCCGAAAGCTTCTCCAAGATAACAACCATATTGTGGTTCAAGTTCTGAATATCCACAGTCTGAGTGCCGACAGCTTTGCCCACCGCTTCAATCATATTGGGCAGCTTTGTGGGGTTTTGAACAGCTGTCACCATTGTCTGATTTCCTCGATATACCAGGGCAATGCCTAATCCAATCAGCAAAAGTCCTGTAATCATGGTTCCGAATAGATAGATATCTTCAATGTTCTCCACAGAAAGAATCGCCAGGCACACGACTCACCACCGCTCCCATGCATCCATCGCATAACCAGCCACAAATGTTCCGGCAGGACAGGCGGGTTCCCCCGAACTGTGTCAATTTCACTAGGAGACCAGTTTATCAATTCCATGCTTTTTTTAGTTTAGAAAGTAATGCGGGGAAAGTCTCTTCAAAAAGTACAGCAGACGAGACAAGACAAAGAAGCACAAGCAGGGAAAAAAATGGAGGAAGAGGGAGAGCAGAGAGAATGTGACCACCTTCTGTGGAAGCACGGAGAGAAAAATATATAAGAGATGTTTAAACATATACACTTAGAAACACAGTAATTCATACAGAGATTTATTCACACTTAAGATCTATTTACAATTCATATTTAGTTAATTCAGAGCAATTCATTGATAATGGCAGAGCCAAGTGAGTCTACACCCAAGGTAAGGGACAATGTTAGGGACAGTGAAAGTAACAACCCGCTGGAAGATCAAGTTGAAGAAGATGCTGATGTCCCGCAAGAAGAGCAACAAGAGGAAGTGCCACAACCAAGATGTGGTGAATGAATCCACACACTCACAGAGAAGGGCAAAGAAATGCAAGACAACAAAATTAAGGCACTCCAGCAACGATTCAACTACATTTATCAAAAATGGAAATCACAAGTTAAATTCGCCAAGAAGCCATTGTCACAGTCTTTAGAACCGTTATCTGAAAATCTTCTGAATGATATCATGGGCGATGTCAGAGGCCTTTGTACTGACATCCAGGGCATTTATGAAGAGCTACACAGAATCACAGCTCCAGACCAAGACACACGCTGGAAAGTAGATCAGTGTGTAGAGATTTCAAGCTTCACTGTATCCAGAGCATCACGTCATCTGAACGGAAACATTCCAGAGGGAGAAGAGCAAGACTGGCCAGATGCCAGCTCTCTTTGGAACTTGAATAAGAGTGAATTTGGAACTATCACTTCTATCCTGAAGGACACTTCAGAGCATTCAAGCAGGTCTTCTGTGAAATGCCAAGAAGCTGTCGCTGTTGCAAGCCAAGCTGTTCTGAAAGTGTTGCAAGAACAAGAAAGAGAACAATTGGAAATACAGTGTCTGGAGGCAGAAGCTAAAAGGAGGCTTGCCGCTCAGGAGGCAGCTGCCATGAAGCATTGTCTAGAGCAAGAAGCTGAAGAGGTGAAGAGGAGAATAAAGAGAGAAGAAGACAAAGCTGAAATGAAAGCTAGATTTGAGGAGGAGCACAACGCTCTACAAAGGACTTTGGAGGAAAAATGGAGAAGGTTACAGCATTTGGAGACAGCGAAGAAGCTAAGTGCAGCACAGGCAAGAATGCAAGTGTATGATCGAGAACTGGATGGAAATAAAGATCCTCCTAACTCAAAGGACATCCTAACTCATGAGTTGAGTGCCACAAAGCATTTACCCCTGCCTGTGTTTCTTGCCCCTCAAGCTTTGATAACCTCCACGAATCAAAGCACAACTGAGCTAGTCAAAGTCTTGGCAGATGCTTTAAGTGCCAACAGAATCCCAGTTCCTGAACCATCAGTATTCAGTGGGGATCCATTGAGGTACAGTGATTGGAAGCTTTCTTTTCAAACACTTATCGATCAGAAAAATATTCAAGACAAAGAGAAGATATACTACCTCCATAGATATGTGGGTGGTCAAGCTAAGACTGCACTTGATAGATACTTTCTGCTTGAATCTGAATCTGCTTATACTTCAGCATGGGAGATCTTGGAAGAGAGATATGGAAATCCATTCACAGTTGCAAAGGCATACAGAGACAAACTCCAAACATGGCCAAGGATCAGTGCCAAAGATAACTTTGAGCTCAGAGAGTTTGTCGACTTTCTCCACAGTTGTGAGGCTGCCATGGTCCACATTAAAGCACTGGAGATTCTAAATGACTGTAATGAAAACAGAAAAAATCCTGTCAAAGTTACCAGACTGGCTTACTGCGAGATGGCATAGGAAAGTCCTTGAAGTTGAAGAAAAGGGTGGCAAGTTCCCCTCCTTCAGCCAGTTTGTTGAATTTATGATGAGAAGGGAAAATCACCTGTAACCCAGTGACATCATTGCAATCACTAAAGCAAGGTGAAACTGAAAAGCCAAAATCACAAATACATCAAAATGTCAAAGCAAGAACACTCACAACAAGTTCCAATGAAGAGACTATGAAGACAGGCACTTTCTGCAAGAAGACTGGGCACACTTTGCACAAATGCAGAAAGTTCCTAGAAAGGGCAGTCTATGACAGAATAAAGTTTGTCCAAGCCAAAAAGCTGTGCTTCAGATGCCTCAAGTCAGGTCACATCTCCAAGAGCTGCAACAGTAGGAGTGTTTGCGACACCTGCAACAAGCAGCACCCTACTTGTTTGCATGAAGACAGAGACAAGGAACAACAAAGACAACCACAAGCTAAATGAAATCCAAGCCAAGAAAAGAATAGAGAAAAGCATCAAGAAATGCAGTCCAAAGACACAACCACAGTTGCTACTTCAAACAGAGTAATCCTTGAAGAAGCCCACACACAGACCTCTGCAATACTTCCTGTCTGGCTGTCATCAGTCATGCAGCCAGCACAAGAGGTACTTGTATATGCCCTGTTGGACACTCAAAGTGATACAACCTTTGCTTTGGGAGAAGTGGTTGAAGCTCTAGAAGCCGACAAAGAACAAGTCAAGTTGAAGCTCTCTACTATGACCTCGAGAACCACAGTAGTAAGCTCTCAAAGAATAAAAGTCCATGGCTTTTACTCTGGCAAGATCTCTTTACCACCAGTCTACACACGTGACTTTATCCCAGCCAACAGAACTCACATCCCAACTGGAGAAACTGCTAAAACCTGGCCCCATCTACAGCACCTCTAAGATGATGTGGCACCTTTACAAGACTGTGAAGTGGGTCTGCTCATTGGGTACAACTGCTCACAAGCCTTACTCCCATGAGAAATTGTCCCTGGCAAAGAAAATGAGCCCTACGCACAGCACACAGACCTGGGGTGCAGTATAGTTGGCCATGGGAACCTCTGTGTAGACTATGGAGATGTCTTCAGGATCAGTCATCATGTCGTGGTGAGGCAAGTGACTCCACATGTTGAGCCCTCCATCAATCTGCAAACAGAAGTGCACTATGTGAACAGATCCAAAGTCAAAGAAATTACTCCCTCTTTACTCCAAGGATCTTAAAGGTCCTTGAATCAGACTTCTCAGAAAAGGCTGGAGAAGAGGATCCTGTGTCTCAAGACAATCTCAAGTTCCAGTCAAAGATGAGAGAAAACATCAAGCAAAAGGATGATGGTCATTACAAAATGCCGTTACTGTTCAAAGAAGAAAGACCGAAACTGCCAAACAACAAGAATTGTCCAATACGCCGTGTAAATTGTCTTGAAAAAAGACTACAGACGAATGAAACATACTTCAAAGACTATGTGAACTTCATGGATGACATAATCTCACATGGTGACACAGAGAAAGTCCCTGAGCAAGAAACTGACAACAATCCCGCATGGTATATACCACATCATGGAGTTTATCATCCGCAAAAAACCAGGGAAAATATGTGTAGTATTCGACTGTTCTGCCAACTTTCAAGAAATGTCTCTCAACGACCATCTGCTTACCAGGCCCAACCTCACAAACATGTTGGTGGGAGTCCTGTGCAGATTCTGAAAAGACCTAATCGCTGTGACTTGTGACATCGAAAGGATGTTTCACCAGTTTCATGTGAAAAGGGAAGATCAGGATTACTTACGATTCTTATGGTGGGAGTACGGCGATCTGGAAACCACACTCAACTTACAGAATGAAAGTCCACCTGTTTGAAGCAGCTTCGTCTCCTGGTTGTGCCAACTTTGGCCTGAAACATCTGGCAGCACAAGGGCAAGGTCAGTATCGCAAAGACACCATATGCTTCATTCAGAGAAATTTCTATGTAGATGATGGTCTAGCAAGTGTTCACACTGAGAAGGAAGCCATTAAGCTCATTAAGGAATCAAGGGAACTTTGCTCCATCGGAAAGCTAAGGCCCCACAAGTTTGTCTCCAATAACAAGAATGTGATGGCATCCACCTCAAAGGAAGAACGTGCTACCGTTAAGGATCAAGACATGGCCTTGAGCTTACCTCATATGGAGAGAGCACTTGGTGTAGAGTGGTGCATCACCTCTGATTTGTTCAAGTTCAGAGGGCAAGTGAAGACCAATCCACTCACAAGAAGAGGTGTGCTCTCTACAGTTGCCTCTGTGAATGATCCATTAGGATTCATGATGCCTTTCGTACTTCTTGGAAAGCAAGTTCTTCAGCAAATGTGTAGAGAAAGAATTGGCTGGGACGAAGAACTTCCAGAGAATCTAAGACCTCAATGGGAGTCCTGGATTAGAAACCTTCCTAAGCTATCTGAAATGGAAATTAAAAGATGTTACTTACCTTAAAGTTTTCACAACGTCAAGAGATATGAGCTTCACCATTTTTCTGATGCAAGCACCTCGGATACGGTGAATGCAATTACCTGCGAGTTGTCAGTGAGTCTGAATAAGTTTCTCTTGTGATGGGAAAATCAAGAGTCATCAACAAAGGTGACAACAATTCCAAGACTGGAGCTCACTGCGGCAGTAATTGCAGTTCAAACCAGTGATATGCTCCGCAATGAATTAGAAATTCAAGATTTGCAAGAATACTTTTGGACGGATTCTACAGTCATTCTTGGTTACATAAACAATTGATGCCAGAAGCTTTCAAGTGTTTGTAGCAAACCGAATCCAAAGAATCAAGTCAAGCACAAAGCCTGAACAATGGGCTTATGTTGCGTCTGAGGAAAATCCAGCAGATTACGCCTCTCAAGGATTATTAACAGCAGAGCAACTCAAGACCTCTAGTTGGTTCACTGGACCGAGGTTGCTCTGGCAAAAGGAACTGCCTGACAGCGTAAAGTGGGAGAAGTTAAGGAGGATGACCCTGAACTTCGCAAGGCTCATGTGTTCAACACTAAGGCAACGGAGGACAGATCATTATTGGACTGCCTTGAGAAGTTCTCTGACTGGTCAAGAGTCATGTGTACAATGGCCAGATTGAAATGATCAATCAAAGAACACAAATGTGAGAAGCAAAGAACCAATGAAAGTACAAGCTTGGAAGAAAGAAAAGAAGCAAAAAGTGCTATTGTCAAGTTAGTCCAGGAAAGGGTGTTTCCAGATGAGATGAACCTGAAAGCAAATAAGGTCATCACCAAGTCACACAGTAAGCTGTACAAGGTAAGTCTGTTTTTGGATGAAGAAGGGATTCTGAGAGTGGGAGGACGTCTAAGTCAATCCTCATTACACCCACATGTGAAACATCCAGCAATACTTCCAAAAGGTAGTCACATATCCAGCTTACTTGTTAAGCACTTCCACGAGAGACTATATCATCAGGGATGTGGAATGACGGTCAATGAACTGCAAGCTAATGGATGGTGGATTCTGGGATGCAGCAGTGCAGTATCGTCGCACATATTCAAATGTGTCAAGTGTCGGAAGTACAGAAGATGTATTGAAGGCCAGAAAATGGGCAATTTACCTGAAGACAGAATGGAAACGACTACTCCATTCATATACACCGGCATAGACTGCTTTGGTCCGATCTATGTAAAAGAAGGAAGAAAAGATGTCAAAAGATATGGACTTTTACTTACCTGTCTGTGTTCAAGAGCTGTACACATTGAAATGCTCAATGGCATGACATCTGATGCATTCATCAATGCCCTAAGAACATTCATTGCCATAAGAGGGAATGTGCATCAACTTAGAAGTGACCAAGGAACCAATTTCATTGGTGCAAGGCAAGAGTTCGCAGAACTTATGCAAGGAATGACTGGAGAAAGAGTGAAGGCTTTAGGATGCGAGTTTCTAATGAATCCTCCAGTGGCAAGTCATATGGCTGGTGTCTGGGAGAGACAAATCAGAACCATAAGAAGTGTTCTCATTGCTATTCTTGACCAGTCAGCATAAAGACTTGATAGCTCATCCCTGAGAACTTTCCTTTATGAAGTGATGGCGATCATCAATAGCAGACCACTTACTGCTGAACTTCTTAACGACCCATCCGCACCTGAACCTTTGACTCCGAATCATATTCTTATGATGAAGTCCACCACAATCTTACCTCCACCCAGACAGTTTATCAAAGAGGACCTTTATCTTCAGAAGAGGTGGCGGCAAGTGCTTAGCCAATGAGTTTTGGATTCAATGGAAAAAGAAATATGTATTGAGTTTACAACCAAGATAAAAATGGCAGAAGAACAGAAGAAACCTGAAAGTGAATGACATTGTGTTGTTACAAGATTACCAAGCCCCATGCAATGAATGGAAGCTGGCCTGAATAACAGAAGTATACCCTGGGTCAGATGATGGGGTGAGAAAGGTCAGATTGATGGTTGGTGACACCACATTTGATAAGGGTGGATCCACTATGAAAACGGTATTCCTAGAGAGACCTGTGCATAAGCTAATTACTTTACTTGAAGCAAATCAAGATGCTTAATGTTTTTCTTGACATTCTATTCTGAATGTTTCATAATGTTTTTCTCAGCATTTTATGCAGGAGAAAAGGTGGAGCTGGGGCCGGAGGTCAAAAAATAACTATTCAAACCACTCCAGTCCCCTATGGCTCAACCTCTCACTGGCCCAACTCGCAGAGGTTGCCAGGTTGCAAGAGGAATTTCCCGACATGTTCTCTCCCCTTCCCGTTCGCACCCACCTCATAGAACACCACATTGAAATGCCCCCAGGGGTGGTGGTGTGTACCCACCCCTACTGCTTACCCAAACGCATGAAAAAGGTGGTTCAGGATGAACTCAAGGCCATGCTCAAAATTGGCATAATTGAGGAGTCCCACAGTGACTGGAGCAGCCCAGCAGTCCTGGTTCCCAAGGCCAACGGGTTGGTCCAGTTCTGTGTGGACTAAAGAAAAGTCAATGTGGTGTCTAAATTTGACACATACCCAATCCCTTGCATTGATGAGTTGCTCGATCAGTAAGGCACTGGTCAATTTTATTCGACAGTAGATTTGGCAGATCACCTTGACTCCTCCATCCCAAGAGAAAATGGCCTTTTCCACATTATTCGGATTGCACCAATTTGTCACACTTCCTTTTGGGCTATTTGGGGCTCCCACTACATTCCAGCAGCTCATGGACAAGATCCTCCACCCCCATGCTGCCTATGCGGCAGCCTACCTTGATGACATCATCATATATAACAATGACTGCCATGGCACATAGAACACCTTAGGTCCATCCTAGAGTCACTGAGACGTGTGTCTCACAGCTAACCAAAAAACTGTGCAATTGGACAGGTGGAAGTACCGTATCTGGGTTTCCACTTGCATCATGGACAGGTGCGTCCCAAAATTGAAAAGACAGCAGTGATTGTGGCCTGCCTGAGGCCCAAGACCAAAAAGGGGCAGAGACAGTTCCTGGGCCTGGCTGGCTACTATCGCACGTTCATACCTACAGTGCCTTGAAAAAGTATTCATACCCCTTGAACTTTTTCACATTTTTCCACCTTACAACCACGAACTTAAAAGTTTTTTATTGAGATTTTATGTGATAGACCAACACAGAGTAGCACATAATTGTGAAGTGAAACGAAAATGATAAATGTTCTTCAAAATTTTAAACAAATAAAAATCTGAAAAATGTGATGTGCATTAGTATTCAGCCCCCCTGCATCAATACTTTGTAGAGCCACCTTTTGCTGCAATTACAGCTGCAAGTCTTTTGTGGAATGTCTCTACCAGCTTTGCACATCTAGACACTGAAATTTTTGCCCATTCTTCTTTGCAAAATAGCTCAAGCTCAGCCAGATTGGATGGAGAGCGTCTGTGAACAGCAATTTTCAAGTCTTGCCACAGATGCTCAATGGGATTTAGGTCTGTACTTTGACTGGGCCATTCTAACACATGAATATTATTTGATTTAAACCATTCCATTGTAGCTCTGGCTGTATGTTTAGGGCCATTGTCTTGCTGGAAGGTGAATCTCCTTCCCAGCCTCAAGTCTTTTGCAGCCTCCAACAGGTTTTCTTCCAGGATTGCCCTGTACAGTATTTAGCTCCATCCATCTTCCCATCAACTCTGACCAGCTTCCCTGTCCCTGCTGAAGAAAAGCATCCCCATAGCATGATGTTGCCACCACCATGTTTCACAGTGGGGATGGTGTGTGCAGGGTGATGAGCAGTGTTAGTTTTCCACCACACATAGCACTTTGCATTTAGGCCAAAAAGTTCAACTTTGGTCTCATCTGACCAAAGCACCTTCTTCCACATGTTTGCTGTGTCCCCTACATGGCTTCTGGCAAACTGCAAACGGGACTTCTTATGCCTGTCTTTCAACAATGGCTTTCTTCTTGCCATTCTTCCATAAAGGCCAGATTTGTGGAGTATACGACTTCTAGTTGTCCTGTGCACAGATTCTCCCACCTGAGCTGTGGATTTCTGCAGCTCCTCCAGAGTGATCATGGGCCTCTTGGCTGATTCTCTGACCAGTGCTCTCCTTGCTCACTCTGTCAGTTTAGGTGGACAGCCATGTCTTGGTAGGTTTGCAGTTGTGCCATACTTTTTCCATTTTTGAATGATGGATTGAACAGTGCTTCTTGAGATGTTCAGAGCTTGGGATATTTTTTTATAACCTAACCCTGCTTTAAACTTCTCCAGAACTTTATCCCTGACCTGTCTGGTGAGTTCTTTGGTCTTCATGATGCTGTTTGTTCTTCAGTGTTCTCTAACAAACCACTGAGGCCTTCACAGAACAAGTGTATTTATGCTGAGAGTAAATTACACACAGTAGGACTCTATTAACTAATTAGATGACTTCTGAAGGCAATTGATTGCACTGGATTGTATTTAGAGGTATCAGAGTACAGGGGGCTGAATACTAACGCAGACCACATTTTTCAGATTTTCATTTGTTTAAAATTTTGAAGACCATTTTTCATTTTCATTTCACTTCACAATTATGTGCTACTCTGTGTTGGTCTGTCACATAAAATCTCAATAAAAAACTTTTAAGTTCGTGGTTGTGAGGTGGAAAAATGTGAAAAAGTTCAAGGGGTATGAATACTTTTTCAAGGCACTGTAATTATTCAGACGTCACCAGCCTGCTGACTGATCTCACTAAAAAGGGAGCACCAGATCTGGTCCAGTGGATGGAGCAGTGCCAACCGGCCTTCACTAAGGTAAAAGCTGCACTGTGTGGGGGGCCACTCTTATATTCCCCTGACTTCTCTCTCCCTTTTATTTTACAGACAGATGCATCAAACAAAGGGCTGGGGGCCGTTCTGTCGCAGAAGGTGGAGGGCGAGGAACATCTGGTGCTGTATATCAGCTGCAAGCTCTCGATGCATGAAAGCAAGTACAACACCATCGAGGAGTGCCTGGCCATCAAGTGAGTGCTCCTCACTCTTCGATATTACCTGCTGGGGCACCTTTTCACCCTCTGTTCGGACCACTGCATGAAGGATGCCAATACGTGGATCACCCATTGGTATCTCACCCTCCAGCCATTTAAATTTGAGGTGGTCCACAGGCTGGGGGCATAGATGGTGGTGGTGGACTTCCTGTCCCGTCAGGGGTGGAGTCCACTGCAGGCTGGATGGCTCCCCGGCCTGAGTCATGCAGTGGGAGTATGTGGCAGCAGGGGCATGGCCAAGCATCAGTTTGTGAATGGAGGGCGGGGTCAGGGAAGGTGTGTGGCAAAGTCAGTACACCTGTTGTCGATTAATGTTGTGTTTGTGTATTTTGCAGTGAATACAAAAGGTAGAAAAGGAGGGAGAGAGCGACGAGAAGGAGGCTCTCCTGATGAGAACATGTGTGTGTGTGTGTGTGTGCGTGCGTGCGTGCGTGCATGCACCAAGTAAAGCTGAAAAGCAATGATGTTGTATGATGTTCTCATGCACTTTATTTACATGCTTACTTATCCCCTTAACACCCAAATATAGAAAAAAAAAGTGTAAAAAATTTTTTTTCAACCTAATATATGTTGTTCTAGGAAGGCTCTGATGCAAAAATTGTGTTTCTTTTTTAATTTTGACATTTTAGCAACTTTTTGGGGAAATGTTGTAAAATTACAATGTTGGCTCTCAAGGGTAGGTAGCAGAATTTCACTGGCATCATTCACACACTGTAAATGATCTGGGTGTGTTTGTCTTCACTTTCCTGCTGATAAAGGGTCACAGAAGTGATTGTATCTTCACAACAAACAACAACAATAATAGTCAGACATGTTATATTGTTTTATGACAAGTAATTTATTCAAAAAAAGTAATTTCCACTCTTTAAAAACACTGGATGAATGCTGTATGTACAAATCTGAAAACAAACTTAAGATGCATTTTTACATCTCCCTTCTTTACCTATGGTAGTCCAAAAAGCAGTTTCTTTGTTCTGAAAAACAAAGGCGGACATCACACTTCATACAAACAGTGTTAGTGTAGCCTTTAGCACACTGTCTGCACCTTCCCCTGTCAGCTTTGATGGGGAAATGCCCAGTCATGTCTTTGCAGACATCACTTGATGGGTGTGCATTTCTCCTCTTAGAGGGCCTAGCAGCTGGAGAACTCATAGGGCTTGAGGATGGCCGCCCTCGCTTTGGCACTGGGACAGATGTGCCAGTCAGGATAAGGGAGGATGCCAACTGGGCCTGCAACCGTCTCCTGATCAGGATCTCTTTCTTTGGAATAGCCCAGGCCTTGCAGTCCCGTTTGTACAGGAGCCAAGCGTTGATCACAGCTAGAATAATTGTGTGCCAGAAGATGTAGATGTACCAACGATGGGACTTGAGAGGAAACTTGTACTTGGCCGCAAATGAGTCCAGCAAATCCACTCCCCCCATGTTTTTGTTGTAGGTCGCCACGATGTTAGGCCTCTGAACTTCCACAAATGTTTTGGCAGTTTTGTCCCAACGTTTAACCTTTTCCACTGGTTCTGGGCCAGTAAAGGATGACACAAGTGTCACCTGACGGGTGTCGTACCATGTCACAGCACAAATGTTGTGGTTCTCCTCCACTCTGACATCAAATGTCCCTCTTCCCTTTTTCTTCAAGGTTTTCTCATCATTGAGGTTGCAGTTTGGAAGCCGTACTTTACTGTTAGCACAGTAAGCTAGTGTGATAAAAATAAGTATAGAACAACATAAGTATGCAGTAACAACACAATCACACAAGATTCATTGATGTTGAAAATAAGTTAACATTTTAGGACTATTGTATGGCGAATAAAACTGATGATAATACTTACATGTGTGTTGCTGAGTAAAAATGCTCTTCAGGGTGGTGAGAATGTAAGCAGTAGATGTGTTGATCGGCAACAAATGTATTCCTGACAACCAGAGGTGACAAAAATAAAAAGTTCCCAGGGATATCAACCGAAACTCCATATAAAATGCTTGGGGTCAGTTTTGACCCCACTTATGGAAAAGTTGGGTATTGATACAAAATATAAAATAACTTAAAAGAAAAAAAAAACTATACATACAAATCCAAATGAGACCATATCAAAAACACCCTATTTGAGGAATACATGGAAGGTTCGACAATATAAATGTAAAATGACAAAGATTTTGCAACAAAACTACCACTGGGGTCCGTTTGGACCCCACTTATGCATCTAAGTTTTAAGAAAATAAAGTTGCATGTGAACATCATCTCCCATCTGCTGTGCTTTGGTATTCCACCCATGTCAGGGAAACACTACAAGGATAAAGATAGCTCAAGTCTTGGGATGTGTTGGACCCTTTGAGGTGCTCGATCCAGATGATACTGCTGGCCTACATGATGGACAGAGTCCATTTGCAAAAATTAATCATTAGTGTAACGTAAACTACGTGATGGATGCTGTTACTCCAACGAAAAATGTTTGGCGTGTGAGTTGTGTGTAAAGTGAGTTAACTTTGCTGCTAATCATGCTTACCTGTAGCAAAGGTGTGCCATGCAAATTCAAAACAAGCTTCACACTTTTGATCAATTTCTCTTAAGGTGTTCACTGGAAGACATTCAAGTGTGTCATTATCTAAAATAAGGTCCAGATCCTTAAAAGTCATTGAGGCCATGACAAAGAAAATAATAACACTAAATTTGTATACTTTAATATGTCCTAAATCAATAGAAAAAAACACACACACACACACACACACACACACACACACACACACACACACACACACACATATGAACAGGGAACTAGAACCATGTCCAAAAATAATTTTTCATCTTTCATTTTTGTGATTTCTTCCTGTTTTGTGAATACATAGAATTAAATAGGTCTCTTTTCTGAAACTCAAATCAGAAGGACAACTCAACATTCAAAAGGGTCTTGGCATGTTACAGGAAAACATCCTGATAATCCATTCACCTTATACAAGAAACTTGAAATGAAGTCTGAAGATGTTTTCAATCATTTTTTACCAACATCCAATAACATTTATAGCAGCTCAAAATCCATGTGGGCAGAGCTAGATGGCAAAATTATATATGTTGCTTTGCAAGTTAGAGATAACTGATAATTGTTTTTTGTGTGTTGGACTGACAGTCCATGCAAAACGCCTGCTCAATAACGCCACCATGAGGCCAAGCTGGCTCATCTTACTCAACTGAGTTTCAGTCATCAATGACATTTAATATAGATGAAGGAATAATAAAATGAAAATCCTCACAAAAATATCACTGTCCATAATACACTCACCTGTCACTTTATTAGGTACACCCATCCACCTGCTGTTTGATGCAATTCTCTAATCAGCCAATCCCTTGACAGCAGCACAATGCATAAAACCATGCAGATACAAATCAAGGGCTTCTGTTAATGTTCATTTCAAACATCAGAATGGGAAAAATTGTGATTTCTGTGACTTTCACTGTGGCATAGGTGTTGGTGCCAGATAGACTGGTTTGAGTATATCAGAAACTGCTGATCTCCTGGGGTTTTCACACACAACCATCTCTAGAGTTGACACAGAATGGTGCAAAGCAAAAAACATGGAGTGAGCAACAGTTCTGTGGGTGGAAACAAACGCCTTGTTGATAAGAGAGGTCAGAGGAAAATGGCCAGATTGGTTCAAGCTGCCAGGAAGGATGAAGGTAACTCACAGCAACTCTTTACAACCATGGTGAGCAGAAAAGCATCTCAGCATGCAACAGCAGAACAACACATCGGGTTCCACTCCTGCAGTCAAGAACAGGGATGTTAGAATCAAGAACAAGTTCCTAATAAAGTGACTGGTGAATGTATAAAGTGCTTGGACCCCTAATTAAGCTTAGCCTTATTAGCTGAACTAGCCAGCTGCTTAAAAGCGCACTGTGTTAACATTAGCACAGATAACAAAGCTTTAACTCTGACTGTTACAAAGTGCTGACACTGGAGACTTCTTCCATAAATGTTACATAATGTCACATCCTTATGAATGCGTTGTTACTATAGAAATCTCATCTTATCTCAAGCCGCTTTATCCTGTTCTACAGGGTCGCAGGCAAGCTGGAGCCTATCCCAGCTGACTATGGGTGAAAGGAGGGGTACACCCTAAACAAGTCACCAGGTCATCACAGGGCTGATACATAGACACAGACAACCATTCACACCTATGGTCAATTTAGAGTCACCAGTTAACCTAACCTGCATGTCTTTGGACTGTGGGGGAAACCAGAGCACCCAGAGGAAACCCACGCGGACACAGGAAGAACATGCAAACTCCGCACAGAAAGGCCCTCGTCGGCCACGGGGCTCGAACCCTGACCTTCTTGCTGTGAGGCGACAGCGCTAACCACTACACCACTGTGCCGCCTCAGTCGATATTAATTTGAATAAATATATAAATAAATGAAATCATAGTTCCTTTGGTGTTACATCATAGACCCACAGTGTTAAACAACATTCAAATTATACAGTCAGTATTTTTCATTTTGCAGAAAAGGCTTTTTTTTTTTAATGGCCCAGTATATTTAACCTAAAGCACGCTCTGAAATTTCATGCTGTGACCTCCTGAAGCTGATTATACAATACGAGTTCTTGTGATTTCTCTAATTCTGATGCAAATTAACCATAGCTCTTTCCATTTTGAAGCAGAATGTGTCTATATTTTTGGCAGTATTATTGAAAGCAATGAGGCCACTGGGAGCATCAAGGCTGCTTTGCAAGGTCTCGTGTTTTGGTGAGCATGAATAATTTAGCCATTTCAATTACGCTGTGTTGAGAGGGCGCGCCGTCAAAGCAGCCAGACTGCAAGTCTGAACTCCTGGAGAAATGCCCTAAATTATTTACACTTACATTATCAGAGAAAATATGAAAAAGGGGAGATATATTTACAGTGGGAAACACATCTCGGAACCGGCACACACCTGTTTGTGTTGGCTAACACGATTTGCTCTGGGGGCAAAGCAGCCACTAAGTGCACATGTAAAGCTTTATGCTTTTGTCATAGAGGAATAATAATGGCGTGGGTTGGAGCTCAGGTGTTCTCACTAACATGATAAAAACATCAGCGCTGCTGTTATGGAACAATGCGTGAGAGTTGAATCTGTAATTCAGCTGTCAGTGGCACAGCAAATATATATATATATATATATATATATATATATATATATATATATATATATTTTTTTTTTTTTTTTGGAAATGCAAAAACCTCAAACAACAGATCTGTACATGAATACTAATTGACTCAGCTTTCCTACTCTTTTAACCTAACACAAGCAGCCATTTCCTCTAAGGTTAAGGAGATGTTTATGTAACATTTATGGAAGGATAAATGTTCTAGTGTCAGTGCTTTGTAAAGCTGTAACTTTAAAGGAGTTTACTAAAGAGGAGTTGATGCTTTTTGGCACTTTTTATGCATATTTTCATTATATAGTTTTACATCTAGCAATGAGGGGTAGAATTACATAAAATAATATTTAATATTTAATTCACACATTTGTGGCCCCTACACTGCAGTGTTTATTGCTCTTAGCCTGAGCCCCACATGCCTTTATAGCAGTATGAAGAAGTGTGCAAATGAATAACTATTCAATACAATTATTATATACTGGTGCATCTCAAAAAATTAGAATTTCATGGAAAACTTTTTTTTGTAATTTAATTCAAAAAGGTAAACTCTCATATATTATATTTTCATTATGTGTAAAGTGAAATATTTCAAGCTTTTTTTTTCTTTTGATGATTATGGCTTATAGCTCATGAAAATCAGAAATCCAGTATCTCAAAATATTAGAGCATTTCATTTTGAGTTTGAGTAAAACAGTATAAATACAGTGTATCTCTTGGTCTAGTTCAGTACACACAACCAAAATCATGGGGAAGACTGATGACTTGACAGTTGTCCAGAAGACAATCATCCACAAGGAGGGTAAGCCACAGAAGGTCATTGCTGAAAAGGTTGGCTGGAAAAGGTGCACAAGCAGCAGGGATGAGCACAGCCTGAAGATGAAAAGTCGATTCAAGAACTTGGGAAAGCTTCACAAGGAGTGGACTGAGGCTGGTATCAGTGCATCAAGAGCCACCACCCACAGACATCTTCAGGAAAGGGACTACAACTGTCATATGCCTAATATCAAGCCTCTCCTGAACCAGATACAATATCAGAAGCATCTTACCTGGGCTAAGGAGAGAAAGAACTGGACTGTCGCTCAGTGGTCCAAAGTCCTCTTTTCAGATTAAATTAAATTTTGCATTTCATTTGGAAATCATGGTCCTCGAGTCTGGAAGAACAGTGGAGAGGCACAGAATCCAAGGTGTTTGAAGTCCAGTGTGACGTTTCCACAGTCTGTGATGATTTAGAGTGCCATGTCATTTGCTGTTTTTGGTCCACTGTCTTTTATCAAGTCCAATGTCAATGCAACATCTACCAGGAGATTTTAGAGCACTTCATGCTTCCATCTGCTGACAAGTTTTATGGAGATGCTGATTTTCTTTTCCGGCAGGACTTAGCACCTGTCCACAGTGCCAAAACTACTACCAAACAGTTTGCTGACCACGATATTACTGTGCTTGATTGACCAGCCAACTTACCTGACCTGAACCCCGGAGAGAATCTATGGGCTATTGTCAAGAGAAACATAAACACCTAAACCAAAAATACAGATGAGCTGAAGGCTGCTATCAAAGCAACCTGGGCTTCAGTAACACCTCAACAGTGCCACAGGCTGATCACCTCCATGCCATGGTGCATTGATACAGTAAGTCATGGTAAAGGGGCCCCAACCAAGTTTTGAGTGTGTACCTAGACAAACTTTTCAGAAGTTGGATATTTCTGTATTGTAAATCCTTTTTTATTGATCTAAGGAAATATTCTAATTATTTGAGATACTGGATTCTTGATTTTCATGAGCTATAAGATAATCATCAAAATTAAAACAAAAAAGGCTTGAAATACTTCACTTTATGTATAATGAATATAGAATATATGAGCATTTACCTTTTCGAATTAAATTATAAAAAAATAAACTTGTTCACGATATTCTGATTGTTTGAGATGCACTAGTATAGGAGGAAATTAAGGGGTCCAAGCATCATGTAACAAACTGGGGCAATGTAGAAGTCAAAGAAAAACTTGTGTTTCCTGTTGATTGTCCATAATGATAATTTTAATGTGTGTTTATAGTTTTTTATTTTATTTTATTTATTTATTTTTTTTGGCTCGAAGATGAGAGTAATGACTGTGAGATGGTTTTAGAGCACTTCCTGGTTTAGCATTTTAGAGAGCTGCTGATTAGAATTTGAGATCACTTGGAACTTTATTATTATTATATTTATTTATTTATTTTCATTGTTTCGACCCAATTTATGAGATGAGGATCTTTAATTAAAACATTGGATCTGACTGAACTGCATTTGAGGAAGAATGATATTTCACCTTAATTAATAACTGACTGACTTTTATTTCTATACTAATGAAAGTAGAGTCATAAGCGTACATGGATGAGTGTTCTGTAGTGTGTGTGTGCGCGCACACCAACATGCTTTATGGCTACTGCAGTGTTTGAGGATCAGTGGAGGTTAATGAAAAGCTCTGCCACAGTGCGCGATGATGAGGAGATGAAGAGAACAAGCCAGCAAGACACTCATCAGTTGTGGCAGGTGTCATGCGGAATGAATCAAGATTCTATGATTATGTGTGTGTGTGTGTGTGTGTGTGAGTGAGAGAGAGCACATATGTCAGCTCACAAATCCATGTGTCTGTGTGAGATGTAAGAACGTGTGTATGCAGCGTGACATCCTCTGATAGATCAAGAGAGGAGAATATTGACTAGATTTCATAAACACTATTTAAAAACCATATTGGAATCTTGTATAGGCTCATGTTCCTCATGTCCTGCCATATCTCACCCTGGTAAACAGCTGAATGCAACTGTTTGAATTTTAATTTTGTTTCACATTTGTGTGATGCATCATCATTTTTTCCACACCGAAAACGAGTCTGATTTTTTTAGTATCCACAAAGGGGGCAAAGATACAAACCTTTATCACTATGATAAATGGCTAACACTACATAGCACCAAGTCTGAAATGTAACATGACCCAGCATCAACAGAATGTTCTGTATGATCGATTCATGTGCTTTTCTTCATGTTTCATATTTCTCAGCTACACACACTGCAAATATGAAGAAAAATAAAATTCTTTCCAGGAGCATACATTACAGACTGAGCATGGGATCTACTAGTGCATCTCAAAAAATTTGAATATTGTGAAAAAGTTCAATATTTTCCATCAGTTATTTAAGAAAGTGAAAATGTTATATATTATAGACTCATTACACATAAACTAAAATGTTTCAAGCATTTTTCTATTTTAATCAGTATGGCATACAGTACAAAACCAAAAAAAAAAAAAACATCACAAAATATTAGAATATTTCATTTCGAGTTTGAGTAAAACAGTATGAACACAGTGTATCTCTCAGTCTAGTTCAGTACACACAACCACAATCATGGGGAAGACTGCTGACTTGACTGTTGTCCGGAAGATGATCACTGATGCCCTCCACAAGGAGGGTAAGCCACAAAAGGTCATTGCTGAAAAGGGTGGCTGGAAAAGGTGCACAAGCAACAGGGATGGCTGCAGTCTTGAGAGGATTGTCAAGAAAAGTTGATTCAAGAACTTGGGAGAGCTTCACAAGGAGTGGACTGAGGCTGGTGTCAGCGTATCAAGACCCATCACGAACAGACATCTTCAAGAAAGGGGATACAACTTTCGCATTCCTAATATCAAGCTACTCCTGAGCCAGAGACAATGTCAGAAGTGTCTTATCTGGGCTAAGGAGAGAAAGAAATGGACTGTTGCTCAGTGGTCCAAAGTCCTCTTTTCAAATGAAAGTACATTTTGCATTTAATTTGGAAATCACAGTTCTAGAGTCTGGAAGAAGAGTGGAGAGGCACAGAATCCAAGGTGTTTGAAGCCCAGTGTGAAGTTTCCACAGTCTGTGATGATTTGGGGTGCCATGTCATCTGCTGGTGTTGGTCCACTGTATTTTATCAAGTCCAAAGTCAACACAGCCATCTACCAGGAGATTTTAGAGCACTTCATGCTTCTATCTGCTGACGAGCTTTTTGGAGATGCTGATTTCCTTTTCCAGTAGGATTTAGCACCTACCCACAGTGCCAAAACTACTACCAAATGGTTTGCTGACCATGATATTACTGTGTTTGATTGGCCAGCCAACTTGCCTGACCTGAACCCCATAGAGAATCTATGGGGTATTGTCAAGAGGAAGATGAGAAACACCCGACCCAAAAATACAGATACGCTGAAGGCCACTATCAAAGCAACCTGGGCTTCAATAACACCTCAGCAGTGCCACAGACTGATCACTCCCATGTCACACCTCATTGATACAGTAATTCATGGTAAAGGAGCCCCAACCAAGTATTGAGTGTATAAATGAATATACTTATCAGAAGTTGGACATTTCTGTATTGTAAATCCTTTTTTGATTGATCTTAGGGAATATTCTAATAATTTGAGATACTGGATTTCTGATTTTCATGAGCTATAAGCCATAATCATCAAAATTAAAACAAAAAAGGCTTTAAATATTTCACTTTACATGTAATGAATATAGAATATATGAAAGTTTACCTTTTTGAATTAAATTATGAAAAAAAGGAACTTTTTCATGGTATTCTAATTTTTTGAGATGCACTAGTACAGGGGTCACCAAACTTTTTTCTCTGGGGGCCACATTGTCGTTCCTGACTGTGATGGGGGCCGGGGTCGGGTCAGCTATATCACATAGAATTGTATAACCCAGACAAATATGACCACCAGCAGGCCTCATTGTGTAGTAGAGATTACTAGCCTGGCACGGCCATCCCCACTACTATATCCACACTACTATATCCATACTACTATATCAACACTTGATTCCTGGCACATATTTGTTTATCTTTACTAGTGGTTTGCAAAAATAGTAATCAAGTCTTCACACTTTGTTTTAATTTGAAATACCACTGATATTCAATTTATTTATTTTCTAATAAAAATAATATCAAAGCTGTCAAGGTAAGAAACATCTGCCTAGTTGAGGTGATTGACACTGGCAAAGGTGAGTGGAAAATTATAAATTGTAGGTAAGCCTGTTGATATTATTAATAATATTAATAATAATTGTATGCAGCACTTAATAAAGGTCAAATAAATAGGCATATAAAATAAATACATTTTAAAAAATAGTGAAATTATAATATGAGCAATAGATCACAGCAGTTGTGCTGTGTCCTGCACGTCATTGCTCTCATCCATGGCCAAAGCAAAAAACTCGAATTCTGACACTTTCTCATTCAGCTGGTCATACACGTTGTCCCCCAAATCCTCGGTTCGCCTGGTCATAGTAGGTGCGGAGAGACTCGCCGCATTGAGCGCATCCTTCTTGTCGGGACACACCTCCTCGGCCACAGCAAGCATGCATACTTTAACAAAGTCCCCATCAGTAAACGGCTTTCCATGGGTAGCTAGTAGGTGAGCTACCTTATAGCTAGCTCGGACAGCAGCCTGGTTGATCTGGGTTTGGTGAAGGAATACATTCTGTTGTGCAGCCAGTCCGCATTTCATCCTCCGAATCCTGTCTTCTCTTGTTTGCCCTCGCAAACTAGCATACTCTTTGTGGCATAGTTCGAATTACGTGGGAGCCAATGGGAGCTGAGCTCCCATTCCCTCAGGCTCCCATGAAAGAAGCAAACTTAATTTTCTGTGGAAGTCTCTCAAATACGTCATATATCACCATAATAAGCTTGAATAGCCTATATCACCATATAAATATAAATAAAACTCATTTCATTTCCGATCACCATGCAGCCATAACTTTGTATTGAACGTGTTATTAAACCGCAACATGTACGGCTGTACTTCACCACCACACCACTATGCGCGCAAACTGAAATTTGCAGCCTGCGAAATCGAATGTGAAGTTAAGTCCGAAGAAGACTTGTCCTCTATCTCACAACGATCTTCCTTTGTTTAACAATATATATAATATATATATATATATATATAAATTTGTTTAAATATATATATATATATATATATATATATATATATATGCAACACCGTGTGTGCGTGCGTGCATGCGCGCGCCTGTGTGTGAAAGCTGTGCACTGCAGTGCGCAAAAGTGCGCTGGTCCAGGAGAGCGAGTATGCATTGCTTTTTTTTTTTTTTTTTTTATTAAATAGAGACCCCCATAGGGTCAAATTTATAATTCGAACCCTGCTTTGTGGCGGGTTTCATAGTGACGACGCAGATTATATTCTTTGAAAACCGGCACACTTTCTTTACATACAAGACAAACTGCACGGTCCTTACACTGAATGAAAAAATAATCGGTGGTCCACTGTTCTTTAAAAACTCTGCACTCTGTCAGCTTTTCGCTTACCGCTAGCCATTTTGCTGTCCTGAACACTGACAGTTCTTTGCGCATGCGCTGCCTGTCACTGCTTGATCGCGAGCATATGACGAAAATTCGGAAAATATGAATAGTTCATTTTATAACTAAATATCAATTTTAATTGATAAAATCAACAAAATACAAGATGCAGACATGTTATTATTTGCCAAAAAGCAATTTAAAAAAATAGGCCATGACCACTTTTGGGGATTGCCTCATAGGGCTGGTTCAAGTGATGGGGGGTAGAGGGGATGGGGGGCCGGTCAAAGGGGGGTGGCGGGCCGGATCTGGCCCGCGGGCCGTAGTTTGGTGACCCCTGCACTAGTATATGAAATTACTGACTGTGCACAGTATAACATGAATGCCAAAGGACATGGAAATATAGCTTCATAAGGAAGAAAAATAGACTCTGATATATAATGTGAGTCAGATTATTGTAATACATTTTGTAATGCTCGGGAATATTAAGCCTGCTCTCTGAGGGTGTAGATCAAGAGCTTAGATTATACAGCACAATGTCAGACTGTGTGTGTGTGTGTGTGTGTGTGTGCGGGCACGTGCGCACGCTTGAGTGTTATTGTTTATTCTACACGAATATGCGATGGAGATTTATGAACTTCTCACATTTCATATCTCTCACGGTTTCGTCACTCAGTAACAAAAAGCAGAAGCTCTAAGACTTAGCAGTGAGACTGCACTAATATTTATGCATTTTAAAGATTTTTTTTCAGATACATTTTATATCCTTGAGTACAACATGAAGATACACTTCAAAGACATGAGGCAGTCTCAGAAAACCTGAACCCAAAATTACCAAAAGTTTGGTTTGGGCAAATAATATAATTTATTTAAAGGGTTTTGTTGTTGTTTTTTGTTTTTTAAACTTTACACATTTTACCACTCTCACTTATATATTGTTTTCAGTCAAGTCAAGTTAGTTTATTTGACAGATACTGTCACAAAGCAGCTTTACAGAAAAATAAAGACTAAACATATGAACTAATTTTATCCCGAATTAATTTACTTATCCCCAATGAGCAAGCCTTTGGTGATGGTGGCAAGAAAAAACACTCTGTGACAACATCAGGAAGAAAGCTTGAGAGGAACCAGACTCAAAAGGGAATCCATCCTCATTTGGGTGATAACAGATAGCATGATTATAAATAACTCGCTTCTATAGTGTCCTATAGAGTCACAAAGTATAACTGTGAAATCAGAAAACTCATTATAGTTTTAACATGAAGTCTGTTTTGTTCAAGTTATAAACTGTTCATTGATGGAAACTTGAGTGGAAAACTGTTCATGACAACTGCAGTCCTAAAGTTATCATGGTGATTGTCATCCTCAGCCATCACTGCAAAACCATAAGTGTCCAGAGCCATCTCCTATGTGTGTCTTTCGATTGTCCATATGGGGCCATCCTCCACAGAAGCGATGTGATGAGACTCCAGCCAAAAGTAGGGCATCAGGATGGAACAAGCAAATCTGAAGAGCAAGAGAGGTCAGCATCGCTGGTATCTCAGGATTGACATGTAACTCAACAGAGCAGAGAGAAAGAGACAGGCAGAGAGAGAGAGAGAGAGAGAGAGAGAGAGAGAGAGAACACAGGTTGTTAAGTATGCCTGTTGTCACCTGATGGTTAAGAACAGTGTACATTGTATGCTGAGTGCAAGCAGGAACTCCAGTAAGGCTAACTATGACAGCATAACTACAGTGGTGCTTGAAAGTTTGTGAACCCTTTAGAATTTTCTATATTTCTGCATAAATATGATCTAAAACATCATCAGATTTTCACACAAGTCCTAAAAGTAGATAAAGAGAACCCAGTTAAACAAATTAGACAAAAATATTATACTCAGTCATTTATTTATTGAGGAAAATTATCCAATATTACATATCTGTGAGTAGCAAAAGTATGTGAACCTTTGCTTTCAGTGTCTGGTGTGACCCCCTTGTGCAGTAATAACTGCAACTCAACGTTCCCGGTAACTGTCGATCAGTCCTGCACACCAGCTTGGAGGAATTTTAGCCCATTCCTCCGTACAGAACAGCTTCAACTCTGGGATGTTGGTGGGTTTCCTCACATGAACTGCTCGCTTCAGGTCCTTCCACAACATTTCGATTGGATTAAAGTCAGGACTTTGACTTGGCCATTCCAAAACATTAACTTTATTCTTCTTTAACCATTCTTTGGTAGAACGGCTTGTGTGCTTAGGGTCGTTGTCTTGCTGCATGACTCACCTTCTCTTGAGATTCAGTTCATAGACAGATGTCCTGACATTTTCCTTTAGAATTCACTGGTATAATTCAGAATTCATTGTTCCATCAATGATGGCAAGCCATCCTGGACCAGATGCAGCAAAACAGGCCCAAACCATGATACTACCACCACCATGTTTCACAGATGGGATAAGGTTCTTATGCTGGAATGCAGTGTTTTCCTTTCTCCAAATATAATGCTTCTCATTTAAACCAAAAATTTCTATTTTGGTCTCATCCATCCACAAAACATTTTTCTAATAGCCTTCTGGCTTGTCCACATGATCTTTAGCAAACTGCAGATGAGCAGCAATGTTCTTTTGGAGAGCAGTGGCTTTCTCCTTGCAACCCTGCCATGCACACCATTGTTGTTCAGTGTTCTCCTGATGATGGACTCATGAACATTAACATTAGCCAATGTGAGAGAGGCCGTCAGTTGCTTAGAAGTTACCCTGGGGTCCTTTGTGACCTCACCTACTATTACACGCCTTGCTCTTGGAGTGATCTTTGTTGGTCGACCACTCCTGGGGAGGGTAACAGTGGTCTTTAATCTCCTCCATTTGTACACAATCTGTCTGATTGTGGATTGCTGGAGCCCAAACTCTTTAGAGATGGTTTTGTAACCTTTTCCAGCCTGATGAGCATCAACAACGCTTTTTCTGAGGTCCTCAGAAATCTCCTTTGTTCATGCCATGATACACTTCCACAAACATGTGTTGTGAAGATCAGACTTTGATAGATCCTTGTTCTTTAAATAAAACAGGGTGCCCACTCACACCTGATTGTCATCCCATTGATTGAAAACACCAGACTCTAATTTCACCTTCAAATTAACTGCTAATCCTAGAGGTTCACATACTTTTGCTACTCACAGATATGTAATATTGGATCATTTTCCTCAATAAATAAATGACCAAGTATAATATTTTTGTCTCATTTGTTTAAATGGGTTCTCTTTATCTACTTTTAGGACTTGTGTGAAAATCTGATGATGTTTTGGGTCATATTTATACAGAAATATAGAAAATTCTAAAGGGTTCACAAACTTTCAAGCACCACTGTAAAAGGGAGAGCCAGAAGATCACACAGACATGAGGGAGCCCTGGGACATAAAGCAGCCAGCCACTACACCATCGACAAACCTGAGTGATTGAGTGAGGGGGGCAACAGCATCCATATATCCCAGTTTACCAAAACACTCTATGCCCAAGGACCTTTCAGATCTACTATTTTACCTAATAAAAACTATTAACAAAATGCTTGACTAAATGGATATGTTTTCAGCCTAGACTTAAACACTGAGACTGTGTCTGAGTCCCAAACACTACTTGGAAGGCTGTTCCATAACTTTGGGGCTTTGTAAGAAAAAGGTTTGCCCACTGATGTAGCCTTCACTATACGAGGTACCAGCAGATAGCCTGTACCTTTTGATCTAAGTACTGGAAGGTGTGGTGGGTCAAGGACCAGAAGTTCACTCGGGTACTGTGGTGCAAGACCATTCAATGCTTTAAAGGTCAATAGTAGTATTTCATAATCAATACGAAGTTTGATTTGGAGCCAATGCAGTGTGGATAAGACAGGGTGATGTGGTCATATCTTCTACTGTTGTTCTAGTAAGGACTCTTGCTGCTGCATTTTGAACTAACTGGAGCTTGTTTATGCCCTTATTGGAACATCCAGACAGTAAGGCATTACAATAATCCAACCTAGAGGTAACAAAAGCATGACCTAGTTTTTCTGCATCATGTAGTGACATTATATTTCTTATCTTAGCAATACTTCTGAGATGAAAGAAAGCTATCCGGGTAATGTTATCGATATGAGTTTCAAACAAAAGACTGGAGTCAATAATAACCCAGAGGTGATAGTAGACCCTGAGGACTAATGTCTTTTACACATTCCTCAATTCTATTAAGCTAGTAGCTCTCATCTGGCTTTGCAGAAACATACAACTGTGTGTCATCAGCATAACAGTGGAAGCTAATGCCATGCTTACGAATAATAAGACTCACCTCTTCAGGCTGCACCTCTCCCCTGCCTCCCTGCCCACTGTGTAGCTGTATATCATTCTAGACCAACCAAGGCTGTCTACTGTCTAGTCTGGGGTTAGCTGTTTGAGTTCTCTATTTAGTTGTACCTTATGGTTGCTTAGCTGTTTTCTGAGTATTGATACTTCCACAGAATATTACACTAGGTATTGCTGTCACTTGTTCAGTTGGTACTAGAACTTTGTTGTCTCAAAGTTCAGCATTTCGTGTACCTGACTTTTGCACTCATTGTACATCACTCTAGATAATAGTGTCTGCTAAATGCCATGTAATGTCATGTAATGTAATATAATATCACCCAGAGGTAGTATATATAATGCAAAAAGCAAAGGGCCTAAGACAGAACCTTGTAGACCACCAAACTTTACCTTCGTATGTATCAAAAAAAAAAAATCACCATTTACATAAACAAACTGATAACAATCAGTTAAATATGACCTGAGCCAGGAGAGGGCTGTTCCCTTGACTCCCAAAACATTTTAGAGTCTATCAAAGAGAACCATATGATCAATGGTGTCAAAGGCTGCACTATGGTCAAGCAATACAAACAAGGAGACACAGCTTGGATCAAAGGCCAGCAGTAAGGCATTTACTTCCCACTGGCCTTTGCTCTGAGCTGTGTTTAAAAAAGCCATAAAATCCAAAACAAGGTGATTCCTTGTTTTTAATAAAGCATATAGTCTTGCTTATAAAAGCATATGCAGCTTTACCTCTGACTGTTTCATGTTGCCCACACTGTAAACTCCTTTCATCTCCTTAAAATGGAGAAAACTTCATCATATCAACAATGACATGTTTTTCTTTTTTAACAATAGACATAACATACTAAAATGAGAGCATTAATATAAACTTTCACTTCTGTCAGGAAATTAATCAATACCTTCAAACCAGTCAGAATCTAGAATTTGCACAGTTTGTCACAGAGTCAGTCCCAGAAAGTCTTTTTTTTGTGATTTCAGAAAGCAGTAACGTTTGAAAATGTCAGAATTTATTAAACGTTTCTAGACACCATTGTGACATTTTATTTTAAAAGGCACGTTTGTGATTTTCTTTCTCTCTGGTAAAGGAAATTAAATGTGCATGCCATGTCAGGCTGGCTCCACAATGGATTCTCTTTCAGATGAAGCAATTCTCTGTTAGATCCTTTCACACACACACACACACACACACACACACACACACACACACACACACAACAGTGGTCACCTCAAGCCATAGTGTTATTCAATAAACCCACAGAATTGTGTTCAGAGACAGAAAAAAATTCCAACATTCCCCCCAGCCACATTAAAGCACTGCCACATCAGCTCCACATACACGTTTTTTGCATTTTTGTGTGTTCAGGGAACATACGATGGTAAATCACAGCCTCTAATCATCAAATTAACAATCTTTCAATTAAGCTGCTTCCAGCTAACAATACAGCAATTTATTCTGCTAGCAATCACGGCTATGTGCAATTAGCCTGCCTAATAAAGCGTAGTGTTTGCCGACTGCAGTGCTTTACACACACCCAAACAGCATGAGGAGCCACTGTGAAGCAACCAGTACTAAGAAGATATAATGAACGGAACCGGACAGCACAGCAGGTTTAAATCACTCTGATATTTATTCCATGCCCAAGAGGATGAGATGAGCTAAAATTAACTGGCATTAGGTAGAGAAATAAAACACAATGTGGAGTGCTGGAAAGAAATCAGTTGCAGTTATTTTCTAATAAACAAACATTCTGAAGTGTTTGTTTTCTCTTTTATTTGTTTATTAAAGAATGACACATTATTTTATCCATTTATTGTTACATTTTTGCTGTGGAACATATCAATTAATGTGCCTATTTTAAAGATAAATCTATGCTTACGGTTACCACAAATTTTCAGTTATTTATTTGTTTCTTTCTTTGTCCTCCTCTATAACTCCAAGTCCTGCCACACCACAAGGATGGGTACTGAGCCCTATCCTCTACTCCAACCGATTGTGTTCGTGCATTCATCTCTAATGCCATAGTTTCTTCAGTTTACAGATGACACAGTGGTGAGTAGGTTGATCGCCAACAGCAATGAATCAGCCTAGAGAGCAGAGGTGCAGAACCTGGTGAGCTGGAGCTCAGAAAACATCCTGTCCCTTAATACAGCAAAGCCCAAGGAGCTAATCATCAACTGTAGAAGGTCACAGGCTTACTAGTATGCTCCAATCTTTGTCAATGGCCACAGAGTGGAGAGAGTGTACAGCTTCAGGTTTCTCAGCATTCACATCTCACATGGTCTCCAAACATCACTGCACTGGTCAAGAAAGCACAGCAGTGCTGTTTTTCCTGAGGCGCTGAAGAAAACTGTTCTGTCCCAACAGATCCTGGTGACTTTCTACTGCTGCACCACAGAGCACATCCTCACATACCGCATCTCTGTGTGGGATCTTAGCTACACAGCAGCCGATAGGAAAGCTCTTCAGCAGGCCGTCTCCAGTGTGCAGAAGATCATTGGGATACAGCTCCAGGCCCTGGAGGATCTCTACAGCTCACGCTGCCTCAGAAATGTTACTAGCATCTTTATGGACTCGACATACCTGTGACATCGTCTGTTTGAACTCCTTCCTTCTGGCAGACATTATACTAGTGCATCTCAAAATATTGGAATATCCATCTCATCTCATTATCTCTAGCCGCTTTATCCTGTTCTACAGGGTCGCAGGCAAGCTGGAGCCTATCCCAGCTGACTACGGGCGAAAGGCAGGGTACACCCTGGACAAGTCGCCAGGTTATCACAGGGCTGACACATAGGCACAGACAACCATTCACACTCACATTCACACCTACGGTCAATTTAGAGTCACCAGTTAACCTAACCTGCATGTCTTTGGACTGTGGGGGAAACCCACGTGGACACGGGGGAACATGCAAACTCCGCACAGAAAGGCCCTTGCCGGCCACGGGGCTCGAACCCAGACCTTCTTGCTGTGAGGCGACAGCGCTAACCACCATGCCACCTGGAATATCCATGAAAAAGATTTTTTTTTTTATAATTCAGTTCAGAAAGGTAAGCCACATAGATTCTATTTTCATGACATGTAAAGTGAAATATTGCAAGGCTTTTTATTGTTTTAATTCTGATTACTATTATGTAGCTCATGAAAATCAGAGCGGCACGGTGGTGTAGTGGTTAGCACCGTCGCCTCACAGCAAGAAGGTCCGGGTTCGAGCCCTGTGGCCGGCGAGGGCCTTTCTGTGTGGAGTTTGCATGCTCTCCCTGTGTCCGCATGGGTTTCCTCCGGGTGCTCCAGTTTCCCCCACAGTCCAAAGACATGCAGGTTATGTTAACTGGTGACTCTAAATTGACTGTAGGTGTGAATGTGAGTGTGAATGGTTGTCTATGTGTCAGCCCTGTGATGACCTGGCGACTTGTCCAGGGTGTACCCCGCTTCTCGCCCATAGTCAGCTGGGATAGGCTCCAGCTTGCCTGCGACCCTGTAGAACAGGATAAAGCGGCTAGAGATAATGAGATGAGATGAAAATCAGAAATCCAGTATCTCAAAATATGAGAATATTTCATTTCAAATTTGAGTAAAACAGGATAAATAGTATGTATCTCTTGGTCTGGTTCAGTACATGCAATGACAATCTTGGGGAAGACTGCTGACTTGACAGTTATCCAGAAGAAAATCATCGACACCCTCCACAAGGAGGGTAAGTCACAGAAGGTCAATGCTTTATAGTTATAAAGATGGTGCCACAAGAGTGGCAGCTAGTTGCAGTAACTCTGTGCGTGTTTATGTGTTTTGGTATGTTTTTGTACTTTTTTCATGTTTCTTTCTGCACTAGTCTCAGTCAGAAGTGTGCACCTAGGGATGTACTACTCATGAGACTGTGCATTTGTATTTTTCTCTTTTTCTTTCTGGGGCTAGTTAAATCAGCATCAGCAGACCCTTTCAGCCATGGCTCCATTGTTTACACTCGGGAGCAGCTGTTAGCACTGTGCAACACCAAGGTACTCCCCGTGGAAAGACCGGTGATCCCTGCGGAATTAAGGAGAAGGGGATGCAGAGCTGGAATGAAGTGCCGGGAGAAGAAAAGACGGTATAAACCATGCATGCCATCTGTCATCATGGGAAACGTAAGATCTCTCCCTAATAAGATGGATGAGCTAACGGTGCTAATCAGGCTGCAGAGGGAGTACCGGGAGTGTAACCTTATGTGCTTCACAGAGACTTGGCTGAATGAACTCTCACCGGACTTACACGTCACTCTGGATGGATTTCAACTCGTGAGAGCGGACAGGAAAGCTAAGGAGAGCGGCAAGAGGAAAGGAGGGGGAATAGTGATGTTTGTGAACGACAGATGGTGTAACTCGGGGCACATCAGGCTAAAGGAGCAGTACTGCAATAAAAACATTGAACTGCTAGCGGTTAGCATTCGGCCATATTACCTCCCGAGGGAATTCTCGCATGTTATCACGATAACTGTGTACATCCCCCCGGCGGCTGCTGCTGCTGCAGCCTGTGAGCTCTTACACACTACAGTGTCAAAGCTTCAGACATCGCACCCCCAGTCCCTGCTACTAATCTCCGGTGACTTCAATCACGCTTCCCTGTCCTCCACTCTCCCAACCTTCACTCAGTATGTGAAATGCCACACCAGAGACAAGAGAACATTGGATTTAATGTATGTGAACACCAAGGACGCATGTAGCTCATCACCCCTCCCCCTGCTGGGCCATTCTGACCACAATCTGGTTCACTTGTCCCCTACATACATACCTATGGTGAATAAACAACCACCCACCAAGAGGTATGTAAAGAGCTGGTCTGAGGAGACCAGTATGGCACTGAGGGACTGCTTTGACACCACGGACTGGGATGTGTTGTGTGAACCTCATGGGGATGACATTGATAGCCTGACAGCCTGCATCACGGATTACATTAATTTCTGTGTTGAAAACACTGTGCCTATCAGGAAGGTACGGTGTTTTCCCAACAATAAACCCTGGGTGACCTCTGAACTAAAAGCCCTATTAAACGAGAAGAGGGTTTTTAAATCTGACGACAAGGAGGAGATGAGGAGAGTGCAGAAGGAGCTGAAGAGGGGGATAAGGAGAGGCAAGGACAGCTACAGGAGGAAGCTGGAGGAGCGCCTCAAGGGGAGCAATGCCGGAGAGGTATGGAGAGGCCTGAAAACCATCTCTGGCCACACAAAGGACAGTGGGAGGGGCCCTGTATCTGGGGGCCAGGACTGGGCAAATGAGCTGAAGCTCTTTTTCAACAGATTTGACTGTGCCACCCCACCCTCCCCCACTCACCATAGTCCTGACCTGTCTGTGACATACATACATACATACACTTTATTTAAAACACGGTAAAATCATCAGTAATACATACAAACAAAAACAAAAGTTTACATGACACTGGTTTCCATGATTGCCGTGTGTGGGCCCATTGTCTGGAAATATTTATCAAGACTTTGCTTAAAAATAGAAAGCGAGTTAGCACTTCGCATTTTGCTAGGCAAATTATTCCATATCTTTGCTCCATAATAACTAAAACTATGTTTCCCATAGTTTGTTTTTGGAAGTGGAAGTGTTAACTTATTTTCATTATTTCTAAAATTATATTTTGAGTCACATGTATGAAACATATCTCTTAGGTACGCGGGAAAGAGACCATGCAGCATTTTAAACATCGCCACCCCTAGATGCTTTTCTCTTCTAGTGAAGATGTCATCCCACTGCAAGAGGTATCTAAGGGTAGCTGACCTAGTGTCATAATCTGACTTTGTTATAACTCTGGCTGCTCGATTTTGCAATTTCTGTAATTTTTCATTTAGCTTGTTACTAATATTATGCCAAACTGGACTGCAGTAATCAAAATGTGGCTCGATAAGTGCCTTGTAGATATCTACTGCAGTGCTAAGTGAGATATATGGTCTCGCATGTTTAAGTGCGCCAGTGCCTGAGGAAATTTTTTTTGCATAACCCTGTGATATTTTTATTCCAATTTAATTTTTTATTTATATAAACACCTAATGATTTTGTATAATCTACGCACGAGATCCCTTTCCCTTCAATATTCACATTTATTATATGACCATTAGTTCTCACTTTTAACTGTTGTCTTGAGCCCATTATCATAAATTCTGTTTTTGTGACATTCAAACTCAATTTATTTGCCTTGAGCCATTGATTCAAACTGGTCAGTTCAACGTTAATTTGTTTTTCAAGGTCATCAAGGTTTGGGGCCGAAAAACTAATGGTCGTATCATCGGCATACATCCTGGGGGTGGAATTTTCTAAGCAGTATGGGAGATCATTGATATACAAAAGGAACAAGAGAGGGCCAATTATTGACCCCTGTGGTACACCACATGTCAATGTACAGTTGTCAGACATGTGTCCATTGACAAAACATCTCTGTTTCCTTTCACTTAGGTATGACCTGAACCAATTTAAGCTATCATTATTCACCCCATAGTACCTTAATTTTGTGATAATTTTGTGGTCTATAGTGTCAAAGGCCTTCTTAAGGTCGATAAAAATCACACCATTAAGAAAGCCTTTGTCAATATTGACTGACCAACTATTAGTTGCTTCAAGAAGAGCTGTTAAGGTACTATGGAGTGATTGAAACCCTGACTGACAATTTTTCAATAAATGATTGTTGTTAAGATATTCATATAATTGATTATAAATGACTTTTTCGAATATTTTGGTAACTACTGGTAAAACAGAAATAGGTCTATAATTACTAGGATCAGTTTTGGCGCCTTTTTTAAAAATGGGAGACACCCTTGCATATTTCCATTCAGTTGGAAAAATGGCGCTATCAATAGAGCGATTAAAGATAACAGTTAGTGAGGGTGATACAATTTCCACTGCCAATTTTAAAAGTTTGCAGGGGATCTTGTCAAGTCCAGTCGCCTTATTTTTCTCAAGTTTCATGATAAGTTTGCGAACTTCTGTTTCACTAATTCTTTTAAAAGAGAAGGTTTTCTCAGTTTGGATGAGATATGATTCTGGCTTAATGTCGGTATCTGGAATTTCTCGAGCCAAGTTCTCACCAGTATTCGCAAAATTCATTGCCTCCGCGATATCATCTGCGGCTGTTAAGCTATCTCCATCTATTTTAAGTTCAGCAATACCCATAGGCTTTTGCTGGCATGAGTTCAGCTCATTTATCAATTTCCAAGTTTTGCGCATATCGCCTTTGTTACTTTGAAAATTATTTGTGAAATAATCACTCTTTGCTTTTCTAATAGCATTGTTAATGGAGTTTCTTTCTTTTCTATATTCGCTCCAAATTGAATAATCACCCGTTTGTTCGGCTTTCTTTTTAAGAAACTCACGTCTATGCATTTAAGATAACAAATCGTTAGTTAATAATAATAATAATAATAATAATAATAATAATAATAATAATAATAATTTCAACTTATATAGTGCCTTTCAAGAAACCCAAGAACGCTTTACAATTATAGACAAAGAAAAAATAATAATAAAAAATAATAAATAAATAAATAATAAAAAGTCCACCAAGTAGGAGTCAGGATGTAATTCCAGTGGTGTAGCAGCCACAGTCCCACCAAAAGGCGCATGAAAACGAGTCCCACATCTCCAGCACAGCCGCTGTGATGCCGTCAGCCACATCGCTCAAACACCACGCCGTGGATCCACAAAGCGAGCACAGAAGCTCCGCCACGTAGAGCGCTGGTGTGTCCCAAACCGCCTGCACAGCCGCCGCGATGCCACCGAGCAGCATCGCTCGGAACATCACGCCAAGCATTAAAGCGCAGAGCACTGGACAACCACAAATGTTAAATGAGCAGCGAGCTCACTGCAGTCCACAGCTGGGAGCGCAGGCATCACCCACAGCGAACCAAGGCCTAGAGGGAACCAACGCCCAAAACTGGGTCCGGAGCTACACCACAACCGGCGGACAAAACACTCAAACAAACATCAAACTACACAAACACACAGGAAAAAAAAAAGCGAGCGTTTTTTTCCCTATTCTTTTTTGACGCAGTGGGGCATGCTTGTCTAAACAACTTGAAAATTCATTTTTCCATAAACTTCACATGTCGTTAGGGTCCGTTAACGATGCTATTTTGTTCCATTGTTTATTTTTTAGGTTATCGAGGAAATTTTCCACATTGAAATTTTTTAAAGATGTTCTTTCAATTATTTGTTTGGTACCTCGATTTACATAATGAATTTTTCTTGTCATATAAACAAGGGAATGACCACTTATTCCTAAATGCCTTACATCTGAGTCTGTTATTTTTTCAGGCATGTTTGTAATGCATAGGTCAATCAGAGATTTGGATGCTTCGGTTACATGGGTTGGTTTTGTGATTAACTGCTTAAGACCAAATATGTCCAGCACATTCAGTAATGAACGCGAAACAGAGTCCAAGCAGCCTGGTAATAAATTTGCATTACAATCACCAGCTAAGTAAAAATCGAGACACAGTGAATCTATTTTTGCGATCATCTCTTCGAAAGCTTCAAAAATTTCTGGAACTGGCCATGAAGTTCTTTGAGATCTATACCACGTAGCCACTAGAAATGGCCTGGAGTGTGGGTTTGTGATTTCAATGGCAAGAAATTCAAGTTGTTCGTGTTGGAGATCTTTTCAAATTCTGTAATTGAGATTACTTCGAACATAAACAAACTCCACCGGCATTGTGGCCATTTAAAGGGCGATCTTTCCTTATAACTTCATAGCCAGGTACAGTGGGGCAAAAAAGTATTTAGTCAGTCACCAATTGTGCAAGTTCTCCCACTTAAAAAGATGAGAGAGGCCTGTAATTTTCATCATAGGTATACCTCAACTATGAGAGACAAAATGAGAAGAAAAAAAAATCCAGAAAATCACATTGTCTAATTTTTAAAGAATTTATTTGCAAATTATGGTGGAAAATAAGTATTTGGTCAATAACAAAAGTTCATCTCAAAACTTTGTTATATACCCTTTGTTGGCAATGACAGAGGTCAAACGTTTTCTGTAAGTCTTCACAAGGTTTTCACACACTGTTGCTGGTATTTTGGCCCATTCCTCCATGCAGATCTCCTCTAGAGCAGTGATGTTTTGGGGCTGTCGCTGGGCAACACGGACTTTCAACTCCCTCCAAAGATTTTCTATGGGGTTGAGATCTGGAGACTGGCTAGGCCACTCCAGGACCTTGAAATGCTTCTTATGAAGCCACTCCTTTGTTGCCCGGGCTGTGTGTTTGGGATCATTGTCATGCTGAAAGACCCAGCCACGTTTCATCTTCAATGCCCTTGCTGATGGAAGGAGGTTTTCACTCAAAATCTCACGATACATGGCCCCATTCATTCTTTCCTTTACATGGATCAGTCGTCCTGGTCCCTTTGCAGAAAAACAGCCCCAAAGCATGATGTTTCCACCCCCATGCTTCACAGTAGGTATGGTGTTCTTTGGATGCAACTCAGCATTCTTTCTCCTCCAAACACGACAAGTTGAGTTTTTACCAAAAAGTTCTATTTTGGTTTCATCTGACCATATGACATTCTCCCAATCCTCTTCTGGATCATCCAAATGCTCTCTAGCAAACTTCAGATGGGCCTGGACATGTACTGGCTTAAGCAGGGGGACACGTCTGGCACTGCAGGATTTGAGTCCCTGGCGGCGTAGTGTGTTACTGATGGTAGCCTTTGTTACTTTGGTCCCAGCTCTCTGCAGGTCATTCACTAGGTCCCCCTGTGTAGTTCTGGGATTTTTGCTCACCGTTCTTGTGATCATTTTGACCCCACGGGGTGAGATCTTGCGTGGAGCCCCAGATCGAGGGAGATTATCAGTGGTCTTGTATGTCTTCCATTTTCTAATAATTGCTCCCACAGTTGATTTCTTCACACCAAGCTGCTTACCTATTGCAGATTCAGTCTTCCCAGCCTGGTGCAGGTCTACAATTTTGTTTCTGGTGTCCTTTGACAGCTCTTTGGTCTTGGCCATAGTGGAGTTTGGAGTGTGACTGTTTGAGGTTGTGAACAGGTGTCTTTTATACTGATGAGTTCAAACAGGTGCCATTAATACAGGTAACGAGTGGAGGACAGAGGAGCCTCTTAAAGAAGTTGTTACAGATCTGTGAGAGCCAGAAATCTTGCTTGTTTGTAGGTGACCAAATACTTATTTTACCGAGGAATTTACCAATTAATTCATTAAAAATCCTACAATGTGATTTCCTGGATTCTTTCCTCCATTCTGTCTCTCATAGTTGAAGTGTACCTATGATGAAAATTACAGGCCTCTCTCATCTTTTTTAGTGGGAGAACTTGCACAATTGGTGGCTGACTAAATACTTTTTTGCCCCACTGTATATACATTTCATTGTCCTGCACAGATTCGTCAATTTTCGTTTCATTTATGTCTAAAATATCAATCTTTTGTTCCAAAATAAATAATCTAAGTTCATCTATGTGTCAATAATCTGTTAATATTAAGGCAGGCAATCAAAAGTCCTTTACTCGATATAATATTAGAATCTTTCAAAAACTTACCCTGCGCAGGATGTGTATTATGAGAATTCTTGTTTACCTGTGACTCAGTTATAACATCGGGCTCACAAGCAGCAATCATCTAATTTTCTCCCTTATTATTGATATGCTTAATGAGATTCTTTGCTAGTTTGGCCGTTCCATCCTTATTTAGGTGAAGCTTGCTGTTGTTGAGATGAGCTGGCCCGATCAAAGAATTGTCGATAAACCCCCAAGAATTTTGGGTGCAAAACTTTTGCAAGATCTTATTTGTTTGCTGAATCTTTCCTTGTAGGGCAGGTTTATCATTTCGCTCTGTAAGACCTGAAATGGATACTTTGACATCAGCGTCTGTACTTATCTCATTTGCCAGGTCGACGACCTTCTCAGCAGTTTCTCTTGGCGAGCTGGTATCCAGATAGTTTGTACCAACATGTAGGATAATTTCATTGGGTTTTTTCCAGAGAAGAGGTTTTATGTGATCTTGCATATCTTCTGTGGTTGCACCACGGAAAGAATGCACCTCTACTCATTTGGTTCTTGACATCTTGTTTCCCTGTAGAAACTTGACAATCGAGTCTCCAGCTACTACAACAAGCCCTTTTCTACGCTTGCTACTTCCATCATCCTCATCGTTTCATTGTGGTTTTTGACCAGTTGGCTCAGTCGGGCTGTTTTTATCCTTCCTGTTTTGTCTTTTATCCTGAACTATTGTCCATTCTGTCCCATTTGCCGATTGATCCGCCAGTGGCATGTTATTTTCTGTAGAATGAACATCGTGTAATTCTCTTGCCATTATTTGGAGGCCAAGATTAAGTGAATCTCGTTCCTGCGTCAGTGCCTTGCAACGTTCCTCCAGCATTTTCACTCGAAGCCTAAGTTTGTCATTTTCACGTTTTAACGTGTCAAGGGGCTTGGTGTCTTCAGTGGAAGGCTTTAGTTGGTTTATAAATTCCCAGATTTTACCCACTTCTTTTTTAAGATCTTTGATATCGTGGTCCACTGATCTTTCACCGGCTTTGGATGGAGGCACGGGGTCAGAGATCGCGCAATCACCATTCCCTTCATCGGCATCTTCATGCAGTCGGCCATGTTGGGTCAAACTGTCTGATGTAAGATCTTCGTCAGTTTTTTTTTTTCCCTGATCTGGTACTTCTCCCCTTTCCAGCCATAATATTCTCTCTAACTTAGTGTTTTATATTAAATGGAAGCAAGCTATGTTAGAAAAATAAAAGCTTTTGGTAATTTTTGGTCACTTTTTCGGGAGCACTTCAAATATGCGTCTTTCAGCCTCAATGCTCCACCACTCCCCCTCTCCCCTCATAATACCTCTGACACCAACAGCTCCCTCCTCACACCACATCACCCCCCTCCACTCCCTGCCAGACCAATCCATACACTCCACCCCTGACCTCACTCTACAGGACTCACAGCTCGGCTACCCCCTTGCCTCTCCATAACAGCTGATCAGGTGTTGAAGGAGCTGAGGAGGATCAAGACAAGGAAAGCTGCTGGCTGCTGGCCCTGATGGTATCAACTCCAGACTGCTTAAGGACTGTTTAGATCAGCTCTGTGGGATACTTCTGTACATCTTCAACCTGAGCCTCAGTCTGGAGAGAGTTCCACTTCTGTGGAAAACATCATGTGTGGTTCCAATTCCCAAGACTGTGCACCCCAGGGAGCTCAACCACTTTAGGACAGTAGCTTTAACGTCTCACCTGATGAAGATCATGGAGAGGATTGTTCTCTCCCACCTCCGACACCTGGTGAACAGCAAGATGGACCCCTGCAGTTCGCATACCAACTGGGCATTGGTGTAGATGACGCTATCATCTACCTGCTACACTGGTCACTTTTACACCTGGAGGGCACTGGGAGCACTGTGAGAGTCATGTTCTTTGACTTCTCCAGTGCTTTCAACACAATCCAGCCATCACTGCTTAGGGGGAAGCTGGAGGGAGCTGGTGTCAACTGCCACCTGGCTGCATGGATCATCAACTACCTCATTAACAGACCGCAGTATGTAAGGCTCCGTGACTGTGTGTCTGATGTGGTAGATTGCAGCACAGGGGCTCCACAGGGTATGGTGCTCTCTCCTTTCCTCTTTACACTTTACACATCTGACTTCAGCTACAACACGGACAGCTGCCACCTCCAGAAGTTCTCAGATGATACAGCCATCGTTGGACGTGTGTCAGAGGGGGATGATCTGGAGTACAGAGAGTTCATCACCAACTTTGTCGCCTGGTGCGTACTGAACCACCTGTGCATCAACGCCAGCAAGACAAAGGAGGTGGTGATCGATTTCAGAAGGACAGCTCCTCACATTGCACCAGTGAACATCCAGGGTTTGGACATTGAGATCATGGTGGAGTACAAATACCTGGGTGTTCACCTCAACAACTGGACTGGACTAACAACACAGATGTCCTGTACAAGAAGGGCCAAAGTCGTCTCCACCTGTTGAGAAGACTGAGGTCTTTTGGTGTGTGCAAGACACTGCTTAGGACTTTTTATGACTCTGTAGTGGCATCAGCAATTTTCTACGCTGTGGTCTGCTGGGGCTGTGGAAGTTCAGAGAGGGACAGGAAGAAACTTCATAAACTGGTCAGAAGGCTGGCTCAGTATTGGACTGTTCTCTGGACTCCATTGAGGAGGTGGGTGAGAGGAGGATGTTAGCCAAGCTGACATCAATCATGGATAACCCCTCTCACCCCCTACATGAGGCTGTGGGGGCTTTAAGCAGCTCTTTTAGTAGTAGACTGCTACACCCACGGTGTAAGAAGGAGAGATACCGCAGGTCATTCATACCTACTGCTGTCAGACTGTATAACACCCACAACCTGTAATGTATCACCAATAACCTGTTTGTCATTTTATATGCACTACTTCACCACTACTACCTCTACTTCATCAGTGCAATTATTATGTGCAATAATATAGGTCTTAAATTATTTTTTACACACACACACACACACACACACACACATATATATATATATATATATATATATATATATATACACACACACACACACACACACACACACACACACACACACACACAGAGTCTACCTGTAATGTGCAATTTTTTTCCGAGCCTCTCAATAAGGCAATATTTTCTATACTTTTTCACAGTAGATAATGCAAATAGCCCTCTGTATTTAATCTTTCATTTGTCTAATTTTTATTTCAGTTTTATTTGTCATCTGTATGACATTTTCTTGCTACTGTAACACGTGAATTTCCCCTATGTGGGATCAATAAAGTGAATCTAATCTAATCTAATCTAATCTAATCTAATCTAATCTAATCTAATCTAATCTAATCTAATCTAATCTAATCTGAAAAGGCTTGCTGGAAGAGGTGCTCAAGCAACAGGGATTATTGCAGCCTTGAGAGGATTGTCAAGAAAAGTCAATTCAAGAACTTGGGAGAGCTTCACAAGGAATGGACTGAGGCTGGTGTCAGTGCATCAAGAGCTACCACACACAAACATCAGAAGCATCTTACCTGGACTAAGGAGAGAGAGAACTAGATTGTTGCTCAGTGGACTTGATAAAACACAGTGGACCAACACATGACACTCCAAATCATCACAGACTGCAGAAATTTCACAATGGACTTCAAACACCTTGGATTCTGTGCCTCTCCACTCTTCCTCCAGACTCTAAGACCTTGATTTCCAAATGGAATGCTAAATTTACTTTCAACTGAAAAGAGGACTTTGGACCACTGAGTAACAGTCCAGTTCTTTCTCTCCTTAGCCCACGTAAGATGCTTCTGATGTTGTCTCTCATTCAGGAGTGGCTTGATAGGAATGTGACAGTTGTAGCCCCTTTCCTGAATACATCTGTGCGTGGTGGCACTTGATGCACTGACACCAGACCGAGAGACACACAGCATTTATCCTGTTTTACTTCAATTTGAAATGAAATATTTTAATATTTTGTGATACTGGACTTCTGATTTCCCTGAGTTATAAGCCATAATTGTCAAAATTAAAACAAACACAAACAAGTGTTGCCAGGCAAAACAAACCTTGCCTGGTAGCACTGATGATGAAGGAAGATATCGCAAAAAAATTATTTTGACCTTTTTGGTGACCTTGACCTTGAGTTTGACCTTGTGTGTGAACATACTTGGCCAATAAATATGGTTCTGATTCTGATTCTCTGCTGCTCTCAGCCAGTCAGAACACACTGTACTGCTTACTGCTCTCAGCCAATCAGAACACACCGTACTGCATGATTGTTACACTGCTATATTCTTACAGCATGACATAGTGGCTACTACCTCTATATGAAGCAGTAACCACAAAAACCTTGACCTTAACCGGATGACCCCCAAAATGTTGGAGGTTTCTATTTGAGACCAATGCCCATCTATCCTGAAAGTTTCATGAAGATTGGTTCAGCTGTTTTCCCATAGCATCATTAACAAACAAACAAACAAACCCCCCAAAAACAATACCTCACCCCCTGGTGGACTCCGTCCCAGGCGAGGTAAAAACCCTTGAGATATTTCAATTTACATGCAATGAATATAGACTATATGAAAGTTTACCTTTTTGAATTAAATTACAAAAAAAAAAAAAAACATTTTTCATAATATTCCAGTATTTTGAATGCACTAGTAGGGTTTTCTACACCCATATCTCCAGACTCAGAAATAGCTTTTTCCCAAGAGCTATAACTGCCTTGAATCAATCTCTGATTGTAAAACAAATTGTCTTAATTGTTCCACCAAATTCTCATCAAGTCTGAAAGAAACCATGAAGAACCCTTTTTTTCTAAGAGTGTGTATTAACTGGGGAAGAATGCAGTACAAACTCCAAATTGTTGCTCATGATTTTATTAATATCTAGAACCTGTCAGGGGTTTCGCATTTAGCTTCTTGGTAGTTGGTACACTCTTGGTAAGCTCAAAAAGAGATCTTCAAGGGTCCTTTCAGGGTTCATTGGATAATTAAAAGTCTTTAGCCTCCTAAAAAGTTTTGACTTGGAATTGATAAGGAAACACCCCAATGCATAGTTCTACAAACAACATTTACAGGTTCCCCCAAAGGGATAACTGATAAGCCCATCAGTTTTACATTCATAGAAATGGTTCTGTATTTGGTTCCTTAACTGTTGGAATTGATTCAACACTTAATGATAAGAAAACACTCTGTTTTAGGGTTCTGCATAAAATCTGTACGGGATTCCCAGGTGAAACAACCTAGGAGTCCTGAAGGAGTTATAAGAGTGCATCCTCGAAGCTTCTTCAGTTTTTATGACTTAGAAGAACCCTTGAAGGTCCTATGTATAGAACAGTACAACAAAATGTAATAATATTGTCTGAAAAAAACACAAATAATGTCAGATGTTGAACATTATAGGCATTAGGTACCCTTATATTAAAAAAAAAGGATTCTTCAGTTTCCCTCTGGAGAAACCATAAATGTTTTATGTAGAACCCTAAAACAAGTATTTCTTGATAAAAAGGGAACTAAGAACCCAGTGAACCCTTAAAGACCCCCTTGGGGAACCCTTTTTTTCACCAAGTAAAAAGTTCACAGCTGTGGTCTAAAATATTTTAACAAGAATCATTCAAATGATTCATTAAAATCGCTCATCTTGATTTGATTCTGACTCAGAGATCTCAATTCGTGAACTGAACAAACAGCCCTGAGGTTATGTTTGTTCTGCACAGAAAGAGCAAAAGAGAGAGAGAGAGAGAGAGAGAGATAATGGGTGGAGAAGGAAAGGGATGTTAGGACTCTGTTTGATATTCATGTTAATGGGAGTACTTGCTGCAGTAAAAAGTCCTGGGGCAGTACACACTGTGATCTTCAGCACCAGGCAAATGTAACAAATGCAATGACATTCATGTGATTTTATTTTATTTTATTTTATTTTATTTTATTTATGCACATAGACTGAGTGAGGTGCAGCAATATAGCACTCTGAAAAACAACATGATCCACAAAGAACCCATGCTGTCAGGTTCCTATTCAAAGTTGCCAGTAAATCAGATTAAGGCAAAAGGGTTCAGTTCTCTGCCTGTACAAAATATAGCAGCTTTTCTAAAGGGTTCTTTGGATAGAAAGAAACCCTTGGTAATGGGTGTGGCAGTGGGGGCATGGTCAACCAGTAGTCTGTGAATGGAGGGCAGGGTCGGGGAAGGTAAGTAGCTAAGTCATTCCACCTGCTGTCAATTAATGTGTGTGTGTGTTTGTTTGTATGTTACAGGGACAGAGCATAAAATGAGGGAGAGAGCAGAGAAAAGGGGCTTCCTCCTGACCACAAAGCATGTGTGTGGGTAGAGTGAGTGCGTGCAAGCAAGCAAGCTGAAAAGCTAGTAGTAAAGTGAAATAAAGAGTTTGTGTGTGACCATCAACTCACCTGCTGTGCTTCTGTGCTCCACCCCCATCAGGAACTGCCACAGTGGTGCCAAAACCTGGGACACACAGAAGGGAACCACCCCATGGAGTCCTCCCCATTTGAAGAGCTCATCCTTGCCCTCCCTACCGCCCAGCGGAACCAGCATCAAGTGCTGACCGTCCTCCAAAAGGAACAAGAGCAATGCTTCGAAGCCTTGATGCTGGCCCAGCAGGAAGATTGCCAGGCATTCCGGCACCTGCTCACGTCAGCAGGAGTGTCGACCATCACTGCAGCTGGAACCCCCATAAAGATGGGCCCGCAGGACAATCCAGAAGCATTCCTCGCCCTCTTCGAGCAAGCAGATGAGGTGTGGGGGTGGCCGCTGGAGCAGTGCATGGCATGCCTCCTCCCGCTCCTGACTGGCAAGGCACAGCTCGCAGCACAGCAGCTCCCTGCTGACAGCTGACTGGTGTATGCTGACCTGAGGAAAGCCATCCTGCAGTGGGTCTGAACAACATCACCAGCACTTCCGGACGCTGGCATTGGAGGAGGTCAGCCAGCCGTTTGCATTCAGCTAGCAACTCCGGGACGCCTGCTGGCGGTGGCTGAGGGTGGAAGACCGCGATGCCAACAGGATCATCGATCTGGTGGCACTGGAACGGTTCATCTCTCGACTTCCGGAAGGAACGGCAGAATGGGTCCAGTGTCATCACCTGGCATCGCTGGAACAAGCCAACGAGCTGGCGGAGGACCATCTGAAGGCGGCTCCAATGGCAGGCAGATGAGGTGGCTCCCCTTGCTTCTCTTCTCTCTCTCTCTCTCTTCCCCCCATCTCTTGTTCCCCTCCCCACCCCATTCCCCTGCCTCGGAGGCAGCAGCCGGCTCCTCCCCAGCTGGCCCATCGCACCTGTGGTGTCCTCCCATCTCCTGCTTCCGTGTCTGTGTTGTCTCCTCCTTAGGTGAGTGACACCCATAACACCAGTGCAGAGGGAAAGCTTGGGCTGGTGTGCTGTCGCGGTGGGGAGTCGGAGCATCTCCAGAGTTGGAGCTCCGCAAGGGAGGTGGGAGCTGTGATCCAGATCCCCAACATGCCAAAAACTGCCCCTGATTGGGCTGGAATGTATTGCATACCAGTAGGTGTTCAAGGGGATACATATCATGCTTTGGTGGATTCCGGTTGTAATCAGACCTCAATTCACCAACGCCTGGTGCAAGGTGAGGCATTGGGGAGAGCACAAGCGGTGAAAGTGTTGTGTGTGCATGGGGATGTTCACAATTATCCCTTAGTGTCCATCCATATTCTATTCCGGGGCCAAATGCATAAAGGTGGCAGTTAGTCCTTGTCTCACCCACTCGTTGATTTTGAGTACTGACTGGCCAGGGTTTAAAAAGCTGATGCAACATTTAACACATAGTGGGTCCTGCACTAGTAGGTCACGGGAAGATCCCAGTGTGGCATTGACTGGAAAAGCTGTCACAGAGCTGTCTACATCATCACCGCATCAGAGTGAGGAGCAGCCCGCTCCTCCTCCCTCTCTCAGGGATTCCCTTGGGGATTTCCCATTAGAGCAGTCATGAGATGAGACTCTGCGGCATGTGTTTGACCAAAATGAGAGTAATTGATGGTCAAACTCTTCAGCCAAACGTGGCCCTGACCATCCCTTATTTTGCTATTATTAAAGATAGATTGTACCGAGTGACACAGGACACTCAAACTAGCGAACGAATATCCCAATTGTTAATCCCAAAGAGCCGTGGGGAATTCATATTCCATGCGGCTCACTTAAATCCCATGGCTGGACACTTAGGACAAGGTAAAACACTAGCCCGAATAATGGTCCGGTTCTATTGGCCAGGGATTCATGGGGATGTCCGTCGGTGGTGTGCAGCATGCTGTGAATGGCAACTAGTAAATCCCACGGCCACTCCAAAAGCACCTTTGTGCCCTCTTCCTCTAATCGAGATCCCGTTTGAGCGAATTGGGATGGATCTCGTCGGGCCATTAGATTGGTCAGCAGGGGGATATCACTTTATTTTAGTTCTGGTGGATGATGCAACACGATATCCAGAAGTGCCTCTCTGCAATAGCTCAGCAAGCAGTATTGCCGAAGCGCTCTTCTGCTTTATCTTCCGGGTCAGGATTCCAAAAGAAATCCTGACAGACCAAGGCATTTAATTGATGTCACGCACACTGCGCGAACTGTATGGGTTATTAGGGATTAAGTCTATCCGCACCAGTGTCTATCACCCACAAACAGATGGCTTAGTAGAGCAATTTAACCAAACACTCAAGACCATAATCCAGAAATTCATAAGTGAAGATGTGTGTAATTTGGATAAGTGGCTCAAGCCCCTGTTATTTGTAGTACGAGAGGTCCCACAAGCCTCCACAGGGTTTTCTCCATTTGAATTATTATATGGGTGTAAGCCTTGTGGCATTCTGGATGTGCTACGAGAAAATTGGGAGAAGGGACCTTTGCCTAGCAAAAATGAAATCCAGCAGGTTCTTGATCTGCATGCAAAACTCCACACCCTCACACACCTAACCCAGGAGAATTTGTGGTAGGCACAAGAACGTCAAATCCGGCTGTATGACAGGGGCACGTGCCTTAGAGAGTTCACACCAGGAGACAAAGAGCTCATATTATTGCCCACATCGAGCTCCAAATTAGTCGCCAAGTGGCAAGGGCCCTTCAAGGTCACACGGCGAGTTGGGGACATCGACTATGAGGTGAGGTGAGCGGATGGGGCGGGGCATTGCAAATCTACCACCTCAACCTTTTAAAACGCTGGAATGAGGGGGTCCCTGTGGCATTGGCATCGGTAGTCCCGGAGAAGGCAGAGCTGGGGCCGGAGGTGAAAAAGATAACATCTCGGACCACTCCGGTCCCTTGTGGAGACCACCTCTCACCGGCACAACTCACGGAGGTAGCCAAGTTGCAAAAGGAATTTTCCTATGTGTTCTTGCTCCTTCCTGGTCGTACCCACCTCATAGAACACCACATCGAAATGCCCCCAGGGGTGGTAGTGCATAGACGCCCTTACTGTTTCCCCAGACACAAGAAAAAGGTGGTCCGGGATGAACTCAAGGCCATGCTCGAAATAGGCATAATCGAGGAGTCCCACAGTGACTGGAGCAGCCCAGTGGTCCTGGTTCCCAAGACCGACGGGTCGGTCCGGTTCTGTGTGGACTATAGAAAGGTCAATGTGGTGTCTAAATTTGATGCATACCCAATGCCTCACATTGAAAAGTTGCTTGATTGGTTAGGCGCTGATTGCTTTTATTCAACACTGGATCTAACAAAGGGATATTGGCATATCCCCTTGGCTCCTCTATCCTGAGAGAAAACCACCTTTTCCACACTGTTTGGTTTACACCAATTTGTCACGCTCCCTTTTAGGTTATTTGGGGTGCCCACTATGGTCCAGTAGCTCATGGACAGGGTCCTCTGCCCTCATGCTGCCTATGCGGCCACCTATCTGGACAATGTGTGTCAGATAACGGAATCCAGGGACACATGTCTGCCTGGGGGCATTGAGTTATTGACAGATTCAGAAAGTACAGTTTCTAAGCTTTCCAATGATGCCTTCCATGTGGAGATCTGACAATATTTGAAGAATGTGTGGCCTTTTGAATGTGCATACCTCTTAAAACAGAAAAGGGAGAAAATCGCCCTCAAAGTTTTCCATCTCAGCTACTCTGGGTGTAGGGTGGGCACATAATGGTGCTCATCTGCATGACATTAAGGAAAGCTCTACCCCCTACGAGCTAGCACGATGCTACTTTCATATAAACAAAGATCACCACGTCAATTTTTGTTCCATGCAAAGTATGCCCAAAACAATTATGAAGTACAAAAATAAGTCCTAAAGTATACTTCAGTGTTTTGTGGTTGAAAAATTACTCACACCATAAGAAAGAAAGATAGCACAATGATGACACAACTAACACAACGTTATTTCATGTAAAGCCTCGGTCACAACTGGCCGTACGTGCTCCTACGGCCGGTCTACATGCAAAAAACACAAGAAACGCACGGAGGGCGCGCATGAAATGCACGAGAGCGCGTGTGTGGCGTGCTGATTTTCGAGCCGCAGAGGTTCGTTGTCATGTCAAACAAACTCTACGGGCGCTTACGTTTTTTTCAGGTTGCAAGACAAACTTACGGCCAACGCGCGTCTTTCTCCATGAACAAAAAAAACAACGCAGCAATTTGGGAAACACCAAAAATCGCACGGCCAAAAAAATAGTACGTCCGGTTGTGACCTAGGCTTAACCAAACCACAACACTCTCCGTTACATGCAAAAATAACCACACAGCCTTAGATTAATAAACTTACCCCATCAGAAAGAGAAACGTCGCCTTGCACACATCAATGCCTCCGATGGAATGTAGTCCTAGAACAGTCCGTGTATCATCCGATCATTCAAGTATTCCATTCAATCTGGAAAATGAGGTTGCGGGTTTTTTTTGCTAGAAATGGTTATCTCCGATGTAAATACCGTGTGTCTGTTTGCTTCGCAGTGTTTCAGCTCCTCTGTGCTCTGTTTAGCTTGCTCATTCCATAGTGAAATTACATGCCTGTATGCAGCTTAAGTAGCCACGAGCTCAGCTCGTATCATACAGCTGATTTGCAAAAAAAAAAAAAAAAAGACTTGAATCATCATGTGAATGGCCCATATGGTAATTTACCCACACACCCTAGCAGGCTACAGTCCTGACAAAAACGAGACAATTTGCAACAAAAAATGTATGCTTTTCCAACAAAACAATCTATTATCTGAAATACTGATTCGATTCTTCAAGATCTCAACTTGCACATGATGGAAAAAAAACAAAAATCACAAATTTTGAAAAAAAAATGCTTCTTTTGCGATTATCTCGGATTCGTTTTGGCCGACATGTGTCCCTGGATTCGGTGAGGGGTCACATATAATAATCTACAGCCATGATTGGCCACGGCACTTGGAACACCTGAGGGCCATTCTAAAGTTGCTGAGGGGAGCGGGCCTCACAGCTTACCTGAAAAAGTGTGCAATTGGGCAGGTGGAAGTACGGTATCTGGGGTTCCACTTGGGTCAGGGGCAGGTGCATACCCAAATTAACAAGACTGCAGCGATTGCGGCCTGCTCGAAGACCAAGACCAAAAAGGAGGTGAGACGGTTCCTGGGGCTGGCTGGCTATTATTATAGGTTTATACCTAATTATTCGGACGTCACCAGCCCACTAACCCATCTCACTAAAAAGGGGGCTCCAGACCCGGTCCAGTGAACAGAGCAGTGCCATCTTGCCTTCTCTGAGGTAAAAACTGCACTGTCTGTGTTGGGGGGGGGCACTTTTACACTCCCCTAACTTCTCTCTCCCCTTTATTTTGCAGACTGATGCATCGGACAGAGGGCTGGGGGCCGTTTTGTCTCAGGAGGTGGAGGGCGAGGAGCACCCCGTGCTGTACATCAGTCGAAAACTGTCGATACGTGAAAACAAGTACAGCACAATTGAGAAGGAGTGTCTTGCCATCAAGTGGGCAGTCCTCGCCCTCTGATACTACCTGCTGGGGCACCCTTTCACTTTCTGTTTGGACCATGCGCCCCTCCAGTGGCTCCACCGCATGAAGGATGCCAATGCATGGCTCACCCATTGGTATCTCACCCTCCAGCCATTTAAGTTCGAGGTGATCCACAGGCCAGGGGCACAGATGGTGGTGGCAGACTTCCTGTCCTGTTGGGGGGGGGGAGTCAGCTTCAGGCCAGATGGCTTCCTGGCCTGAGTCAGGCAGTGGGGGTATGTGGCAGCGGGGGCGTGGCCAAGCAGCAGTCTGTGAATGGAGGGCAGGGTCGGGGAAGGTAAGTGGCTAAGTCATTCCACCTGCTGTCAATTAATGTGTGTGTTTGTTACAGGGACGGAGCATAAAAGGAGGGAGAGAGCAGTGAAAAGGGGCTCCCTTTTGACCACAACACGTGTGTGTGTTGGTAGAGTGAGCGAGTGACTGAATGCAAGCAAGCAAGCAAGCTGAAAAGTGAAATAAAGAGTTTGTGTACAATCATCAACTTGCCTGCCATGCTTCTGTGTTCCACCCTCGTCAGGAACTGCCACAATGGGGTTCTACATAAAATGCTTGCCTGTGAAGCAACCTTTTGCATTCTTGATTCACCTTTTCTTCTAATTGGGTCACATAAAATTGCCCAACTCCTTAAATAAAATATTTTATTACCAGAATCGGTTGCAAGAAGAACCTGTTCTTTGGAAGCTAAGACTGTGCTTGGTATAAACTCCAAATTGTTGTTCTTATTATCTAAAACCTGTCAGGAAAAGGTTAGATTCTTGGTATTTGGTACACTCTTCGAACAAACAATTTCTCAAAGGTTCTTCCTTGGATAATTAACAATTCTCAGCTTCAAAAAGGGGATTTTATTTGCAACACATCATGAAAGATTGTTGTAGGGTTCTACATAGAAAATGCTCTAATTTTTCTAAGAGTGTGCTCAAAAGGGGCTTTTTCAGTTTGTGTCTCCTGAGGGAACCCTTAAAGCTTTTTATGTAGAAAAGTTTTCTTCCCAGAAAGTTTTGAAATTGAACACTTTTGGGGATAAAGTTACTCAGATGAGCCCTCGAAGAACCCCTGAAGAACACCAAATCATTGTTCATTATTTTCTTCTTTATATCTCGAACCTGTCAAGAGTTTAACACTTAGGGAACTACTTCTGATCAGGAAACATAGAACCTGCAGTGTTTAACATAAAAGCTTCAAGGGTTCCCTCAGAGGGACAACTGAAGAACCCTTAATTATTCTAAATTTTGTAAAAAGATGGGTTTTCACCTTTAGATGAACAATGAGCTATTTTATCACATGAATTTCAAATGACCAAATTAAAACACACACACACACACACAGAGATAACTGACTAATGTTGTTGTGCTAGCTGCCTGTTTCAGATTCCCATGAGAATGTCTGTTCTAGAGGGTAGAGCAAGTACAACATAAACTCAGCATTCACAAATTCAAAAGAACGAAAAACATCAGGTTCCAATTAAAAATCACATATTGCAAAATATTAACGTGAGGGGGCAGGGCTAGAACTAGAACCATTCCTCGGTTCTCTGTTTGCCAAAACAAAAATAGAACAAAGTGGATCTTCTTTGGATACTTCAGGGTTCTAGGTGCTTGAAAGTTTGTGAACCCTTTAGAATTTTCTATATTTCTGCATAAATATGACTTAAAACAGGGCTTTTCAAAGTGTGGGGTGCGCTTCCCCTGGGGGGAGCCAGAGTTCTTCAGGGGGGGCGCAACATGAGGAAAAATAAACCAGAATAAGTTACTATTGCGGACATTTAGCGAACTTCAGCTAGTCTTTACCAGAGACAAAATGGATCGATTTTTAGTACCTAAAGCTACAGTGAGTGAGGAGACAGAGTCTGGGCCAAGCAAAAAAACAGAGCCTCCAGGATGTTGCGATTTGCAACTTCAACGCAAATTCAACCAATCCCCGCGAATTCAGGGTGGTGCTGCAATTATATCCAATCACCACAAATTTCCCGCAAATTTGACCAATCGTTGGCGTTGTCTTGAGGTGAAGTCGACAAACTACCTTCCGCTTTACTTCCGTGTATACGTTCAAGAGAAGCAGCATGTGCACAGTGTTGCCAGATTGGGCAGTATCAAGTGCATTTTGGCGGGTTTTGAACATATTTTGGACTGGAAAACGTCAGCAGTATCTGGCAACACTGCATGTGTGAGTCAGTGTTTATATAGGCTTAAATTCTGCTACTGAAAGTGTGTTATGTTTACAGTGAAGGACTGTGTGCACTTTACATTATTTTTTTACTTAATACAAGAAATTAAAGGATGCCAACATTTTTGCCAAAATGGTATTTTATTTTCCATTGTTTAGGCAGCTTCAGCATCATACTGTGAGATTCTGTTCAAATTGTTTTTTTTTTTCTTCTATGAAGCCTGAGCCATTTATTTTATTAGTTTATAATTATTGTTTAATTTAGTCTTCAGGAGAGACTGCCTGCACACAGTACTAGTATTAATATTTTTTTTTCTTACATGAAAGCTGAGGCATTTATATTATATTTTAAGGTAACTTCATGTTGTGATGTGAGGTTCTATGCACTTTAACTTTTGAACCAACATGTGCATTTAGATAAGTAAAGCCTATTTTTCTGCATTTTTGTAGTCCTGGTAATCTTTTATATTGGTAAAGATGTTTATAGGACCATTTCTCAGTGTCTTTGTTTTTTTTTTATCAATAGTTTTTCAGTAATAACTTAATATTTAACATATCACTCAATTTTAATCACAAAAAGAGAAAATCGCAACAATTTCTCGCAACTTTCACTTCCTCCTGCAATGTAATCGCAACAAAAACCTAAAAAACACCGTGTAACAGTTCTAAGCAAGGGTGGAGCGCAGAGGACGGCAGGACAGAGATCATGTTTCACAAACTCTTATTTTTACTTTTCAGTAAACTTTCACTCTCTCAGCCACACACACATGCACACACTCCAGTCGTCTGATTGGGGAGAGACCCCCTCTGCTCTCGCTCTCCCTCCTTAAATAGGGTGCAGTCACTGGGAAGAAACACACAAACAGGTTAATTGCCGTCAGGTGTAGTGACTCTGCCCTCCTGTCACAGACCGGCGCTTGACCACGTCCCCGCTGCCACATACCCCCACCGCCCGACTCAGGCTGGGTGGCCGTCCAGCCCGCAGCCAACTCCCCCCCCCCCCCCCCAACGGGAGAGGAAGTCCGCCACGACCATCTGTGCCCCCGGCCTGTGGACCACCTTAAAATTGAAGGGTTGGAGTGCCAGATACCAACCGGTGATCCACGCGTTGGCATCTTTCATGCTGTTGGGTTCACCCAGAAAGAGACCCCGATTCCTTCATGCTGATGCCTTCCCTTCGGGCCCGAGGACGAGTCAATCGCTCAGAAACGGACAGGAGAACACGTGTGGGTTGTTCACATGCCAGTTTATTCGCTCGCTTCGTCAGAATGAAAACATTTGTGGGAATGTCTTATAGTGTTGCTATGTTTATGTTTTGTCTTCGTGTGTGTGTGTGTGTGTGTGTGTGTCTATGGGTGTGTGTCTATGTAGAAGTGTGTAATGATCTTGAATCAATCATAATAATATAATAACATATTTTTGCTGACAGTAAGGTACAGATAGATATCAGAATTTTGGCTTATAATCAATATTATGTCTGATTCTTCGTGGAATAGTTTGGAATGTTAAACATAGATAATGTCTTGCCTACGAAGAAGGTCAAAAAACACTAGTTTGCACAGAAAGGATCTTACTAATTCTTAATAATTAACATGAATAATTCTTAACACATGAATGTGTGGTCAGTCAGTAAATTACATCTTGATTATCTTGATTCCATCAACATAAGTAAAATAACAAATAACAGTATGCTCTTAATAATGAATGTTATAAGAGAATAGAGAATAAACATAAAAAAAAATAAGAACAACTTAACCACAAGAACAATGAGAATATGTCTGAAAGAGAGAGAACAATTAAACCACTAACAGGATTAAACTTATAACTAAATTAGGTTAATGCTCTTAAACTAAAAATCCTTAGAATCATAAGATCATAATTATAATTATAATGTCATTATGAAACTAATCTAGAACTATGAAACTAACATTAATCACGGAATGTATTCATTAATTACGGGATCTATAAAACTAACATTAATCATTACCATAGTATATTTCAATATATTTCAGTATATTTCATAGCCTTTATGAAGCCATGACCTAAGATTCAACTGAATGAATAAGCATGATCATGAACTTTAATTCTACTATTTCAAAGTGGGTATGAGTCGATCTGACACTAAAACAGACCTTCAGACACTTCTCTGTTCAAAATACACATTCATAAACAAAATGTTCCCAAACAATGTCCAGCCGGACCTAAGGTCATTTCAAACTAAATTTTGACACAGAATAAGCTAAGAATTACTATTTCACTAAACTTACATATACCTACATATATCTGTATCCGTATTCAACCTACTGATTCTGATTCATATTCTGATCATAATCTACATATAATAAAATTTGACCCCAACAATCCCCCCCTTTAATACTAATCATAGTATTAACTAGATTTTAAGTAAACATGTAAGTAAGATTATGATTAAGATTAGTGTTACACCCTAGCAGGACGATAATATACATTGTTCTCTCTATGCAGAGGTTTGCGGGTAAGACTATTTATCATTTTATGCATTCTGTCCATCAAACATCTCAAAATGCAAGGTCCCAGGAAAATAAACAAAAGAACAATCACCACTACAGGAATACACATAGAAAAAATAGCAGACCAACTAGACCAATTACCAAACAGTCCAGAAAACCACACCCACCCTGCCGTATCCCCATGTTCATCATGTTCTAGTTGTTGAGCAATCTGTCTCATTTGATGTACGGCTGTACCTATTTCACCATCCGGGTTATCATTAGTGGGAATAAAAGTGCAACAGCTGTCTCCAATCATAGCACAAACACCCCCCTTTTCTGCTAACAAAATATCAAGGGCCATACGATTTTGAGTAGTCATTAGACGCAGGGAGGTTAATTCTGTTCTAATACCATCGACGGCTTTAATGGTTTCATTAACAAAGCTGGCCAAGCGATAATGTGTTAATTCTACATTCTTCCATAGATCAGCTACACCAAAATGAGGAAACATTGATGTCCAAAACCTGTGCCACCTGGTAGTAAGATGATGCTCCAGGGGTGGAAAATTATGAATAACATCTTGTTTTGGGCGATGAGCAGAGAGAGGATGGATAGCAGTGATAGCGTTTTTGAGTTGTATGGGAGCGCAAATGCCTGACCACTTAGTGGGAAACGAAACAAGGAGATTACTATTACCGCAGTACCAGTACCAGTTTAATGCCAATTTAACACCAGGATAATTATTAGGGTGTGGTGGAACGCAATTAGGATGAGCCCTACATGTATTCTTGATATATCCGATACTGTTGAATGTACAATCGGTTAGCGGAGGGTTACATCGACATGAATTCGGACCCAGCGAGGACATGGAGAGGTGACGGAATTCTGATCATATATCTGCTTACATTGAGACTTAGGAATGTGTCCTAAATAAATGTTACTTTTTTGAGAGTAATTCATTCTAAAACAATGAGGGAAAGTGAAATTAGAAGGCATATCTACTTTTAGAGTAGTGAGAATAGAATCTTGTAATATAATGTCGGGGGTATTTGTGCCATGTACTGAAGAAGTCTGGTTTAACTTTGCTACCACAGAAAGGTGAGGAGAGTAATTACAGAAAGGGCCCCAAAATTTAGAAGGTTGGCCTTTTGGCCCCCAAGCATAATATAAAGCTTCAGAGCATAACGGCAAAGGTGGGCGTGTAATAATAGTGGAGGATGGCATCAAATGACATACATAACAACTTTAATTTGTGTGAGCCTGTGCAGTCCAGTTAGCAAATTGCCAGAAGATGTTGTCTCGAGGTCCAGCTCCAGCGGGTAACCCTGCTCCGAGCAATAGGAGAATGGTCACGAGGGTTCGGGCGGGTAACCCTACCCCGAGCAGAGATGAAGCAGCCACGAAGGCTCGGGCGGGTAACCCTGCCCCGAGCAGAGATGCAGCAACCACGAAGGCTCGGGCGGGTAACCCTGCCCTGAGCAGTGATGTCACGAGACCCGCGATGTGGACCATCATGGTTGTAGTGAGGTGGTTCGGTTCCAAACGGTTTACGGTTCGGATTCCAGACTGGGCGCAAGATCTCTTCCCCCTTTTCGTTCACAACGTCTCACAGGCAGTAATGGATTCTCAGTCAGCCGGGCTGCACAACTCAGTCAGCGTTTGCACACAGGTCAATTCTATAGCACAGAGAAAGGGAGAGAGAGAGAGAGAGAGAGACTGGATAGGGACACAAAAAGCGTTAATAGCAACTGATTATTGTAACACAACTTTATTATGGAGCCTTCTTCAGTCGGGTGGCATGGATCCACTGTGGAAAAAGGTCAGTTAAGACAGCAGTACGAGTAATGGCGACTATTTCTGCAGGCTCACTATATCTAGGTTCTCCCAATTGTCCAAATCGTTTAAAAAATTGCACCAGTACTTTGTCTCCCACTTGGAAGGGGTGTGTGTTTGCTGATGGTGGAAGTGATATTGTACTATTGACCTTAGTACAAATTTCGTGCAATTTATCGATAAGGGCTGCAGAATACTCATCCATATGTGTCTTCAAATCAGAGGTACCCAGAGCCGGAGTCCCTTTTCTCCAGGGGACAGGGAACGGTCGCCCAAAAATGATCTCGTAGGGGGAATAGCCACCGAGACTAGGCTTCGATGTCATGCGAATTTCAGCCAGTGTGGCTGGCAATAGGTCTACCCAATTTCTGGAACCCGTGGTCTGCATAGCCTTAGTTAGTTTGTCTTTCAGTGTTCGATTAGTACGCTCTACGATACCAGAAGATTGAGGATGGTATGGAATGTGAAAGCGCCAGTTTAGTGAAAGATACTTACACAGATCTTGTGTGACCTTTGAGGCGAAAGGGGTACCTCTGTCTGAGTCTATGGCATCTGGAACCCCATAACGAGGTATTATTTCTTTTGCCAGTGTACGAGTCACTACCTTTTCATTCTCTCTAGAACATGGAAAGGCTTCTACCCATTTAGAAAATTTGTCCACAATCACCAGGAGATATTTAAACGGCCCACAGGGAGGCATGTGTGTGAAGTCGATTTGCCATTCTAAGAATGGAGATGTCGGTATGGGTAAACACTCGTGTTTCGCGACTGCTTTGGAGTGATTGTTCTGTGCGCAGATGAGGCATCTTTCGAGAATTGAATCCACCAAACTGTTTAGATTAGCTATACAGAAAAGTTTGTTCATGTCCCCCTTTACCCCCCTTCGTGCACGGTGTGTTACGACATGAAATTCACGCACAAGGAAGGGAAGGCAATGTGATGGAAGACAAAGGCGGCCATCTTGGCTGTACCATAGGCCATCAGAGGCGACATAAGCATCTTGTAGCTGCCAGAAGGCAGAATCATTTGGAGAAGCTGAAGCCTGTAAAGAGATAAGGTCTAAATCTGGGATCAGACTACTAGCAAGACAAGATGTATTACATGATGAAGAGTCTAGACCAGGAGACATGACACCAGAAGCAGCAGCAAATTTTGCCATACGATCAGCAAGAGTGTTACCCATGCGTTCAGGGGTGTTTCCCGAGGCATGCACTTTAGTCTTGACTATAGCGAGTGACCTAGGGAGATGACAAGAATCAATAAGGTTTTGTACTAAAGTTGAGTGTGAAATGGGCTTCCCATCTGCGGCGTGGAAGCCCCATGACTGCCAAATCTTCCCAAAATCATGAGCCACCCCAAAGGCATAACGAGAGTCTGTAGATTGTGACGTTCTTGCCCTGAAACAAAATACAGGCACGCATTAGTGCATACAATTCGGCTGCCTGAGCGGAAGAGAACGGGAGAGCATAGGCTTCGTGTACAATGTCAGGCAGGGAACACACAGAATAGCCACAGAGGAAAACATTATCTGAAGGTTTAGAACAAGAGCCATCAACAAAGATTACTTCCCCCGTCTCCAGAGGGCTGGAGGAAAGATCAGGTCTGATACTGGTAGTATGCAAGATTTCAGATAGACAATCATGATCAGTGTCCTCTAAGGTGTCGTTCTGAGAGTTAAGAAGGCGTGCGAGAGCGTGACCTACAGTATTAGAGGATGCGGCTCGAATTTCGAGATTGTCAGTAGAAAAGAGAATGGTTTCATATCCGGAGCGTCGCTGCGCAGTCATATGTTGAGTCTGCAAATTTTGCAATACCTGTTTAACTTGATGTGACGAGTGCAAGATCAGTGGGTGAGACAAAACCAATTTCTCTGCATCTGAAACCATCATAGCACAGGCGGCGACAGCCCTTAGACACGCAGGCAAGCCTTGAGCAACAGTGTCTAATGTTTTAGATAAGAACGCACACGGACGAATCCCCCCTCCATGCTCCTGAGCCAAAACACCAGACGCCGTACCTTGTTGTTCACAGGCGTAGAGATGAAAGGGCTTGGAGTAGTCAGGTAAACCCAGAGCTGGGGCGGAGCAGAGAGCGCTTTTGAGGGAGTGATAAGCGTTAATCATAGTGTCAGTCCAGGTCAAAGGATGTCGCTGTGGGTCTTGATGAGAGATTGCAGAACGGAGAATCTTGTCATATGAGGAGCAGTCAGGGATCCATTGTCTGCAATAATTGATAAGACCCAGAAAAGACATGAGGGCATGCTTAGTGGCAGGGCGTTTCGTGTCTAGAATCGCCTGCACCCGATCAGCTGACAGCTTACGACAACCTTGTGAAAGTTCAAAGCCCAGATACTTAACAGTGTCCTTGCAGAACTGGAGCTTGGTTCTGGAAACCTTGAAACCCTTTTTCGCCAGATGTTGGAGCAGGCGCAATGATGCATCTTGGCAGATTTCTGGGGACTCAGCGGATATCAGAAGATCATCGGCGTAGGTCAGGATCACAGAGCCCTGGGGGAGGGAGAGGTCACAAAGTGCGTTACGAATTACAGCTGAAAACACAGCTGGAGAATCAATAAAACCTTGTGGTAGGCGTGTCCAAGTATACTGCTTCCGTCTGTGCGTGAACGCAAACAAAGGCTGTGTGTTTTCTCCAACCGGAACGCTGAAAAAAGCAGAGCAGAGATCAATGACGGAGAAACAGCAATGATCAGCAGGAACTTGTGATATTACAGAGGAAACGTCAGGTACAATAGGTGTTACAGGAACAATCAGTTCATTAATCTTACGCAAGTCCTGCGTAAAACGCCAGGTACCGTCTGGCTTGGGCACGGGGTTGACAGGTGTATTGTACGGGCTGATACACTCTCTCACCACGCCTTGTTCAAGGAGAGACTGTAAGAGGACATCAATCCCTTTGACTTTATCCTCAGAGAGAGGATACTGGTTAACATAAACAGGGAGCAGATGTTTCAGCTTAGCTTCATAAGGAACACAATTAACCAGGCCTACCTCATCCTTCTGTTCAGCCCAAAGAGAGGAGGGGATTTCAGCCAAAACCGTAGAAGGGTCAGCAGAGGGAATAACAGGGTTTACAGAAGTCATGCAAACAGCAGAAATATTTGGCACAGTCACATGTGAAGAAAGATAAGATAAAGCAGGAGGCAGCGAGTCAGGAGTGCAAATAGTCATCTTGGATCCCTGAAACGAAATGGATAAATGTAACAGACTCATTAGATCCCGTCCCATTAAGTTAAAAGGACACTGTGACATCAACACAAAAGAGTGATGTTTACGAAGTGCTGGGTCAGCTGGACAGGTTACCAGTAACGGAGGAGTGCAAGGGGAAGAAAAAGGGACCCCATCAATTCCCACAGAGCGAACGGTTTTGTTAGACATCGGACCCTCGTATGACTTTCCCACCGAGGACATTGTAGCACCAGTGTCAATTAAGAAAGGGAGCACCTTTCCATCCACAACCAATTCTACAACAGGCAAATCACTAGCTAGATAAGAGTCGAAAGAACAATGTAACATCATGGGGTCACAGCTCTGTAGGCAGCTCTATGCTCGATATGGGCCTACGCTTGCCGTAGGCAAAGCAAGAGGAGGAGGGGGAGGAGAAGGAAGAGACACACCACACTGAAGATTAGAAGAAGCAGAAGCAGCTCTTTGCCGTGCCCTATCCTCATCTATCCGTTTCTTTCTACACTCGCACTTCCAATGTCCTTCTTTACCACAATAATAGCACAATCTATCACCAGGGAATCCCTTATTCCCCGCCCTGCCTTGTGGATCACCCCAATTCTGTTGTGAGTAACCACTAGCAACAGAAAGACAGGCCACCTGCTTAGTATCCAAAAGATCATCTCCCTCCAAAATTCTAATCTTCTCCCCTAGAGCTCTCACTACCATATTACTCCGGTCACTCAAATGATGTTTCAACACCTTCTGTACATCAGGATGACAATTATTCAGAAAGGTCGAGATAAAGAGAGGATTGCTTTGCTGCTGGTTCAGTGGCATATTTCCCAAACAAGTCCACGTCTCGCTAAAGCGTGTCAAAAACTTGGAAGTGAGTTCAGCCTTCTCCTGTTTACAATTAGTAACCTGTGAAAGATCACGGCTAGCCTGTCTTTGTGAGAGTAGATAACGCGTCAATTGTTCCCTTAATTCTCTCATAGCTCTATCAGTATCTTTCCAGTAAAACTTCATTACTTGTTTGGTCGTGGTCTGACCGTTTTCTTCCTCTTTCACCTCCGTCACGGCATATTCGTCATTCTCCGGCTTCAAGCAAGGCACCGCGGCTAGTAATGCATCTTCATCACCGAGAACAGCATGCATGAGAAAACGATAATCTGCACCAACCATTTGTTTGTGTTGGAGCCACTGGATGGGCGCATGATCCGAACAGAGGGTGAAAGGGTGCCCCAGCAGGTAGTAACGGAGGGTGAGAACCGCCCACTTGATCGCCAGACACTCTTTCTCTATCGTGCTGTAGCGCCCCTCACGCACTGACAGCTTCCTGCTGATGTACAGGACGGGGCGGTCCTCCCCCTCCACCTCCTGGGACAAAACTGCCCCCAGCCCTCTGTCCGACACATCGGTCTACAACACAAAGGGGAGAGAAAAGTCAGAGGATTGTAGAAGTGGCCCCCCACACAGTGCAGCCTTTATCTCCGAAAAAGCCCACTGGCACTGCTCTGTCCACTGGACCGGATCTGGTGCCCCCTTTTTAGTGAGATCAGTCAGCAGGCTGGTGACGTCCGAATAATTAGGTATAAACCTACGGTAATAGCCAGCCAGCCCCAGGAACTGTCTCACCCCCTTTTTGGTCTTGGGCCTCGGGCAGGCCGCAATTGCTGCCGTCTTATTAATTTGGGGACGCACCTGCCCATTGCACAAGTGGAAGCCTAGATACCGTACTTCCACCCGCCCAATCGCACACTTCTTTGGGTTGGCTGAGAGCCCCGCTCGCCTCAGCGACCTAAGGACGGCCCTCAGATGTTCGAGGTGCCGCTGCCAGTCATTACTATAGATGATGATGTCATCTAGATAAGCAGCCGCATAAGTGGCGTGAGGGCGGAGGACTTTGTCCATCAGCCACTGAAACGTAGCGGGCGCCCCAAACAGCTCAAACGGAAGTGTGACAAATTGGTGTAAACCAAACGGTGTGGAAAAGGCCGTTTTTTCTCGGGATAGTGGAGTCAAGGGGATCTGCCAATATCCCTTCGTCAAATCCAGCGTCGAATAAAAGCGAGCAGTGCCGAGTCGATCGAGCAACTCATCAATACGAGGCATTGGGTACGCTTCGAATTTAGACACCGCATTGACTTTTCTGTAGTCCACACAGAACCGGACCGACCCGTCGGCCTTGGGTACCAAGACCACCGGGCTGGTCCAGTCACTGTGGGACTCCTCAACGATGCCCATTTCGAGCATGGTCTCAAGTTCTTCCCGAACCACCTTTTTTTTGTGTTCGGGTAGTCTGTAAGGGCAGCTACGCACTACTACCCCCGGGGGCGTCTCTATGTGGTGCTCTATGAGGTTAGTGTGACCGGGCAGGGGCGAGAACACATCCGAAAACTCGGTCTGCAACTGGGCGACCTCCGTGAGCTGGATCAGGGAGAGGTGGTCTCCACAGGGGACCGGAGGGGTACTTGATGTCAATGCCCCTTTTTGGACCTCCGGCCCCAGCTCCGCCTTCTCCAGAACCACTGACACCAACGCCATGGGGACCTCCTCCCTCCAGAGTTTAAGGAGATTGAGGTGGTAAATTTGTTGCGCCCCACCCGTCCGTTCACCTCACCTCATAGTCGACATCCCCGACTCGCCATGTGACCTCAAAGGGACCTTGCCACTTGGCGATCAATTTAGAGCTCGAAGTGGGCAACAGTACGAGTACTTTATCTCCCTGGGTGAACTCCCTAAGGCGCGTACCCTTGTTGTACAGGCGGGCTTGCTGTTCCTGGGCCTGCTGCAAATTCTCCTGGGTTAGTTGGGTGAGCGTGTGAAGTTTTGCGCGCAGGTCCATAATGTACTGAATTTCATTCTTGCTTTGTGAAGGTCCCTCCTCCCAATTTTCCCGCAGCACGTCTAGGATGCCACGCGGCTTACGCCCATATAATAGTTCGAACGGGGAGAACCCCGTGGAGGCCTGGGGAACCTCTCACACTGAGAACAACAAGGGCTCGAGCAGTGCCCAATTACGTGCGTCCTCACTGACAAATTTTTTAATGATATTTTTGAGGGTGTGATTGAACCGTTCCACTAAACTGTCCGTTTGTGGGTGATACACGCTGGTGCAGATTGGCTTAATCCCCAATAAACCATACAGTTCGTGCAGTGTCCGTGACATAAATGTAGTGCCTTGATCAATCAGAATCTCTTTCGGGATTCTGACTCGGGAGATGACGCGGAAGAGTGCCTCTGCAATACTGTGTGCTGAGATATTGCATAGAGGCACTGCTTCCGGGTATCACGTTGCATAGTCCACCAGAACTAATATAAAGCGGTACCCTCGTGCTGACCAATCTAATGGCCCAACGAGATCCATCCCAATTCTCTCAAACGGGGTCTCGATTAATGGAAGAGGGCGCAAAGGCGCTTTTGGAATGGCTGCTGGATTTACTAACTGGCATTCGTGGCATGCTATACACCACCTACGAACATCGCCGCGAATCCCCGGCCAATAGATTCGGGCCATTATTCGAGCTAGTGTCTTGTCCTGCCCTAGGTGTCCAGCCATGGGATTAAAGTGAGCCACCTGGAATACCAATTCCCGGCAGCTCTTTGGAATTAAAAGCTGCATGATTTGCTCTTTCGTCTGAGTGTCCTGAGGCGAAGTGGCCAAGTGGTTAGAGCGCTTGACCACTAAGCGAACGGTCCCCAGTTCGAGCCTTGGCTCAACGGGGATCTGGGGCTCACTCCCTGTCCACCCAGCAGTGAATGGGACCTGGTGGAAACACTGGGGGAAGTAAGGCGGCGAGGAAAGGAACTGGCCACCCTACCTCACTATGCCGATGGCCCAGGACAAGTGTGCTCTCTAACAGGCACTCCCCCAATGTACGAATCGTATATAGGACCCTCTCTTCTTCTTCTGAGTGTCCTGCGTCACTCGGTATAATCTATCCTTCATAATAGAGAAATAGGGGAAGGACGGGGTGGCGTTCGGTGGGAGCATTTGACCATCGATTACTCTCACTTGGTCAAACGCATGTCGCAGAGTCTCGTCTCGCGATTGTTCTAACGGGAAATCTGTGAGGAATTCCCCGAGAGAGAGAGGAGGAGCCTGGGGCTCCTCACTCTGACGCAGAGATGACAGAGACGGCTCTGTGACAGCTGCTCCCGCCAAAGTGACACTGGGACGTCCCCCTGCTAAATGGCAGGACCCACTCCCTACTAAGTGTGTCATCAAACCCCGAAATCCCGGCCAATCAGTCCCCAAAATTAAAGAGTGGGTAAGGCGAGGATTAACTGCCGCCTTCACTATAAATTTTTCCCCTCTGAAAAAAATGTGGACCGACACCAAAGGGTAGCTGTGAACATCCCCATGCACACACAACACCTTCACCCCCTGTGCTCCCCCCAATGCCTCGTTTTGCACCAGGCTTTGGTGAATTGAGGTCTGGTTACAACCAGAATCCATCAACGCCTGATATGTATCCCCTTGGATACTCACCGGTATGCGATACGCTCCGGCCCGATCGAGGGCGGCCTCTGGCGCATTGGGGATCCGAACCACCGCGCCCACTTCCATCGCCGTGCACTGCTGTTGAGGGTGGCCCGGCTCCCCGCAGCACCAGCAAACCAGCCAGGGCTTTCCCTCTGCACCGGTGATCTGGGGCTTACTCACCTGAGGTGGGGGAGAGACAGACACAGAAGGGAGAAACAGGAGGGCACCACAGGTGCGGCGGGCCGGCTGGGGTGGTGCCGGCCCCCGCCTCCGCGGTGGGGGAATGGGGCGAGGATGGGACACAGGAGGAGGGGGAGAGAGAGAGAGAGAAGAGGAGAGAAGAGAAGATGCCATCTGCTGTCCTGCCGCCGGGACAGCCACCAAATGGTCCTCCGCCAGCTCGACTGCCTGATCCAGTGACTCCGGGTGGTGGCACTGGACCCACTCCGCGGTTCCTGCTGGCAAGCATGCGACGAACTGCTCCAGCACCACCTGATCGATGATTTCCTCGGCGTCGCGGTTGTTGGCCCTCAGCCACCGCCAGCAGGCGTCCCGGAGTTGCTGGCCAAACGCGAACAGCCGGCCGACTTCCTCCAAGTGCAACGCGCGGAAGCGCTGGCGCTGCTGTTCTGGGGTGCGCCCCACGCACTGAAGGATGGCCCGGCGGAGGTCCACGTAGGCCAGCCGGCGGTCGGCGGGGAGCTGTAGTGCGGCCAGCTCTGCCTCTCCCATTAGCAGGGGAAGGAGGCGCGCCATGTACTGCTCCATCGGCCATCTCGAGGCTTCGGCGACTTGCTCGAAGAGCATGATGAACGCCTCGGGGTCATCCTGCGGGCCCATCTTGGTGACGATGAGGGGAGACGGGCCCACAGTAGGAGCGCTGGTGGACCCCGCCGACGGGAGGAGGTGCCGGAACGCCTCTCGATCTTCTTGTTGGGCCAACACCAGGGCCTCGAACCACTGTTCCTGCTCCTTTCGGAGGGTGAGTAGCGCCTGGTGCTGGTTCTGCTGGGCTGTGGCGAGGGCATGGACTAGTTCAGCGAATGGGGAGGACTCCATGGGGCTGTTAGGCTGCTGTGCTCCACGCTCCCTGGTTTCAGCACCACTGTAACAGTTCTAAGCAAGGTTGGAGCACAGAGGATGGCAGGACAGAGATCAGGTTTCACAAACTCTTATTTTTACTTTTCAGTAAACTTTCACTCTCTCAGCCACACACGCATGCACACATTCCAGTCATCTGACTGGGGAGAGGCCCCCTCTGCTCTCGCTGTCCCCCCTTAAATAGGGTGCAGTCACTGGGAAGACACACACAAACAGGTTAATTGCCATCAGGTGTAGTGATTCTGCCACTTACCTTCCCTGACTCCACCCTCCTGTCACAGACCGGCGCTTGACCACGCCCCTGCTGCCACACACCGCAACTTTCATAGCAATTTTTTTGAAAACCCCCGCAACATCAGACATTTTAGCCTGCAACAATCACAAAAAAGGCCCGCAAAATCCTGGGGGGACTGAAAAAAGAACGAAGTATGACCACGATTATTTAAAGTTTGGATTTTCATGGACTTGATCTGAAGATGCTCCACTGCCACAGTGTGGTGTCTGCCAAGAGGTGCTAGCTAACGATGCTATGAGATGTTTACAATGTGTAAAATAAGATGTTTTAAAAAGCACAGATGTTTAAAATGTGAAAAAAAAAATGTGTACAACAACCATTTTTTAAAAATACGAATGGAACATTAAGTATAGCAACAACAAAAATTGTAAGGGGGGGCGCTGTTGTTTATTTGCTCTCCGAGGGGGGCTGACTCTCCCACACTTTGAAAACCCCTGACCTAAAACATCATCAGATTTTTACCCATGTCCTAAAGGTAGATAAAGAGAACCCAGTTAAACAAATGAGACAAAAATATTATACTTGGTCATAAATTTATTGAGGGAAATTATCCAATATTACATATCTGTGAGTGGCAAAAGTATGTGAACCTCTAGGATTAGCAGTTAATTTGAAGGTGAAATTAGAGTCAGGTGTTTTCAATCAATGGGATGACAATCAGGTTTGAGTGTGTTAGGATTGCGCTGCGTGCTGTTCAGATGCGTTACCAGGAGATCTCCGAGGACAAGAAGAGAGCGAACCACATGAGTTAAATCAATCTGGTTTATTCTCAGTCGTGCCCCAACGCGCAGCTGCGTCGGGGCTTTATATATACACTCTTCATAGGGAGTATCAGCAGTGGAAAATTATGGAATGTGCTTTGCACACTCAGTCAAGGTCACAAGAGTTATGCACAGTTCAACAGGATGTTTCACACAAAAACATAGACAAAATCAGGATATGAAACAGGAACAGAACATATGAAAAGTACAAAATGTACAGAGCAGCGCGTATTATAGCTAGCCTAAAGTTAACCCTAAACTGCTACACTACACGACAGTCACCCTTGGGCCGCGCATTTACAAGAGTAGGTTTAGGAGTATTCAGGATTATATTCTTACAATCCCCTCTTTAATACTCTGACGCAAGCCCAGAGTATTATTCACACCCCAGTCTTGGCCGACACAGGGACATAACCTGTGTGCGAGATCATCATATTATATATACGATCCATGCAACAACGGAAAAGAAACGGGCCACACAGGCACACCAGAAGGCCAATAAACACAACGGGAATGATCATAGAGATATAAGGAGCCAAACCTCCGAACAAAACGTGCAACCACCCCCATCCCCAGGGCGAGCTAGCTTGCTCGTCCATATGTAAATCGTGAGCTACCTGTCGCATCTTTCCTAATTGTTTTGCAATCTCCCCGAAGCTTTCGTCGTCCTTATTAGGAACGAAGGTACAGCAAGAGTCGCCTATCATTGCACAAACACCGCCCTCTTTAGCGAGAAGTATGTCTAAAGCCATTCGATTCTGGGTTGTCATTAAGCGCAGCGCCGTTAGTTCGACGCGGATGCCTTCCATAGCGGCGTTAGTAGCATTAACAAAGGTAGCAAGACGATAGTGAGTTACTTCTAGTTGGTTCCATACCTGTGTTAGACCGTATTGTGGGACCAACGATTGCCAAAATTTATTCCATTTGCTTTCTAATTGATGTTCACAAGGCGGGAAAAAATCATCGTCTACGGATCGCCGCCTTCGGCCCGTATTGAGAACCTCAGGGACGGGCACAACAGTAAATGCATGCTGGACCTGAACCAGGGCACACAGGCCGCGTTGAAGAGAGGGAAGGTAAGACCACAACTTACCCCGGTCGCAATCCCAATACCAATCTGGTAGCCAGATCGGGTAGTCAGAATTAAACATGGTACGTCCCGCCGTGTCCCGTTTCAGGTTAAAGATATGTTGACAACGGCAGCCAGGTAGACCTTTCTGCCAGGGGGAAGAAAAATTTCTCCGGATACATACGGTTGGGTTCGAAAGACTACAGTGATTGAACGCCTCTCGGTCTACTTCCGTACCGTCACCTTCATATCGATGAAAGCATACTGAATAATTCATAGAGGTATCCCAGTGTATTGACAACCTTACCTCTGGGTCTGTATTGTCTGTCAGGAAAACCTTAGTTTGAGTATACGAGGGCCACAGGCTGAGCCATGTCATATTAACCTTAGAGTAGTTAGATGGGGCTATTCGGACCGGAAAAGGATCGCTGCTGTCATGGGGTAACAAAGAACACACATAACAAGGTTTACTCATATTCATTGATGTTTTTACAGTGAAGTTTATATATTTCCAAAACTCGTTATCCCTTGGGTCCCGGTGTATTGCTTGTGCGGGTAACCCTGCCCCAAGCGTTGAGATCAGCACGATGATGAAGAAAGTCATACTGGTCACTGACTTTGTTCTCTAATGCTCACAGGGTGCAGACGGCGAAAAATGTCACAGGCTCCCGTGCTTTTCAGACTCTTCAGCCCAGAACTTTGCAAGACTCACCAACCATCCCCTCTTTGTAGATCAGCCGAAACTGGATTGCTCCAGATGCTGGAAGGGGATCCCTGAAAAGGCCGTCAGCTATTGTCACAGCAACTTTCTGAAACACAAAAGTCTGTTAAGCATCAACAATATAGATTTCTATTACATTGGAGCCTTCTTTATTCTGCTGGCATGGATCCACTGTGGAAAAAGGTCCGTTAGCACAGCCGTGCGAGTTACAGCGAGTACATCGGTGGGCCCACTGTAGGGTGACTCCTCCATGGGAGCGTTTAGTTTAGCGAATCTCTTTACTAAAACTCTGTCCCCTACCTCAAAGGGGTGAGTGTGTGCCTCTGGAATGGGAGGCTTTTTGGAATTTACTCTCGCCCAATACTCATCCAGCACCCGCATGAGACCCACCGCGTACTCGCTGAGATGTACTTCAAGATCACCCGTTCCTATAACCTGCATGCCTCTACGCCAAGGGACAGGAAAGGGGCGTCCCATGACGAGCTCGTACGGAGATAAATTGTCGAGAGCGACCTGAGCAGTTATGCGCATATCAGCGAGGACCAACGGTAAAACTTGGACCCAATTTTTCGTGCCTGCGTCTTGCATAGCCTTACGCAACTTACCCTTAATTGTTCTATTCGCGCGCTCCACAATGCCAGAGGACTGTGGATGGTATGGGATATGAAAACGCCAATTGATCTTGAGGTCTTTACATAGCTCCTGCGTTACCTTAGAGGTGAACGGCGTTCCCTTATCAGAGTCAATTCCTACCGGAAGACGGTAACGTGGGATAATTTCCTGTGTAAGTTTGTTCACTGCTGTTCGGGCGTTCTCTTTGCTACACGGGAAAGCCTCAATCCACCGTGAAAATTTGTCAATCATGACCAAAAGGTATTTGAACGGGCCCTGCTTTGGCATGTGAGTGAAGTCGATCTGCCATTCTTGGAAAGGCGTGTCGGGTATGGGAAGGTGCTGATGTACCGCGCCTGGTTTAGATAGATTATTCTGGGCGCACGTTAAACACTTGTCCAGAATGTTGTGTGCGTCTGTGTGCAAATTATTGATGCAGAATGTTCTGTTCATATCCTCCACTACCCCTCTTCGGCCGCGATGAGTGGGACCATGGAACTCGCGGACGAGAAAGGGAGTACAGTGACGAGGTAAACAAAGACGGCCCTGTGCGTCAAGCAAAACGCCACTCTTCTCTGTCGCGCCCTGGGCGTCCCAGAACTGCGTATCTGCCACAGAGGCCGAGGCTTGGATAGAAATGAGATCTATGTCAGGTAAGACAGCGCTAACCATGCGATCAGTAGAAACTAAAGCGCAATTAAAGCCTGGAGGCAGGACACCGGATGCGGCTGCAGCTTTAGCGACTCGATCAGTGAATGAATTGCCCTTTACTTCAAATGAGTCCCCTCTTATGTGCGCGCGTGTCTTAACAATGGCCAACGTGCACGGAAGGAGACAGGCGGTGATTAAATCAGTAACAAGTGAAGAATGAGAAATGGGCTTACCGTCGGCTGTCGTAAACCCCCGAGACGCCCAAATGCGGCCGAAGTCGTGCGCCACGCCGAAAGCGTAGCGTGAGTCGGTGTAAATAGTAACGTCTGTGTCTTGAGCCAAAATACACGCGCGAGTCAAAGCATAGAGCTCCGCAGCCTGAGCAGAAGAAAAAGGCAAAGAATGAGCTTCAACAATTTCATCAGGGAGGCGACAAACAGAGTAACCACACAGGAACACACCATCCGCAGGGCGGGAACAGGAACCATCTACAAAAAGAGAATCGCCTGTGGAAAGAGGGGTGGAGTGTAAATCTGGGCGGATGCTAGTTTCAAAAACGATATTAGAAAGACAGTCATGTGAGTCAAACGCAACATCGTCATCCTGTGAGTTAAGAAGACGCTGAAGAGCGTGGGCGACAGAATCAAACGACGAGGAGGGCTTAACAGTGAGATGCTCTGTGGCCAAAAGAATAAACTCATAGCCAGAGCGACGCTGAGCAGACAAATGCTGAGTGCTAAGATTCCGCAGAATGTACACGACATCATGTGAAGTGTGTAAAATGAGCGGATGCGACAAAACAAGTTTTTCAGCGTCCGTGACCATGAGAGCACACGCAGCAACAGCCCTAAGACAGCCAGGAAGCCCTTGTGCCACAGCGTCAAGAGTTTTAGACAGAAACGCGCAAGGTCGCATGCCCCCCCGTGCTCCTGAGCCAGCACCCCAGAGGCGGTCCCCTTCTGATTGCACACATACAGGTGAAACGGCAAACGATAGTTCGGCAGCCCGAGAGCAGGGGCGGAGCACAAAGCTTGCTTCAGAGCCTTGAAGGCCGTTAGCATGTCCTCAGTCCAGACCAGGGGCTGAGTCAAAGGATCTGAGTGACTTATAGCTGAACGCAAACACTTGTCATAGATTGAACAGTCAGGGATCCATTGACGACAGTAATTGATGAGGCCCAGAAATGCCATGAGAGCGTGCTTGGTTGCAGGTACCTGAGTGTCCATAATGACTTGAACGCGTTCCGGGCTAAGCCTCCTGGAACCCTGGGAGAGGTCATGTCCCAAGTAGCGAACAGTTGTGAGGCAAAACTGCAACTTCGTGCGGGAGACCTTGAAACCCTTCTGCGCCAGGAGTGTGAGGAGAGACAATGTGGCGGCAGCACAAGCGTCTTGATCCTCCGCCGTTACCAGGAGATCATCCGCGTACTGGAGCACCGTGGAGCCCCGGGGAAGACAGAGATCAGCCAGCGCGTCCCGCAATACGGCAGTGAAGACCGCCGGTGAGTCAATGAAACCCTGTGGCAACCGCGTCCACGTGTATTGTCTTCCCCTGTGTGTGAAAGCAAACAGGGGCTGAGTCTCATGGCCCACAGGAACACTGAAAAAGGCAGAGCACAAATCAATCACAGAGAAATAAGCATGGTCACACGGAATAGAAGACATAAGAGAAGGAACGTCAGGGACCACTGGAGCCACGGGAACGATGAGTTCATTTATTTTACGTAGATCTTGAGTGAGGCGCCATGTGCCATCCGGTTTTGGGACCGGGTTCACTGGGGTGTTATACGGGCTGACACAAGGAACCACGACACCTTGCTGCAAAAGAGATTGTAGAATATTGTCAATACCATCGAGCTTACTAGGAGACAGAGGGTATTGTTTAACATAAACAGGTGTAGAGTGTTTAATAACAGCTTCATACGGAGAGCAGCTCACAGAGCCCACATCGTCCTTATGATTCGCCCACAGGGTGTTAGGAAGAGCAGAGAGAACAGGGGAAGGAGCTTGGGACGTACAAGCAGTGTTCAGAATGTTATGTGGCAGCACAGAACTGGATAAGGCAAAAACATCAGGCGGAGAAATACCTAGTTAACTGCTCACGCAGGAGCTGCAAAGCATTCGGTGTGTCCCTCCAAAAAAAATGTCGACACGGTGCGCTGACGCGGACGGCCACCTTCCTGAGCCGGAGCTACTTCTTCCTTTATATTCATAGCGACGTCATTTCTAGGTTGCAACACATCGACTATTTCGAGCAAACGCTCCTCATCATATGATCTGTGTCAACTGATGAGGTGTTCAAGTGTGCGAGCTGATCTGAACAGAGCTGCCAGACATACACATACAGAGGGCTTCCAAACCCATACTGCACACCGCACATTTCACTTACTTCAATAGTTAGTCCATCTGGAGTGGATGTGAGATTTACTTCTAATTTGCACATTAAATCATGTGCTAACAAATTTACTGGACATGTATATGAGATGAGGAATGAGTGGGACGTAACTATTCCTCCCTCGCTTTTACATGGGAGGTTGACTGAGAAAGTTTTGGTTTTGGAATAGCCTTTAAAACAGGTCTCGGGGTGTAAACACCCTTTGATTTATCCCATACCTTCTTCATGTCAAACCATTTATCATACCCTGCGCGCATATAAGGGCGGTCCCAATCCGGATCGCCTAAGCTTTCATAAATCATACGGTGCGCTGAAGCAAGGAAGCCTGGATTAAACGTCCCATCACGGGGATACGATGGAATCTGAGGATTTGCCTCCGTCCACCCAGCCAAATTGTCCAGCCACGGTGTAACGTAATAGCCTAAACCACACTTATTCATCCATTCCGCCGGGGTGTCTGTGACCTCAGGTTTAGGATACGAGCCCCCCATCGTACAGTAAAGCAAACGGATCTGAACAGAAACAAACAGCAGATATTTATCCAAATTTCTATAGCGCGCTCTTCCTGGACTCGAACCAGGGAAAACAAAGCCCTCCTTAGGGCACTACACAAATTTCTATAGCGCGCTCTTCCTGGACTCGAACCAGGGAAAACAAAGCCCTCCTTAGGGCACTACGGAACTACTTCCAACCAGGTAGTCAATCAAACATGTCTTACCTGATTGAGAGTATCACGTCGGGGTCACCAAATTGTTAGGATTGCGCTGCGTGCTGTTCAGATGCGTTACCAGGAGATCTCCGAGGACAAGAAGAGAGCGAACCACATGAGTTAAATCAATCTGGTTTATTCTCAGTCGTGCCCCAACGCGCAGCTGCGTCGGGGCTTTATATATACACTCTTCATAGGGAGTATCAGCAGTGGAAAATTATGGAATGTGCTTTGCACACTCAGTCAAGGTCACAAGAGTTATGCACAGTTCAACAGGATGTTTCACACAAAAACATAGACAAAATCAGGATATGAAACAGGAACAGAACATATGAAAAGTACAAAATGTACAGAGCAGCGCGTATTATAGCTAGCCTAAAGTTAACCCTAAACTGCTACACTACACGACAGTCACCCTTGGGCCGCGCATTTACAAGAGTAGGTTTAGGAGTATTCAGGATTATATTCTTACAGAGTGGGCACCCTGTTTTATTTAAAGAACAGGGATCTATAAAAGTCTGATCTTCACAACAGGTTTGTGGAAGTGTATCATGGCATGAACAAAGGAGATTTCTGATGACCTCATAAAAAGTGTTGTTGATGCTCATCAGGCTGGAAAAGGTTACAAAACCATCTCTAAAAAGTTTGGACTCCACTAATCCACAATCAGACAGATTGTGTACAAATGGAGGAAATTCAAGACCATTGTTACCCTCCCCAGGAGTGGTCCACCAACAAAGATCACTCCAAGAGCAAGGTGTGTAATAGTCAGTGAGGTCACAAAGGACCCCAGGGTAACTTCTAAGCAACTGAAGGCCTCTCTCACATTGGATAATGTTAATGTTCATGAGTCCACCATCAAGAGAACACTGAACAACAATGGTGTGCATGGCAGGGTTGCAAGGAGAAAGCCACTGCTCTCCAAAAAGAACATTGCTGCTCGTCTGCAGTTTGCTAAAGATCACATGGACAAGCCAGAAGGCTATTGGAAAAATGTTTTGTGGATGGATGAGACCAAAATAGAACTTTTTGGTTTAAACGAGAAGCGTTATGTTTGGAGAAAGGAAAACACTGCATTCCAGCATAAGAACCTTATCCCATCTGTGAAACATGGTGGTGGTAGTATCATGGTTTGTGCCTGTTTTGCTGCATCTGGGCCTGGATGACTTGCCATCATTGATGGAACAATGAATTCTGAATTATACCAGTGAATTCTAAAGGAAAATGTCAGGACATCTGTCCATGAACTGAATCTCAAGAGAAGGTGGGTCATGCAGCAAGACAATGACTCAAAGCACACAAGTTGTTCTACAAAAGAATGGTTAAAGAAGAATAAAGTTAATGTTTTGGAATGGCCAAGTCAAAGTCCTGACCTTAATCCAATCAAAATGTTGTGGAAGGACCTGAAGCGAGCAGTTCATGTGAGGAAACCCACCAACATCCAAGAGCTGAAGCTGTTCTGTACGGAGGAATGGGCTAAAATTCCTCCAAGCCGGTGTGCAGGACTGATCAACAGTTACCAGAAACGTTTAGTTGCAGTTATTGCTGCACAAGGGGGTCACACCCGATACTGAAAGCAAAGGTTGACATACTTTTGCCACTCACAGATATGTAATATTGGATTGTTTTCCTCAATAAATAAATGACCAAGTGTAATATTTTTGTCTCATTTGTTTAACTGGGTTTTCTTTATCTACTTTTAGGACTTGTGTGAAAATCTGATGATGTTTTAGGTCATATTTATGCAGAAATATAGAACATTCTAAAGGGTTCACAAACTTTCAAGCACCAGTGTAAGCTTCTTTGTGACCAGGAAACCTTATGAAATAGGATCTGTGAAGGGATACCCCAAAGGGACAAAATACTCAGTGTTTTCCTATCATAGTTGCAAGTAGAACTCTCTTTTTAGAAACGAAGAACAATTGAATAGAAAATGAATCCTTAAATAGACCTTGAAGAAATCAAGAGTTGCATTAGTTCAGGCAGACCATGATAGTCTGTTCACTTCCCAGCTATGAACTGGCAATCAGCTGACTCACCAACACCAATCACAACTGCCCCTTGAAAGAAAGAGGTTCTTTCTTTTGAAAGAAAGAGGTTCTTAAAGCATTGCCCCATGTTTTTCCTCTTCGCTTGCTGAGCTCGCTCCAAAACACTGCTTCTGAAAAGGAAACCAGTACAGCTTTATTATTCCCAGCATCTATGCTCAAGGCAATGAGGTGCTGGTCTTCTTGAGCCTACTAGCGCTACCTTTGTCCAGAAATTAAGGACATTTTATCAGCACAGAAAGCCATGAGGGGGAGGCATGGTGGTGTAGTGGTTAGCGCTGTCGCCTCACAGCAAGATGGTCCGGGTTTGAGCCCCGTGGCCGATGAGGGCCTTTCTGTGCAGAGTTTGCATGTTCTCCCCGTGTCCGCGTGGGTTTCCTCTGGGTGCTCCGGTTTCCCCCACAGTCCAAAGACATGCAGGTTAGGTTAACTGGTGACTCTAAATTGACCATAGGTGTGAGTGTGAATGGTTGTCTGTGTCTATGTGTCAGCCCTGTGATGACCTGGTGACTTGTCCAGGGTGTACCCCGCCTCCTGCCCATAGTCAGCTGGGATAGGCTCCAGCTTGCCTGCGACCCTGCCCAGAGGAAAGGAAATTTTAAAATGAGATCTCTTCTCTTTCTCAATTGTTTCTCCTAGACAATAATGAGATCATAGTGACCTTAAAATGAGATTATTGCTTTTGTCTCCTGCTTCTCAGATTTGTCTCTGGAGCAAAAGAGTTAAGTTATCTCATTGTAGACTCCCTTTAATCTACAAATGAGTTCTCAATGTTTTAAGTAACGCTCAGTGTTGACCAATTTATTCATCTCATACTTTACTCAGGCTGATCCACCAGAGAGCTCTCTCTGTAAACTCACACAATTCTCATTTCAGATCTATTTGGTGAGTCTCAGATTAGGCTCCGTCAGTTCTGTAAAAGAGGTCTCTACACAATCTTGAACCATCCTCATTCTAGTCATCTCAGTTTTGTCCTTTTTTGATTTACAAAAGAGATCTCAACAAAGGCTTAAACAATACTCAGATTTCCTCAATTTATGCATCTCATATTCCAGACCTATTTGTTTTATGGTATAAATTAATGTATATTTATTATTTTAATATCAATCAATAAGAGGTCTCTAGCTGTGCTACAGCAATTTTCAAACAATTTTCATTGGTTTATTTATTTTAATTGCACATATTTTCAAGTTCACATTTGCACACTTCAGTCACCATGTTTTACCAATAAAACCAAAAGAACCAAGCCTTTCACTTCAAGTTACCATCTCTTTATTATAATTCAAAAGCACTTAAATCTTTTCAAGTCATAAATAACTAAGCACTTTTCTAATCCCTCTCAAGTGTGTTGGGGAAATGTGCAGCAAACACAACACCAGGCATGGAAGACAAATCTAAGAACACTACCTTCCCCAAAATATTCTCAAGTGCTACAGCTGATTTCTTGGTTGGCTCTTTTACCACCCTTCCCCCCACCACCATTTAAACCAACCTGAGTTTTGCTGAGCTAAAGTTCTCCTGGCTTCTGTGTTCTCTCCAGGTTGGTCATTCTGAAAAGAGAAAATTAATAACTCAAACTAAGCTATTAAAACTAGAACTATGCTTGTTGTTGTGCCACATTCACTTATTACATGCTCAAACCAAAAGTCTTGGAAATCAGACAGAATAAACTCTCACCAATACAATTTGTCTTCTATATCTTTTGTAGGGTTGGCACTTCTCTTTTAATCTCTGCCAGCGAGATGGTCTGTCTGTCATCTGTGAATTTGGAGCAAAACTCTACTCAATTCTAGATTCTAGATTGCTGCCGTCTTGCTAGCTAACTTTAGCTATCTTGCAATAATGTTTGGTCATACATTATCATCAGATACTTAGCTAGCTAACATTAGCCAGAACATATAGGAACTCGGATTGAAAGCTAGCAAGCTAACTTTACAGCATTAAAATGTCCATACTGGTATCTAGCCAAACTGTAATAGTGCCAAAATGCAGCTCGCTAGCTAAGCAAATACAGGCAACTACTTACATTAGCAGCATAGATTATTAAAACAAACATTCTTCAACTTACTTTCACATACTTCTGTAGACGATGAGCACAGTTCTCTCTGGTAAAGATGCACAGATGATGACGTCATGATGTTAGCTCACTTGCGGCGTGACCCACACATGACCCCTAATGGTTGGACACGGCAAACTTGCGAGAGGAAGAAGAATTTACCTCCAGTCAAGATTTGGCGCCCAGTAAAACAGTGTGGGTATGAAAGATTGTTCAGAACTTGCCACCACGAAAACTCAGAGAAGGTACAGTAACATTTTGGTAATTTGCTAAAGTTCTTTCATATTGTTAGACTCAATGTCAAATCCATCGTGTATAGGTGACATTGAACAACCTGACGAAGCAGCACATAACGTTAGCTAGCTGGTTTAATGTTAGCCACTTGTACATCACTGGCTGTGCAGCTTGTCTAAAGCTAGACAATTTAATGTTGCTAGCTTATATTAGTTTCTGTCAAAGCCCTAGATACAGCTTTAATCTGTATGTTTTGAATGCCATTGGTGTTAAGCCATGCTGTAGCCAAAATGCACAGAATTTCAAAATGACTTTGGTATTATATCAGTCAAGATGACAAAGCTAACGTTATTGCCACTGGTTTACAGCTCAATGCCACCGAAAAGAAGCTGGCAGCCTCCTAAAAAATTGGAAGACTACTGTAGACTATCAGACCAAATTGCTGAACAAACAGCAGCGGACCAAAATGGTAAGTATATTATTTCCCACAATACGTTCTCACTTTTGTTTAACCGTTAACTTTCAGCATATTGTAACAGGAGTGAAAGGGCACTCTTTCAACCCAGGTAAACTAGGAAGTAGCTAGCCTTGATGCGGTTGAGGGATTGAGAAATAGGCAAGTTGACATCTGCAGTCATGAATAACTTACCAGTTAACATTTCTTTTGCAATTAATTGAATTTGTAGCACAAAAGTCGGGCGGAATAGTTAGCTGCTGCACACGCCTTGTGAATGCCCTAGCTAGCTCGATAATAACATCAGCAATCTAAATTTAAATGAACTAATATGACCATATTTCTACCTTTATCAGTAATTTGAGGGCTAGACATTAGGAAATCGGTTGTCTGGCATTTATTCACTGTGGAATTACCATCTGTTATCACATTTATCATCTGCGGTTTGTGTCAACAAGGGTGGCCATATGCCCAGCTTTATATATAATGCCCTGTCCAGCGTAGCCCCAAGCCAGACATGCATTCCTTTTTGGAATTGCACTGGAAAGGCATCACAATTTCATAGCACACATCATGTGCACTGGAGTGTTTGCCTGAATTTGAACAGTCAGACTTCAGTAGCAAACTTGGAAAATTGAGAATGCAAAGATCTACAGTGAGAAACCAGCTGATGTGCGTAGTTTAATCTTGCACAGTCTCAGCCCTTGATGGCATATGAACTGTTATATTTGTGGAGGGATAACTTTACTAATAGGTGTACACTGTGTTACTCTACATTTGAATTTTACATTTAAATACTCTGTTGTTCTCTTTTAGCCCTACGTGCATGTCTTTATGGCATTTCACGATGGCTACACAGCTAAGATTCACAAGACCTGTGATGTAATGACAGGGGAAGGGGAACCAATTGACAGCTTCAAAGACCTGAGTCCAGGAGAAGTAGTACGTGCTAGATGGTGTGACAAGAAGTTCTACATGGCCACAGTGCAGTATGTGACCCTAGATCACAAGAAGAATGACAGAAGTAAGAGTGCAGCCATGCTTCATGTGGCTGGACAAAGATTCTACAACTCTCCAGTGCTTCCAGAGGATGAGCCACAGTTTCACCAGCCTTCATCTTCACAAGCCATATCTGGTCAGTCACCTCTGTTTGCATCGCCACATCACCAGCCTCCATCCCCACAACTCATGTCTTTAGAGCAGAACCAGCCTGCTCTTTTGGTTTTGGACACACAGTGTAAACAACCACCTAACCCAACTCCCAGTGCCAAGGAGTCCTTTCTCAATATGCTGCTCCATCACTCCGTCTCTGAAGCATCCATTGCGACCATGAACATGGATGATGAAAATATGGGCTCAAGTTTACCTGCAGACACAGTCAATATAGACAGGTACTTTGTTTAGATTTGATGTTTAGATTGTATGCAACCTTGATGGAACAAATTCCTAGTCGGTTTTACCTACATTGGCATTAAATGATTCTGATTCTAAGGTCTCCTCTCAGCGAACAAGGAGAGAATGGCCCTTGGGAGCCATGTGGTGCATGCAAGACAGAAGTGTCCAAACTGAAGGAGGAGATGAAGAGAATGAAAGATGCGTTGTTCAGTATTGGTAAGTTAATTGTATTTGTTGCCATGTGGGGTGTAGTTCATAAATAAATAAATAAATAATTCAGTGTAATTAATAGATTTCTAAACTAATTTACAATTTTACAAGCATTAAAACTTTCTAATAAATAAAAAAGTGAATAAATTGTACATAAATAAGCAATTCATTGTAATTCATAAATAGATCCCTACACCATCTCTAAACTAGTTTAAAATGTTAAAAGCATTAAAACGGATATCTTTCTGTGTACAGATGTTGAAGCACTACAGGTCTTCATTGAGAGTGTTAAGGAACTTAAGAGTGGATCCAACAGGGACATCCCAAAGTCCAGAGTTGGCCAACAGGAGCTGTTCCCAAAGAGTGGCCTTTTCTTGTCTTCTGTTAGACTTGCAGCCATCCACCAAGATGCAAAGAAGGACTGCCTTCGTCTTTTTCACCTTCTGTTTGATGAGTTCTTCTCACCAGAGGAGTGTGCCAATGCTGTTGCTTTTGGGAAGCATGGAAAAGTTCCAGAGGGGAAAAAAGTATTGGACCATGAAAAAGTCAGTGGAATACTTAGTAAGTAAATTGTTCTATTAATTTCTATAATATTCTTTCATCATGTATTTAAGCAATTAGCCACAAGGGGTGATGATTTATACTGTATTTACAATGGCTAAGGGGTAGCCTAGAAATCTAGACATACCCTAGCGGTAGCAAATGGATTTGCTATGCAGGTACATCTAGAAACAAACCATAGGGCTTCAGTAGCTGTTCTCTCAAGTTTGGTCTGACCAATCATATCGCTCTATCCTTCTAGAGTCGCCTGGATGTACCCTAGTGGTAGCTTATCAGGCTACTATTGCATGCAGAGGCAGTTTGAAAGACAACCGCTGATTCCACACCTTGGATTGAGCCCGGTCTATCGGTCGTAGCCAGACCATATGTTTTGATGTTATAGTCTGGTTTGTCAAGCTAGCTAAGGGGTGTAGTTCGGTACGATGTGCAGCGGAGTGAAGTTAGACCCCATTAGCCACTGTAAATACAGTATAGCCCATGGCCTCAGGTGGCTTATTGCTTTTCTGTAACTGTTACAACATACGTTGATGGTTTTATTCAGTAAAGACACATCAAGTTAAAATTAAAGTGATTTATTTAAAAATAACCATTCCCTACACCAATAATGTAGATTGTCACACAATAGTAAGTGGAATGTTGGCCACAGCTTGTAACAACTTCATTTTTTTACAATTCCTTGCGTAGGGATGTGTACGCAAGGATGTGTAACCTTGTGTAAGGTTAGCCAGGAATTACAACAGAAAGGAACACATTTCAGCCAATCAAAATCAATGACCGGAACTGTCAGTTTCAGAGCTATTATTACCACACTGATAGATTGATTTTGCCTTTTATCTGCAGCCTACATTATGCACTGCGGAATGCTCCGCGGATGGACAGCTGTGGAATCTTCAAAAGTCAAGAAGGCTTTTGTTAATAAATGTCGAACGAGGGCTGGAGGTTCAAAAAAATCCATGAAGCAGGGGTAATTTTCTCTTTTATTTTGAATTATTTCCAATTGTGGTAGGCTTTATTGGTGGGCTCTTTTAAGGGTAGGCCTCTATTGCACTAAAATTATTCAACCTTTATACAGTTAATGTCAAAATGTGTTAGCCTGGCATCGCACAAACCCACATCAAGATGTTGGGTCTGGGGACGCACCATTGGCAGGAGGGGCGGGATAAACGGTTGTCTTTCAAATCCCTCTACACGCAGTAGGATAGCGCTACAACCAATCAGAGCAACGAAGAAGGTGACTTAGTCAGAGCAATGTCACTGCTGTAATGTAGCCTAACCCCAGACCCCATAAACTAACATCCGAGTAGTTTGTTGTAGCTTTGATTGTAGCGTAGGCTACCCCAACATCATTCAGTTCAGATTACTTGTTGCCTATCTACTTTATCGCTAAAACATACTAACCATTTGTACGCGAGATGAACCTCATCCACCACAATTCGCAACATCATCTTTGTTTTCAAGTAGCACAGAATTCTTCTATTTATCTCTAACACGGAACCGTCACATTTCTGTTGTTATGCCTGCCCTCCGATTCAGCTCTTCACGATGTGATTGGCCCAGACAGTTTTGGGGTTTCAGCTCGCAGCCCCAATGAAGAGTTGCTAGACTGTCCCTGGCTGCAAATTACATTTGCTGCCGCTGGGGGCGTCTAGATCTCATCTCATCTCATCTCATTATCTCTAGCTGCTTTATCCTTCTACAGGGTCGCAGGCAAGCTGGAGCCTATCCCAGCTGACTACGGGCGAAAGGCGGGGTACACCCTGGACAAGTCGCCAGGTCGGCGTCTAGATTTCTAGGCTAAAAATGTTACAAATCACTTAAAGGACAAATCCGGTGTAAATTGACCCATCAGTGTGTGCTGTCTATAGGAAAAAGAACAAGAAAATGTGGCACAGCCAAGTCTGAGTTATGGACAGTGAAGTATAGCTCAGAGACGTATAGAAGTACTTCTATATGGCTCTGGTATAGCTCTGTTATAGCCAGGGTGCGATTTGTCAAAAAAACAGAAGGGGGGATGTTTTTTTTTTAATCATGAAACGTCACAAAATTAAGGTAACAATAGGCTAACAGCTCAATAACATCCGATGATATCAAATGAATAACACTAAATGAAAACGAACACTAAACCAGAGATAGTAAATTCATCTTCCTATCTCTCTGACTAAATACATGAACACTAACACACAACAAAGTTCGCATTGCTTGTCGCGTTGCTGTGATGTTTCTCTCCCTCTGGATCAGGGCCGTAACCAGGATTTTTCAAATACCGAGGTCAAACATTGCGATACATCTTATTTGCCAAAAAAAATGTCCTAATATGGTGACTTTTCATACATTTTGGAAATGAGTCAAAATCACAAGCCCAACAAGATGAACATAGGTGAACATGTTTATTTTAACAATTTCAAAACTGCACAATCACAAAAGTATTTTGTGTGTGTGCGTGAGTGAGTGAGTGAGAGAGAGAGAGAGAGAGAGAGAGAGAGAGAGAGAGTGAGTGATGGAGTGAGTGAGAGTGTGAGTGAGAGAGTTAGTGTGAGTGAGTGAGAATGAGTGAGAGAGAGAGTTAGTGTGAGTGAGTGAGAGTGTGAGTGAGTATGAGTGAGTGAGAAAGTGTGAGTGAGAATGAGTGAGTGAGAGAGTGTGAGTGAGAATGAGTGAGAGAGTGTGAGTGAGAATGAGTAAGTGAGAGAGTGTGAGTGAGAATGAGTGAGAGAGTGTGAGTGAGAATGAGTGAGTGAGAGAGTGAGAGTGAGTGTGACAACGCAATCTAGCCGAGCCTGAATGGACTTAAATTGCTTTTTTAAAAATATATGCCCTTTTCAATAGCAAAATACTAGACGGTTATTGGACAAAACCGACTAAAACGCCACATTCGGAGACTGAGCCTCACTGGAGATGGGAGTCAATAAGAGGGGCGGGACAAGACTTCCCGAGAGGAGGCTCATCTCCAGCTGCTGATTGGAGGAGGAGCTGTGAACGCGGCTGGGCTGCTCATGATTGACAGAAAGCAGTCAGAGGCGGTACATCATGTTGGAAATAAAATGTGAACATAAGTTTGCTACCCGTTTTCATTTCCGTTCGAAAATACAACCAATGAGCAAAACAACAGTGTCTTGTGTTCACGTTAGCCTATAGTCTGGTAAGTTAGCAAAATAGCTCAAGTCTCGTCAGCACCCAATAACTTCATAAACAACAGGTCACGACTGTCCAGCCTTTTCTGATCTGAAACGCACCGAATCAAATCGAGACGAGAGAGAATAAAAAAAAGAGTTTGTGCCGCCTGGAAAACGAAAATCCTATCTAGCTAAGTGGCTCCCACTGTTGTTGCTTGAAATGCTAATTAAAATTGCACTGTTAATGATCATAAGCATTCCGGACTGGCAAAATTAACTCACCTTCTTCCCTCTTTCTTTTTCTCTCACTTGCTGACTTTCCAAAGCTGAGTTTGGTTTGTTTTAGTGTAGTAGACTTCTTCATCTTATTTCAATTTTCAGATTCCACGACTAATTGACAAACTGCCTGGCTGCGGAGTCGGACCTTGATGAGAACACTTCTCAGCTCGTGTATATCCCGTGGTGCTGAGCTGACTATCGCGAGGCTGCCGAATATGAAATGTTTCCAATGTCGGATATTTCAGCTTCGTTTAAAAATGATTATGTGGACTTTATTTTTAGACAAACAAATGAGAACAGGGGGATGCAAGCTGAATTTAGAATTTTCCACCGATCAAAGTCAGAACGATTTTCATCATATATTAATTTCACATTTCTGAGTGAAAAAAAAATACCGTGGGAAAAAAAATGCCGAGGACATGACCTCGGTGTCCTCAATGGTAGTTACGGCCCTGCTCTGGATTAAATGGACAGTGACTCGAAAATCACTAAAATACATGAATACTAAATGAACAGTTTGCTCTGATGGCGCAGTTCATGTGGCCTTTTCTGCTTTCCCGTCGGTGCGCTATCCACCGCGTTTCGCCCTTCTTTAATCCACATTTCTGCGAATTTCTCAGCAGGGAAGGAACGCACGTCTGGCCCATTGACAGCGAGGAAAAGAAGGCTGTCAGTGTGGATACATTCATTTTGTTGCGCTCATCAGTAAGGATGTGATTCATGGCGCTAAATCCACGTTCACACTCTGATTATCTACAATGTATCTATTTGCTGGGGATGTTCGTAGGGTTGCCAACTTTCTCATATCCAAATGAGGGACACTTTGTTCCGGGTGCGGACAAGTACCGGTACAGGCCCTGTACACGCACCCCAGCGCCCCAAAATAGTTACAGTACCAAATCGCCTTTAGGTGAGTGTTTCAAATGTAGGCCACTACAAATTCATTTCTAAAATAGAGCTTTTAAAAATTAATAGACCAATTAATGGATATTTTTAAATAACTTAATGCAAAATAACAAACAATTCTAAAATTATTGTCTCATTTTTCTCTTTTAAACTTTGGCCAAATAATTCATCAGGCCATATTTATGAAGGCAATAAACTGAAAAATGATTTGCTGTAGCTGTAAAACCCTGATATTTGCTTAATTGTCCATTTGAAAACCCTAAGAACCTTCTGCAATGCTTCATAGCAGAAGAAGAGAGAAAGACATCACAAAGGCAGGAGTGAGGCAGAAAAGCTCCCCTACTATAGGCTGAGGTCTATCCTGTTTCGGAAGTTTTTTTTTTTTTTTTTTAAGCTATCTGCTATCCTTATCGAACAGTTAGGCTGTATCCACTGGCTGCACCATCTGCTCTAGTTTAATTTGATGCCTATTTTGTCAGTATAGCTTAAAAATTCAGGATATGGTAACAGTGAATGGTTTTAAATCGCAGATGACCGCGACTCGCGGTAATAGCGCTTGTCACGGCAATTACGCGATTTACACCACAGCATTGGAGTGAGGGGCAGGATCTGTCCCTGACGGGACAAATTAAAATTACCCAAAAAACGGGATGTCCCGCCCAATACGGGACGGTTGGCAACCCTAGACGTTCGTGAACATCAAAGCTGCCACTTCGGGTCATTTTGAAAGTGAGTGCAATGTAGACCATAGAAAACTGTGTCACAACATGCCTGTCATGTCAACTTTTTTTTTTGGTTTGTTTGTTTTATTGATGGGGTTGTCCCCGAGGATTTTTTTTCAGCAGAGATAAAAAACAGAGGGGGGGATAATCCCCCCCAGCAAATCGCACCCAGGTTATAGCTGACCTAATGGGGCAAAGAAACCGAAGGCTCTTTGCCCTATTGGGTCAGCTTTATTTCCCTGTCCATAACTCAGTCTAGGTTATGCCAAATTTTATTGTTCTTTTTCCTTTGGACAGTGCCTGGTGAGCTCAAACAACAGGGCTATGGATCAGTTTACGCCAGATTTGCCCTTCAATGGGACTGTGTGACATGGTCCAGCAATACTCATAACTTAAGCCTCACAGATCACAGGAGAAATATTCCTGTTGAAACCACTATTAGAACTAAACAAAGTGAAGCTGCATTTAGTTGTTAAACGTTCTGACTCTGGTGCCAGCTCCCAGATGACATTAAAAAATGCCCAAATTACTTTTTTGAAATCAGGACTCAGAACTAAATTATTTTCAGATGTCTATTTTTTTTTTTTTTTACACTGAATAGGCTTAGTCCAACCAAAACAAGGTTTTGCCTAGTGTTAAGCTGGACAGGGGTTAATCCTAGCCTGACAATACAGTTTACTCACTAGATGAGGTGAGGGAATTTAACAAACTTGTTTAAGCTTGACAAGTGTATCAATAAAATCTGTTTTGCAATGGGGCAACATTTAGCAAACGTGAGTGGTAGCTATCATGTCCCCCATTCTTCACTTGCACAACTTCAGTACTTCCAGAAATTAGACATGCTTCTCTATTTCCTCTCTTACACTATTGGATGAAGCTGACTGTCAGACAAATGTCTTGCTTTGCATTTTTGAGTGGCTCATAAACTAACAGTGTTCTCTTTTTTCTGCTCTTCTCTCTCTCCTCCCTGTGGCTGGTTCCACCACCAGGATAGAGGACGCAGATTGACCAGCCCACGCTTTCATCCACCACTGTGCACAGTATGGCATGCTTTGGTGCAAGTTCAGTTTGTTTATGTTATTGGTTATTAGTTTATTTGTCCATGTTGTTTGATTTATAGATAGGCTTTAATTGTCATTGTAAAAAGAACATATCAAGGCATTAACATGGCATTGAGTCCCATTGCTTGAAGTCCATTTTAAAGTGCAACTGTGCAAGCTCCCATTGCTTAAAGTCCATGTTTTAAGTGCAACTGGTTTGCTTTGTTTTATAAAATAAAAGTTTGAAATGAAATACTATGGAGTGCCCTATTTTTCTGATCCTCAACCTGATATCTCAAGTGTAACTCCTCCTTCTCAACAGTTTCTCAATGCAATGTCTCCTCATTTGCTGTATTATTTCTCCTAAGGAGAAACAAGTTGTAAATGAGACTACACTCAAACATACAAGAGACCTCCCCTATTTCTCCTGCTTCTCAAACTAACATCTCTTTTGTGACTCCTACTTGTCTCATTGCTTTTGCTTCTTTTATTTCTCCTAAGGCAAAATTAGGAGACAGAACTGTGACAAAAGTAATACTTAAATGATCCTTAAAAGAGAATCACCATTTTGTCTCCTGAGCAACAGAAGGGATACAAATGAGAAACAAAATTTTCCTCTGGGTGTAGAACAGGATAAAGTGGCTAGAGATAATGAAATGAGATGAGAAAGCCATGAGCTGTCTCCTACAAAATTGTTCTTAGGCTGTTACCAGCAATTGACACATGCTGGATAGTCATGTCATCGCTAAATTGGGGGGGAGGGGTATTCTAATAATAAAGTGAGTATTTTATCTTCCCTTCCATTTCAGCAGCCTTCCATCTCCATTCTTCAAGTGCACTATTTGTGTCTTCTTTCTCTCTTGTTCACAGGGTCAAAACCTCTCTGTTGTCTTTCTTGAAGCATTACTTCTACACATTTCCTCTTTTGAGGTGCAACACCTCTCTGCTAGCTAATCTGAGGCATCGCCCCCACTCTCTTACTCTCCACTTCAGGTGCAGCACAGCTCTGCTGATCTACCTAGAGGCAGTGTCTCTTAATTGGTCACATGGAAGCAATACCTTGAGTCACTCTCTCTCCATTCAAGGACCAGTGCCTCTCTGTGGATTTTCTAGGGGTAGCACTTCTACTTGTTTCAAAGGGGGATAATCCACCATTTTTTTTTGTTATCTAAACGTATGGGTTTCTAATCATATTGGGACCTACTTCTTCTTCTGGATGGTGAGCTGCTGCTTTTACTCTGCCTATTCATGTGCTTTCTCACCACTTTTGGTAGTTGATGGGGGTAAGACTGCTATTCTATACACCCATATGTACCAGTATAATGAGAAGAAGCCCCCTCATTGCCTTGAGTATCTATGCTCAAGGCAGTGAGGTGCTGGTCTTCTTGAGCCTACTAGCACTACCTTTGTCCAGAAATTAAGGATATTTTATCAGCACAGAAAGCCATGAGGGGGAGGCATGGTGGTGTAGTGGTTAGCGCTGTCGCCTCACAGCAAGAAGGTCTGAGTTCGAGCCCTGTGGCTGGCGAGGGCCTTTCTATGCGGAGTTTGCATGTTCTCCCCGTGTCTGCGTGGGTTTCCTCTGGGTGCTCCAGTTTCCCCCACAGTCCAAAGACATGCAGGTTAGGTTAACTGGTGACTCTAAATTGACCGTAGGTGTGACCCCAAACTAAGCCATTCCATCAATGATAACTGTTCATTTACCTACTCCTTGATGTCCTGATAAATTGCTGTTGTACTAGATGAAGGTGGTCTCAGAGCTCTTCCTTTTTTGCTTTAAAAGTTGAAATTGAATTGTTTCAGGATACCATATTCTTTAGACAAATTCATTCCTTTCTCACCACACTTGAGACAGCCCAGGATATGAAGTTTTTCTTTGACAGAAAGTATCTTATGTTTACGAGTAGCCATGGCAACAACGTTTATGGAGTCAAGACATGAGTAAAACTGCTCATAAAATCAAGTCCTTTTAAGGGATTTTTTGAAGTCAGTGATCACCATTCTTGATAATTGTTCATGACTGACACCTAAACAAGGCTAGTTAAGTTTTTGTTTTGTGGCATTAACACCTATTGTTAACTTGATTGCAGGATTGATTATTTTTTGTTTGTCTCTGGCTGGAAAAGAATCACATGGCTCAGTGATGATTTTTTTTTTCTTCTTTTTTCTTTGAAGACTCCAACTCATTGTCACTAAAGACGGGGGACATGAACTTAGTTTGTTATATGTGAAAGTTCATAGTAAAAGAGCTCATTATAGCAGGGTTACAGTGTATATTCAGAACATTGATCTGTGCCATGGTTCCTCATGCTGGAGTGCTCATATGACAGTGTGCTGGCTGAGGCAGCCTGCTAACTGTCACATCATTGTTCTAGCTTGCCAAATTTACCAATAAAAGTTAATTGAACTGAAATTGATGCTCATGTTTCTGACTTCTGGTTTATTTTGACCACTAAGATCTCAATATTTTTCAACAAAAGAACTACAGTTATATTCTCATCTTATTATGCAGCTCATCTCATTATCTCTAGCCGCTTTATCCTGTTCTACAGGGTCGCAGGCAAGCTGGAGCCTATCCCAGCTGACTACGGGCAGGAGGCGTGGTACACCTTGGACAAGTCGCCAGGTCATCACAGGGCTGACACATAGACACAGACAACCATTCACACTCACATTCACACCTACGGTCAATTTAGAGTCACCAGTTAACCTAACCTGCATGTTTTTGGACTGTGGGGGAAACCGGAGCACCTGGAGGAAACCCATGTGGACACGGGGAGAACATGCAAACTCCACACAGAAAGTCCCTCATCGGCCATGGGGCTCAAACGCAGACCTTCTTGCTGTGAGGCGACAGCGCTAACCACTACACCCAGTGGCGTGCACAGATAGGCACGAGGTGGTGCTCAAGCACCTGCCCCTCTGCCCTCTGTCCAAAAAAGTGCCCTTTTGAATTTTTTTTTTTTACAGTTTACTGAGGCCAATGTCGACATGATCTTTTAGAAAAGCCGCGGCATTAAAAGCGTGTGTGAAAATAATGTCCCGATGTGTGCCCCCTCCACACACACACCGGACCTCTGTCTCTCTTGCTCTGTCACATGAACAAGCGTGCAGTGCATTCAATGTGAGGTTGCAGCAGCATAGCATCCTGGAAGCCACGGCCTTGTCGTAGCGCAGACAACACATCGGGCAGTCAGTCAGCTCTTCCCCTGCCCCACCAGCCAGGTAACACATGAATCGAGTGAAAATGTATTGTTTGCCCTCTAAGCCCAAGCTGTAATTATTTTGTCATGAAGTAGCCCATCGCATACAGAAACAATTGCACATAAGTATTATATTTTTTGCTAGACCATTTTCAGATTTAGGAAAACAAAAATTCCTTTTTCTATTTTGTTCAACTAGAGATTCCTGGCAAAGTCAAAAATCCTTGATGTAATAAATTAACATTAAGTGGTTGTTTTACACCTTTAAAAACAAACGGGTCAGTGGCGACCTGAACACAAGAAGAGGGTTAAATCTCAGACTTTTATAATAAGGTGTTCCACATGCGCAAAAAAGTGCCCTTTTTCCCCCCAGAGCACTTGCCCCCCAAAATGTCTGTGCACGCCACTGACTACACCACCGTGCCGCCCAGTTATATTCTAAAATAGTTATTTATTTACATTAATCAATTTGATTTGAAAAAAATAAGTCAGTAAAGCTATGAAAACTCATTTCAAAGTCTCCCATGAATCATAACATCAAAACTAGTTGAAGGAAAATTTTGCTGAATACTTCATCAGAAAAAGTGAGAGCTCGAGAACATCTCTATAAAAGTAATCTGATTGATATTCACAAGTAATCCAGTTGGAAACTGATCAGAAAAGAGCCTGACCACTTTCCCATGACTCAAAAATCACGGGCAATTTCCCGACATCAAGCGAGCAGGGAGTGAACTCTGTTGTACCAACTTCAACCTGCTGTTAGTCCCAAAGTACTGAACAGATCTTAATGAGAATTTTTTTTTGAAAAGCAGAAATTATAAGATTTTTAATGATAGTATTCATGATAGAAAATATTCAAGAGTTAAGCAATGACAGATTTGGAAACTTAAATGAGCATCTGCAGGCACAATTTTCACAGCACTGCCAGCGAGCATCTGATATGCCTAATAAATGGGTTCTAAATAGAACCCTTTCTTGTAATCATTAATTATCCAGTGAACCCATAAAGAATTTTTGAAGGACCACATTCTCTTCTTATCAATGTTATAGCTTACTAAATTTGGTTCTACTTGAAAATGATAGGGAGGCACGCTGTTCCAGTGTTCTGCAGGAAAGGGGAAAGCAAAGGAATCTTACATTTTCTAAGAGTGTACCATAAGATGCCCTTTAATTTTTATTGTAGGGTTCTGCATAGAAACTTTAAGGTTTCATCCAAATGGGGCATCCAAAGAACCCTTAAGTTTTCTAAATTTACTAATATTGAACTCGAAAGGGCTCTTTGGTTTGTGCATCGATGTAAATAATAGAACCCTGAAACAATGTGTTTTCCTATCATAATGGCTTTCAAGTAGAACTCATTTTTGTAATCAACAATTATCTAATGAGCATTTAAAGATTTTTTGCCAAACCCTTCTTTTCTAAGAGTCTACAGAGGTAATACATCAATGCCTAAAGGGGTTCTACTTGGAAGAGATTGGAAGACACTCTGTTCTTGGGTTCTTCATAGAATCTTTAAGGTTTCCTCCAAAGGGTAACCAAATAATCTTTAAGTTTTCTAAATTTACTAATAGCGAACCCGAGGGTCTCTTTGATTTGTGCGTCTGTGTAAAACCATACAACAAAGTGATTTCTTATCATAATGTGTTCCAAATAGAACCCTTCTATTTGTTATCAGTACTGATCATAATATGCCATGAAAGCTGAAAGAAACGTTGAAGAACCTTTCATTTCTCATCCTCATTTCTATAGAGGAAACACATAGCCTCCTAAAGGGGTTCTACTTAGAAATGCTAGGGAAACACTTTGGTGTAGGTTTCTGTCATGATCCTACCTCGTGGCTTCTCTCTTCAGGTAACATCTCCACTCAGCATTACCAGCCACGCCCGCACTCACTTCCTCTTATTAACTTTCAGGGACTGTCATTGGCTGTTGCCAATCACCTGCTTCCCCCTGGGTGTATTTAAGCTGCAGTTCTCCCTAGCCTCAGTGTCAGATTGTCTGCAACTCTCAGCCTGATAACCTGCTCTGTGTTCCTACTACTCTGACTCCTGATGATTTCCGGTTCTGTTTGACTCTGTCTGCTCTCCAGCCCCAGTAACCTGATCTGCCTTCTGTTCTGTCGACTCTGCCTCTTGCCTGCCCCTCCTGTACCTTTGCCTGATCTCCAGCTCACTCAGCCCTACAGCCACTCCTCTCTGACTACACCTGGTCCTGTCTCATTTCTGATGCTAAGCAGGGTCGGGCCTGGTCAGTACTTGGATGGGAGACCTCAGATGTTACTACCAGCCATCCCTGCCTCTCAGTTCTCCTGCCACTGGACTTCACACATTCTTCCAACTCCCCTATAATTAATAAACTGTGGTTTGAGTGCATTTGATGTCCTCTCCTGTCTGTTCCATGACAGGCTTCTGTGTAGAACCTTTAGGATTTCCTCCAGAGAAGTCATCAAAGAACCCTTAAAGGGGCTGGCTCACCCAAAAAGAGTAGCGGTCACGTGCTTTCAAAACACAACAGTACGTGTGTAAACCAAAACAGCAAATTGGATTCTGGTGAAGGTGAACCAACCCCTTTAAGGGTTTTCAGTCTCTGAAGCAAATTATAGATTCAATCCTAAAAATTCCAGTGATCAATGGATGTCTCACTTTGTGATAGAACAAGCAAGTGATTCTTTTTTCCACAGTTAGGCTAATGATTTGTAGCACCCATGATGAGGAGAGAAAGGTGAGTGCACGCAGAACCTTTACTGCTCTAACTGCTTTCTGGAAGGTAAAGAACAGGACAGCCACTTGCCATGCTGCAGCCTCACTAATCTAGCTATTGATCGATCTGTCACATGCTTGTAGCTTTTCTCATCCCTCATCTCTCCAGTCATTCTGTCATGAAGTAATAAATATTAATGAACCAAGTACACAATACACACAATACACAAAAAAACAGTACAAATATTAATGAGGCGGCGCAGTGGTGTAGTGGTTAGCTCTGTCGCCTCACAGCAAGAAGGTCTGGGTTCGAGCCCCATGGCCGGCGAGGGCCTTTCTGTGCGGAGTTTGCATGTTCTCCCTGTGTCCGCATGGGTTTCCTCCGGGTGCTCCGGTTTCCCCCACAGTCCAAAGACATGCAGGTTAGGTTAACTGGTGACTCTAAATTGACTGTAGGTGTGAATGTGAGTGTGAATGGTTGTCTGTGTCTATGTGTCAGCCCTGTGATGACCTGGTGACTTGTCCAGGGTGTACCCCGCCTTTCGCCCGTAGTCAGCTGGGATAGGCTCCAGCTTGCCTGAGACCCTGTAGAAGGATAAAGTGGCTAGAGATAATGAGATGAGATATTAATGAACTAATGAAGTAATCATCACACATTACATAGCTAGAACAGTATACAATTCCTACTACTCAGTTAATCAATCTTGAAAATGCAATTAATAAAATAAATTGGAATTAGTATTTTGTACATAAAAGCATGCATGATAACTGTAATTCTTTGAAGGCTAAAATTCAAACAACTCTACTCAGTTCAATGAGGAATGTGAAACACAATCCAGGCCAAAGAAATCATTTACCATGGTTTAATTAAAAAAAAAAAAGCCACTTATGAAACAAAGGGACCATGCTTTTAAGATGGCTCTTAAACATAAAGTGGAATATGAGAGGCGTTTATTTAACATACTGAGAAATAAGGTTATAAAAGAGCTCAGAAAAGCAACAGCACCATTTTTCATTCATGCAAATGGAAATGCTAAAAGAAATCTGTCAGAAGTTAAAGAAATTATCAGGGAAATATAATACCATTAGTAAAACAATAGAATTCAATATAGACAGAAATATGACTCCAGGTCTAAGTAAAGTGCAACAGCATTTAATACTTATTTTATTGATTCAACAAGAACTCTGACTCAGAATTACCCTGGATCTAATTATTCTGTCACCTAAATATTCTAAATACTGATGCTCCCATCTTGACTTTTAGAGAACTGACAGACTTAAGTACTTAACAGTTATTCCACGAAATTGACTCGGACATGAGCTGATAGCCAACGAGACACGTAGCACCGAGCTGGCTATAAGCCATGTAGGATTAGATTGAGTGGAATAACTGTTTTATTCTATCCACATTCACTGGATTTTGAGAAACAGAGGTGTTTTTCAGAGGTGTAATTTTTATTTTTTGCAAATTCAATAAATAAAAACTTTCTACAAAACATCCAACAAAAGAATTTTCCCTTAGAATGTAAACAAACTGGCAAAATGGCAGTAGCAATTTATGAAAAATGTTATAAGATAATAATTCTTGAAAAATTAAAAGATATGCACTTATCAAATGCTTTTTTCCATTTTTTTTTGAGGGTGGGGTGTTCTTTAGGTTTTTTTTTTTTCTTTTGGCTGTTGGCAAACCAACTTAAAGCTGCATTACTGCCACCGACTGGGCTGAAGTGTGGAACAGGAGATGTTTGGGGGAAAACAAAACAAAAACACACAAAAAAACCCTGTATTATTTTAGCTATTTCTGTTTCTTTTAAATACTTGATAATTTTTGGAGTTTTGTTTTTGAGTAGAGTTTTCATTTCGTCCTCGGTTAGTTCAGCAACATGCTCTGCCATTTTGTTTTTCTCTAGTCATGGTATATGAGCTGATAGCCTAGTAGTAGAGTAGCCAATCAGAGCATGTGATTGCTTATATCCAGTGAATGTGGATTGAGTAAATATGATTATTTCTTCTATTAATGTTAAAGGCCAAAGGATGTATATGGAATGGACACACCATTTATCAAACCCCATAAGGAGGCACTCATTCCTCCTATTTAAAAACTTGCTAATTGGTCCATTAATGAAGGGGTGTATCCAAGTGCTTGGAAAACTACAATAAATACTCCAGTGTTCAAATCAGGTAAACACATGGATATTTGCAATTATAGACCCATCGCTATCATCAATTCATGTTCACACCTTAATGTTCACAAAACTATATTTTTATTTGTTTGTTTATTTGTTTTTTTAAACCATATTCAGATGTTATAGTAGCAGGGAGAAGACTGTCAGTAGTGCATGAAAATAAATACTTCAGCATAATAATTGATGTACAACTTACATTCAAAACACAAGTTAAAGAAATTGTAAACAGAATCAAATTCAGTTTGGTAAATTTTAGATATATTAGGAATAATTTAACTACCAAGGTCTCAAAATTGTACAATAGCAGTCAAAAGTTTGTACACCCCTACTCATTCATAGGTTTTCCTGTATTTTGACTATTTTCTACATTGTAGAACAATACTGAAGACATCAACATTATGAAATGACATATGGAACAGACAAGGAATTATGTGGTAAACAAAAAAGTGCAAAACAAAATATGTTTCATATTTTAGATTCTTCAAAATAGCCAGCATTTACCTTGATGCTTTGCACATTATTGGCATTATCTTAACCAGCTTCATGAGGTAGTCACCCGGAATGCTTTTCAATTAACAGGTGTGCCTCGTCAAAAGTTAATTAGTGGACAAGTTTCTTGTCTTCTTAGTGTGTTTGAGATCAAACAGTAAATAGTAAATAATAAAAATACAGTAAATATCCCTATTCCATACCACAACTGCAGTAATCCATATTATGCCAATAACCACTCAACTAAGTAAAGAGAAACAACATCCATCATTACTTTAAAACATGAAGTGACTTTTAATTAATAAAAATAAAGAAAAAAACATTGAATTAGAAGGGGTGTCCAAACTTATGACTAGTACTGTACATCAGTGTCGTACTGTACATCAAACCAAAACTCACCTACCAAAGCTACTACAAAAGGGGACATTAAAATACCATACAGAAAAAGTACCTTTGAACAGTCAGCTTTTTTCTTTTTTTTTTTTTCCTGTTGAGCAGCATATATTTGAAACACCATACCCATAAAACTAAGGAACATTACATCTTCCAAATCTTGCTCCAAATCTATAAAACTATGGCTATTGGACAATCAAACATGCTGTCATAATCTGGAGTCATGGCTATGTCATTGTTTTATTAATTGTCTGCGTTTTTGTAATTTTGTCTGTGCAGATGTGCTTTTTTGTATGTTTTTATTTATTTTTTTTCCTTGAATAGTTTGTGTATGCCATATGGCTATATTATTGTTTTCCTATTTGTATGTGTTTATGTCTATGTACTTTTATATATATTCTTTAATTTTTATTTTCTTTAACCTGTCAGGGACAGCAGATGAAAATGAGTCTTAAAATAAATAAATAAAATTAACACACTATACACCAAAAAAAAAAAAAAAAAAAAAAAAAAATATATATATATATATATATATATATATATATATATAACTGACGTATACAGCGATGTAATGACGTGTCTTCTCTTAGCACTGCGAGCGATGGAAAAGCAAGCTGGTTCTCAGCTGGCTCGCAAGTTGAACGAGTTGTGAACCAGCACCAGCACTGGCTCTGAACCAGCCCTGGAACTGATTTGGTGGAAAAGGGGTATATGTGTCAGCCCTGTGATGACCTGGCAACTTGTCCAGGGTGTACCCTGCCTTTTGCCTGTAGTCAGCTAGGATAGGCTCCAGCTTGCCTGCGACCCTGTAGAACACGTTAAAGCGGCTAGAGATAATGAGATGAGATGAGATGATTATCTCAGAAGGAATATTATGGAACTAATGAATATTAATGAACTAAGCATTACACACTACACAAAAAGTGTGAATATTAATTAACATGAATGAAGCCAGCATTATATACTATATACAAATAAATCATTATGACTATTACGGAACTAATGAATATTAATGAACTAAGCATTACACACTGTACACAAAAAAGCTTGTGAATATTAATTCATGTGAATAAACTCTGCATTATACACTGTACACAAAAATTATGGATGAATATTAAGGAAATAATGAATATTAATGAACTAAGCATTACACACCACATACAACAGTGTGAATATTAATGAGCTAATGAATATGAATTAAAACACTACATATGACACACAAAATATTGCATATATATTAATGAGTTAAGCATTACATTAATAAACTTAAGATTATACACAATATACAAACTTGTATGAATATTTATGAACTAACCATTATGCACTGTATAAAAAATGATGATTATGAATATTTATGAAGTAATGATTCCACATGAAACAAGAATGATGATGAATATTATGCACTACATAATAAATGAGTATTATGCATATTAATGAAGTTAGGATGATACACTATACACAAGTATATGAATATTGGTGTTAAATATGAATAGTAAGGACCTCAGGATGATATATTAGATACAAAAAAAAAGACAGATTATAGACACCACAAAAATTAATAGGAATGAACAATACAATAGATAAAAAAAGATTATGAATATTAATGAACTAATATCCATGATTGCACAATATCCATTGGCATTAATTTTACATAATCAGCACACCACAAAGTTATTAATTCTAATTAGCTCCTGAATGCAGGGGCATCACACTCATGTTAAATGATAACTAGCCTAATTATCCCTATTAGCATATCCCTGCTAACCATGCGAATGACACTGTGGTGACTTTGCTTCACTTTTCTGTCTGCTGACCTTGTTTATTTTTATGGAGGGGATTTAATGGAGGGAAAGCGATTAGTGGAGTGAGCTGATCAGTCACAGTCGGACATGTCATCTCATGAATATGCAATTAGCAGGCAGAAAAAAGGAAAAAAAAGAAAAAACAGACACACAAAAGTCTTGTCAGTTAAAGGAAATCAACAGAAAGCACAGTACGGGATTTCACCTGTTTCAGGGAAGTGGATTGACTAAATCCATCCCTCAAGATCACAACAAACAACCTCCTGCTCTCTTCTGAGTTTTTTTTTCTTCACTTCAAATTAATCATGTTGGCTTTTTTTTTCCACATCTGAGTTCCTGCAAGGCACATCTAAATACAGCACATCAGTCTGATTTGGCATCTTCACTACTGTCATACTATCAATGCCAAGTACAAATTTCAGATAATTGAAACTGACTATCTTCTGGTGTTTGGTGTTCCTGTTTTGTTGCATTACAAGATGGAAATAAAATGGATTTTTGGAGGGTTAGCACCCTTTGATTTACACAACATGCCTACTACTTTAAAGGTGCAAATTGTTTCATTGTGACACAAACAATAATTTAGATAAAAAGAAAAAAGAAATCTGGAGTGTGCATAGGCATTCAGCCCCTTTCATAGGAAAACTCTAAATAAGAGCTGGTCCAACCAATTCACTTCATAAGTCACATAATTAGTTGATTAAGAGCCACCTGTGTGCAATCAAAGTGTCACATGATCTGTCACAATGTCTGTATAAATCAACCTGTTCTGGAAGGACCCTGACTCTGCAACACTACTAAGCAAGCAACATGAAAACCAAGGAGCACTCCAAACATGTCAGACACAAAAGTTGTGAAGTATGGATCAGGGTTTGGTTATAAAAATATCCCAAACTTTGAATATCCCAGGGAGCACCATTAAATCCATTATAGCAAAATGGAAATATGTCACCACTACAAACCTGACAAGAGAAGGCTGCCCACCAAAACTCACAGACTGGGCAAGGAGAGCATTAATCAGAGATGCAACAAAGACAACACTGAAGGAGCTGCAAAGATCCACGGTAGAGATGGGAGTATCTGTCCATAGGACCACTTTAAGCTGTACAGTCCACAGAGTGGCGCTTTATGGAAGAGTGGCCAGAAAAAAAAAAAAAAAAAACAGCCATTGCTTAAGAAAACATATTTGGAGTTTGCCCAACAGCATGTGGCAGACTCACCAAACACACAGAGGAAGATTCTCTGGTCAAATGAGACTAAACTTGATCTTTTTGGCCATCATGAGAAATGCCATATATGGCACAAAGTCAGCAAGAACACCATTCCTACAGTGGAGCATGGTGGTGGCAGCAGCATGCTGTGGGGATATTTTTTAACTGCAGGGACAGGAAAGCTGGTCTAGATTGAAGGATAGATGGATGACACTAAATACAGGGCAATTCTGGAGGAAAACATGTTTGAGTTGGCCAGAGGTTTGAGACTGTGATGAAGGTTCACATTCCAGCAGGATAATGACCCTAAACATACTGCTAAAGCTACACTGGAGTGGTTTAAAGGGAAACATTGAAATGTCTTGGAATGGCCTCATAAAAGCCCAGACCTCAATCCAATTGAGAATCTGTGGCATAACTTGAAGAGTGCTGTACACCAACGCAATCCATCTAACTTGAAAGAGTTGGAGCAGTTTTGCCTTGAGGAATGGGCAAAAATCCTAGTGGCTAGATGTGCTAAGCTAATAGAGACATACCCCAAGAGACTTTCAGCTGTAATTACAGTGAAAGGTGGCTCTACAAAGTATTGACTTTGGGGAGTGAATATCTATGCACAGACCAGATTTCTGTTTTTTTATCCTAATTATTGTTTGTGCCACAGTAAAACAACAATTTTCACCTTTAAAGCTGTAGGCATGTTGTGTAAATCAAATGGTGCAAACCCTCCAACAATTCATTTTAATTCTAGCTTGTAATGCAACAAAACAGGACAAACACGAAAGGGGATGAATACTTTTGCAAGACACTGTATATACATGCATGTATCACAAAATGGGACCACTTTTTGTATATTTACAGAGGTTTCTGCCAATAGCCACAACTTTATTATTATCCCTCTTAAAACTTAATGACAGATATAGCCTAATCTGCATAATAAGTAACCTAATTTGCATAAAATGTTGGCCATTTTGAATTCTATAATTTTGGCTAAATCCAACATCTTTTTATTATTATTTCTCTTAAACCTATGGAATTGTGTACAGTAACATACACCTCATACTTTATGCTAAAATATACTTTTTTTCTGAGTTTTATATGTCCCATGTACCATTTCTGGATGTTAGCCACAGTGTCAAAAGTACTATCTTTTGTCAGAAAGGTAAGACTCTTCCAGGTTACTGCAGTCTGGTCAGAAAAAAGGCCGTCCACAAGGTATTGGAAGTGCAATTAATCCAGCAAAGATGTACAACCCCAATTCCAAAAATATTGGAACTCTGCATAAACTGAAAATAAAAACAAAGTGTGATAAATTTCAAATCACAGAAACCCTATATGTCATTGAAAATAGTACAAAGACAACATATCAAATGTTACATTATAGGCATTTAGCAGACACTCTTATACAGAGTAATCTAGGGAACAGGTACCTTGCTCAAGGGCATTTCAACCGCTGCAGAGAATCAAACCAGCAACCTCTTGAGCCTAAAGCTGCTTCTCTAACCATTAGGCCATGGCTTCCCCAAATGTTGAAACTGAGAAACCTTAATTCAAATGTTGAAACTGAGAAATCTTTTTTTTTTTGGAAAAAAAATACGCTCATTTTTAAATTAATGTCAGCGACACGTTTCAGAAAAGTTGGGACAGGGTCAACAAAAAACTGAAAAAGTTGTGTAATGATAAAAAAAACAACAACTTTGATTAATTGGCAACAAGTCAGTAACATGGTTGGGTATAAAAAAAAGCATCCCAGAGAGGCTGAGTCTCTCAGAAGAAAAGATGGGTTTACTGCTCTGTGAAAGACTGCGTGGGCAAACAGTGTAACAATTTAAGAATGACGCTCCTTAATGTAAAATTGCAATTAATTTGGGGATCATATCATCGGTGGTACATATCATTAAAACATTCAGAGAATCTGGAGAAATCTCTGTATGCATGAGACAAGGCTGAAAACTGATATTGGATGCCTGTGATCTTCAGGCCCTCAAGCGACACTGCATTAAAAGCAGACACATGTCTGTCGTGCAAATCACTGTATGGGCTCAGGAACACTTCAGAAAACCACTGTCTATGAAAACAGTTAATTACTGCATCCACAAATGGAAGTTAAAACCATATATAAACAATATCCAGAAACACTGCCACCTTTTCTGGGCCTGAGCTCTTTTACAATGGACTGAGGTGAAGTGAAAAATGGTCCCAAGGTCTGACGAATCAAAAGTAGACATTCTTTTTAGAAATCATGGACACCATGTCCTCTATGCCAAAGAGGAGAGGGACCATCAAGCTTGTTATCAATGCACAGTTCAAAAGCCAGCATCTGTGATGGCATGAGGTTGCATTAGTGCACATGACATGGGTAGCTTGTACATGTGGGAAGGCATCATTAATGCTGAATGATATATACATGTTTCAGAGCAACATGCTGCCATCTAGACAAACTCTTTTTCAGGGAAGGCCTTCCTTCTTTCAGCAAGACAATGCCAAACCGCTTTCTGCACGTATTAAAACTACATGACTCCATTGTAAAAGAGTCTGGGTGCTAAACTGGCCTGCCTGCAGTCCAGACATGTCTCCCATTTAAAACATTTGGCACATTATGAAGCATAAAGTATTACAAAGGAGACCCCGAACTGTTGAGCAACTGAAACTGTATGTCAGGCAAAAATGGGACAAAACTGCAGCAATTGGTCTCCTCAGTTCCCAAATATTTACAGAGTGTTGTTCAAAGTAGAAGTGATGCAACACAGTGGTAAACATACCCCTGTCCCAACTTTTTTGAAATGTGTTGCTGACATCAAATTCAAAATAATCTTTTTTTTTTCAAAAAACAATACAATTTCTTAGTTTCAACAATATGTTTTCTTTTTGCTATTTTCAATGAAATATAGGGTTTCCATGATTTGCAAAGCATCTTATTCTATTGTTATTTACAGGACACACAGCATCCCAACTTTTTTTGGAACTGGGGTTGTACAAGTTTTGGTTGAAAAAAATGTTGAACTGCACAAACCTCCCTGCAGTGTCCCACTGTGTAGCTCCAAAGGAAGTAGGTTACTCTAAGGGGCAACATCTAACTTCTGTTGGAATCTAAAACCTGATTAGGTGAAATTAATTTATGGGAATACAAACTATCCCAAGTCTCCTTGTTCTCCCCTAATTAAAACATTTTTCACCTCTCAGTTAAAGGGATAGTTCGGGATTTTTGACATGAATCTGTATGGCATCCCCATCAATAGTGTCATGCAAACACACTGACTTACCCCTGACAGCATCCTGTGAGTCCAGTTCTTGTCCAGTTTTGGTCCAGACGAAAGTAGTCCGGCAAGTTTGTTGGGGTCACGAAAGTAAAACGTTTTTCGTCTCAAAACAGTATGTGTTCAAAAGAGTGATATATTTGCATCACAAAACCGTTGCCAAATAAAAAGTCAGACCTCGAAATCGCTTGGCACTATTTTCTCTCCCTTCTTATCACTGCGCGCTGCCGCCAGGTGACAGCCACGGCTGTTTCATTCATTGTTTACTGCTAGCAAAGTTAGCGACAACATGTCTGACTATGACAGCGACGTTGAAAACATTGACTTCATCTCACAGCCAAAGGGATATCTTTATGAACCCGAATATACAGATGAAGAAATTCGCCAGATGGAGTTAGAACGGGCAGAGAGAGAAAGGGTGGACAGAGAAGTGGAAGAAGGTGAAGCTAGAGCCGCAGCTGGAGCTGGAGCCGCGAGACACTGGGTGACCGACAAATGGTGGTGTACTTGTTCCAAATGTGAAGTAATGCAGACAGAGGTGGAGTGCTACTGCTGCCACGAATGGGATCTCATCATGCCACAGATGCAAGACCTTTCAATTGACGAGGAGGCCAGTGTGCCAGCTGCTGTCTGCATCACAAACCACACTGACTTCCCTGCACTCCTGAATGTTGGTGTCTTGCAGACGTTTTTCCACATTCCTAAAATTAACTGGAAGAAGCGTCCCAGGCCAGCTGGACCCGATGGTCAGTTGTCTTCAGAGTAAGTGTTGACTCCTTTTTTACATGTTGTAGCCTACAGGTGTTTTGTTAGTTGAATGTTTATAACCTTATAAACTGCACACATGATCAAGCAATGACTTATTCTGGCATACTGTATGCTTTAGTTAGTATAGTCCAGGTCATACACGACTACAACAAATGGGTGTACACATCAGACATTGAAGGAATATGAGTAATAATGATAATCTTTTACATAACATTTTTAATGGTGATGCATGTGTTATTATTGTGTATTCCCAAGTTATTTTTGTTCTTAGAACTTCATATTTGTATCTTTATAAGACCTGAGCCTCAACATGTCTGTATCCTACTGTGCTCAGGAATAAATGTTTTGGCCTAAATCAGTGGTTCTCAACCGGGGGGGCGCGGAGGTACTCCAGGGGGGTCGCGAGTAGGCTTCATGTATGGAGGAAAAAAAAAATCTGGGGCTAACAGGCTATAGTAGCTAAGCAGATGCAACACATTTACCCATGTCAAAATGCAGGACATTGGACTATTACATACAAATCAATACTATTATAAAATCTATCATCAATCTATCATAAAATCTTGTGTGTGTGGCCGCATCAGTCGGGGGAACTGTGATATCTTCCCAAGCCTTGCAGACTTTATCAGTAATGCAGGCACTTCCCACGATTTCTCATCTGTCTTTCAAGCAGCGTCAGAGCACCTGTCGGTAATGAGAAAACAGTTTGCGGCATACTTCACAGAGGATTATCGCTCTTTTGCGTGGGTTCGAGATCCATTTGTGTGTACTGCTGATGAACTTCCAGTTGACATGCAGGAACAGCTTATTGAGCTGAAGAGTGACAGTAGACTTAAGGCAGTCTTCACCTCATGCCCTCTTTCGACATTCTGGGCAGCATTGATGCAGGAGTACCCGCAACTGTGTGACGTAGCCTTGAAACTGCTCATCCCATTCGCATCGACCTACTTGTGTGAGGCAGGATTTTCAAAAATAACTGCGCTCAAAACGAAATATCGCAATCGTGCGCAAATTGAGGATGACTTGAGACTGTGCTTGTCAAACATTTCGCCAAGAATCGAGGATCTTTGTAAGGCAAAGCAGGCTCAGGTCTCGCATTAACACAAATGCAGATCACAAAGGCACAGTAAAAAGTAAAACCTAAATTCACGCCTGGTCCCAATTCCCAATGATATCAATAGCCAGCTAATGATAAGCCTAATAAAATACCTAATAAAAACACTAATAATAATAATAATAATAATGATGCCTATTAATAATAATAATAGCAATATCAACAACCAACAACAGCAATAATAATAATAATAATAATAATAATAATAATAATGCCTGAAAGAACATAAGTCTTGTACTACTGCCAACAGCTTAGTAATGATAATAGGCCATAATAATAATAATAATAATAATAATAATAATAATAATAATAATAATAATAATTATTATTATTATTATTATTATTATTATTATAATTATAATTATAATAATGCCCGAAAGCAGATTAGAAATGTGGTGCTACTGCCAATTATAACAATAGCCTAATAATGATAATAGGCCTATGTATTTCTATGGAATGGATAATGCTACTACTGCTGCTACTGCTACTACTACTACTACTACTACTACTACTAATAATAATAATAATGATGATAATAATAATCTAGCCTGGGGCTATCTATCTATCTATCTATCTATCTATCTATCTATCTATCTATCTATCTATCTATCTATCTATCTATCTATCGGTCGATATAAGGTGCTGTAGGTCAGGTGGCGTCACTGCGGGTGAGTGTGTTTGGGGGGGGGGGGTGAGAAGAGGGGCCCCCAACTGCAATGAACCAGCTTTGGTGGGGCCCAGGTTGCAAAAGGTTGAGAACCCCTGGCCTAAATGGCAGCCCCCAGCTGTCCCCCTGTCCTCACAGGATCAAGCTATCAGACTCCCCGTCTCCTCCCGCCCCCAGCATTTAGCACCTTCTTTTGTCTGCACAATAAAGCCTTCTGTCCCAAACAATTACCTAATGCAAATTATTTTAGGATGGGCCCAAAGGTTACGCCCCTATGTCCCAGCAGTGTACTTATAATATATATATATGTATTGAGGTATTTCACTCATGTGACCAAGTCATGTGACGCTGCCATTTTGGACGGCACGGCTCGAATCGGTTTGAATGCGAGGAAGGCGACAAACGAAAAACATAAAAGAAAAAGGAGCGAGATGCAGAAAACACCTTCACTATCCAGCGACGTAGGGCATTTACAGGGCGAGCAGAGGGAGAGGTATTTGCAAAAATGGAGGTTAGCAGGCTTGGAGAACGACGTTTACCTGCTTCCACCAGGATTGTTCACTGACAGCTAAGATTTGTTCACATTTTCATTTACTTTCGGTCCTCAGGATAAACAAAATGTTATTAAATGTCATTGAAATAACTTCTTAGTCTGTTGAGACATGGCCCGTTATAAGTTTTTCCTTTACTGTATTTACTAGTTTACTGAGCGCGCTCCGGGGCTGGCTGGCTGGCGCTAGCTAGCTAGCGCTCCGGGGCTGGCTGGCTAGCTAGCGCTCCGGGGCTGGCTGGCTGGCTAGCGCTCCGGGGCTGGCTGGCTGGCTGGCTGGCTAGCGCTCCGGGGCTGGCTGGCTGGCTAGCGCTCTGGGGCTGGCTGGCTGGCTGGCTGGCGCGCCGGGGCTGGCTGGCGCTCCGGGGCTGGCTGGCTGGCTGGCTAGCTAGCGCTCCGGGGCTGGCTGGCTGGCTAGCTAGCGCTCCGGGGCTGGCTGGCTGGCTAGCGCTCCGGGGCTGGCAGGCTGGCTGGCTAGCTAGCGCTCCGGGGCTGGCTGGCTAGCTAGCGCTCCGGGGCTGGCTGGCTAGCTAGCGCTCCGGGGCTGGCTGGCTGGCTGGCTGGCTAGCGCTCCGGGGCGGGCTGGCTGGCTAGCGCTCCGGGGCTGACTGGCTAGCTAGCGCTCCGGGGCTGGCTGTCTGGCTAGCGCTCCGGGGCTGCCTGGCTGGCTGGCTAGCTAGCGCTCCGGGGCGGGCTGGCTGGCTAGCTAGCGCTCCGGGGTGGGCTGTCTGGCTAGCTAGCGCTCCAGGGCGGGCTGGCTGGCTAGTGCTCCGGGGCTGGCTGGCTAGCGCTCCGGGGCTGGCTGGCTGGCTGGCTGGCTAGCTAGCGCTCCGGGGCTGGCTGGCTCAGTAAACTAGTAAATCCAGTAAAGGAAAAACTTGAGACTGAAAGGTTTTAACAGTCATCCAAATGACTGAACGTAAACATTGCTACAGTAACATACCAGCTACTGTTGTTGACATTAGCTAGCTTGCCGTCCAAAATGGCTGACACCGGGGCGTCACGTGACCCTGTCACGTCAGGTGAAATACCTCAATATAAAATGCCACCAGCAACCAAATTCTGCCATTGCCAGATATGTTGATGCATACATTCCTGGCAAAAAGTTGCTTATTTATGTTATGTTGTTTTCTATTTCAGACAGTACAGGCTGATTGCCTATCGCATTGTATTAGAATGGGCCCTGAAAGGAGAGAAGCTTGGTCCCGGCAACAGGAGAGTTCTTCCTTCCTGTGTGGTGGAGCTAATAAGAAGAACATATCCATCACCAAATGGACAATATGCAGGGTTCAAAGAGTCAGTGGATGCACTGCAATTGTTTTAGATCTTTAAAATTGTAAAGTTTTACTGTACATTTTCTACATTGTTACATTTACCCTTTCTATGGAAAATTATTTGAAACAACATCGAACATACAAAATAGAAACAGATTTCTGTCCTGTTCAATAAAATTATGTTCACAAAGACATCAGATGTTATGGTTATTACTATTACGTTTACACATAGTTATACAAAAAGCAACATGGCCTGAAAAATGCTTGGTAAAGGTAAGCAACCACAAACAGGGCTTTTTCAGTCTCAGACACCAACATCTTTATTGTTTTTTTGGAAAACGTGACACATGTTCTGTAACCAAATCATCCTTGTTTGGCTTTGGAGTGGGAGCAATGTTGGCTGGTATTGTGACTGGAGGATGGATGTGGAACGCTGGATCTCCAAGTCTGACATTCTTGTCAAGTCGCCACTGAATGACCTGTTCCACCAATTCTTTGCGGAAATCCTGAGTTGTTGGCTCATACAGCTTCCTTACAATCCACTGGTTAGATTGTTTGGAGTGAATAACATTGTACTTTTCTTTTCCTGGGAATGAGGAGAGGGACGGGACACAAGAATGATGAGGATGGTTCATGTTCATGTTCATTACTTTGGTATGAAATTGAATCACTGTGGTTTGTGTGGCCTGTGAATTGAGGAACGACTACATAAATAAAACAGTAACTCTAAAATACAAAAGCAAAATACTAAGATGAAAGTCATAAATCTGAATACGACAAAATTCTCAGGAAAAACAATTATATATTTATACTACATATACCATATATATATACTACACAATTATATATTTATACTATATATTTACTGTAATGTTGGTTTTAGCCCTTTCAAAGTCCAGTGGTTTGACAGAGGGATATTATGATTTTTGTCTGGTAACTCCTAGTTTGAAAAGTGCTGATTTATCCAGTGGCATGACAAAAGGTGTAATGTATACATTATATATATATATATATATATATATATATATATATATATATATATATATATATATATATATATATATATATCTGTGTGTGTGTCTTTCATACTTACCAGACTGAGTACGGTCATGCTGACGGCCAACATTGAGGTTGTGGTCAATAACACTGAGTTGGAGCCTTGCCTGCATTGTGATCTATGCGTACTTCAGCATAGAGCTGTGGAACACTTCAAGGTCCCCTAAAAGAAAAAAAGAAGATTGTATTTACACATTTTCAACTTTATACGTATACAAACAGTCTGAAATTATTGCTATTGCTATGATCACTATTTTTTTATGTTTTGTTGGGCAAAGTAAAGTTTTTCTTGTACATTTGCGAAATTGCTTTTGTTTTCCCAAAGGACAGGTTAAGCATTGCATTATTCATGCTTCTCTAAGAGGTGTTCATATTTGTTTAGGGACAAATGTGATCAACCTACGGCTCAGAAGTTTATCCAAACTTACCTGTATGCTTGAACAAAGTCAGCTTCACCTTCTTCCACTTCTCTGTCCACCCTTTCTCTCTCTGCCCGTTCTAACTCCATCTGGCGAATTTCTTCATCTGTATATTCAGGTTCATAAAGATATCCCTTTGGCTGTGAGATGAAGTCAATGTTTTCAACGTCGCTGTCGTAGTCAGACATGTTGTCGCTAACTTTGCTAGCAGTAAACAATGAATGAAACAGCCGTGGCTGTCACCTGGCGGCAGCGCGCAGTGATAAGAAGGGAGAGAAAATAGTGCCAAGCGATTGCGAGGTCTGACTTTTTATTTGGCAACGGTTTTGTGATGCAAATATATCACTCTTTTGAACACATACTGTTTTGAGAAGAAAAACGTTTTACTTTCGTGACCCCAACAAACAAACTTGCTGGACTACTTTCGTCTGGACCAAAACTAGACAAGAACTGGACTCACAGGATGCTGTCGGGGGTAAGTCAGTGTATTTGCATGACACTGTTGACGGGGATGCCATACAGATTCATGTCAAAAATCCCAAACTATTGCTTTAAGCCAACCTTTCCCACCTTGTATATTAACTCAGCATGAGTCTCACTCACACACACACACACACACACACACACACACACACACACACACACACACACACAGAGTCGGGGGGGGGGGGAAGCAAAAGATCAGGATGGGAAATGGAGTAATAACTGATAACTGATCAGCAAATGATGTCATATGGAAGTATAAATCATGGACCGGCCTTAAAACCAAGCAAGACCACAATGGTTTTATGGCAGTTTATTAAATAAATATTGTCAGGATTAAAATAAATAAATAAGTAATTACAGACTGATTTGTTATACATCATGGATTATGTTGACACCCATTTTTGTTCCACAGTGAAAAATTCATGATTAAATTCAGCTTCGGAAGTTTCACAGGCACTTTACTAGGGGATTTCTACAGTGGATTTTGCATCTAAATAGATCAAAATGTAGGGAATTTTATTTTCTCATTGGCTAAATTATTTCTATTTACATAGGAGACTGGGAAACCCCTGCTTTTGGCCATAATGTTTAGGCCCCTCCATCTGTTTGTGTACTAAAATGGCATGCATTGTAGAAGAGGGAAACTTTTGCTTTCCTCGGCAATACAAAATGATGTTATCGGTCTTGCTCATAAAGTATTGTCTATTATTAATAAAAATCAACAAAGAAATATTTTAAGGTAATACAACAGTTTTATTACATTGTCTATATTGGTCATAAATATCTGCGCAAATTTGTACCCTGACCCTTCAAAAGCCGAAGATTTTCTATTACAAAACATGGCTTCCATTGGCATTGCCATCTATCCATATGATCTAAAATGTTCAATATTTTTTATTTGTACAATGTGGAAAAGGAATTTTTCTGGAAGCTGGTTGCTACTTTGCTAGCTGTTGTGTTTTATAGCTTCATCAGAAGTGCTGATTTTGCTTTCTTTTTGACCAAATTCATTCATTTAGCATCAGTGAGTATGTAATGCTTAGCACACATCATGAGGTGATAACTTTGGTGTAAGCAGTCCAGGAAATGAGCAGCCAGGAAAATTCCGCTAATTCCAATGGAAACTGCTCAGGTGGTCTGAAATGAATGGAAGTAAAATGGAAGATTACATGGAGAATGAGTGGGTTGTGGAGAATAGCCAGAGGATGGGCGTGACATAATGGGGAGCTTTTACAGGTGACACACAAGAGGTCATGGACTCAAGGTGAAGAATATTAGCTATTAGCAGAGGGGAACCATCAGGGCCTTCTAGACCTTCAGAGAACACCCAAACATATCAACATTTCAAATGTTATATTTAATTTTTCATTCTTTTATTTCTTTCATAATCTCATTATAATTATTCTCTTCTAATTTGGCCTCATTTTCGATCAAATTTGCTTGAGAAATGAAAGGGTTACTGTCCTGAAAACATTAAAATAGAGTTATCCAATGAGATTTTTTTTTTGTTTGTTGTCTGTAGGCTGAGAAGAGTTTAGAGCTGGCTCACTCATTGGTTAGGACTTCATTGCCGGGACAGAAGGCCATGGCAGTGTATGTTTATGTAGGATGTGACAGATGAATTAACTAATCAGATTTTGATTTATAGTCGGAGGAATTAAAAATTTATCACCCAAAGCCTTCTCGAAATCCAACACTAACTTAACTGCAAGTCGGCGCCGTCAGCGCATCAGTGAAGTCACCTTCCAGGCATTTATCAGTGGTGTTAGCAAATGCTAATAAATCAGTCAAACCAGCGCTATCGAGAGAAAGTAGCACAGGCTAATGACCAAGAAGCTAAGATTTCTGTCTCCAGACTCTTCTTCCATGCACATGTAGCAATGTCATAATTTCATATGAATAAAGTTTTGGGTGTTTTGTGAACTTCCCCAAATCCCTCTATTGTAAAATATGTTCATTTGTTGGGCTCCATTAATGATTCCACTAATGTTTCTGGTGGGGCGTTAATTAAATGTGACACATCTGTGGACATTATCATGCTTGGGATGTCTGGAAAGGGGTAAGCTGGCTTCATGAATCCTGCTTGGACGATCTTCATTAATACAGTATATATTTTTTATATTTTTCTCCCCAAGATATGATGTTTATTGTTTGATATAAGAATGTTTTGACACACATCTGCTGTTTGTATCGGTTCATATATGTAAATTAGCATTGTAAAATTCTGTGTGAAAAGTCAAGTGTTTATCTGAGTAGCCATTTGGCTGGGTACTAACTGGTGTATTATGGTGTAAGGATGCCAAAATTCTTTCCCCTGTCGCCGTGTGTTGTTAGCCCTGTCATTCATTGTTTTCCAGAATGAATGCCGACAGATCAACTCTTTGCCTCCTCTGCATCATCTATTAGCCACACAGACACTTTTAGTTATTATTAGAGTAATTGTAGAGTAATGGTTATAGCCCGTTACACACACTTGCCCCAGTATTTTTTACTCAGAGCTTTTCCCTATGTATTCATAGGGAATATTCATTTCCCTATGTAATTTACTTAGTTACTTTTAAAATCAACATTGACAACTACACAAAATGGAGCTACCTGACAGCCTGCTGTTAGTCCCTTGCAAAATTCTTTGCCCTGTTTCTTTTTTGGGTTTTGGCTAAATTTAGGCTGAGCTGAAGTCTCAGCTCTAATAGTAATGGTTTACCACTGGCTATTAGTAATTAAGAAGGATATGAGTAAATGGGAATTATCCACTAATTACTATGGAAACTGCGCTGGTGGCCTGGAATGAAAAGAAATAGAATGGTTGACTCAAATTAAGTAAAATTTCCAGATGTAAGTAAAATGTACAGAATGGCCTGTAGTCTGTGGAACTGTGGTCTGTTATGCTAAAGATGGGTTTCTCACCCCATGTGATCAAGCTGATAAGAAGCTTGTATAAAGATCAGCAATCTGCAGTCAGGTTAGAAAACAATGTAACTGAGTGGTTTGGCATCCAGAAGGGCATTCAGCAAGGTTGTATACTCTCTCCTGCACTGTTTTACCCTGTCCACACTAGGTCATTTGGGAGCTATGCGCTTTTCAATATCAAAATGCAAGACGGTTATTGGACAAATACTGCGAAAATGCCCACCCCACGGACTCCCAGCCTCACAGTGGGAGGGACATGGCAAAGCTTTCCGCGAGGAGACTGGTGATTGGTAAAAGCGGCCGGATATTTTCTTTGATTGACAGCTCGTTTCAAATAGACAGGCAGCGGTGAATTTCAGTTCAGTCCCATGCGGATTTGCAAGTGCTGTGGTGTATTGTAAGAGATCGGCTTACATTTCGATTTAATTCATTACATACGGTTTCTACCAGCTTTTTTAGTTTGTATATATTTTCATTGTAAATAAAGTGTAAATATAGTGTTGTCAAGTTTGCTATCTTAGTTCTAGAAATTTCGTTTATTTGAGTGACTGAACTTGAACTTGAGGGGGCTAGTCAGCTAGCAAGAAAGCTGCGCACAGATGCCAAGCATTACTGATTTAATTTTGGCGAAGCCATTTGCCAGTCTTCCTTTCAAGGAAAAAATTAAAATTAAAGAGCAGGGTAGACCAATGCCTCAAATTGACTTGGTGAAAAAGGTAGGGAATAATACTCGTTCCTTTCAGCTCTCCTGGTACGAGAAAGTGAATTGGCTAACAGCAAGTGACCCACATCAACAACAGTAAATAGGCTACTTTAGTAATATGTCATGGATGGACCAAAAATATAGAATCTATTTAAAATGTTTATGCTGAGTATATTATATTGGAATATATATTTTTCTGGATATGAATTAAACACAGCAACAATTTGGAAAACATTTTTAAACAAAAACACAGCCGAGAACATTTCACACTACAGACCTGGATTAAAAGTGAAGGGTTATCAAAATTGTCAATAAAACATTTCTCAGTCAAAATAAGTAAAATATAGGGAAAGTGTCATTGAATGAAATGTGTGGCACCCAGCTCTATGTTTGGCTCCCCAAGGTCAGTGCTTGTGCCTATTCCAGAATGCTCTGCTGTTACTGCTGAGGTTCCTGACAAAGAGCTGCTTTCAATAATGATCAATTTTTAAACAACATGCCACAATTTTAAAATATAAAATGCTAAAATATACCCCCCAACACCACCGTCATGTATATTGGACAGTAGGCTAATGGGCCAAAAGAACCTGTTATTTCACAGTTTGTGACCCTGCCAACAATCAGCCAGATCAGAGGCAAGAGTATGGGCAAAATTGATGTTTTTTCTTTTTTCTTTTAAAATCTGGAAATATCGTAATCGACCAGCCTCCCCTGTTTGAAAGACTACCAGCCACCACTGTGTAGCGGTATAACTGTATCGGTACGAAACCCACAAATGTATGGGTTTCGTACCGATACAGTATCGGTACTGTAGCACTTCACTGTAGTGTGGACAGATGAAGCGGTTCTGTATCGATACAAATATAATGCACATGCGCAATGAACCATTCCTACTTCTTCCGGGTTATTCATACAATACAATATGCACGTGCTTTCCAGCTGTAAATAAAACATCAAAATGGCTCAAAATGACCATGGAGCTACATGGAACAAAGATGAAGTTATGTGTTTGTTGGAGCTTTGGGGAGACGAGCGATGCCAGGAACAGTTAGTGAAGAACGGAGATTCGTTTTCTTTGTTTCTTTCTCAACTGCCTCACGTGTTTTATATGATTCGACTGACTAAATGACCACCAGAAATACAGACTGTACGTTGACAACAAAAAGCACACACACGTTGTTTCATCTGCCATATTCTCGGAAGTTACTCGGTAACCACGGAAATATTTCGCGCATGCGCATTTCAACTACCGTGAAAGAAAACCGCAAACATTTCTCGCTAGTGTGGACAGATGCACTAAACTGTACCGGTATACTTTGTATCAATACAGTTATACCACTATCGTACCGGTATATATGTGAACACAGATTTTAACATCTCATCTCATTCTCATCTCATTATCTCTAGCCGCTTTATCCTTCTACAGGGTCGCAGGCAAGCTGGAGCCTATCCCAGCTGACTACGGGCGAAAGGCGGGGTACACCCTGGACAAGTCGCCAGGTCATCACAGGGCTGACACATAGACACAGACAACCATTCACACTCACATTCACACCTACGGTCAATTTAGAGTCACCAGTTAACCTAACCTGCATGTCTTTGGACTGTGGGGGAAACCGGAGCACCCGGAGGAAACCCACGCGGACACGGGGAGAACATGCAAACTCCACACAGAAAGGCCCTCGCCGGCCCCGGGGCTCGAACCCAGGACCTTCTTGCTGTGAGGCGACAGCGCTAACCACTACACCACCGTGCCGCCCAGATTTTAACATATACACAGAAAATACCATGAGAGGTAACGAATGATGATCATGTAGATAATTATGACCTTTGCATTGGTGGAACAATGCTGGGTGATCTCCACTATGTAGATGATACTGTTTTGCTCTCCATGTCCAAAACTGGCTTAGCCACCTATGCCGATATGATGAACAAGTGAAGTGGGGCATATGGACTGAAGATGAATGCAAAAAAGACAAAGGTAATAGCTGTAGCAGGAGACCAAGACAACCAAAATGTGACAAACCTTTTGATAGAAGTCTCTAGACTAGAGGAAGTCAATCATTTTACGTACCTTGGCATCAGGATTGAAAGTAAAGAAGATAACTGCAGTGAAATTAGATATAGACTAGCGATGGGACTGAAGGCCTTGAATGATATGAAGAAGCTGTGGCAAGGCCAAGACAAGTGGACAAAGTTGCAAATGCTTAGGGTTTGTGTTTTTCCAGTAGCCTCATATGCATGTGAGACTTGGGTGCTGCACAAATCAGATGAGAAGCTTAACAGCATTTGAGAACAAGCGCTATTGGAAGATACTTTGTGTCTCCTGGCTACAAAGAAAAATAAATTATAGCATTAGGGTAGAACTAAAAATGAAAGATAACTGGTTACTGCATTATATAAAGAAGCAGAAGCTAACATACTTTAGCCACATCAACACCATGATAGCATAGAGAAGACTGTTCTAGAGGCACATATCCTGGGAAAGAGATGGAGAGGTAGACCACCTCAGATGGGAAAAGACCATCACAGATGCCCTAGGACCTATAGATCAAGCTGGAATAATGACAATGGATAGGGAGAGGTTTTGCTCTGCTGTGCAAGTAGCCATGCTCTGAGAAGAGTTTGCTTTTTGATGATGATGATGCTGCTGCTGATATAATGGCCTTCATTCCAGCAGAAACTAGGATTTCCTAGAAGCTAACTTCATCCCTACATAGAATATTAGCACATATCTTGATGTATCTTAAAAACCTTCCTGGTGGTCCTGCATTTAGTCATAGAACCATGGTTATAAATTATTTAAGAGATATTAGCCTCACTAAAAACTAAGATCTCTTTCCTCCTCTCGTAGCAGGCATCACCAAGAAAAACACCACTCTGAAGAGAATCTCAACATGACTAATAGCCATTTCCCTCTCAGCTGTGTTCTGAGGCATGATTGATGATTTCCATTCAGCAGGTCTCCTCGCCGCCCCTCCTGTCGTTTACTGCTGCAAATTGCATGAATTCTGGATCGGCATTAGCATGGCTCACTCAGAGCCATTTCAGATCGGAAATAGGCTGCAGCAGCCAAAACACAAACTAATCGATGTGCAGTTTAATAGCATGTGATCACATGTGAGGGCTTGGAAGCACCACTCTCATTAAGCAGCACAAACTCACGTTCCAGCCTACAAATACCACCAGAGATTCCAGAGCAGAGTGAGATATGTAAGAGTTATGCGTTTATAAGAATAAATGGACTGAGAATTGAATATTTTCATCCTTGGAGGATGTCAGAGATTGAATACTTTCTTTCGAACCTTTTGGACTCACAGCAGCTCGACTGACCAGGTCTGGCATTTCATTACACACACCTTGGCCTATTTGCTCTCCAATTATCTCTCGCACAGATTTGAGGTGTGTTTGGGGGTCTTTGCAAATCAAGCATTACTATATGGAAAATGATTCACATTGAACTTACTCTATGGATTCTTCCCATAAGTGAGAGTGGGAATGTTAACACAGTGGAAACATATTGCGGTCAGACAAATCAGTATTCCAGGTCTTTTTCGGAAGAAATGGACACTGTGTGCTCCAGACCAAAGATGAAAAGGACCATCTAGAATGTTACCAGCAATAAGTACAAAAGTCAAAAGCTGTGTCATGGTACAGGGTTGTGTCAGTGCCCTTGGCAAAGATAACTTACACTTCTGTAATGGAGCATTAATGCAGAAAAGTACACTGAAATTCTGGAGATGCTCATATCCAGTCATCTAGCCACCACAATTTGGTCCTTGTCAAAGTCACTCAGATCCTTGCACTTGCCCATTTTTCCTGCTTCCAACACATCATCTTTGAGAACTGAGTACTCTCTTGCTGCCTAATATATCCCACCCCTTGACAGTCCATGTGCCAGGGGCCCAAAATTTGGAAATCATTACCACTAGGAGGGACAAAGGCTGGTGTAGTGGTGACACAGTGGTGTAGTAGTTAGCACTGTTGCCTCACAGCAAGAAGGTTCTGGGTTCAAGCCCAGAGGCCAACGGGGGCCTTTCTGTGTGGAGTTTGCATGTTCTCCCCGTGTCTCCGTGGGTTTCCTCCAGGTGCTCCGGTTTCCCCCACAGTTCAAAGATGTGCAGTTAGGTTAACATAGGATGGCCTTGGGCTGAAGTGCCCAAGAGTGGCGGCGCGTATGTATGCAGCGGCTTTGCTCTCTTGTGATGAACTAAATTTCGTTGTACATTTGTGCAGTGACAATAAAGGCATTCTATTCTATTATAGCATACCTTCTTTTAAAGCCCAAATTCTCAGCTTTCCAATGATGTATGATAGACATCTGAGAACAGTAGCTTTTAGAAGTTATTAAGCTACAAAGGAAACAAAGTTGAGCCAAAGTCGCAATGTGGGAAAATTTGTTCAAAAAGTTTCAACAGTTATAAATATCTTATAAAAATAAACATGTTTTCCTGTTTGCTTTTTTATATGAGGAATCCATTTCTGAAATTGATTTTATCATAATAAGTGAAAATATTGGAAAAATTGAGGTGCAAAATGAAAAAAGTCTTTTTTTTAAATCCATAGTGTTGCAAACTTTCCTGCATAGACCATATGTTTTTTGCAAAGTGTTATTCTTAGTTTTAAATGGCAATTTCTTGGCTTTCTATTGATGTATAGCACTTAAAATAATGATAATTTGTTCTAATGATATAAGCAAAACTATATAGCCCTCCAGTGACAGAACCTGTGTGACAACAAATGTTTCTCACTTTGTATCTTGCAATCAAAAAGAGCTAAAAATGAAACACATTGTTTTGAGTTATAAATCCAACACAATATCAATGACAACCTTTCATGTAAGGGTGTAGTAAACTACCGTAGCTGCCCCCTGTGTAGGACTACAGTCAAACCTGCCTGAGTGGTCACCTGGTTTAAGCAGCCACCTGCTTATAACAGCCACTCTGATTCCCCCTGACCATTTTTACATGTATTTTGGACACCTGGATTAAGCAGCCGCCTGCCTTCTGTGGCTAATGGCCAGCCTTTCATGTGCTAAAATAGGTGGCTTACCTGCTAAAACGGCCAGCTAGTAGGTGTTAATCTGCCTCAGAACAAAGTTTTATGCTGAGAGGATCAAAAGCACACCTCCGGTAAAGGAATTTCATGCTCCTATGCAAAAGCAAAAGCTAGAGACATTCATGTCGCTGGAGAAGAAGGAAAAAATTTGCAGGACAAGGGCAAAACAAATCCTTTTACAAGCAGACAACAAAATCTTCATGCAAATGATATTGGTGGCTGAAAGCAGGCAAATAGATAGTTTTCACATGACGTCACAGAGTCGGAGATTCCCTAGTGGCGGCCATCTTGCGGGTCAAGCTTACCGTACGGGTGACTGAGCACACATTGTAACGCGCGAGTACAAAGTGTTCAAAAGAACCCAAGCAGGCTATTTAAAGTTAGCAATGGTGCACACCTGTTGAATTCACGGCTGTCGTAATAGGTCAAATGATGAAGTCAAGCAGAGCTTTTATGGAATTCCCACTGTACGGGAGCATGAAGGCGAGCAAACAAACTCTGCATACAAAGGAGAAATCTATGGCTTGCGAGAATCAACCGCAAGGATTATCAGCCTTCCAAACACAGCAAAGCCTGCTCCGATCATTTTATAAGTGGTAAGTTGTTTAAATAAACAATCAATTGTGTTTAAGTTTGTTTTTGGAAACCAAAACATCATGTGAACAATCTCTGGAGAATGCCTAACTGGAACCGCTGAGTGTACATTTACATTGTAATGTACACTTAATATCGCTCGTTTGTCACGTGTCTATTTGAAACTTGTCACTTCACTCACACAAGGGTCATTTTTGAAAAACATTTTAGGTCTATTCTGTATGATTTGATTTGTGTTTGGGATGCAAACAGCGCGCCTTTTGGCAGATGCCGCCTGAATCGCGCAGATTCGATTTTTTTTTAGGGGGGGCGTTGGAGTGTCTGATTATAATTTCAAAGTAAAGTCTGTATTAAAATGACTAAATAAGCAAATCCATTACAGTCCATGAAACAGGAAGTATAAGGATGAGAAAAAAAACAGTTTAAATCAGAAAGCTGCACACATTTGCGCAGCCCGAGCGGTGTGCAGGACTGCGCAAATGTGCACAGCTTTCTGATTTAAACTGTTTTTTTCTCATCCTTATACTTCCTGTTTCATGGACTGTAACGGATTTGCTTATTTAGTAATTTTAATACAGAATTTATTTTGAAATTATAATCAGACACTTCAATGCCCCCCCCCCCCCAAAAAAAAATCGGATCTGCGTGATTCAGGCGGCATCCGCCAAAAGGCACGCTGTGAATATGTAAAGTTGTATATATCAGACAGCCTTTAAAGTTTGATGAAGTCAGTTTCAGGCTTTGGAGCAGGCTTTGGCAGTTTCAGGCTTTGGCAGCCCTGCATAGTCACTTGAAAATGCATTTTTGTCCACTTTGTAGGGGTCAATTCCCCCAATCAAGGCCAGTTTGGCTGCATACCGTTGTCGTGAGATGTCGTCTAATGTATCTATATACTTCTGTTTGCTTGATTTTGCCGACATTGATCTTTATTTTAGAAAACTGACTATATAACTTCATAAATTCATCTGAGATAACGTAGCCGGTAGTGGCGATGGTCCGTTTTGTTTGCCCCGCAAGATGGCAGCTGGGGGGCGTTCCCCGGAATGCCGTGACATCAGTGAAAACTATCTATAAGCCTAAAAAAGAGGTGTTATGCTACCCATTAGGACCACTTCCATGGGCTCTTGCAACAACTGATGGTGAAATGAGAAACTTGCAAATCTACCCTTGCCAAGCAACTTCTTAAGAACCCATGCATTTTGGACAAGCTGCCCACAAAAGCAGCTTGCATTATTGATGGCATGGCTTTACTGTACAAACTGAAAGGTGATGGCAAAATGTTTGCAGAATTAGCAAATCAGATGTGTGCTGCCCTTGCTGAAGGTGTTCATAGTTCGAGGTTGGACATTGCATTTGATGTATACAGGACAGGGTCAAACAAATGGAGAGAAGAAGGCGAGGAGAGGAGGGACAGGGTGTACAGCAAGTAAAACAAATTGCACCTGGGCACAAAATCAAGCATTGGAGAACATTTCTCAAAAGTGTTGGCAACAAACAAATTCTGGCAGCATTTTTCCAAAAGAAATTGAAAAAAGACTATCTTAGACAGAAGCTTGAAGACAAAGTGATGTATGCCACAGTAGAAGATGAGTGTTTTATGTTCAGCAGGGAACACATGACAAGAGTCAAAAGCCTTACAACAGCACAAGAAGAGGCAGACACCCAAATGCTACTTCATGCAGCCAGAGATGGCTACAAAGACATCATTGTTTCTGATGACACAGATGCCTTGGTGCTTTGTCTTGCAGTCACTGAACAGTTGGCCTGTTGACTGGTGTGGAAGAGTGGTAACCAAAGCAGAACAAGCTACATAGACATCAAGAAACTGAGGCTACATCCACACAACTGTTAAGGTTTTGCTGGGATTTGAACCTGGTTCGCTGGTGTGATAATCCAGCAAACCCCCACTAGGCCACCAGGGGGATGACTCAAATGCAGAGGCGTGAGGCGGAAGTAGAAAAAGTATCAAAAGGTTTATTTACAAAATATACAGTCCAAAAGAAATAATCCAAAACGCTCAGAAGATGAAGGGAAAAATAAGAAATATCCAAAGTACAAAAGTCAAAACAAAAGCCAAAAAAACAGAAAAGAAAAGGCAAAAATACCAACACTCAGAAGATCCAAAAAACAGTAAATACTAGGTCCAAAAAGTCCAAAAAGCAAAGCAAAGTGCAAAACCAAAAAGACAAAGGCAAGGAACACAGTACAGAGGAAACTGGAGCTAAACATAACAGCACAAAGACTCCGTGACAAGAGGACTGAACTCAGGGGTATAAATACACAAACTAATTAAGGACAGAGCGGGGCAGGAAACAGGCAATAAGACAAAAACAAAACACAGAACACAGTGGTGACCTCTAGAGGCCAAAACAAACATGAACAGAAAAGGAAATAACAGCGGCCTCTAGAGGCCAAAACAGTCCCAGTCCTAACAGAACCCCCCCCCCAGGAGCATCTCCTGACGTTCCCAGGAAGATCAGGATGGGCCGAATGGAAGTCCCGACAAAGTTATTTGTCTAGTATGTCCCAAGCTGGGACCCAGCAGCTCTCCTCAGGGCCATAGCCCTCCCAGTCCACAAGATATTGGAGACCCCCGCGAACCTGGCGGGAGTCCAGCAGGCAGCGCACGGTGAAAACAGTCTGACCCTGGAAGATGCAGGGGGGGCGGGGGGTTCCTAGGGGCAGGGGCATACGTGGACGTCAGTACGGGCCGCAACAGGGAAACATGGAATGTGGGGTTAATCCTTAGCATACGTGGTAACTGGAGCCGGTAGGAGACAGGGTTAATTCTGCATACAACCTTGAAGGGGCCAATGTAGCGAGGAGCAAGCTTGCGGTTCTCCACCCGCAGCAGAAGGTCCTTGGTGGACAGCCAAACCCGCTGCCCAGGGCGGAAAGTGTGGGCAGGTCTCCTATGGCGGTTGGCCTGAGTCTGGTTGGTACTGGAGGTCTGGATGAGTGTCCTCCTGACCTTGCTCCAGGTCTTGCGACACCATCTCACATATTGGTTGACCGAGGGCACCCCAGCGTCCTCCTCCTGGTCCGGGAACAGAGGTGGCTGTAACCCGAATAGGCACTGGAACGGCGACAGCTCGGTGGCCGATGACTGTAGGGTGTTGTGGGCGTACTCAGCCCATGGCAGCGAGGTGCTCCACGATGTCGGGTTATCCATAGCCAGGCCTCGCAGGGTGGTTTCCAGGTCTTGGTTGAGCCTCTCCGTCTGGCCATTGGACTGGGGGTGGAACCCAGAGGAGAGGCTGGCAGTGGCCCCGATGAGCTTGCAGAAGCCGTGCCACACTCGGGAGGAGAACTGGGGCCCCCGGTCAGAGACGATGTCCTGTGGAAGACCAAAGACTCGGAAGACGTGATTAAATAGCAATTTAGCAGTGTCAAGGGCAGAAGGGAGTTTGCACAGTGGTATAAAGCGGCAGGCCTTGGAGAATCTGTCCACAATGACCAAAATGACAGTGTTACCTTGAGACTCAGGGAGACCCGTGATGAAGTCGACCGCCACGTGGGACCAGGGACGCCGGGGAATAGGCAGAGGATGCAGGAGACCCTGGGGATGCTGTCGTGGGTTCTTGTTTCTGGTGCAGACCTCACAGGACAGGACGAATGACCTCACTTCCTTCTCAATGTTAGGTCACCAGAAGCGTCTTTTCAGGAAGTCCAGGGTCCTCCGAGCTCCCAGGTGGGCGGTGAGAGGGGAAGAGTGACCCCACTGGAGAACCTTGGCCCGGGCTTGACGAGGGACATACAGGAGGCCCGGTGGCCCCGTCCCAGGATCAGGGTCTCGGCGTTGAGCTTGTTGAACGGTCTCCTCAATACCCCAGCGGACAGGAGCCACAATCCGGGATACAGGGATGATAGGCCCAACTTCACTCTCCCTGTTGTTGGGTGAGAACAGCCTGGAGAGCGCGTCCGGTTTGGTGTTCTTAGAGCCCGGGTGGTATGATAGGGTGAAATTGAAACGGCTGAAAAACAAAGCCTACCTAGCCTGTCGTGGGTTCAGCCTCTTGGCTTGCTGGAGGTACTCCAGGTTCTTATGGTCCGTCCACACCAAGGCAAGGCAAGGCAAGGCAAGTTTATTTATATAGCACATTTCATACACAATGGCAGTTCAATGTGCTTTACAGAAGTAAAAACAAAAACAGTAAACAATAGAGAAATAAAATTACATAAAATAATTTTATTTTTATTCTAAAACAATTAATTAAAGGAATGAAAAGAATTAAAAGAAAATAATAAGAATTAAACAATAGTAAAAATAAAATAATAAAATGAAGTAGTAGTTCAAATAGGATGAGAAAGAAAAAAAACAGCAGAATAGAATAAAGAAGTTAAAGTAAATTTAAAACATGCAGAGAAAGTAAAGATTATAAAAAATGTAAAGAAGACAATATTAATTATTTAACACAAAGCATCTGAAAACAGCTTGGTCTTTAACCTAGATTTGAAGCTGCCAACAGCAGGAGCATTTTTAATGTCCTCTGGCAGTTGGTTCCATAGCTGTACTGCATAGTAGCTAAAAGCTGCTTCACCATATTTTGTTTTAACAACTGGTTTTAATAGTAAATTCTTCTGTTTTGATCTGGTAGATCTGATTGGGTTAGGCCGCTGCAACATATCAGAGAGGTAATTGGGCCCTGTACCATTTAGAGATTTGTATACCAGCAGCAATACTTTAAAGTCAATTCTGTAGCTTACTGGAAGCCAGTGAAGGGACCTTAGAATTGGAGTAATGTGCTCTGTTCTTTTTGTTCGTGTGAGAACCCTAGCCGCTGCATTTTGAACCAGCTGAAGTCATTTGATGGTCTTTTTTGGCAGGCCTGTGAAAAGGCCATTGCAGTAATCAACCCTACTAGAGATGAAGGCATGTATTAGTTTTTCCAGATCATTTTTTGACATAAGTCCTCTTAGTTTGGAAATGTTTTTTAGGTGATAAAATGCCGTTTTAGTGATTGCTTTCATGTGACTGTCAAAGTTTAGCTCGCTGTCAATGAAAACACCAAGATTTTTAACCATTTCTTTAGTTTTAATCCCTTTTGTGTCAAGAATAGTGGTAATCCTGAGTCTTTCATCTTTTTTTCCAAATAGAATTACTTCTGTTTTATCTGTGTTCAGCTGAAGAAAATTTTGTGACATCCAGCTATTGATTTGATCGATACACTGGTAGAGACATTCAAGGGGGGCATAATCATTAGGTGATAGAGCAAAACAAATTTGGGCATCATCTGCATAGCAGTGATACAAAATTGAATTTTTATTGATAATTTGCCCAAGTGGGAGCATATAAAGGTTGAAAAGTAATGGTCCAAGAATTGACCCCTGGGGGACACCACAGGTCAAGGACATTGACGTTGAGGAACAATTTCCCAGGGTAACAAAGAAGCTTCTATCTTTTAAGTATGAATTTAACCAATTGATAACTTTACCAGTCAATCCAACCCAGTGTTCAAGTCGATATAGCAGTATGTTGTGATCAACAGTATCAAAAGCTGCACTGAGGTCCAGTAATACCAGGACTGATGTTTTGCCTGCATCAGTATTAAGACATATGTCATTTATAACTTTAATCAGCGCTGTTTCAGTGCTATGATTGGCATGAAATCCTGACTGAAAATTATCAAAACAGCTGTTTGATATCAAGAAGGCAGTTAATTGATTGAAGACAATTTTTTTCCAGGATTTTCCAGATGAATGGTAAATTTGATATTGGCCTGTAGTTATTTAACACTGAAGGATCCAGATTATTTTTTTAAGAAGGGGCTTTACAACGGCTTTTTTAGGGACACAGGAACAACGCCAGTCTCCAGGGATGTATTTATAATTTGAAGCACATCTGTAATTATAAGATGAAGAACAGACTTAAAAAAGTTGGTGGGCAGAATGTCCAGTTCAGATGTTGAGGAACTGATATTTTGTACAGTTTTTTCAAGAATCTCATAATCAATTAAACAAAATTCTGACATTGTGTTGAAGTTATCTATCTGTGTCATTGGTGATTGCAGTTTTTCAATTTTTTGCAACTGAGATATATTATGAGAAATATTCTGCCGTATTTTATCAATTTTACCTTTGAAAAAGGATGCAAACTCATTGCATTTATTAACTGAGAGAAGTTCTGGTGCTAATTGTGGTGGGGGATTAGTTAGCTTCTCTACTGTTGAAAATAGCACACAGGCATTGTTCATATTCCTGCTGATGATGTTGGAGAAGAAAGACTGTCTTGGTTTACGAATTTCATAATTATAAAGCATCTCTTTATGGATTTGATAATGGATGTGAAGTTTAGATTTGCGCCATTTTCTTTCAGTCTTTCTACATTCTCTCTTTAGCAGTTTAACAGCTGGGTACTGCTTCCATGGTGCTTTCTGCTTATCATTGACTCTTTTGATTTTGAATGGAGCAATATCATCCATAATTTGGGTCATATTTAAATTAAAAAATTCCAGTAAATCATCTACAGAGTCTGACATTTTGGATGAGTTCTGAGAGAGAGCTTGCTCAAAGAGAGCACATGTGTTGTCTTTTATGACTCTCCTACCTATAGTCGTTGAGCTGTTCTGAATGTGAGGAGACATAGAAACATCAAAGAAAACAGAATTGATCAGATAAGGCCAGGTCAACAACAGTATTAGAAAGAGTAAGACCCTTTGTGATGACGAGGTCAAGAGTATGACCACGAGAGTGGGTCGGCCCCTGTACATGTTGTACTAGGTTGAAGTTGTCAATAATTGCAAGTAGTTCTTTGGCATAAATGTTGTCAGTATTATCTACATGCAAGTTAAAATCCCCAGATATAATAAGACAATCAAACTCTAAGCAAATGACTGATAACAGTTCACCAAACTCTTCAAGAAAGACTTTGGCTGAATGTCTCGGAGGCCTATAAATACTTAATAATATGTTAGGAGAGCATGTAACAAGTGCACATAAGTGTTCAAAGGACATAAAATCACCAAGTGAGGATTGTTTACATTGAAAAGAGACTTTGAATATATTTGCGATCCCTCCACCTTTCCCTTGTCAGGTAACATTCAAAAAATTAAAATTTGGGGGAGCTGCTTCAATAAGGGTGGTAGCACTATTTGCTTGATCCAGCCAGGTTTCAGTTAGAAGCAAAAAATCAAGATTGTGTTTGCAAATAAGATCATTAATTAAAAATGACTTGTTTAAAAGTGATCTAATGTTCAGAAGAGCTAGCTTTACAGAAAGTCTAGAAGTAATATCTGCTTGTGCACTCTGATGCTGTTTTAAAACAGGAAGGAGATTAGATTGGTTCACCCCCAGGGTTAAATGTGCTCTATGTTTTCAGTTTCTAATCAACACAGGAATAGTGAATGGCATAGGCACATTGGATCCCAGCTGGTTTTCAACACTACACCCATTTGCAGGGACCCAGAGTACATCAAACAAGACTTTCTAAATGTTCCATTTGGTTTGAGGGTGAAAGGATTGGAGATGACATGTATCTTTTGGATGGTGAAAAAGATTTGTAGCCAGCTGAAAGTCCTGGACGAACACAATTTTGATGAACTGGGTACACTGCTTGTCACGACAGATTTGGGCTGGAAAAAGAGAGTGTAGCCATTGGGAGCAATTTTTTCATGCTATTTGGGAAATCCATCCGAGGAGAAGTGGAGTCATCTGTCTTTGAATGTTGGGAGTCTTGCACGTCAGATGTCTGTCTGTCCTTGATGACGACTTGCAAAGATGATTGTTTAGGCTTTGTAACTATGTCCGTCTGCGACATCTTATCAACTGTTTTCCTCAATGCTGGCTGAGAAAAGATTGCAAGTCTGTAATGGTCTACTAAGACTTTGGCTCCAATCCAGCTGAGTTCAGTGTTATTTGGCTTGTAAAATTCTCTGCGATTCCAGAAAAGGTTAAAATTGTCTATGAAGTTCATACCAAATGAAAAACAAGTTTTTCCAAGCCAGGTGTTAAGACTGAAGAGTCGAGAAAAAGCAAAACTTCCTCTTGCTGGGAGTGGGCCACTGATAAAAGATTGAATTCCAGTCTTATAGAGCTCAGAAAAAAGTTTTCTGAAATCATCTTGGACAAACAGCTGTTCTCTGAAAACATCATTTGCTCCCACATGCACAACAATACGTTTAATAGTTTTATGCTCGGACATGAGTTTCAAAATGCTGTCTTTGGTGTCAGAGATGGATGCATTTGGAAGACAACAAATAATCATCCCATAACCTTTTAATTGTCTTACAGTGGAATCACCAAGAACAAGGGTTGTGGGATCAGATGGTGTTACGAGCTGCTTTTTGCCTCTTCTCACAGCTCTTCGATCTTGGTGCGATCTCTTTTTACTATGTGTTTGTCCGCTTGAAATATCCTCTTCCACATCCCTGAGGCATTCAAATTTGTTCTGAAGCCTTATGGGCTGTGGATTTTCAATAGGATTGTAGATCCTATTGTAATTTGTAGAACGAGCTGGTGTTGAAGTAATTACTCTTCTGTTTTTATTTTTGGGCTTACCACCCATCATTTGCCAGTTTTCTGTACTCACATTTTGCTCAGCTTGATTGATGAATTCTTCCACTTGATCTGCAATGTCCTCGGTCTGTCGGAGTGCAATCTCTGCATTCTCAGCCACTGTTTCTGTACTCCTTTCCTGAGATATCGCTTTTAATTTGTCCATCTTTGGCAGAGCATTAATCTTTGATTCCAGAATAGAAATCCTCTGATCTAGTTCCATGCATTTTCTGCAGGATTTTTTGCTCCCTGGCATTTTGTAAAAAAAAAAAAAGAGGAAATTAAATTAAAATTAAATTAAAAGCTTATAAAGATGAAAAATAAAATGAGAAAAAAATAGTGGAAATTCAATGAGAAAGTAAAGTATAGAAATAAAGATCAAGAAAGCAGGAGCAAAGCAAAGAAGCGTCCTACTCGCTTGAGTAGGAGGAGCAGAAAAAAGGAATGGATGTTGCACTCCCTCCAGCCAGTGCTTCCACTCCTCAAGGGCTCGTTTAACCGCTAGCAGTTCCCGATCCCCCACATCATAGTGGGACTCCGCAGGGCTCAGGCAGTGGAAGAAGTAAGCGCAGGGGTGCAGCTTCCCTTCCGAGCGTTGAGAGAGCACCACGCCAACACCACTGTCCGAGGCGTCCACCTCCATGATGAATGGTTGGGAGGTGTCCGGGAGAACCAGAATAGGTGCCGTGCAAAAGCGGTGTTTGAGGTCATTAAACGCCTTTTCCGCCTGAGGGGACCAGACATAGGAACCACCAGTCCTTTTGGTGAGGTCCAACATAGGTGCTGCTACGGAGCTGAAGTTCCTGATGAACTTGCGGTAGAAGTTAGCAAATCCTAAGAACCGCTGAACCTCCTTAATGGACTTGGGAGTAGGCCAGTCCCGGACGGTCAGGGTCTTGGCTGGGTCCATTTGGAGTTGCCCCGTTCGTACGATAAATCCCAGGAAGGAGACCCCAGGGACATGAAACTCGCATTTCTGGGCTTTAGCAAACAGATTATTCTGTAAAAGTCTCTGGAGGACTTGGCGGACATGGTGGCGGTGCTCCTGTAAGGTCTTGGAGAATATCAGGATGTCGTCGAGGTAGACGAAAACGTATTGATTAATCATATCCCTCAAGACGTCGTTGATAAGGGCCTGAAAAACAGCTGGTGCATTGGTGAGTCCGAAGGGCATGGCCTGGTACTCGTAGTGCCCTGACGGGGTGTTAAAGGCGGTCTTCCACTCATCTCCCTGTCGGATACGGACAAGATGGTATGCGTTCCGTAAGTCCAACTTGGTGAAGATGGTGGTGCCTTGGAGCAGGTCGAATGCTGTGTATATCAGCGGAAGGGGATCGCGGTTGCACACGGTGATCTTGTTCAGGCCCCTATAATCAATACATGGCCAGAGCCCTCCATCCTTCTTGCCGACAAAGAAGAAGCTGGCACCAGCGGGTGAGGTGGAGGGTTGAATGAACCCAGAGTCCAAGGCCTCCTTGATGTACTCCTCCATGGCCTTGCGTTCTGGCTGAGAGAGGGAAAACAGTCTGCCACGAGGAGGGGTAGTCCCAGGGAGCAAGTCGATGGCACAGTCATAGGCACGGTGCGGAGGGAGAACGGTGGCCCTGCTCTTACTGAAAACTTCCTTGAGATCCCAGTACTCTGTGGGAACTTGAGATAACTCGGTGAGATCGGGAGACTCGGCAGGAGACACAGGAGAGCTAGAGAGCAGACAAGAGGCATAGCAAGCAGGACCCCACTCCACAACCTGGCAAGTGACCCAGTCTATACGAGGGTTGTGGCGGGTAAGCCAAGGAAGACCTAGAATAACTGGGAACTCAGGTGAAGGAATCAGGTGCAGGGATATTTCTTCCTTGTGACCTTGAGACTGGAGAAAGACTGGAGAAGTCACTTGGGTGACTCTTCCATCACCTAACGCTTGGCCATCGAGGGCAGACACAGACAGTGGGACTTCAAGAGGCACAGTCGGGACATTGATGCTTTGGGAAAAGTGGATATCCATAAAGTTTCCAGCCGCCCCTGAGTCTAACAAGGCTTGACAAGAGTGGACGGACTCACCCCAGGAGATGGAGACCGGGATGTAGATTCCTTGGCCTGGGAGTCTGGGAGAGAGGGTAGGCCCTGTCACAACCCTCCCTCAGCTGGATGGGGCGATCCTTTTCCCAAGAGCTCGGGAAATGATGCTCAGAAGTGACCAGGCTTGCCACAGTAGATGCAGCACTTGTCCCTCCTTCTGCGCTCCCTCTCGGCTACGGAGAGACGAGTACGGCCAACTTGCATGGGCTCTGGACAGTCACTGGAGGAGGTAGACGGGCTCCAGGTAGAGGCAGGGAGGCCTGGGAGGCTCAGGACTTGGCGGCGTTCTCTCATCCTGTTGTCAAGGCGAGTAGAATGTGAGATCAGAGTTTCGAGGTCACTTTGACATCCGATAGAAGCCAGACCATCTTTGATGGGGTCAGACAGACCATGGTGGAAGGCTGACACCAGGGCAGTCTCTTTCCATCCACTTACTGCTGCAAGGGTCCGGAATGTGATGGCGTAGTCTGCAACGCTTCCCTCCTGTCGGACAGACATGAGCTTCCTGGCTGCATCTTTACTGATGTCTGCCTGATCGAAGACCCGAAGCATCTCCTCCATAAATAGCTGGAAGTCAGAACACTCGGGTCCCTGTCTTTGCCAGATGGCCGTTGCCCAAGCTCGTGCCTTATCAGCTAACAAGGTTATCACAAAGGCAATCTTGTGGCGATCCGTAGTGTAGGTGGTAGGCTGAAGCTCAAAGGTGAGTTGGCACTGGGTAAGGAACTCCCGGCACTCACCATGCTTGCCGTCATACCTCTGTGGTGCAGGAAGGTTGGGTTTGCGAGGTGAAGGAGACAGCGTGGCAGGAGGCACTGGAGCAGGAGCCAGATCAGGATGAGGAGATACAGGCAGAGGTGTCAGCTGTGCCAGGGTTTTCCCAATTTGCTGAAGCAGTACCTCATGGCGAGCAAGGGCCTCACATTGGCTGGTGAGCGTTCGTCCATGAGCGTCCATGGTCGCTCCTGAAGGTTGGCCGGGTAGACAGTTGAAGCAGCCTCTGCTGAGTCGGTCATGACGGAGTCTTTCTGTTAGGGTTTTGCTGGGATTCAAACCTGGTTCGCTGGTGTGATAATCCAGCAAACCCCCACTAGGCCACCAGGGGGATGACTCAAATGCAGAGGTGTGAGGCGGAAGTAGAAAAATTATCAAAAGGTTTATTTACAAAATATACAGTCCAAAAGAAATAATCCAAAATGCTCAGAAGATGAAGAGAAAAATAAGAAATATCCAAAGTACAAAAGTCAAAACAAAAGCCAAAAAACCAGAAAAGAAAAGGCAAAAATACCAACGCTCAGAAGATCCAAAAAACAGTAAATACTAGGTCCAAAAAGTCCAAAAAGAAAAGCAAAGTGCAAAACCAAAAAGACAAAGGCAAGGAACACGGTACAGAGGAAACTGGAGCTAAACATAACAGCACAAAGACTCCGTTTAAAGAGGACTGAACTCAGGGGTATAAATACACAAACTAATTAAGGACAGGGTGGGGCAGGAAACAGGCAATAAGACAAAAACAAAACACAGAACACAGTGGTGACCTCTAGAGGCCAAAACAAACATGAACAGAAAAGGAAATAACAGCGGCCTCTAGAGGCCAAAACAGTCCCAGTCCTAACACACGACAATGGCAACTAGATTTTTTTTTTTTTAAATATCACGTCCACATGGGCAACGGATCAGTAAAATATCAGGTACATATGGCAACGCCATATGTACCACCGGTGGCACCGCTCTGCTTGCGACCCGGGCTTGCCGTCACTGCAGCCAGCTCTTGTTTCAGTCTGTTTCTGTACATTTACGTTTGTTTTTATGTGCACGATTGTTGAGTATGTAACACTGCAGAACGTGAAACAACATGGCAAAACTAATTTACTATTTATACCTCGTACTAATTATCGCCGGACTTTGGATTCCCTGCCAAGCTCACTTCGGGGTCAAGGAGGCCCAAACACCTATCTCCTACACCAGAGATGCCCTGCTGGCTCTGCGATCAGCTGGAGTCACCCCCGTTTTGGACCTACCAGAATGTGTGAGAGTGCAGCCAATGAGAACGCGGCCCAGAAAACGGGGCCAGCGAGGCGGAGTGCGGCAGCATCTGCTGAGGAGAGGCAATCGGCCTCCCCTGCTGTCTATTATTCTCTGCAACGCGAGGTCACTCTGGGCCAAGATTGATGAGCTTCGGATTAACACCAAGGCATGCTTTGAGTACCACACTGCGAGCCTGTTGGCTATCACAGAGACATGGCTCCATCAAGATATCCAAAACTCTTTAGTCGACATCGAAGGATTTTCGCTTATCCGCGCTGACAGGACTGAACAATCAGGGAAAAGCAGAGGAGGTGGCATGGCGGTGTATGTGAGTAACAACTGGTGCAAACAATACACAGTTAGGGAAACGTTTTGTTCTCCTGACATGGAGCTCTTGCACCTGCACTTCAGACAGTTTTATCTACCAAGGGAGTTTGGTAGTGTATCCGTGTGCGTTGTCTATGTACCCCCAAGTGGGAATGCAGCTCGAGCTGCAACTCACATTGTGGACTGTGTACACAATGAACTACAGCGTTCGCCAGGCGCACCGGTGTTTATTATGGGGGACTTCAATCTTTGCAAATTAGAGCTTGCGCTCCCTGGGTTTGAGCAATACGTCAAGTGTAGCACATGCGACAAAAGAACTCTTGATAAGTGCTACGGTAACATCAACAATGCATACGTCGCCAAACCCAAACCTCCCCTGGCCAACTCAGACCATAATGTCATTCACTTAATTCCAAAATATAAAACTATGTTGAAACGCAGCAAACCCCAAGTGAAAATTGTAACTATGTGGACAGAGGAGGGGATAGAATCCCTCAAAGGCTGCTTCCTGTGTACAGACTGGGACGTTTTTCATGATGCCGAAATTGATGTGGCCACAGTCACAATCACTGATTATATTAACTACTGTGTGGACAGTGTGCTGGACAAAAAACAAATTGTGGTCTACCCAAACAACAAACCCTTTATAACCAAGGACATTAAAGGAACAGTCCACCGTACTTCCATAATGAAATATGCTCTTATCTGAATTGAGACGAGCTGCTCCATACCTCTCCGAGCTTTGCGCGACCTCCCAGTCAGTCAGACGCAGTCAGACGCGCTGTCACTCCTGTTAGCAATGTAGCTAGGCCAATGGTATTTTTTGGGGCTGTAGTTAGATGCGACCAAACTCTTCCGCGTTTTTCCTGTTTACATAGGTTTATATGACCAGTGATATGAAACAAGTTCAGTTACACAAATTGAAACGTAGCGATTTTCTATGCTATGGAAAGTCTGCACTATAATGACAGGAGTACTAACACCTTCTGCGCGCTTCGGCAGCGCATTGATATGGAGCTCAGATATCAATGAGATTAGGTATGCACTCTTCATGCAAGAAAGGTGCATAATCCCACCTTGTTCAGATTCTCTGAGAAAGCATGGCTTAAGGGCCAACTATCAGAGTGCAATATGGAAAAGGTGCTTTGAAAAGAATCCTGAAACACCATCTCCTGTGGATCATGACTGGTCCAGTGAACTGGTAGAAAGTAACTTGGAACTAGTAGTAGAACGGTTTGATGTCCCAACAGCTCCAGATGGTGTGCTTAACTTTGTCTTGCTCCTGTAAAAGAGACTGCAAACTACCTAGTTGCCAGTGTGCTGTAAACAAGATGGTGTGCACTGACTTGTCTCATCCCAGATCATGTGGTAACAAAAGCATATGCTTCTGATGAAGTAGTAACATATGATTCTGACAGCAGTGATGGATCAGATGATTAGGACTAATGATTTGGCTAAGCATTCTGAATACTTTGATTGGTGCAGGACAGAAACATAGTTTAAGATTACTTACATATATATTCTATTGTCAGCCCTGTGATGACCTGGCGACTTGTCCAGGGTGTACCCCGCCTTTTGCCCGTAGTCAGCTGGGATAGGCTCCAGCTTGCCTGCGACCCTGTAGAAGGATAAAGCGGCTAGAGATAATGAGATGAGATGAGATATTCTATTGTATCATGTTTAATTTAGTGGTATAAGGATTATATTATTAGGTACTACTTACACACACATATTCCAGATGCTTCATATTGTATGTTTTTGCTTATTGCATAATACTTGACTGCTTAATTGGTGCCACTATACAGTTGTTGTTGTTTTTTCTACACTTTTGTAACTTCCAGTTTAAAGGTTGATTGGTGTCTTTTTTTTCATTTCTAGTATTTAAGGATTTCCAGTGTAAATGTGCAGCTGTACTATATTTTTTCCCATACCTTAAGGCATTACACTATTACACTGACCTTGTGTGTAGTCATAGATATTTTTGTTACACCTAGCACCCTTAAAAAACATTGAAAATATGTAATATAGCATTTTAGCTCTTTTTGATTGTAAGATCATAATGAGAAACATTCATTGTGCATTGGTGATGGCAGGTTCTGTAACTGTAGGGTTTAGTTTTTTTGCTTATACCTTGAGAACAATTTAACATTTTCTTAAGTGCTATAACCGATAGAAAGCACAGAAAATGCTCTTTAAAATGAAGTACAACACCTAGCAAAAAAAGGTAACATGGTCTATGCAGGAGAGTTTGAAACACTTTGGATTTGAAAAAAAAGAATCTGACTTTTTTCAATTTTCACTACAATTTTTTCTAATAAGTTCACCTATTATGATAAAAAAAACAATTTCAGAAATAGATTTCTCATATCAAAAAAAAAAAAACGTAGGAAAACATGTTTAGTTTATTTTTCTAGGCAATTTATAACTGTTGATACTTTTTGGAACAAATTTTCACACATTGCGAATTTGACTGAACTTCGTTTCCTTTTTAGCTTAACTTCTAAAAGCTACTGTTCTCAGATGTCTATCATACATCATTGGAAAGCTGAGAATTTGGGCTTTCAAACAAGGTATGATAGCCTTTGTCCCTCCTAGTGGTAACGATTTCACTTCTGGCCCAAGGACTAAGACAGGTGCCATTGTCATGAGATAATCAATGTTATTCACTTCACCTGTCTGTGTTTTTAATTTTATGGCCGATCGGTGTATACTCATGTTTATCATTCAGTAAACTCTGAAACATCTCTGAACAGCTGTGTCTGAGTCAGTAACTGTTGCTCCTGGATCCGTGAGGCAGAATCTCCTATGCGGCAGAGGACTATATTTCTAGATCACTTATACTTTGTCAACTCAACTTTCTTCAGTGCAGACAAATGAAAACCCATCAGTGGTTGTACATGAAAAAGAAATAAACAGCAATTTTCACGACGGTGATTTCATCAGTTGCTGGTGACAGAGATGGTGCCTGAACAAGGGGTTGTGATGACAGGAGAAAAGACCGCTGGATTTGCTCTTTGAACTGCTACATAATACAGAGGGAATGCATTTAAACTATATCCTGAGGAAAACAGCTGCCGACCTAAAAACTCTCATTCTTCTTTTGCTGAAGTGCAATTTGACATCTGCACATAAGCCTCAGAGTTTCTTGGCGACAACCAGAAAGCTAATTAAATGTGTGTGTGTGTGGGGCCTGGCCCTCAGGGGGCACTTTGGAGTGACAGCTACTTCATAAACTCTTATCAGCCACTTCAAGACAGAAACCTGCTTCCTGTCCGTCTTTCTGCTGTCTTATCACTCACACCCAATACCAAAGAGAGAGAGAGAGAGAGAGAGAGAGAGTGTGTGTGTGTGTGTGTGTTTTGTGTGTACCAATTCAAGTGACTCCTTTAACTTTCACTCTAGTAAAATTTAGGATGGTTTGGGATATTTAACAGTATTTAATACTTAATGTCATGTAAAAGGAAGCTGTGTTTTATACTATACTAGACTATATTTTAAGAGATTCATGGGGCACAGTTTGTTTCTTGCAGTTACAAAGTACAAAAACCCCAGACTGATTTGTTTACTCCTTATCTTGAAGCCCCACCTCCCAGAATCGATGCTCATCACTGGATTATTCAACATTACTTTTGCTAGCTAAAATTTCCATATTTTATTCTACTCCTTCTATTATGTTTCATGAGTAATACTTTCAAGTAACAAAGTATTTAATGACTGCTAGCCTTCTTCTTCTTCTTCTTCTTCTTCTTCTTCCGGTTGCTCCTGTTAGGAGTCACCACAGTGGATCATCATGATTTTTACACCGGATGCCCTTCCTGACACAACCCTCCTCAATCTATCCAGGCTTGGGACTGGCACTAAGTATGCACTGGCTTGTGGGATACAGGTCATTTCGTCCAACAACCATTTTGTCCAATGACCATTTCATCCAATGCCATTTGGTCCAACAATTAAGACATTTCATCCACTAGTTGATGCATTTCGTCCAAAGCCTTTTTGATATACACTATCAATTATTTTATAGTTCATGTATTTGTTTGTTTGAAAAAAGGAGGAATTCTCAATGGAATCTGACCGAAGCAAAACACATTTTTGCAAAATGAAAACGAAACTGGAAATGATGGGAATCCGCGAATATCAACTTTGGGCGCATTCGGCTGGGGCCGCTTGTGGGGAGAGATTGTTTTTATTAGACCAAATTACATAGAATATCGATACTCGCACTTGCCAAATATCTTTGGCAAGTGCGAGATATGAGATACGATATCCAGATATGAGAAAACGTGTTTGTTCAGTCTTTATATAAGCATGCATGCAAGAGTCCACTTGGGTGCACTCCGTACTGTGCACGCACCGAGCAGGCTCTTGCACATGCGCTGTTAATGAGGCTCACCTGCACATGATCAAGAGGCATCAGCATACTTATATAAAAGACTGAGAAAACACATGTTCGGTGCAAAGTATTACACCATGTCAGCATGCATTACCGAGCCTTATTCTCCCATGTAGATTCCTTGGGTTTCCGATCCTGTTTCCTGTTCTTACTTTCTGTTTTTGTCTTTGCCTAATTTAGCCTGTTTGCCCGACCTTTTTCTAGTTTCACATTTACAAGATTGCCTGCCATTTTGGATTGTTTGCCTGTGTGTTTTCACAATTGTTAATAAACATTACTTTTGCACTTGCATCCATCTCCTACTGCTCTCTGACAGTGGGAGGTACATATAGGTTATTACTGTAGGTATATAAATCTCGGGACATGCAGTCATAAACCTGCTTAATGCACTCCCTTAAATGAATTATGGGTTGTTTATATCTCAATCTTGTCACACATATAAAATAATTGACAGTGCGTATGAAAAATGCTTTGGACGAAATGTCCTGATCCCGGCTTGTGCAACCTGGGTATTTTACCTAATCTGCATATCTTTGAACTGTGGGAGGAAACCCACACAGATATGCAAACTCCACACAAAAACGTCCCCTTGGCCGTGAGGTGACAGTGCTAACCACTGCACCACCATGCCGCACCGAGCCACTTAATGGCTGCCAGTATAGTATGTTATTGCAGTATTATTGCAATATGTTTGCAAATGCATTACTGTCACATATCACAGTACTATTAAAGCAATATTGCAGTATTATTACAGTATTAGTGGAGTATAATGACAGCCTTGGTTCGATTCATATTATAGCATAGTCCATAGTGTGATCACAGTATTACTGCAGTATTCACAGTATCGTAGCCATATTACTACTGTCAGAGTGCAGGCAATTACAGATGCAGGTGCAGGTGAGAGCGGGTGCAACGCAAACTGCAGCTGTAGCCAAATCATGAGGCAGGAATCATAGTCAGGAAACAGGTAGAGGTCAATGGATCAGTAAACAGGACAATGCAGGAGAGATGAGAAAACGAGGTTGAAAGCTAACAAAAACAGTGTTTTTCAACAGGAAGTCAATCAGGAAAATAAACAGCTTGGCATAGTCAGGTATGAGACATAGAACGATACTTCATGAGGTGAGTTTGTGAATGCTGAGTTTATGTAGGGAAGGTGATGGTGGGATAATTGGAGACAGGTTATGTAATTAGAACTCTGGTGATGGGGGGGCACTGTCTCTGGAGGCTGCCCTGAACTCAGGATTTCAGTGCTGTTACTGACAGAAACCCCCCCACCCCTGGAGGAGCTCCCTCTGGGAGCAACTTCCTTTCTTGGTCGAGCTCGCTTTCTCGGTGCAGGTTTTTCAGAGTGCTGGCTGTGGGTGAGCAGGGGATCTAAGATGTCCCTGGAGCTGACCCAACTTTGTTCCTCCAGGCCATAGCTCTCCCAGTTGACTAAGTACTCGAGTTGTCCCTGTCTGCAGCAGGAATTGAGGATCTTGACTTAGTAGATCGGTTCACCTTCAGTGTCTGGGGAGGGGGTTTCTTGGGTGGGTGTGTCTGAGGCTAGGGGACCTTGGATAGCAGGTTTGAGGTACGAGATGTGGAATGTGGAGCAGCCATCATGCCGTGAGGAAGTTCAAGCCTGTACGAGACCTTGCTGATTCTGCTGTGAGGGAAATTTAGTGAATGAACATTCCTGTCCTCTGTGTTTCTGTGTGTTGAGCTCAAGTGGCCTAGTGTACTGAGAAAAGTTGTTTTCCCAATGCTGTAATCGCCTTTCTGTGGCCTTGGCTGGTAATAAGCAGGGTGTCTGAGTTGCTGCACATCCCTGAGCACTCCAGGTGCACACTTTAACAAAGCTTCACATAAATTCTTGAGCCAATCACATACAGACGTGAGCAGTAAGTGAATATCTTCAGAGTATAATAGATAACATTTCTAAGACACAACTCAGAGTGCACATACTCTCAGCATCACTAAAGTGGTGTCTTCTCTTCTTCTTCTTCTCCTCTTTCCTTTCCTGTTTTATATGATCTACTATAATAAATAACTGAAAAGACAACTGCTAAGCATTCTGAAGTGTTTATTAGAAGTTTCCATTACACTGCATAATATCTTAAATGGACCAATGAATCTGGCTTGTAACTTCTTACAGGAGTTAGGTAATCTGAGGTCCTTTGTGGAAACCCATACTCTATCACCTGGGGCATACTTGGGAGTGGCAAATTCTATGCTTGTCGGCATAGTTTTTGTACTTGGCATTGATGTTCCCCAGTCTTTGATGTACCTCCTCCCATATCTGTTGGCTCCTCTGGAACCAGGAGTCTATGGCCAGAATTTGTGCAGGGGTGTTGTCCCATAGAAAAAATGGAAGTTGGTATCTGAGTATGCACTGGAACGGGGTTAGTTGGGTGGCTGAAGCAGAATGAGCTAACCAAAAAGGGGGCTGTTTTCTCCATATATACTGTATGAGAAACCAGAAGGATTGGGCACCAAGAATGCACAAAACTCACTTTCAGAGTGATGCAGCCCATATGGAGGAAACAGTACATATGGAGCAAATAGCCCACTTCTTGGTTAGCTCATTCTGCTTGGCCGTTAGAGTGTGGGTGAAATCTAGAGGTGAGACTAACAGATACTCCTAGCTTGTCCATGAATCGTGACCATAACCTAGGAGATGAATTGGGGGCCCCTGGTCACTGACTATGTCTTTGGGGTTACCATCATAACGGAAGATGAGTGAATAGCAGTTCACCAGTTTCAAGGTAGACCTGGAAGTGGGATGAGTCTGAGTGTCTTTGAGAATCTATCGATGATGACCAGGATGACAGTGTTGCCTTGTGACTGGGGTAGGTCAATAATGAAGTCAAGGGTGATGTGTGACCAGGACTGCTGGGGTACTGGGAGAGGACATAGTTTACCAGAGGGAGAAGCTCATGAGGAGATGTAATGATTAATGTCTGAAATCATGTTCTCATGTTCATGTTCCAATACTTGCTTGGGAGGAGCTGGTAGGTGAGATGGCTGCTGGGGTGTCCCAGAGGCAGGAGAGGAGTGCACTCAGGTGATGAGTTTGTCTCCAAGTCTGGGTAGAACATGAAAAAGTCCAGGTGAGCAATTTTCAGGAGGATTTGTGGGTTGTGCCAGTCTGATTTCTTTTTCTATGTCCCAGGTTATTGCTTGCAGGAAGCATTCAGATGGCAGGATTGTGGTAGGGTCTGATGAGTGTAGTGATGAGTGGATTCAGGAGAGAGCATCAGCCTTGGCGTTTCAGGAGCCAGAATGATAGATGGTAAATCGAAATTGTATGAACAGGGCCCATTTGGCCTGATTGGGGTTCAGACGTTTTGCTGTTTTCAAGTACTCGAGGTTCTTGTGATCAATCAGGATCGTGAATGGGTGCACTGTGCCTTCCAGCCAGTGCCTCCACTCTTCTAGAGCCAACTTAACTGCCAAGAGCTCTTGATTTCAAATGTCATAGTTCCTCTTGGTGGGGGTGAGCTTCTTAGAGTAGAATGCTATGGGGTGCAATTTGGGTCGCTCACCAAGGTGCTGGGACAGAACTCCTACTCCTGTTTCAGATTCATACACCTCCACAATGAAGGGTTTGGAAGGGTCTAGGTGCTGCGGTATGGCAGCTGTGGTGAAAGCAGTCTTTAACTGGTTGAAAGCTTGATTGGCTGAAGGATTCTAGTGGAGGCATCAAGGTCTATTCCTCAGGAGACTGGTGAGAGGGGCTGCCATGGTTCTGAACCCATGGATGAATTAGCGGTAGAAATTGGCAAACCCCAGAAAGCATTGCAACTCCTTAATTGTCATAGGAGTGGGCCATGATGTCACAGCAGTGACCTTGGCTTGGTCCATGCTCACTCCCTCCGAACTGATAATGTAGCCCAGGAACAAGACCTGGCGGACATGAAACTCACTTCTCTGCTTTAATGTACAGGTGGTTCTGGAGCAGGTGAGAAACACCCACCATGACATGCTCATGGTGGATGTTCTCATCTGGGGAGTAAATCAGGATGTCAATGTAGGCGATAAACCTCCCCAGCATGTCCCTGAGCACATCATTTATGTTAATTGATGAATTAACAGAGTACTGTCCTCCTCCAAATTCTGAAACAGAGAAATAGATCTTGTACACATGCGTGAGTTGTCTTTGAGGTTGTTGTGCTAAATGATACCTACTTTTATCTTAAGGTAAATGTCAGATACATTGTTTACTAATAAGAACATACCTAAAGGATTATTGTGTTGCATTTTTTGACATAGTCCAACCTGTTCTTTTTGTGATCCTGATAAAGAAACTCAGCCATTGTTGTCACAACCTATTGATATAACAGTGTACAATGGGGAACAGAAATGGCAAGTTAGGGAAAGAAAAGAAAAAAGCAAGTAAGCCTGAGGCTACATGTGCTATAATAAGAATTGGGTGTTCATATGACAGCCCAAACATTCAGTTTATGAAAACCTCATATGGCGAGGATTGTTTGGCACAGTTTGACATATAGGTAAAGGACTTAGGATTCCCTGAGAAGGGCAGTTTTAGTCCCAGGCAGATAGAACAGTTAGAAGAAAAGTTGAAACAGAAGGAAAAAGAAGAGTCTGCAGATAATGTTAAGTTCTTAGGGGACTGGAGGGCGTTTTCTGCATGGAAAGAAGAAACACTGAAGAGAGAGTACAAAAGAGAGAAACGACAGGCAGGGCTCTCACCCTCTTCTCAGTGTTTGAAATTTCAGATGAACCCTGACCTGGAGTCTGCCCCACCACCCCGACACACACTGCCTCCTCAGCAAGGCGGAGCATCACTCCCACAAGCGCCTCACCTACATAAGGGGGAGAAGTCGAGACAAAGCAAAAAAAACCCCTGAGCCTCTGGAATCTCTCCCAGCCAACCAGCCGCCTCCAGTGTCAGCACTTCCCCTCGCTTCTCCATCGCACACAAGATCCGGTCCTGCATATGGCGACGGAAGAGACACCCTCCTGGACCTGACCACATGCTCACCAGTGGGTCCACAAGGCCATAACCTAAAGTCTGAAGTCCTTAATCTTCCAGTGGTGGAAGTGGCTGGAGCTGACAGTGTGCTTCTAGTCAACAGACCCTGGACGACAGCTGACATGAAGGAAAGCATGGCTTCTCTTCCCAATGTGAGAGAGGTAGGAGGAAAGAGATTTGGTAACAAACTGTTGATGTTTTGCAGAGAATTCCGGCCAACTACCCATGAACTTCGCCGCCTACTCATGACCAAGATGGGTATAGATTGGAGCAAGGTTTCCATAGAGTGGCCAGAAGGCGACCAGCGGATGGCAATAGCGAGTATAGAAATACCCTCACTGCTCTCTGTGCTCATCTGATCGAAGCTTTTCCCTTGAACACAGACATTACTAAGATAAGTATGTGTAAGCAAGAAGACGGTGGTGTCAGCGTTTCTCGCTCGTCTCACTGCAGCACACGAGAAACACAGTGGCCTGATCAGACCCGTGACCCTGGCTGGAATGGAACGCACTCCTGAGGTCTGGGAAGTGCACCTGCAGAACAGTTTCATGAACAGTCTGAATCCAGCAGTGGCCAAGTCAGTAAAGCAGCTCTGTCTCCTGTGGGAAACTGCCAGTCTCACCAAGATCGAGCAGTACGCTGTGCACACAGAAAGGCTGCTGAAAGAGAAGGAGAAGACAAAGTCAACACAAAAAGAGACCAAGACCTACACGCTGCCACTCTCACTCTTCTCCAGACTGCTCAGCCTAGACAAAGAGGAAGAGGCCGAGGTAGGGGCCGAGGCAGGATGACCTGGGGTGACCCATCCTGGATAAAAGGTGCAACCTGCTACAACTGCAATCAGAAGGGACGCATTGCTTGAGATTGTCTCCACAGTAGCAGCCAGAGGCCCCATGAGGAGTACAGCAAAGCATACTAACGGGCGGACTCCGGGAACGGGCCCCACACAGAGAATGGGGAGGTAACACACACACACACACATACACACCTGATGATACACATAGACAGGAACATTCACATAACGTTAAACGTATTAGTAGCAGCACCTGCATGCAACAGCAAGACTACACAGAAATGCCCGATACACCAGTCCAAATAGATACACCTGAAGTTGCATTAAGTTTGTTAAAATACACAGCTACTCCCTTCTCTAAATTCCCTTGTATGCCCCTCACTGTATGTGGGCATGTGTTAACCTTTTTAGTAGATTCTGGAGCGGGACACTCAGTCATCCAACATGGGGTACTTCCAGTAGACCCACCGCTCAGATCAAATTCTATTCAGATGATGGGCATCTCAGGATGACCTGTAACTGAAACTTTCTCAGTCAACCTCCTGTTTAAAAGCGAGGGAGGAATAGTTACGTCCCACTCAATCCTCATCTCACATACATGTCTAGTAAATTTGTTAGCATGCGATTTAATGTGCAAATTAGGAGTAAATCTCACGTCCACTTCAGATGAACTAACTATTGAAGTAAGTGAAATGTGCAGTGTGCAGTATGGTCTTGGAAGCCCCCTGTCTGTGCATGTCTGGTGGCTCTGCTCAGATCAACTCACACAAACTCCGAAACACCTTGTACAGCTCGCTTACTTGAACACCTCATCAGTTGACACAGATTATATGAAAGAGGAAGATTTGCATTGCACAGCACATGTTCACCAAGGGCAGGATGTAGAGTTTGAAAAGACTTGGTTTGCAGACCCCCATGCATGTGAAAGACTGACCCTCAAAACTACATATTGGTCAAAACATTATTGCACTGTGCAGGTCCATTTTACTCGTTGTCTGAACAGCTGCATCAATGTTCATTGCAGCGTTCTCAAACATATAATGTTCGGCCTCGTGTCAGAGGACTCTGAGGTCGGCTGCTGCCAGCATGATTTCTTTGACATCGTTAATTCTATACCCCATGTCTCATTAGCAAAGCCACGAGCCGCCCATTGGAAAGACGTGGGGAAATGGGTCAAGAAGTGCGCAGTCAATGGCAATGAATGGTCCCAAACAGAGGACCCTAGTGTGCTGTTTTGCCAAAAGCTTGGAGTCTACAAAGTCATGCTATATGTGTGCATGTTAAGCGCAGCATAATATTAGTCACTGATGACCAGGGTCCTGGGGACCCCGGCCATAGTGGCCTGTTTGTCTCTGTTTCCACAGGCATAACTCCAGCAGAGGTGCACCCCAAATTGGCGGGAGTTCCAAATTCCGTTTGGGCGAAGGGTAAACATGATGTAGGCCTAATAAAGAATGCTGAACCAGTGGTGATCACCCCCAAATCAGATTTCAGACCTAAACAGACCCAATACCCACTCAAACCAGAAGCAATCGCAGGTATAAGACAGGTCTTTGATTCGTTGCTGAAGGCAGGTGTAATTGTTCCTTGCCAGGACTCTCCAGTGCGCACTTCTATTTTCTCAGTTAAGAAAGCAAGAAAACCGTCCCAGCCCGATAAGTGGAGGTTTGTCCAAGATCTGCAAGCAGTCAATGCTGCCGTTGTTCCATGCACACCTGACATCCCTAAAGAGCGCTCTGCAGACCACACCCACTCTGGGATTGCCTGACCCCAATAAACCATTTGTTCAAACTGTTGATGAAAAGAAGGGTTTCATGACCTCTGTTCTTTTGCAGAAGCATGGGAATAGATTAAGTCAAGACCTGTAGCTTACTTCTCCAGCAAATTGGATCCAGTGGTGGCTGGACTTCCTGTTTGCCTGCATGCAGTTGCTGCAGCTGAAAAGGCAGTAACTGCTTCCAAAAATATTGTGGGGTATTCTAACCTCACCCTTTTGATCCCATATGCTGTCTCCCTGCTTCTGTTGGAGAAAAAGACGTCACATTTGTGAGCACAGAGATGGTTAAAGTATAACACTGTCATTGTTTTGCTGGGATTCGATCCTGGTTCGCTGGTGTGATAATCCAGCAAACCCCCACTAGGCCACCAGGGGGATGACTCAAATACAGAAGCATGAGGCAGAAGTAGAAAAGTATCAAAAAGTTTATTTACAATATATACAGTCCAAAAAGAAATAATCCAAAACACTCAGAAGATGAAGGGAAAAATAAAAAATATCCAAAAGTTCAAAGTCAAAACAAAAGCCAAAAAAACAGAAAAGAAAAGGCAAAAATACCAATGCTCAGAAGATCCAAAAAACAGTAAATACTAAGTCCAAAAAGTCCAAAAAGAAAAGCAAAGTGCAAAACCAAAAAGACAAAGGCAAGGAACATGGTACAGAGGTAACTGGAGCCAAACATAACAGCACAAAGACTCCGTGACAAGAGGACTGAACTCAGGGGTATAAATACACAAACTAATTAAGGACAGGGCGGGGCAGGAAACAGGCAATAAGACAAACACAAAACACAGAGGCGACCTCTAGAGGCCAAAACAAACATGACCAAACAAAGGAAATAACAGCGGCCTCTAGAGGTCAAAACAGTCCCAGTCCTAACAGGACACCCCCCCCAGGAGCGTCTCCTGACGTTCCCAGGGCAATCAGGATGGGCCGAATGGAAGTCCCGACAAAGTTCTTTATCAAGTATGTCCCGAGCTGGGACCCAGCAGCGCTCCTCAGGGCTATAGCCCTCCCAGTCCACAAGATATTGGAGACCCCCGCGAACCCGGCGGGAGTCCAGCAGGCGGCGCACGGTGAAAACGGTCTGACCCTGGAAGATGCGGGGGGGCGGGGGGTTCCTAGGGGCAGGGGCATACGTGGACGTCAGTACAGGCCACAACAGGGAAACATGGAATGTGGGGTTGATCCTTAGTGTACATGGTAACTGGAGCCGGTAGGAGACAGGGTTAACTCTGCGTACAACCTTGAAGGGGCCAATGTAGCGAGGAGCAAGCTTGCGGTTCTCCACCCGCAGCAGAAGGTCCTTGGTGGACAGCCAAACCCGCTGCCCAGGGCGGAAAGTGTGGGCAGGTCTCCTATGGCGGTTGGCCTGAGTCTGGTTGGTACTGGAGGTCTGGATGAGTGTCCTCCTGACCTTGCTCCAGGTCTTGCGACACCGTCTCACGTATTGGTTGACCGAGGGCACCCCAGCGTCCTCCTCCTGGTCCGGGAACAGAGGTGGCTGTAACCCGAATAGGCACTGGAACGGCGACAGCTCGGTGGCCGATGACTGCAGGGTGTTGTGGGCATACTCAGCCCATGGCAGCCAGGTGCTCCACGATGTCGGGTTATCCATAGCCAGGCCTCGCAGGGTGGTTTCCAGGTCTTGGTTGAGCCTCTCCGTCTGGCCATTGGACTGGGGGTGGAACCCAGAGGAGAGGCTGGCAGTGGCCCCGATGAGCTTGCAGAAGCCATGCCACACTCAGGAGGAGAACTGGGGCCCCCGGTCAGAGACGATGTCCTGTGGAAGACCAAAGACTCGGAAGACGTGATTAAATAACAATTTAGCAGTGTCAAGGGCAGAAGGGAGTTTGCACAGTGGTATAAAGCAGCAGGCCTTGGAGAATCTGTCCACTATGACCAAAATGACAGTGTTACCTTGAGACTCAGGGAGACCCGTGATGAAGTCGACCGCCATGTGGGACCAGGGACGCCGGGGAATAGGCAGAGGATGCAGGAGACCCTGGGGACGCTGTCGCGGGTTCTTGGTTCTGGTGCAGACCTCACAGGACAGGACGAATGACCTCACTTCCTTCTCAATGTTCGGCCACCAGAAGCGTCTTTTCAGGAAGTCCAGGGTCATCCGAGCTCCCGGGTGGGCGGTGAGAGGGGAAGAGTGACCCCACTGGAGAACCTTGGCCCGGGCTTGACAAGGGACGTACAGGAGGCCTGGTGGCCCCATCCCAGGATCAGGGTCCTGGCGTTGAGCTTGTCGAACGGTCTCCTCAATACCCCAGCGGACAGGAGCCACAATCCGGGATACAGGGATGATAGGCCCAACTTCACTCTCCCTGTTGTTGGGTGAGAACAGCCTGGAGAGCGCGTCCGGTTTGGTGTTCTTAGAGCCCGGGCGGTATGATAGGTTGAAGTTGAAATGGCTGAAAAACAAAGCCTACCTAGCCTGTCGTGGGTTCAGCCTCTTGGCTTGCTGGAGGTACTCCAGGTTCTTATGGTCCGTCCACACCAGGAATGGATGTTGCACTCCCTCCAGCCAGTGCCTCCACTCCTCAAGGGCTCATTTGACCGCTAGCAGTTCCTGATCCCCCACATCATAGCGGGACTCCGCAGGGCTCAGGCGGTGGGAGAAGTAAGCGCAGGGGTGCAGCTTCCCTTCTGAGCATTGAGAGAGCACTGCGCCAACACCACTGTCCGAGGCGTCCACCTCCACGATGAATGGTTGGGAGATGTCCGGGAGAACCAGAATGGGTGCCGTGCAAAAGCGGTGTTTGAGGTCATTAAACTCCTTTTCCGCCTGAGGGGACCAGACATAGGATCCACCAGTCCTTTTGGTGAGGTCCGACATAGGTGCTGCTATGGAACTGAAGTTCCTGATGAACTTGTGGTAGAAGTTAGCGAATCCTAAGAACCGCTGAACCTCCTTAACGGACTTGGGAGTAGGCCAGTCCCGGACGGCCAGGGTCTTGGCTGGGTCCATTTGGAGTTGCCCCGTTCGTATGACAAATCCCAGGAAGGAGACCTCGGGGACATGAAACTCACATTTCTGGGCTTTAGCAAACAGATTATTCTGTAAAAGTCTCTGGAGGACTTGGCGGACATGGTGGCAGTGCTCCTGTAAGGTCTTGGAGAATATCAGGATGTCATTGAGGTAGATGAAAACGTATAGATTAATCATATCCCTCAAGATGTCGTTGATAAGGGCCTGAAAAACAGCTGGTGCATTGGTGAGTCCGAAGGGCATGACCTGGTACTCGTAGTGCCCTGTTAAAGGTGGTCTTCCACTCGTCTCCCTGTCGGATACAGACGAGGTGGTATGCGTTCCATAAGTCCAACTTGGTGAAGATGGTGGCGCCTTGGAGCAGGTCGAATGCTGTGGAAATCAGTGGAAGGGGATAGCGGTTGCGCACGGTGATCTTGTTCAGGCCCCTATAATCAATACATGGCCGGAGCCCCCCATCCTTCTTGCCGACAAAGAAGACGCCGGCACCAGCGGGTGAGGTGGAGGGTCGAATGAACCCAGAGGCCAAGGCTTCCTTGATGTACTCCTCCATGGCCTTGCATTCTGGCTGAGAGAGGGAGAACAGTCGCCCCCGAGGAGGAGTAGTCCCAGGGAGCAAGTCGATGGCACAGTCGTAGGCACGGTGCGGAGGAAGAATGGCGGCCCTGCTCTTGCTAAAGACCTCTTTGAGATCCCAGTACTCTGTGGGAACTTGAGATAACTCGGTGAGATCAGGAGGCTTGGCAGGAGACACAGGAGAGCTAGAGAGCAGACAAGAGGCATGGCATGCAGGGCCCCATTCCACAACCTGGCTTGTTACCCAGTCTCTGCGAGGGTTGTGGCGAGTAAGCCAAGGAAGGCCTAGAATGACTGGGAACTCTGGTGAATGAATAAGGTGCAGGGATATTTCTTCTTTGTGACCTTGAGACTGGAGAAAGACTGGAGAAGTAACTTGGGTGACTCTTCCATCACCTAAGGATTGGCCATCCAGGACAGACACAGACAGTGGGACTTCAAGAGGTGCAGTCGGGACATTGATACTTTGGGCGAAGTGAACATCCATAAAGTTTCCAGACGCCCCGGAGTCTAACAAGGCCTGACAAGAGTGGACGGACTCACCCCAGGAGATGGAGACCGGGATGTAGATTCCTTGGCCAGGGAGTTCAGGAGAGAGGGTAGGCCCTGTCACAACCCTCCCTCGGCTGGACGGGGTGGTCCTTTTCCCGAGAGCTCAGGACATGATGCTCGGAAATGTCCAGGCTTGCCACAGTAGATGCAGCACTTGTCCCTCCTTCTGCGCTCCCTCTCAGCTGCAGAGAGACGAGTATGGCCAACTTGCCTGGGCTCTGGACAGTCACTGGAGGAGGTAGACAGGCTCCAGGTCGAGGCAGTGAGGCCGGGGAAGCTCAGGACTCGGCGGCGCTCTCTAATCCTATTGTCAAGACGAGTAGAATGTGAGATCAGAGTTTTGAGGTCACTTGGGCATCTGATAGAGGCCAAACCATCTTTGATGGGGTCAGACAGACCATGGTGGAAGGCTGACACCAGGGCAGTCTCGTTCCATCCACTTACTGCTGCGAGTGTCCAGAACGAGATGGCGTAGTCTGTGACGCTTCCCCCTTGCCGGATGGACATGAGCTTTCTGGCTGAGTCTTTACTGATGTCTGCTTGATTGAAGACATGAAGCATCTCCTCAGTAAACAGCTGGAAATCAGAGCACTCAGGTCCCTGTCTCTGCCAGATAGCAGTGGCCCAGGCCCGCGCCTTACCAGCTAACAAGGTTATCACAAAGGCAATCTTGCGGCGATCCGTAGTGTAGGTGGTAGGCTGAAGCTCAAAGGTGAGTTGGCACTGGGTAAGGAACTCCCGACACTCACTGTGCTTGCCGTCATACCTCTGTGGTGCAGGAAGGCTGGGTTCGCGAGGTGAAGGAGGCAGTGTGGCCGGAGGCACTGGAGCAGAAGGCGGAGCAGGAGCAGAATCAGGCAGAGGAGATGGGGATAGAGAAGTCAGCTGTGCCAGGGTTTTTCCAATCTGCTGAAGCAGTACCTCATGGCGAGTCAGGGTCTCAAGTTGGCTAGCAAGAGTACGTCCTTGAGTGTCCATGGTAGCTCCAAAGCATGTTAAAGTGGCCATAATTCCCTGAAGGTTAGCCGGGTAGACAGTTGAAGAAGCCTCTGCTGAGTCAGTCATGACGGAGTCTTTCTGTTAGGGTTTTGCTGGGATTCGAACCTGGTTCACTGGTGTGATAATCCAGCAAACCCCCACTAGGCCACCAGGGGGATGACTCAAATGCAGAGGCGTGAGGCGGAAGTAGAAAAGTATCAAAAAGTTTATTTACAATATATACAGTCCAAAAAGAAATAATCCAAAATGCTCAGAAGATGAAGGGAAAAATAAAAAAAATATCCAAAAGTTCAAAGTCAAAACAAAAGCCAAAAAAACAGAAAAGAAAAGGCAAAAATACCAACGCTCAGAAGATCCAAAAAACAGTAAATACTAAGTCCAAAAAGAAAAGCAAAGTGCAAAACCAAAAAGACAAAGGCAAGGAACACGGTGCAGAGCTAACTGGAGCTAAACATTACAGCACAAAGAGTCTGTGACAAGAGGACTGAACTCAGGGGTATAAATACACAAACTAATTAAGGACAGGGCAGGGCAGGAAACAGGCAATAAGACAAACACAAAACACAGAACACAGTGGCGACCTCTAGATGCCAAAACAAACATGACCAAACAAAGGAAATAACAGTGGCCTCTCGAGGCCAAAACAGTCCCAGTCCTAACAGTCATACTCGATATGCCTAATATCATTGTGAAATATTGTACTGTTCTGAATCCTGCCTCTCTTCTCCCTATAGAGGACTATAGAGAGCCACATGACTGTTGCTCTCACTAATGATTTTTGTTCCCCCAGGGCAGACTTAAAGAGTGGCCCTATGGAAAATCCAGACATGGTCCTCTACGTGGATGGTTCAGCCTCCAGAGACCCAGAGACGGGAGAGAGCAAAGTAGGTTTTGCCGTAGTCTCAGATCACAAGGTCCTCAAGGCATCATGTCCATCCTCAAACCTGTCAGCGCAGGCCGCAGAGCTCTGTGCCCTTATCGAGGCATGCAAATTGGCTGCAGGGCAATCTGTCAATATTTTTACAGACAGCAGGTATACATTTGGCTTTGCGCACGATTTTGGCACCATTTGGAAACACAGAAATTCTCACTAGCACAGGATCTCCCATTGCACATCATAAACTGGTCTCTGAGTTGTTGGATGCTATTCTACTCCCTAGAGCCATTGCTGTGTTCAAGTGTGCTGCCCATACTAACAATACTGATCTTGTGTCTCAAGGAAATGCCAGGGCAGACACGGCAGCTAAGTGTGCAGCCTCAACTTCCAGTTCACCCTCTAACCTTGTTTTTCCTCAGGTTTCTATGCCCTGTTTACAGCTAGCGGACCTTCAGAGCACTGCCACTCAGGACGAGAGACGAGTCTGGAAACTTGTATCTTTGCAAACTTGGTCTGGGTTTGTCCCTCGGGCCATCCCTGTCTACCAAAACACATGTTCCCTTTCTATGCAAAATTGGCCCATGGGCTCACCCATGTGTCAAAAGGGGGGATGGTAGCAGAAGTAACAAAGAGATGGTTCACAGATGCCCGTTTTTCACCAAATCAGTTCCAGGGCTGGTTCGGGGCCAGTGCTCAGTTTGGAACCAGGTTTTCTGTTTCCACTGACAAAGAACAGGCTCTGGGGCCAGAAAAACCAGTTCCAGGGTAGCACCAGCTCTTTGCTGGGCTAGAGGAAAGAACCGCTTACATCAGTGGGGAGGCGGAGTTGTTAAGACCAACAACAATAGCAAGACCACGAAAGGTCACTATTTTTAAGCGACGAGATATCATGGATGCAGTAAAGCAGCAGTGGTCTGTGGAGGAGACAACCTGTCTTCTAGCGATATGGTCCACAGATGAAGTCCAGGCAAAACTGGAGGGTGCTACACAGACCAAGCCCGTATTACACCAAATACAAAAAGAGATGGCTGCGGCGGGGTACGAACGTACACTTGAGCAGATCAGCAACAAATTAAAGAAGCTGAAGAAAGACTACAAGGACCATGTGTCAGTGGGGGCGTGGTCAAGTGCCGGTCTGTGACAGGAGGGTGGAGTCAGGGAAGGTAAGTGGCAGAATCACTACACCTGATGTCAATTAACCTGTGTTTGTGTGTCTTCCCAGTGACCGCGCCCTACTTAAGGAGGGAGAGCGAGAGCAGAGGGAGCTCTTCCCCGAACCAGATGCCAGTTGTGTGTGTGTGTGTCTGTGTTATGTACTAGATGTTCACTGAAAAGTGTGGCAATAAAAAAACCCAGTTTACCAACCTGAACTCTGTCCTGCCGTCCTCTGTGCTCTGCCCTTTGTTAGAACCGCTACAGTGGTGCCGAAACCCGGGGTATCTGGAGCGCAGAAGCCGAACAGCCCCATGGAGTCCTCCCTGTTCGCCAATCTGGTCCACGCCCTTGCCACGGCCCAGCAAAGCCAGCACCAGGTGCTAGTCACCCTCCGAAAGGAGCAGGAACAGCGGTTCGAGGCCCTGGTGTTGGCCCAGCAAGAAGATTATCAGGCGTTCTGGCACCTCCTCGCGTCAGCGGGGTCTACCAACGCTCCCACCATGGGCCCATCCCCCCTCACCTAACAAAGATGGGCCCGCAGGACGACCCCGAGGCATTCATCACGCTCTTTGAGCAAGTCGTGGAGACCTTGGGGTGGCTGACGGAACAGTGCGTGGCGCGCCTCCTCCCCCTGCTAATGGGAGAGGTGCAGATGGCTGCACTACAGCTCCCTGCCGACCACCGGCTGGCCTACGCGGATCTTCGCCAGGCCGTCCTCCAGCGGGTGGGGCGCACCCCAGAGCAGCAGTGTCAGCGCTTTCACGCTTTGCGCTTGGAGGAAGTCGGCCGGCCGTTCGCGTTTGGCCAGCAACTCCTGGACGCCTGCTGGCGGTGGTTGAGGGTCAACAACCGCGACACCGAGGGGATCATCGACCAGGTGGTACTGGAGCAATTCATCGCACGCTTGCCAGCAGGAACCGCAGAGTGGGTCCAGTGCCACCACCCGGCATCGCGGGATCAGGCAGTGGAGCTGGCGGAGGACCATTTGGCGGCTGTCCCAGTGGCAGGACAGCAGACAGCCTCTTCTCTCCTCTCCTCTCCTCTCCTCTCCTCTCCTCTTCTCTCTCCCTCCCTCTCCTCCTGTGTCTCGTCCTCGCCCCATTCCCCCATCGCGGAGGTGGGGGCCGGTGCCACCCCTGCCGGCCCGCCGCACCCACGGTGCCCTCCCATTTCTCCCTTCTGTGTCCGTCTCCCCCCCCAGGTGAGTGAGCCCCAGAACACTGGTGCGGAGAGGAAGCCTGGGTCGGTTTGCTGGCACTGCAGGGAGCTGGGCCACCTCCAACAGCAGTGCACGGTAATGGAGGTGGGCACGGTGGTTTGGATCCCCGACACACCAGGAGCCACCCTCGATCAGGCTGGAGCGTATCGCATACCAGTGAGTATTCAAGGGGATACATATCAGGCGTTGGTGGATTCTGGTTGTAATCAGACCTCAATTCACCAAAGCCTGGTGCAAGACGAGGCATTGGGGGGAGCACAGGGGGTGAAGGTGTTGTGTGTGCACGGGGATGTTCACAGCTACCTTTTGGTGTCGGTCCACATTTTTTTCCGAGGAGAAAAATTTATAGTAAAGGCGGCGGTTAATCCTCGCCTCACCCACTCGATAATTTTGGGGCCTGATTGGCCGGGATTCGGGGAGTTGATGAGCCATTTAGTGGAGAGTGGGTCCTGCCATACTTCAGCAGGGGGAGGTCCCGGTGTCGCCTTGGTGGGAGCAGCTGTCACAGAGCCATCTACATCATCTCCGCGTCAGAGTGAGGAGCCACAGGCTCCTCCTCCCTCTCTCGGGGAATCCCTGGCAGATTTCCCGTTAGAGCATGTTATGGATGGCCCTTAGTTTATTTAGTGCTGGATCGCCACCTTGTGGTGATCATATACTTATGCAGTTATGTGACTCTATGTTCAGTTCAGCCATGATTTCTCAGTAAACAGTCGAAACTTACTACCATCTCCATTATTATAAAGATCATGGATATCACAGTGGTGGCAAGGATGGGATTAATGCAAGGGAAATAATCGAAGGACATCAAAAGGATAAAGGACAAGTCTGAAAGAAAGAAAAAAAAGAAAAGTCACCAGACTGACGAGAACGACTGGGTAGCTATTGGAACTGAAATTGTGTTAGCACCATGGCATTCCAAATAGGTAGCATTGGGGAGTACAAAGAATCTGAAGAAGATTTTGAATCATATCTTGAATGTTTTGAACAGTGGATAATTGCGAATGCGGTGCCTGCCGACAAAAAGTTCAGTGCTTTCTTATCTACAATTGGGCCAGACACATATTGCTTACTGAAGAACTTAACTGCTCCAACAAAGCCTAGCACAAGGTACTTATCAAAGAGCTAACTGACCATTTCAAACTGGAAAAGAATGTAAAGGCCCAGTCACACAGCGCTTTACGGCTTTATCACGGCCAAAACCCGTCAAAAAGTGCTCTCCCGTGAAGCAGACGATATTGTTCGTGTTGATGTCAAAGTTAAGACGTGTTACAGTCGATATACAGACGTGACAGGACGCAGGGGAAAATCGGAACGGTGTTGGACGCGGCAAAAAGTTTTGGACTGCTCAAAACTTTAGACCGCGGACAACCACGGCCGGCACACGTGGTAAAGACGTGCAACACATGTGAAAAACACATGATAATCAGTGTCCCGGCCATTATTAAAACTTGGGGAGACGTGGTAAGACGCGAAAGTTTGGTGGTCTATCACGGGCAGAGCACGGTCATCGGACGGGTGTTACGCGTTGGTATCACGGGATATAGCGTGTGTTTAGCGGCTTATCACTGAGAAATGGATTTTTCCGCGTACATAGCACTGTCTAAGCCCGTTAAACGACGTCTCAAACAAGTTCTAAATTCGATTGATCACTGTCTAATCACTTCTGCATCACTTCTGATTTGCGGCATGTATAAATACCGTAATTTTCTGAGACCTCGGCACTTGCAGTCTAGATGTCAAGGGGTGAACATGAACCCTCAATGCTGTGATGTCCTCATGTTAATGCTCCAGCACCAACAGAACCAACTGATACAGGCTCAACATATCCTACCTCTTTTATATGCGCAGCAAGCCGCTCTTCCAATGACACTGAGCCGCGGTTACCCGTGATTTGGCAGTGCTATGGCAGTGAAACAGCCGCCGACGGCCATACCCCGTACAAAGCACGGCAAAGCCAAAATTGACCAAAAATTACCACTTACGACCACGTCCACCAGATTTTTGTATCTTTTTGTACGTGATATAGACGCGGAGTGCTGTGTGACCGGGCCTTAATTGCGGAACGATTTCGTTTTCAAAGGAGAAACCAGCAAGAGGGAGAAAGTATAGCCAGTTTCATTGTAGCTCTTAAACAGCTCTCTATACACTGTGAATTTGCTGGACATTTGGATGAAGCGCTCCGAGACAGATTTGTCTGTGGACTGAGGTCAGAAGCTATGCAGAAAAAACTACTGACTGAACGGAATTTAACTTTCAAAAGTGCTTGCAACATTGCTTGCACGATGGAAATGGCATCTAAAAACACAACGGAATTTTCAGACAATGCAAAAGCAACATCAGAGGTGTGTACTGTATCCAGCCAGAAAGTGAAACGTGAACAAACGAGGCATGCCATTGCAAGTGGTAACCAACTGGATGGATCTGCAGACGTGAGGACACAGCAGTGTTATTGATGTGGAGGCAAACACACAGCCAGCACTTGTAAATTTAAGACAGAAAAATGTCACAGTTGTTCCAAAATGGGACACATTGCTCGCACATGCAGAAATAGAAACAAACCTATGACAACCCAGTTTGTTAAACAGGAAGATGTGGCTAATGAAAGTGAAAATGAGCTTTTAGGAATATTGTCAGTGTACACTGCTACAAATGGAAATCGTGGCATTGACATACAGATGCACATTGAAGACAGCCCAGTGCAAATGCAGTTAGACACTGGAGCTGCAGTGACACTAGTTTCAGAAAAAGTATACCAACAAGCCCTAGCACATTTACCCCTGCGGCAATGCAATTTGACAATAACAACTTTCACTGGAGATGTCATTACTTTGAAGGGTCAAGTAAACATGGCTGTAAGATATGACACGCAGAGGCAGACACTACCATTTGTAGTCGTTAAGGGGGGCAGACCTGTGCTGCTAGGGAGGAATTGGTTGAAGAAGATAAGACTCAACTGGACGGGCATATTTGCTGTTGAACACAAAAATGACCTGGAACCAGAGGTGGCGGTGTTGCTCCAGCGATATGAGTCAGTGTTTCATGAGGGGCCTGGCACCATCCGGGGGTTCAAAGCGCACATCAAAATCAAACCGGAGGCCAGGCCCATTTTCAAGAAAGCCAGACCACTGCCCTATGCCTTGAAAGAGATGGTGGAGAAAGAACTGGACAGGCTGGAAGCCATGAGCGTCATCTCTAAGGTGGATCACAGTGAGTGGGCCTCGCCTTTAGTGGTAGTCCCAAAAGCAGACAAAAGCATCCAAATATGTGGCGATTACAAAGTCACCATCAACCACAGCGTGGAGGAGGAAACCTACCCACTGCCAAATACAGAAGATCTGTTTGCAACCTTGGCAGGGGGGAAGTGGTTCTCAAAGCTGGATCTGTCACATGCATACCAACAACTAGAACTGAGTCCAGAATCAGAGAAGTATTTGACAGTCAATACTCACCGCGGCCTGTACAGGTACCATCGCTTATCATACGGGGTCTCTAGTGCACCTTCAATTTTTCAGGGAGTTATGGATCAGGTGCTGCAGGGACTGGAGGGGGTCACCTGTTTTTTGGATGATATCCTTGTCACAGCGGACACAAAACAAACCCACTTACTGAGATTGGCAGAGGTCTTGAGCAGACTAGAGAAGTTTGGAATCAGGGCAAAGTCTACAAAATGTCAGTTCATGAAGAGCCAAGTGGAATATCTGGGGCACCTCATTGATGGAGAGGGCCTACACCCCACAGAGGAAAAAGTGACAGCCATAGTGAATGCTCCTAGGCCCACAAACGTGACAGAGCTGCGGTCGTACTTAGGCCTCTTAAATTACTATAGACGTTTTCTGAAAGATTTAGCCACTCTGCTACAGCCACTTCATGCTTTGCTAAAGAAAGACGTGCCTTGGGAGTGGACACCTGCCTGTGATGCTGCCTTCCAGCAGGGTAAGGAGCAGCTCTTGGGAAGCACAGCACGAGAGCATTATGACACAAGAAAACAAGTACGGCTGGCCTGTGATGCTTCTCCGTATGGGGTGGGGGCAGTAATTTCACGTGTTGGAGAATGGTGAAGAAAAGCAGATTGGATTCACATCCCGCACCCTGACGGAGGCAGAAAAGAAATATGCACAAATCGAGGAGGCGGCGCTTGCGATCGTCTTCGGGGTCAGAAAGTTTCACAAGTACCTTTATGGGTGGAAATTCATACTGACTACTGACCACAAGCCACTGTTAGCCATTCTGGGGCCTAAGTCAGCTATTCCAACTCTGGCAGCACTAAGAATGCAGTGCTGGGCGCTAATTCTCATGGCATACACATATGACATTGAGTACCGCAGATCGGAGGATCATGGAAATGCCGATGCATTGTCCAGATTACCAAGAATGCAGGAAGATGACACTGCAGCAGAGCAAGGGATCTTCTACTTCTCCTATGTGAATGAACTGCCAGTGCAAGCTGTTGAGATAGCAGAAGGCACCAAAAAGGATCCTGTTCTCAGCAAAGTGCTGAACTACATTCTGGAGGGTTGGCCTGAGGAACTACAGGATGGCCTGCTGAAACCCTTTTTCAGTCAAAGGTCTGAGCTCTCAGCAGATCATGGCTGCATTTTATGGGGGCTTCGAGTGGTCATTTCTCCAATGCACAGACAACGACTGCTGAATGACTTACATGAGGGACACCAGGGCATCTGCCGCATGAAAGCTTTAGCCAGGAGCTGTATGTGGTGGCCTCAAATAGACAACGACATCGAAGTCAAGGCGCAAAGTTGCCAAGCTTGTCAGGCGGTGAGGAATATGCCTGGGGTGGCACCACTGCACTGCTGGAAGTGGCCAGCTCGAGCGTGGCAAAGAATCCATATTGATTTTGCCGAAAAAGACAAGCAACATTTCCTGGTGGTGGTCAATAGCCACTCAAAATGGCTTGAAGTAATCCACATGACCACCACGACGGCATCCAAAACCATTGAGGTTCTTCGGGGGCTATTTGCAGCTTATGGATTGCCAGAAGAATGCGTGAGCGACAATGGGCCGCAGTTCATCTCTGCGGAATTCCAAGGGTTTCTGAAGAATAATGGGGTCAAGCAGACCTTGGTCCCAGCGTACCACCCTGCCTCAAATGGGGCAGCTGAGAGATCTGTGCAGACACTGAAAGCGTCTTTGCTGAGGCAGGTGCTCAGTGATGATCCTGCGGCCAACAAAACCTCTCTTCAGCATCAGCTAGCGAACTTCCTCCTGATGTACCATAGTACACACCATTCTGTGACAGGCTGCACACCTGCAGAATTGTTCTTAAAGCAGAAATTGCAGACCAGATTCAGTCTTCTCAGACCTGACCATGATAAGTTCATGGAGTCTCAACAGGCCAAACAAAAAGCATACCATCACCGGCCCTCGTCTGTGCTGCGTGTTTTCAATGAAGGAGACCTGGTCTGGGTCAGAAACTTCCGCGAGGGGAAGGAGAAATGGAGAAAGGCAACGGTAGTAAAGCGCCTAGGACCGGTGACCTACCTGATTCATGATGGCATACGAGAGCGCACTGTTCATATTGACCACATGCTGTCTTCAAAAGAATCTGGAGAAGTTGCCCGTGGCAAGGCCACGGACACTGCAAGTGACCATGACATAGCGCTGCCAGCCTTGGAGAGGAATCCACCTGCAACTCCAGGGGCTACTGGGTCCAGCAATGAGGATCAAAGTGTAACACCTCACCAGCCCCAAGCTTACACTTTGCACACCCCAGCTCCGGCGCATGTCACTTTGCCTTCAACAGCACAAACACTACACACACCACCGACCATGGCGCCCACCATTGCCCCAGAACCACGAAGATACCCTCAGAGATGCCACACTGCTCCAAAGAGACTGGACTGGTGATTGGGTGGGGTTTTTGGGTTAAGGATGTTTAGGGCAAATGTTATTAGTGTGTTATTGCTTTAAACAATGGGGAATAAGTTCTTATAACCTTATTGCTGAATTTCTTAGTTTCAGATAGTACAGTAGTATTACTTAGAACGGACACCAGTTAAGCCATGTTAGGAATAACCTCTTGTTTATTTTTAGGTGCTGAAGTAATTCAGGAAAAAGGGATTTCTTTACTAAAAGGGGAGGAGTGTTATGCAGGCCCGGCGCCAGGAACAGTTTACTAAGGGGGCAATTAGAAATTGCAAGGGGGCAAATATTTTTCATGTAGTGTGTAGTAGTGATGGCGGTCTGACAACGTGTTTCAAACAATTAACTGCGCCAACCACAAAACCACGGCCCCGAAGGTCGCTTTAGTCCGGGAAAATCATGTGACATATTACCAGGGCAGTTGCGCTTTATCAACACCCGTGCCCACCTGTTAACCCTCCCCTCCAATTTTCTCACAGACACGCATTACAACCGGAAAGATGCCAAACATAAAACAACACACACAAACCTACAGGCAAGTCCTTTACATTTAAAATACATACAAATAGCTCCGTGGCATGAAAACAAAACGTCAATGCAAGTCTAAGGTACTTGGCTCGGCGGCCAAAATCATAATTTAAAAAAAAAATCAACAGACCCCGCGGCTGCACCAGTAATAGCCTTCCTGACTCGCACCGAGTCAACGCTAACCACTTAATCCGCGATCCCAGTTTAGGCGTGTAGGGGACTAAACACTCTGAAGTGATGAATTTTCACCCCCGCTGCATGGGGGTGACGTCAACGACACATATTCTTACGCTATTTGTGCACAAAGCGGACCATATATGAACACATACACCAACATAAACGGAGATAAACTTAGCCTACAAAGAAAGAAAATGGATTCACAATATTGTGATTGAATTCGTTTAATTCGGAAGGGGAAAGACTACTCCCGTAAACTGACTGCATATTGCAGGATATTGCAGAGACAGTGCACTTGTAAGTGTGCATGTAAACCCCCCGCCCGCACGACCCTTGTCCTTATCACAGGTCTGTGTGTGCACGGCTGTGTCAGCATTTCACACATACACCCACAATAACTAGTAGTCTCCAGTAGTTAGGATTGATACATATGTCTAAAACAGGGTTAATATTAAATTCAGGCTTTTTGAAATAATCCTACCTTAGTACAGTTGAATTCTACGATTGCAACGTAAGAATCATAACAACCAATCAGATTTGTTCTACCGTGCCAGTTTTAGTAGTGATTTATGTGAAATGTATTTTTGTGCAATGCGCAACCACTTAATATTTCGTATTTGAAAATGCAAATTATTAATACGTCTATAATACATTATATTTTCATAAGAAAACAATTAAGTGATCTGAGTCTCCGTTGAGGGGGCGGGGCTGTAGCCACGAGGAGGCGACGCCCCCTTTCGCCCCCCCCATGGCGCCGGGCCTGGTGTTATGGATGGCCCTTAGTTTATTTAGTGCTGGATTGCCACCTTGTGGTGATCATATACTTATGCAGTTACATGACTGTATGTTCAGTTCAGCCATGATTTCTCAGTAAACAGTCGAAACTTACTACCGTCTCCGTTATTATAAAGATGACGGATATCACAGAGCAGTCACGAGACGAGACTCTGCAGCATGCGTTTGACCAAGTGAGAGTAATCGATGGTCAAACACTCCAGCAGAACGCCACCCCGTTCTTCCCCTATTTTTCTATTATGAAGGATAGATTATACCGAGTGACGCAGGACACTCAGACGAAAGAGCAAATCACACAGCTTTTAATCCCAAAAAGCCGCTGGGAATTGGTATTCCAGGCGGCTCACTTTAATCCCATGGCTGGACACTTAGGGCAGGATAAGACACTAGCCCGAATAATGGCCCGATTCTATTGGCCGGGGATTCGCGGCGATGTCCGTAGGTGGTGTACGGCGTGCCGCAAATGCCAATTAGTAAATCCAGCAGCCATTCCAAAAGCGCCTTTGCGCCCTCTACCATTAATCGAGACCCCATTCGAAAGAATTGGGATGGATCTCGTCGGGCCATTAGATCGGTCAGCACGAGGGTACCGCTTTATATTAGTTCTGGTGGACTATGCAACGCGATACCGGGAAGCAGTGCCTCTCCACAATATCTCAGCATGCAGTATTGCGGAGGCGTTCTTCCACAATATCTCCCGAGTTGGAATCCCGAAAGAGATTCTGACTGATCAAGGCACCACGTTTATGTCACGGACACTGAACGAACTGTATGGGTTATTAGGTATTAAGCTGATCCACACCAGCGTTTATCACCCACAACCGGACAGTTTAGTTGAACGGTTCAATCGCACCCTCAAGAATATAATTTAAAAATTCGTAAGTGAGGACGCACGTAATTGGGATAAGTGGCTCAAGCCCTTGTTCCTTTCAGTGCGAGAGGTCCCCCAAGCCTCCACGGGGTTCTTCCCATTCGAATTATTATATGGGCGTAAGCCGATTGGCATCCTAGATGTGCTGTGAGAAAATTGGGAGGAGGGACCTTCACAAAGTAAAAATGAAATTCAATACGTTATGGACCTGCGTGCAAACCTCCACACACTCACCCATCTAACCCAGGAGAATTTGCGGCAGGCCCAAGAATGGCAAACCTGCCTGTACAACAAGGGTACGCACCTTAGGGAGTTCGCACTGGGAGATAAAGTACTTGTACTGTTGCCCACATCAAGCTCCAAATTGATCACCAAGTGGCAAGGACCCTTTGAGGTCACACGGCGAGTCGGGGACGTCGACTATGAGGTGAGGCGAACAGACAGGGGTGGGGTGCTACAGATTTACCACCTCAATCTACTCAAACTCTGGAATGAGGAGGTCCCCGTAGCATTGATGTCGGTGGTTCTGGAGAAGGCGGAGCTGGGGCCGGAGGTTCAAAAGGGCACATTGGCATCACATACCTCTCCGGTCCCCTGTGGAGGCCACCTCTCCCCAACCCAACTCGCGGAGGTTGCCCAGTTGCAGACCGAGTTTTCGGACGTGTTCTCGCCCCTGCCCAGCTGCACCAACCTCATAGAGCACCACATTGAGACGCCCCCGGGGTGGTAGTGTGTAGCCGCCCTTACAGGCTACCCGAAAACAAGAAAAAAGTGGTTCGGTAAGAACTCGAGGCCATGCTCGAAATGGGCATCGTTGAGGAGTCCCACAGTGACTGCTGCAGCCCAGTGGTCTTGGTACCCAAGGCCGATGGGTCGGTCCAGTTCTGTGTGGACTATAGAAAAGTCAACGCGGTGTCTAAATTCGACGCGTACCCAATGCCTCGTATTGATGAGTTGCTCGATCGACTAGGCACTGCTCGCTTTTATTCAACACTGGATTTAACGAAGGGATATTGGCAGATCCCCTTGACTCCACTATCCCGAGAAAAAAATGGCTTTTTCCACACCGTTCGGCTTACACCAATTCATCACACTTCCTTTTGGGCTGTTTGGGGTGCCCGCTACGTTTCAGTGGCTGATGGACAGGGTCCTCCGCCCCCACGCCACCTACCTCCGGCCGCCTACCTCTACAACATTATTGTCTAGAGTAATGACTGGCCGAGGCACCTCGAACATCTGAGGGCCATCCTTAGGTCGCTGAGGCGAGCGGGTCTCACAGCCAACCTGAAGAAGTGTGTGATTGGGCGGGTGGAAGTACGGTATCTGGGCTTCCACTTGGGCAACGGGCAGGTGCGTCCCCAAATTAACAAGACCGCAGTAATTGAGGCCTGCCCGAGGCCCAAGACCAAAAAGGAGGTGAGACAATTCCTGGGGCTGGCTGGCTATTATCGTAGGTTTAAACCTAATTATTCAGACGTCACCAGCCTGCTGACTGATCTGACTAAAATGGGGGCACCAGATCTGGTCCAGTGGACAGAGCAATGCCAGCGGGCTTTTTCTGAGGTAAAGGCCGCACTGTGTGGGGGTCACTTTTACACTCCCCTGACTTTTCTCTCCCCTTTATGTTGCAAATGGATGCGTCGGACAGAGGGCTGGGGGCTGTTTTGTCCCAGGAGGTGGGGGGGAGGACCGCCCAGTCTTGTACATCAGTAGGAAGCTGTCGGTGCGTGAGGGGCACTACAGCACCATTGAAAAAGAGTGCTTGGCAATCAAGTGGGCGGTCCTCACCCTCCGCTACTACCTGCTGGGATGCCCTTTCACCCTCTGTTCAGACCACGCACCCCTCCAGTGGCTCCACCGCATGAAGGATGCCAACGCGTGGATCACCCGTTGGTATCTGGCACTCCAACCCTTTAATTTCAAGGTGATCCACAGGCCGGGGGCGCAGATGGTCGTGGCAGACTTCCTCTCCCGTCAAGGGGGGGGGGGTCGGCTGCATGGCCAGATGGCCGCCCAGCCTGAGTCAGGCGGTGGGGATATGTGTCAGCGGGGGCGTGGTCAAGCGTCATTCTGTGACAGGAGGGTGGAGTCAGGGAAGGTAAGTGGCAGAATCACTACACCTGATGTCAATTAACCTGTGTTTGTGTGTCTTCCCAGTGACCGCGCCCTACTTAAGGAGGGAGAGCGAGAGCAGAGGGAGCTCTTCCCCGAACCAGACGCCGGTTGTGTGTGTGTGTGTCTGTGTTATGTACTAGATGTTCACTGAAAAGTGTGGCAATAAAAAAACCCAGTTTACCAACCTGAACTCTGTCCTGCCGTCCTCTGTGCTCCGCCCTTTGTTAGAACTGCTACAGACCAAAAAAAGGACCTCGGTCGAAGCGGCAACAGGCGGCTGAGGAAGAACCCCCACTTCGATATTCTGGACTTGGCCCTCTGCGATAGACCGGCAAATAACACCACTGGGGCCTTACATTCAGCGATGGTGATGGTGAACAACACACTGCCGCAATCAGAGCCTGGTAAGTTTCTTTTCTAACATTTTCACCTTGCATAAAGTTTTTTAGTGAGTGACCGTTACTAGTTACTTCAGTTAATATGTTTGTTTCTATAATGTTATAATGTAATCTGACACATAGTTTCATTCACTAGTTCATTTTTGTAAATGTGACCTTAGTTTAACATTTTTCATGATGAACTATGAACTGAACCAGCTCATTTTAAAATTTGTGAACTGAACTTTGAAAAATAGTTAATGTAGAAAGTGAACTTTCCCAACACTGGCTGTTTTTATGTGGTTTATAGAGTTGTCCACCATCGGGGATGAGGACCTGATGTCTCCACTCCACTGCAGCTCTCCTGCATCATCCCGCAGCTCAGGACAATCGCAGCAGACCAGACCTGGTAAGTTGTTGTGCTGAGTATCCAGTAGTCTGTCTCACCGGATACTATGCAAACATGGATATATACCTAATAGTGTAACTTTATAATATAAATATATACTGTAATAAGTGACCAGCCATTCATATAAAATCACCTACCCACCATAAACAGTTAACTAATGCTCTTATTGCTGAGCTGATGTGTTTCTTATATTGTACTGCTGAACCTGTGTTAATCTACTTATGACTTAATAAAAACTTTTAAGCTCATTATTCTGTTCTTGTACACAGCTAAGAGGAAGCAAGACAGCAACACTGAGCTCCTGGACTACCTTGAGCAGGCAGACGAGAGGTTCCTGCAGCACATCAAGGAAATGAACAATGCCTTGCTGCACAAGCTGGAGGCAGACAACAGTGCGTTCCTCAGTATGATGGGATGCATGGTGTCTGTAGTGGAGGCACAAGCCAGAAAATAAAATCACACCACTTTTCTTGTTTTGCACCTTTGCACTGTTCACGTCACTTTGTTATGTTGTGTTTCTATGCACTATGTAAATAAATGTTTTTTCTAAAGAGACATGTCTGCTTGAATATGTTTTCACTAATGATGTAAAATTATTTTAACTGTGTAATAAGTACAAGTAAAGCTGGTTAGAGCTTGTGAAAACAAGTAATGAAAGAACTCAACAAGTTACCTTTTATAAACACAGATGTTGTCAGTCACTTTATTTACAGATAAATGACTCATTTCTATGAACTTATCGAACTGAACAATTAAACAACATTGACATGAAGTAAATAGCAAAATAACCAAACAAATTACTCGTTCCCTTTGTTAAAGTAGGCCATTAAAGCGGGTCTAATGTCAGCCCCTTCTTGACTGCCATGTTCAGGTAATGCCTGAAGAGGAGGCTGGATGTTGGCATGTCTGTCTTAGTGCTCCTCAGTGAAATTGTCGCCATGTTCCTCACAGATGTTATGAAGGACACAGCAGGTCAGCGCCATTTTCTTGCACAGTTCCAGCTTGCAGTCATTTCTTTTTAGTAGGCACCTCCACCGTCCATTCAATCTCCCAAATGCCATTTCCACAACCGATCGTGCACTGCTGAGTCTGTAATTGTAGGCGTGTTGTTCAGGGGTCAATCTGCCAGTGTCAGAAAAGGGTTTCATCAGCCAGTTCTGCATGGGGTGGGCTGGATCACCTATCAGGTAATGTCCAACCTCACAGCCAGAGATGGTCACTTTGCTTTGACCTAGAAATTCCCCGTCACTTAGGACTTCCCACAAATGTGACTGTTTTAGGACTCTTGCATCATGCACACTCCCTGGAAAGCCAACACACACATCCCAGCAAAGACCTCTGCCATCTACAACTGCTTGCAGAACAACCGAATGCCATCCCTTCCGGTTGTAGTAGTCTTGGGGATACTCTTCTGGTGTTATAATGGGAATGTGGCTTCCATCTATTGCACCAACACACTGTGGCACTCTCCAACAACTCTGAAAGAGCGCAGCCATTTCCGCTAACCTCTCAGCATCAGGGCATGTAATGTGGGTAGGGAGCAGCACCTTGATGACTGTGTTACAGAAATCCTGAATGCAATTAAAGACGGTGCTCATGCTTACTCCAAAAAGATGGCTGATGGTCCTGTATTCACTGCCAGTGGCCAGCTTCCAGTTGGCAATAGCCACCCACTTCTGGTTTGGGACACACAAATGGTAATTTGTGTTCCTTCTCCCCAAGACATGCCTCACCCGACTGCAGATATACTCAAATGACTCTTGGGGGACAGAGATATTCTGCATGAACTGGTGAGAGGTGAAATCAGGAACAATTGTGTCCCACCAGTTGCGATATCTTGGGTGTGCCCAGACATGTGATCTCCGCCTTGCCATCAGTCGCAAGATTACCTGTAAAGAGAAAAAATGTATGGGTAAATAAACATGTGTGGAGAGTCATCAATACTCAAACAAATATTCATCATGGTACTTAACCCTTGTGCCTCTTTTTCCCCCTTAGATTAGAGTGGGACATGTACTGAGAAATAAATGTGCATGTGTGAGTGTTGGAAACATAATTGTTACATTTACTTGTGGAGTTAATGTACAGCACATTTGCCATACTTTATATTCTATTGACCTGATTATATTTCTATATGTATGAGCACAGTCAAAATAATAAAGAAAATTAACAACAGACAAGCCAAAAATGTCCTTAGTGAGGCATAAGGGTTAAAGAAACGAGGTTAAACATAAATCATTCACTTGTATTTCCATGCAGTTTGTTTACATTCACTTCAGTAAGTTAAGTTCATTACAGAGCTAAGCATCCTCATATCTACTGCTGTGGTAGATACGGTATGAGCGGCGACTTAAAAATAGCCAGTAATATGTCTGTGAATTTGTGATGATTCCAGCAGGGACATAACACCGGCTAACGTTAGCTCACAAAGGCTAACATAACCATCTCACATTCAGTGTAAGTAAGAGTCAAAACGTTATTAGGTTATTACCTGTCTCCTAGAGCGTAATCGCCGTCCACTCAAAACCTGTCGATCAACACAAACATATTGGATCTGATCCCAATGAAGCACCGTAAAGCCAGAAGCAGCAGCTGTACAAACGCAAAGTCATCTATTATTGTTGTTGTTGCTGCTGCTTCTTCTTCTTCTCTGTGTTGTTGTTGGTTCGATGTTCGCTCCAAGATTTATGCAAACGCAGCAACGTAACTGATGTATACAGTGACGTAATGACGTGGCTCCCCTTAGCATCCCGAGCTATGGAAAAGCAAACTGGTTCTCAGCTGGCTCGCAAGTTGAACGAGTTGTGCACCAGCACTGGCCCTGAACCAGCCTTGGAACTGATTTGGTGGAAAAGGGGTAAGAGGAGTTTCCAAATTATGCTGCGAAATTTTGCAAGCAATGCTTGATATGCGCACAATATAATGCAGGTCAAGGTATCAAACTAACTCAAGCAGCACACCCAATACCAGACAAACTGTTTGATCATCTCCAAATAGACTTCATTGAACTGACACATAGTGAGGGAAAAGGTACTGCCTGGTAATAGTTGACATGTTTTCAAAATGGGTTGAAGTATTCCCCACAGCTAAACAAGACATCATGTCACCCTCACAGTCCCCCCCCCCCCCCCCCAACACACATACTCTCAACATTCATTCGCACACTGAACTCAGGGACTGCACATTTCACTTTACCTCGCTCATTTGCACTATTCCGTACTACCTCACCTTAACAGCTATTAATTTATCATTCATACTGGTCATTTCATGTTTACCTGCTATGCCTCAAGTGGCCTTGATTGTTTATTTTTATGTTTTATATATAAATGAGTGTTTAGTTTATGTCTATTTCTTATCTAGAATGTTTATACTGTTTATATTGTTTATTTCAATTATTCTATTTTTTATTTATTGCATTGCCTGTTTGCACCGTGGGTCAGAGAGGACTGAAATTTCATCTGTGCTGTATGTCGAGCATGTATAGCATATTTGACAATAAAGTTGACTTGACTTGACTCAGAGGCAGTAGTCAAAGCACTCCTGAGAGACATAATTCGTAGGTGGGGTATACCTAGCAAAATCTCAAGTGACAATGGAACGCCCTTTGTTAATGCAACCCTAAAGAAAATAGGAGCATTCCTAGGGATAGACCTGAAACAACATTCTGCCTACCATCCTGCCAGTGTGGGAGCAGTAGAGAGGGAAAATGGGGCCCTTAAAATGAACTAAGCAAAGCTTGTGCAGAAACAGGGCTAGGATGAACAAAGGTCCTCCCTGTAGTACTCACACAAATGAGGATGCAAACTAGGCCTAAACATGGGTTAAGCCCATTTGAAATTCTTTTTGGACGAGTACCCAACATGGGGATAGAGCCAGCTCAAGGAACACTGCCGGACACCACACTGTGTGATGATGCAATGTTGAATTACTGTGCAACGCTGTCCTCTGCTTTGAAATCTATCCACAAACAGGTAAAAGAAGCACTTCCCAAGCCTGCTGAGGGACCTCTGCACGATCTACAACCAGGGGATTGGATAGTGGTGAAGGACTTCCGATGAACCAAGCGGAACAAGCCACAGTGGAATGGCCCATTCCAGACCCTGCTCATGACCCCAATGGCAGTGAAGGTCACAGGCAGAGTGATGTGGATCCATGCTACTGTAGCTACTGCAGGAGGGTTCCTGAACCAGCTGAGCAGGAGGAAAAAGAAGGCCTAAGTGACCTGGACGCTGGTAAAGCACGTGAGGAAGAAAGGCATCACTGCATGGAACAGTGCGAGTATCACATCAATCACGCACGCACCCTCAATAGAGAAGAGTATTTCAGTATCTAATCAGTAAACTGGTTTCAGAAGTCCCGAGTTTCTCCAAGCCCTGGTGAGGTGGGACGAGGGCTGATTCAGAGGGCGGGCACGCCCTCTGAGCACCACTACACATCAAGAAGGGCAAGGGTTAACTTGGAGACATAGTTAACATAAAATGAAGGGGGTAAATCATTATAAGCTAGGTCCAGTTGTGGGCCTGAGCATCCTGATCCTGCTGGGGCTCATGGGAGGATTCGTGTGGTGGTCAATACAGGGAACCCAGGCTGACACAGAGTCGAAGACAGTTGGTTTAGTGGATGAAGACTCTGATTCCATCCACCATACTGGTCCTGGGTTTAGTGACTGTGATGCTAGTTTGCTCCCTGTTTTCTGTCAGTCAATGTTGTATGTCTGTGTTTCAGAGGCGGCTGACAAATATTGGCTATCAGATGGTGAAAATGGACCCAGATGACTTGCCTGACTGGCCTCCAAACCCACACAAACACTACAACCCACTGTTTGAGAACATCAACACAGCTGACATGAAATTAGCCCTAAACACTCATTTGTGGTTGTTTCCTGTTCAATTGTTTCCTGATCTATGTATATACTGTAGCTTGCTAGCATTAACTTAAGACGTCTATGTCTTACAAAACAGTCTTAGCATTATCCCTGTACACTCAATGATGTGTTAAGTTGAATCTCTCTGGGAACTCTTACCACTGAAATTGTGTACATTTCTTTCTTTTAGCAATTATTATCCTGTAGGATAAAAAGGGGGGAAATGTGAAGGAAATTTAGTGAATGAACATTCCTGTTCTCTGTTTTTCTGTGTGTTGAGCTCAAGTGGCCTAGTGTACTGAGAAAAGTTGTTTTTCCAATGCTGTAATCGCCTTTCTGTTGCCTTGGCTGGTGATAAGCAGGGTGTCTGAGTTCCTGCACATCCCAGAGCATGCCAGGTGCATGCTTTAACAATGCTTCATAGAAAATCTTGAGCCAATCACAAACAGACATGAGCAGTAAGTGAATATCTTCAGAGTATAATAGATAACATTTCTAAGACACAACTCAGAGTGCACATACTCTCGGCATCACTAAAGTGGTGTCTTCTTCTCCTCCTCTTCTTCTCTTTCCTTTCCTGTTTTATATGATCTACTATAATAAATAACTGAAAAGACAACTGCTAAGCATTCTGAAGTGTTTATTAGAAGTTTCCATTACACTGCATAATATCTTAAAAATGGACCAATGAATCTGGCTTGTAACTTCTTACAGGAGTTAGGTAATCTGAGGTCCTTTATGGAAACCCATACTCTATCACCTGGGGCATACTTGGGAGTGGCAAATTCTATGCTTGTCGGCGTAGTTTTTGTACTTGGCATTGATGTTCCCCAGTCTTTGATGTACCTCCTCCCATATCTGTTGGCTCCTCTGGAACCAGGAGTCTATGGCCAGAATTTGTGCAGGGGTGTTGTCCCATAGAAAAAATGGAAGTTGGTATCCGAGTATGCACTGGAACGGGGTTAGTTGGATGGCTGAAGCAGAATGAGCTAACCAAAAAGGGGGCTGTTTTCTCCATATATACTGAATGAGAAACCAGAAGGATTGGGCACAATTCCTCCCATGAGCCAAGTATGCACAAAACTCACTCTCAGAGTGATGCAGCCCATATGGAGGACACAGTACATATGGAGGAAATAGCCCACTTCTTGGTTAGCTCATTCTGCTTGGCCATTAGAGTGTGGGTGATATCTAGACATGAGACTAACAGATAGTCCAGCTTGTCCATGAATCGTGACCATAACCTAGGAGATGAATTGGGGGCCCCTGGTCACTGACTATGTCTTTGGTGTTACCATCATAACAGAAGATGAGTGAATAGCAGTTCACCAGTTTCAAGGTAGACCTGGAAGTGGGATGAGTCTGTGTGTCTGAGAATCTATCGATGATGACCAGGATGACAGTGTTGCCTTGTGACTGGGGTAGGTCAATAATGAAGTCAAGGGTGATGTGTGACCAGGACCACTGGGGTACTGGGAGAGGACATAGTTTACCAGAGGGAGAAGCTCATGAGGAGATGTAATGATTAATGTCTGAAATCATGTTCTCCCACAAATACTTGCTTGGGAGGAGCTGGTAGGTGAGATGGCTGCTGGGGTGTCCCAGAGGCAGGAGAGGAGTGCACCCAGGTGATGAGTTTGTCTCCAAGTCTGGGTAGAACATGAAAAAGTCCAGGTGGGCAATTTTCAGGAGGATTTGTGGGTTGTGCCAGTCTGATTTCTTTTTCTATGTCCCAGGTTATTGCTTGCAGGAAGCATTCAGATGGCAGGATTGTGGTAGGGTCTGATGAGTGTAGTGATGAATGGATTCAGGAGAGAGCATCAGCCTTGGTGTTTCAGGAGCCGGAATGATAGATGGTAAATCGAAATTGTATGAAGAACAGGTCCCATTTGGCCTGATTGGGGTTCAGACGTTTTGCTGTTTTCAAGTACTCGAGGTTCTTGTGATCAATCAGGATCATGAATGGGTGAACTGTGCCTTCCAACCAGTGCCTCCACTCTTCTAGAGCCAACTTAACTGCCAGGAGCTCTTGATTTCAAATGTCATAGTTCCTCTTGGTGGGGGTGAGCTTCTTAGAGTAGAATGCTATGGGGTGCAATTTGGGTTGCTCACCAAGGTGCTGGGACAGAACTCCTACTCCTGTTTCAGATTCATACACCTCCACAATGAAGGGTTTGGAAGGGTCTAGGTGCTGCGGTATGGCAGCTGTGGTGAAAGGAGTCTTTAACTGGTTGAAAGCTTGATTGGGTGAAGGATTCCAGTGGAGGCATCAAGGTCTATTCCTCAGGAGACTGGTGAGAGGGGCTGCGATGGTGCTGAACCCATGGATGAATCAGCGGTAGAAATTGGCAATCCCCAGAAAGCATTGCAACTCCTTAACTGTCATAGGAGTGGGCCATGATGTCACAGCAGTGACCTTGGCTTGGTCCATGCTCACTCCCTCCAAACTGATAATGTAGCCCAGGAACAAGACCTGGCGGACATGATACTCACTTCTCTGCTTTAATGTACAGGTGGTTCTGGAGCAGGTGAGAAACACCCACCATGACATGCTCATGGTGGATGTTCTCATCTGGGGAGTAAATCAGGATGTCAACGTAGGCGATACACCTCCCCAGCATGTCCCTGAGCACATCATTAATGAGGCACTGGAAGACACCTGGAGTGCAAGAAAAGCCATAAGGCATGATGAGGTATTCAAAGTGGCCCGCGGTGGTGCTAAAAGCAGTTTTCCACTCATCACTCTCATGAATCCTGACGAGGTTATAAGTGCTATGCAGGTCAAGTTTTGAGAATACTTTGGCAGATCTGAGTTGTTCTAAGGCTGAATGCACCAGTGGGAGTGGATATAGGTATTTTACTGTGATCTGGGTCAGGCCCCGATAGTCTATGCATGGCCAGAGACCTCCTCCTTTCTTCTCAAAGAAGAACACCACCACTGAGGCTGGGGACATAAAATTTCTGATATACCCCTGTTGCAGGGCTTCTTTTATGCACTCCTCCATGGCTGCTTGTTCAGTCAGGGACAAAAGGTAAATATATGAGTTTGAGGAGGAATAGTACCTGGGAGGAGGTTGATAGCAGTCATAGGGATGGTGAGGAGGCAAACCACAGGCCCTCCCTTTGCTGAATACCTCACTGAGGTCGATGTAGCAAACTGGGACATTGTTGAGGGAATCAGGCTGATGGCTGTCCATGGAAGTAGATGAGAGAGAGAAATTTGGGGAAGTTTCATGCAGTTCTGAAGACAGGAAGGAGACCACTGTAAAAATATGTCGTTGCCAGGAAATTAGTGGCTCATAAAGCTGGAGCCATGAGTAACCCAATATTAGGTTGCGATATGAGGTAGGAGTGATGAGAAGAGACAAGTGTTCTGTGTGAATTGCCCCTACTTGAATCTCAAGCTCATGTGCATTGCAACCAATCCCTCTCCTATGGGTCCTCTGTCAATGGCTTTGAGCTTGATGGGTCTCAAAAGTGTGTGGGTGGCCAAATGGTACTTTTGAACAATCACATTGTTTATAAAGTTCCCCTCCACCCTTGAGTCTATGAAAGCAAAGAGCACATGGGTTGAGTCTGGTAGCTTTAATAAGCACTTGGAATGACTGGGGAGTTGCTAGACATGTCAGAACTCACTTGGTTTGTTGAGCTGGCAGCCCTGCTTGGCTGGTGGTCTCGTAGTGGTCGAGTAGGGCACTGGGAGATCAGATGGCCTGCTACTCCACAGTAAAAGCAGAGACCTTCTTGCCGCCTTCTCTCTCAGATTGTTGAAGTCGGGTGTAGGAGACTTTCATCAGGGTCACAGAGTTAGTGTAAGGAGAGAGAGTAGGAGATAGTTGGAGTGAGTGATGTTTGCAGAGGAGATGATCTAAATATACAGTATGGCCAGGTCAATAAGAGAGGTCAAGACAAAAGATGTTTGTCATGGCATGCCAGTTTGCAGAGTTCATCTGGATGCAAACCTTGGTGAAAGGTAGCTTTCAGGACTGGCTCATTCCAGCCACTGCCAGTGACTAAGGTGCAGAAGTCCAGTGCATACTCTGCTACACTCCTTTCTCCTTAATGGATAGTTAAACTTTCTCTGACTTTGATTCCCTCTGGCTCATGGTCAAACACTTTCATGAAAAGCTCCAAAAAATGGTCATATGATGTGTGTTCACCCCCATGCTTCCACACCATGTTTGCCTACTGGAGAGCCTTACTGGTGAGCAGACTGATAAACTGCAAGATCTTGTGCTTGTCTCTTGTCCCTGGGAGAGAGGAAAAGTACAGAGAACACTGAAGAAGAAATCCCTTGCAATGGGACACTTCCCCAGAAAACTTATCTGGCAGAGGAATACTTCGGGACACACCTGGAGGAGAGGAGGGGTGTGAGATAATGGCCTGCAAACACCACAGCAGTGAGTTGTCATCCTGGTGTTATCACTTCTCATCTGCTGGTGTTCTCCCAACAGTCACCCCTGTGCATTGAATGCAGTCTGCTTAGCCTCCTCTGCTGTATCCATGATGGCAAAGTATCCTGTCAGAGCACAGGCACTTATGGATGCAGGTGCAGGGGAGAGGGGGTATGCACAAACTTATGTAGGGAAGGTGATGGTGGGATAATTGGAGACAGGTGATGTAATTAGAACTTTGGTGATGGGGGGCATTTTGTATCATAGGAAGTGTAGTCCAGAGCGACCATGTTTGGAGGCTGTTCCAAACGCAGGATTTTAGTGCCGTTACTGACAACTACAGAATGATTATTAGCACAGAATTACTGTTTTTCATGTATCATAGCATTATTATAGCATAAGTATGGTATTTTTTACAATTTAAGGCAGCATTATTCCCATATTATTGCAGTATTCTCACAGTATTTGTACAATATTCTGTAAGTTTTATGGTAGTATTAATACAGTAGTATTACAAGGTTATCACAGAATTGTTAAAGTATTATTGCAGTACTTAAGGACAGTATTAAGTTTTATAGTATCAATACAGTATTGTTACACTATTACAGTATTTTCAATGATTATGTAAAATTACATACAGTATCATGTTGAGTATTGTTTTAATGGTTGACAATGTTTCAAACACTGTATTAAATATAGTTTTGAACAGTATCATCCTGTAATTATCGGCACTTCATTGAGCAATGGGTATGAAATCTATTCTCCAAAGGAGTACTGTTTATTATTAATTGATATTGAGTTGAGAGAACTGTATCAAAAATATATTATGGCTTAATACTCAGCAATCACTTAAATGTTTTAATCTTTGATACAGTGCATTCAATCATTTACTACATCCTGTATTTAATTAATAACACAGTGTTCCTGAAGAGTATCAAGTTAGTGTATTTAACAGATGATGTGGTATTAAATTAATACTGTATGAACTAATGAAGCTTCAGCACTGAGATATATCAGGTCAGTCCCCAATTGTCACAGACATGCTGACTAATGAATGAATAACAGAATCCACAAAACTATGTGGTGGTGATTTTTAAGCAACAGGCGCAAATGAAATGAAAAATGATTCAGTGCTTCACCAGTGCTACCATTTACACATATTAACATTGGCAGAAATCTGGGGGTGTCTGATTATTATCTCAGATATCCCCTCCATCCACACACACACACACACACACACACACACACACACACACACACACACACACACACACGTGTAAGAGAGGATTGCATGTAGCTGTTCTATATTTAATATTTGATACTTGTGCAAAACTGTATTTATTTCTGCTCTCTTTCAGTCCACTAAAGGCCTGTGGTGCTCAGGCTGAGAGCAATAAACAGTGTAGGGGTCACATTTATAGTTACCCTTAATGTTCTGTGAAACAAGTTAATTCATGTTCTTACTTATGTTATAGCAGTTATAAACAGTCATTCCCTCACCAGCTTATCTTTTTTCTCTCTTGAAGTTTGTAAGACAAAACCACATACAAACCACAATGCATGGTCATCATGTTCCCCTGTATGGTTTTAACTGAATTGATGCCTCAGTTCATTCAGCTCAGAAAAGGGCAGATCTCAGTGCAGCTTTTCTTAGAAAAATAAGAGATGTGATTGCTTGAAATGTGACTTCTCTTGTTTGAGAAGTCAGAAAACACCACATCCACCTCTCCATAATGCCAAATAAAACCTTGTATTAAGAATGCATGCGACTCATGGCCTTTTAAAATATTCAACACTTTCTAAAATTAAAAATGAGAAAAATGATTTGTATTTCTGACTAACACGACCAGAGAAATTATTTTTGTGTGAAAATGATTGACAAGCCTAAGGAATATTTTAAATAAAAGCAAAAAAAAAAAAGTAACTCAAAAAAACCCTATCAATCATTCTTAATATTATTAATTCCTCCTCATTATCTGAAACAGCCTTAGAAGAAAAGTGACAAAAGAAATAAATGAGTAAAAAGACATTTTTGCAGTGGATAAAATGAAAGAATTTTTTTTTTTATTTCAATCACACATGACAAGAGGAACTACATACTAACATGCTAAATATTGTCTCAGCATAGTGCAATCATTCATGATACATACTGTTACCTCTGACCATGTCTAAAGTGTTCTGAATGTCCAGGCATTTTAACAATGTTATGTACATTATCTTAGTTAGAACTGGTGATATACAAGTGCTCAAAATAAAAAACTGTGGTAGTCAGTAATGGCATTGTGAATTGAAACTAACCAAACTACAAACATGGCTTCCCAAGACTACAATACCCAAAGTTCACAGCACCCCATCTCCCTCTTATTAAGTTCAGCTGACTATCGTTAACTGTTAATCAGCAGTGCTACTTATGCCTCTTCCTCACACACCTTCAGTGTGAAGTATCGTTGTGTTTATCCAGTCATACTGAGCCTTTTGTCTGCTTGCCTCTAGCTTCCTGAACCTTTGCCATGTTTACCTGTTTAACTCTTTAGTCTGCTCTCTACCATTCTCTTTGCCGATCAACTGACTCCTGCCTGCTTTCTGACTGAGTTTGCTCATTGATATGACTACACTTCCTGTTTGTATCCCTGCTGTCCCCTGCACTTACATCCGTGAGTGCCTGCAAGCTGACAGGATACTTTGCCTTATGTAGCAGAGAAGGTGAAGCAAATGGCTTTATATGCTCAGGGATGCCTCTTAGGAGAACAACATCAGCTGCTAGCCAACCTCAACACCAGAATGGCACAGTTAACTGCTGTGATGTTGCAGGCCCCCTCTGATGCCTCTTCAGCTCCTGTGCAGCTTCTCCCAGCTCCTGAGAAATATGCCGGTGACGCCCTTAACTGTAGGGGATTTCTGCTTCAGTGCTCCTTGTACTTTGCTACCATGCCAAACCTCTCTGATGAACCTAAGATTGCAAAGTTTCTCTTTTCTCACTGGTAAGGTTCTACAGTGGGCTAGCATGGTATGGAAGAGTGGAGAGGAGCATACCACCTTATATGAGTATTTTCTAGAACAATTCAAATGAGTGTTCGATCATGAATCTGAAGGGATAGAAGTCAGCAAAAGTCTACTCACCATCACCCAAGGGGCAAGAAGAGTAGCCGAGTATGCACTGGATTTCCCATCTCTTGCAGCCGCTAGAGGATGGAATGAGCCAGCTCTGAAAGCAGTGTTTCGCCAAGGTCTTCGTCCTGAAATATTGAGTGAACTGGCTTGTAGAAATGAATATCCCACTTTGGACTCCCTCATAGACCTCACTATTTGACTGGATCATCTACTTTCCAGCTGACCCTCTCTCAAGGAGGACACCAGACAAGCTCAGTCAGCTGATGTGTCCACAACCATGGAGGTTTCTCAAACTAGGCTGAAACACAGAGAAGGCAACACAAGGGGCTATACTTCTATTGTGGGAGTTCCAACCATCATACAACAGTGTCCAGTCCATCCTACTCACAACAACAACTCTGAGCCTGCTCCTGATGCTGTGAGTCCAGTGAGAAACTTTAACTCACAATCATTTAAAGTACCTGTGTTGTTGAAACTGCCAGCCTCGACCCACATGTTCTGTATTTATTGGCTCAGGGGCAAAGGGGAATTTCATCGACAGTTCAAACATCCAGGAGTTCAACCTGTCCACAACCCCTCTGCAGAGTCCACTCAGCATCAGGACCCTCAATGGAGGACCTATAGGAGATGGTCTTGTCACAACTAGAACCACTCTAGTCCACATCCAAGTAGAAGCTCTCCATTTTGAACTCATTTCACTTTTTGTGACTTCTTTGGTTAACCATGACATCATCCTGGGTTACCCATGGTTACAGCTCCATGACCCTCTGATATCTTGGCAAAACAAGGAAATCCTCCAATGGTCCCCTGCATGCTTTCAGAACTGTTTGTTGCACCCCCAGCTATGTGTTTTGTCTACTTCTGTTAAAAGTCCTCAACCAGATTCACTGGACAATGTACCAGAATGTTATTCTGACCTGAAGGAGGTTTTTAGTAAGGGTAGGGCTTGTGGCCTACCACCACATTGCCCTTACGATTGTGCCATCGATCTCCTCCCCGGCACGTCACCTCCACGCAGCTGAATCTACCCACTTTCCCAGAAGGAACAGGCTGCAATGGAGGAGTACATTCAGGAAGCATCCAAACAAGGTTACATTCATCCCTCCAAGGTCACCTGCCTCCACAGGATTCTTCTTTGTGGAGAAGGGGGGAGGCCTTCGACCTTGCATAGACTTCAGAGGACTAAACCAAATATCTGTAAAAGTACCCATATCCACTTCCACTGGTTCCCTCTACTTTAGAACAAATATGTTCTGCAAAAATCTTCTCCAAGCTTGACCTGCATAGTGCATACAACCTCATCAGAATCCAAGAGGGTGACGAATGGAAGCTGGCTTTTAGCACCACCGCCGACCATTTTGAGTACCAGGTCATGCCATATAGCCTTTTTTCAGTGCCAAGCATTTTCCAATGTCTCAAACGACATGCTCTGGGACATGCTGGGGAAATTTGTGATCATATACACCAATGACATTCTGATCTACTCCCCTGATGAAGCAAGTCACCTGGAACATGTCAGGTCAGTTCTGAAGTGTCTACTCAAGAATCACCTTTACATTAAAAGGTGAGAAGTGGGAGTTCCATTTATGTCAGATTTCATTTCTGGGTTACGTCATCAATGCAGAAGGAGTCATCATGGATTCCTCCAAGGTGTCTGCCATTATGTCTTGGCCTGTACCCACATCTGTGAAGGAGCTTCAATGTTTTCTAGGTTTTGTTAACTTCTACCAATGCTTTATCAGAGGTTTCAGCACCATTGCGGCTCCCTTAACCGCCCTGCTAAAGAAAGGTCCCAAACGTCTTCTCTGTAACCCTGCAGCTGAAGAAGCCTTCGGCCGACTCAAGACTGCCTTCACCTCAGCCCCTATCCTGCAGCATCTTGACCCAATCAAGCCTTTCACAGTCAAGGTGGATGCCTCAGACACTGGAGTGGGAGGGGTGCTATCCCAGCACTTCAGTGAGAATCCAAAGCTTCACCCTGTGGCTTTCTTTTCTAAGAAGCTCTCATCAGCTGAAAGGAACTATGATGCAGGGAATTGTGAACTACTAGCCATTAAGTTCACCCTCGAGGAATGGAAACACTGATTAGAGGGAGCTATACACCCCTTCATAACACTAACCAACCACAAAAACTTAGTATCTCAAGAAGGCAAAGCCATTGAACCCACGTCAGGCCTGATGGGCTCTCTTCTTCACAAGGTTCAATTTCATGATCGCTTTCTGTCCTGGGCATAAGAACACGAAGGCTGATGCTCTGTCCTGAACATTCAGTCCAGCACTGCATAACCATGAACCTCATCTCATTCTTGCACCAGAATGCTTTGTTCAATCACTTGGGAATTGGATAAGGAGATAAGAACCTCCCAACCCCCAAAGGTGCCCAGAGGACTGCCCACCTGACCTGCTATACATCCCCAAACCACTTCAAAGTAAACTCATAACATGGGCACATGCATCTCCTGCTACTGGTCACCCTAGTAGTCAAATAACTTAAATGCTAAGGAGTAAGTACTAGTGGGAGAAGATGCAGACTGAAATTAATCACTTCATCGCTTCCTGCTCTGAATGTGCCCAAGCAAAGGTTCCACAAAACATGCCCTCTGGTAAGCTGTGTCCCCTCCCTGTACCTCAGAGACCATGGTTCCACCTGGCCATTGACTTCATCACAGACCTTCTACCATTTCAGTACAACACAGCCATCATGGTTACTGTGGACCAATTTTCAAAGGCTCTGAGACTTATTGCCTTACCAAGCATTCCTACTGCATTTTAGGCAGCAGAACTGTGGTTTCAAAATGTATTCAGGTGATATGGACACACACAACTTCTCTCATTTTGGGCTGAGTGCATCATGCTAACTTCATGTGTAGGAGAGGGGGAGTGAATGAACAGCACTTTCCCCTTCCTCTATATCCATGGTGGAAGTGCCCTTGAGCAATGCACCTAACCCCAACTGCTCCCAGGGCACTGTAGTACAGCTGCCCACTGCTCTGTGTGTACTGCTTCAGATGGGTTAAATGCAGAAAATGAATTTCACTGTACTGTAATGGATATGTGACAAAGAATGGTTTCTTCAAAAGCCCCATTCTTCTTCTTCTAGATATATCTGAAGTGCAATATATAAAGGGTATTTGACATAACATCAGAGCCATGACTTCTTCACATTGTTGATAATTTTTTTTTTAATGTTTAAATGAAAATTCTTACAAATTCTTACACATGAAACCTTTAATACGTGTCAAAAACTTAATGCTTTCCATACATGGAAAACCTCACACATTACATGCGTGGAAACCTTAAAGCCAAATTATGGAGCAATTTTACCTTAAGATATCAGATTCAAAATTGGTTTCATGGTACATTGACTTGTAATATGGAGAATGGCTTTTCTTCCTTTCCAACTTCACACCCGGTTCACCGGTTAGAGCACTATAACTGGTGGCACATCCCAGAGACTTCTCGTAAAAACTGCATCACACTTTGGGGCACCATGAGAATGGCTTACAACACTACATAACACATTAACAATGATGAAGAAGCTGAATTGGTGTTCAGTATGGGCAAAGAAACCAAAGAGACACTATTGGAGGAAGCCAGGAAGCGAAAAAGAGAGAGTGACTGAGAAAGAGACAGGACAAGGGTCAAGTCAAGTTTATTTGTATAGCATTTTTAGCAACATACATTGTTGCAAAGCAGCTTTACAGAAAATTAAAGACTTTAAACATGAGCTCGTTTTATCCCTAATTTATCACCTAATTTATACACAGTGAGCAAGCCTGTGGTGATGGTGTTGAGGAAAAACACCCTCAGATGACATGAGGAAGAAACCTTGAGAGGAACCAGACTCTAAAGGGAACCCATCCTCATTTGGGTCATAACAGATAGCATGATTATAAATAACTAGCTTCTATAACTGTGTCCGATAGAGTCACAAAGTATCACTGTGAAACCTGGAAAATCATGATAGTTTTAACATGAAGTCTGTTTTATTGAAGTTAGAAACTGTTCATTGATGGAAACTTGAGTGCAAAACTGTTCATGATAACTGCAGTCCTCAAGTTAGCAAGTCAAATGAAGTACTCAGACAAATGTATTACTGTAAGTGTCCAGAACCATCTTACGAGTGTGACATGTAACTCGGAGAGGGACAGACAGAGGGAAGACATGGGGGGGGGGGGGGGCAGTTTTAGGTATGCCCAGTGTCACCTAATGAGTAAGAACAGTGTACATTTTGCACTAAGTGCAAGCAGTGACTCCAGCAAAACTAAATATGATAACATAACTAAAAAGAGAGAGCTAGCAGGTAACACAGACATGAGGGAGCCCTGGGACATAAAGCAGCCAGCCACTACACCATCAACGAGCACATCAGAGGGCAGCACATGTGGAGAGCTTGGGAATTAAGCTAAGAGAGATGAGACTGAGAAGGTATGGGCACATCCTGAGAAGAGATGCAGAGCATGTTGGAAGGAGAATGTTGAGGATGGAGCTGCCAGGCAAAAGAAAACAAGGCCAAAGAGGAGATACATGGATGTGGTGAGAGAGGACATGAAAGTGGCAGGTGTGGTAGAGAAGGATACACAAGACAGGGAGCAATGGAGATGAAAGATCCGCTGTGGTAACCCCTAATCGGGAGCAGCCAAAATAAGATAATTTTGACCCTGTGTTGATTTCAGAAAACCCAAAGAAAATTCAAACTTGTGCACCAAATTCTAGTGTTTTTTTTTTTATTAAAGATGTATGCTGTACATTCTGCCACAGAAAAAGAACAGTTCAAAGAAATTACTGAAAGCCCAAATATTGCCATGACATTCATACCCAAGATGACATTCATGTCACTGTATGTAAACTTCTGACCACAACTGTATGTGGGTATACATCATCTGTGAACATCTGGGTCAGAGGACAGGTAAGATGGTGGCAGAGTCCATCTGAAGTGTCTTTACTACTCGCTTGCAAACTCATAACATACTACAGTTACAGATGGGTAGTAGGTACTTAAATAATGTTAGTACATACTGAGAATACAAACACAGCCTGTGATTCATGTCCTGCATGATTTTCATTCAGGTTTTGTTTTGCTTGCTTCTTCCCATTGACTATCTAAAAAAATGAACATGTTTCTGTTCACTCCCATTCTAAGAATAAAGACAAAATACCTCCGCCATGTTGTCAAATTTGCAACCAGAGTCTGCCCAGTAAGGACTTTCTCCTTCTTGCATTTGCACAGTAATACTAGTCACTGTTTTGACTGACCCACCCACTTCTCAAGTAGAAATGGACAAGACGAATATGGTCTCATTCTCAAATTATCTTTATTACATCTATCCAGAGTTTAAATAGTTTCAGCTGGAGATATTTGATTCATACAGATGCATCTAGGCAAGACGTTTATCACATGAACTGGAAATTTGCTGATATTGATGCAACTAACTTCACTGATTCATCATACCAGTGCATTAATAACCCATTTGTGGCAGCGGGGGCGTGGTCAAGTGCTGGTCTGTGACAGGAGGGCGGAGTCAGGGAAGGTAAGTGGCAGAATCACTACACCTGATGTCAATTAACCTGTGTTTGTGTGTGTCTTCCCAGTGACCGCGCCCTACTTAAGGAGGGAGAGCGTAGAGCAGAGGAGCTCATCCCGGAACCAGACCCTGGTTGTGTGTGTGTGTGTGTGTGTGTGTGTGTGTGTGGTATTGACTATGTTCACTGAAAAGTGTGGCAATAAAAACCCGAGCTTTACCAACCTGATCTCTGTCCTGCCGTCCTCTGTGCTCCGCCCCTTGGTAGAACCGCTACAGTGGTGCCGAAACCCAGGACATCTGGAGCGCAGAAGCCTAACAGCCCCATGGAGTCCACCCCGTTCGCCGAACTGGTCCACACCCTCGCTACGACCCAGCAAAGCCAGCACCAGGCGCTAGTAACTCTCTGAAAGGAGCAGGAACAGCGGTTCAAGGCCCTGGTGTTGGCCCAGCAAGAAGATCGTCAGGCTTTCTGGCACCACTTCGCATCGGCGGGGTCCACCAACGCTCCCACCGTGGGCCTGTCCCCCCTCACCCTAACAAAGATGGGCCCGCAGGAAGACCCCGAGGCATTCATCATGCTCTTCGAGCAAGTCACGGAGACCTCGGGGTGGCCGATGGAGCAGCGCGCCTCCTCCCCCTGCTAACGGGAGAGGCACAGCTGGCCGCACTACAACTCCCCGCCAACCGCCGGCTGGCCTACGCGGACCTTCACCGGGCCATCCTCCAGCGTGGGGCGCACCCCTGAGCAGCAGCAGCAGCACTTCCGCGCTTTGCGCTTGGAGGAAGTCGGCCGGCCGTTCGCTTTTGGCCAGCAACTCCGGGACGCCTGCTGGCGGTGGTTGAGGGCCAACAACCACGACGCCGAGGGGATCATCGACCAGGTGGTACTGGAGCAATTCGTCACATGCTTGCCAGCAGGAGCCGGGGAGTGGGTCAAGTGCCACCGCCCGGCGTCGCTAGATCAGGCAATCGAGCTGGCGGAGGACCATATGGCGGCTGTCCCGGTGGCAGGACAGCAGACAGCCTCTTCTCTTCTCTCCTCTTCTCTCTCCCCCCCTCTCCTCCTGTGTCTCGTCCTTGCCCCATTCCCCCACCACAGAGGCGGGGGCCAGCGCCACCTGTGCCGGCCCACCGCACCCGCGGTACCCTCCCGTTTCTCCCTTCTGTGTCTGTCTCTCCCCCCCCTCAGGTGAGTGAGCCCCAGAACACCAGTGCAGAGAGGATGCCCGGGCCGGTTTGCTGGCACTGCAGGGAGCTGGGCCACCTCCAACAACAGTGCACGGTAATGTAGGTGGGTGCAGTGGTTCAGATCCCCGACGCACCAGGAGCCGCCCTCGATCGGGCTGGAGCGTATTGCATACCGGTGAGTATTCAAGGGGATACATATCAGGCGTTGGTGGATTCTGGTTGTAATCAGATCTCAGTTCACCAAAGCCTGGTGCAAAACGAGGCATTGGGGGGAGCACAGGGGGTGAAGGTGTTGTGTGTGCACGGGGATGTTCACAGCTACCCTTTGGTGTCAGTCCACATTTTTTTTCCGAGGGGAAAAATTTATAGTGATGGCGGCAGTTAATCCTCGCCTTACCCACTCTATAATTTTGGGGACTGATTGGCCGGGATTTCGGGAATTAATGACACACTTAGTGAAGAGTGGGTCCTGCCATTTAACAGGGGAAGGTCCCGGTGTCGCGTTGGCGGGAGCAGCTGTCACAGAGCCGTCTACGTCATCTCGGAGTCAGAGTGAGGAGCCGGCAGCCCCTCCTCTCTCTGTTGGGGAATCCCTCATGTATTTCCCATTAGAGCAGTCGCGAGACGAGACTCTGTGGCATGCGTTTGACCAAGTGAGAGTAATCGATGGTCAAACGCTCCAGTGGAACACCACCCCATCCTTCCCCTACTTCGCGATTATGAAGGATAGATTATACAGAGTGACGCAGGACACTCAAACTAAAGAGTGAGTCACGCAGCTTTTAATTCTGAAGAGCCGCCGGGAATTGGTATTCCAGGCGGCTCACTTTAATCCCATGGCTGGACACCTAGGGCAGGATAAGACACTAGCCTGAATAATGGCCTGATTCTATTGGGCGGGGATTCACGGCGATGTCTGTAGGTGGTGTACGGCGTGCCGCGAATGCCAGTTAGTAAATCCAGCGGCCATTCCAAAAGCGCCTTTGCGCCCTCTACCATTAATCGAGACCCCGTTTGAAAGAATTGGGATGGATCTCGTCGGGCCATTAGCTCGGTCAACATGAGGGTACCGCTTTATATTAGTTCTGGTGGACTATGCAACGTGATACATGGAAGCAGTGCCTCTTCGCAATATCTCAGCATGCAGTATTGCGGAGGCACTCTTCCACGTCATCTCCTGAGTTGGAATCCCGAAAGAGATTCTGACTGATCAAGGCACCTCGTTTATGTCACGAACACTGAACGAACTGTATGGGTTATTAGGTATTAAGCCAATCCGCACCAGCGTGTATCACCCACAAACGGATGGTTTAGTCGCACCCTCAAGAATATAATAAAAAAATTCGTAAGTGAGGACGCACGTAACTGGGATAAATGGCTCGAACCCTTGTTATTTGCAGTGTGAGAGGTCCCCCAAGCCTTCACGTTTCAATTATTATATGGGCGTAAGGCGCACGGCATTTTAGATGTGCTGCGAGAAAATTGGGAGGAGGGACCTTCACCAAGTAAAAACAAAATTCAAGACGTTATGGACCTGCACGCAAAACTCCACACACTCACACACCTAACCCAGGAGAATTTGCGGCAGGCCCAAGAATGGCAAACCCGCCTGTACGACAAGGGTACGCGCCTTAGAGAGTTGGCACCAGGAGATAAAGTACTCGTATTGTTGCCCACATCGAGCTCTAAATTAGTCGCCAAGTGGCAAGGACCCTTTGAGGTCACACGGCGAGTCGGGGACGTCGACTATGAGGTGAGGCGAAGGGACAGGGGTGGGGCGCTACAGATTTACCACCTCAATCAACTCCAACTCTGGAATGAGGAGGTCCCCATAGCATTGGTGTCGGTGGTTCCGGAGAAGGCGGAGCGGGGCCGGAGGTTCAAAAAGGCGCATTGACATTGCATACCTCTCCGGTCCCCTGTGGAGACCACCTCTCCCCGACCCAACTCGTGGAGGTTGCCCAGTTGCAGACCGAGTTTTCGGACGTGTTCTCGCCCCTGCCCGCCCGCATCAACCTCATAGAGCACCACATTGAGATGCCCCCGGGGGTGGTAGTGCGTAGCCGCCCTTACAGGCTACCCGAACACAAGAAAAAAGTGGTTCGGGAAGAACTCGAGGCCATGCTCGAAATGGGCATCGTCGAGGAGTCCCACAGTGACTGGAGCAGCCCGGTGGTCTTGGTACCCAAGGCCGACGGGTCGGTCCGGTTCTGTGTGGACTATAGAAAAGTCAATGCGGTGTCTAAATTCGACGCGTACTCAATGCCTCGTATTGATGAGTTGCTCAAACAACTAGGCACTGCTCGCTTTTATTCGACACTGGATTTAACGAAGGGATATTGGCAGATCCCCTTGACTCCACTATCCCGAGAAAAAACGGCCTTTTCCACACCGTTCGGTTTACACCAATTCGTCACACTTCCGTTTGGGCTGTTTGGGGCACCCGCTACATTTCAGCAGCTGATGGACAGTGTCCTCCGCCCCCACGCCACCTATGCGGCCGCCTACCTCAACGACATTATCATCTATAGTAATGACTGGCTGAGGCATCTTGAACATCTGAGGGCCGTTCTTAGGTCACTGAGGCGAGCGGGTCTCACAGCCAACCCAAAGAGGTGTGCGATTGGGCAGGTGGAAGTAAGGTATCTGGGCTTCCACTTGGGCAACGGGCAGGTGTGTCCCCAAATTAACAAGACTGCAGCAATTGCGGCCTGCCCGAGGTCCAATCCAAAAAGGGGATGAGACAGTTCCTGGGGCTGGCTGGCTATTATCGTAGGTTTAAACCTAATTATTCGGACGTCACCAGCCCACTGACTGATCTCACTAAAAAGGTCCAGTGGACAGAGCAATGCCAGTGGGCTTTTTCTGAGGTAAAGGCCGCACTGTGTGGGGGGCCATTTTTACACTCCCCTGACTTTCCTCTCCCCTTTATGTTACAGACGGAGGCATCGGACAGAGGGCTGGGGGCTGTTTTGTCCCAGGAGGTGGAGGGGGAGGACCGCCCAGTCTTATACATCAGTAGGAAGCTGTCGGTGCGTGAGGGGCGCTACAGCACAATCGAAAAAGAGTGCTTGGCAATCAAGTGGGCGGTCCTCGCCCTCCGTTACTACCTGCTGGGGCGCCCTTTCACCTTCTGTTCAGACCACGCGCCCCTCCAGTGGCTCCACCACATGAAGGATGCCAACACGCGGCTCACCCGTTGGTATCTGGCGCTCCAACCCTTTAACTTCAAGGTGGTCCACAGGCCGGGGGCGCAGATGGTCGTGGTGGACTTCCTCTCCCGTCGGGGGGGGGGGGGGAGTCCGCTGCAGGCCGGCCTGAGTCGGGCAGTGGGGGTATGTGGCAGCGGGGGCGTGGTCAAGCGCTGGTCTGTGACAGGAGGGCGGAGTCAGGGAAGGTAAGTGGCAGAATCACTACACCTGATGTCAATTAACCTGTGTTTGTGTGTGTCTTCCCAGTGACCGTGCCCTACTTAAGGAGGGAGAGCGTAGAGTAGAGGAGCTCATCCCCGAACCAGACGCCAGTTCTGTGTGTGTGTGTGTGTGTGTGTCTGTGGTATTGACTTTATGTTCACTGAAAAGTGTGGCAATAAAAACCCGAGCTTTACCAACCTGATCTCTGTCCTGCCATCCTCTGTGCTCCGCCCCTTGGTAGAACCGCTACACCATTCTTTGGGACACATAGCTATTCCGAGTGCACCATAAACTAACTAGCCTACTTATAAAATCCATCCTAATGTTATTGGTCGTGTATGTGTTCACTGACAAACAAATGGCTTTTGTGCAAATTTCGATAGCTGGCTGGATGGATGTCGTTAATACTGAAATAATACTGCTGTCATGTTTGCTATATTTGCTAGCACAATTAAGCTAGCCAATTAAACCAGCCTTTTTCCTATTAAACCCCTCGATATTTCAAACATTTTTATATAAAATGGCTAAAAGTTTGTATTAATGCATGTGTCCAGAAAAGTTCAAAAAGTAGGTATATGATAGAAGTTAGCTGGGTGACTACAGCTGGTCTCTTCTAGGAAATGTATCAATCATGATATTCCCAAGTGTATCCATACCTTACTTTATTGTAGTTAAAGTCCTTCCCATGCCAGGACCTGGTCTTCCCAGGCAGCCTCATGTCCTAGTACAGGGGTGGGCAATTACTTTTTCCATGGGGCCACATGAGAAACAGAATTTTGTGGAGGGCCAGACCAAAAGGCTGAACTAAATTCTGCATAATATTAATTGTATTTCTTTATATAAAGCAGTAAATAACATTGTTTTTACAGGCTGCTAAGACTGGTAAGAGTATGGAAAAAACAAGGTTGCCTTACAAAAAAATGTCATTTATTCAATCAAATTTCCCAAAACAATGGTTAACAAAATGTGAACGTTTGTACCATTTTTTTCAGTCACAGTCACCCCAAAACACAATAAAGACATCACAGTATTGTCTTTCTACTCCAAATATCAAGCACCAAGTCCACCAAGCACTCTTTCACAAATTCCCTCTCTGAGAATGGCTTACTGTTTTTAGTGATTTTGTGGGACAGCACAAAGCTGGTCTTGGTTGCTGCATCCCTGGATATGTGATGCTTGGTAAAAAAGCCTTGCTGCTTTTCTAGCTTAGCCAGCAAAGCTTCCGATGTCCGCACTATTTCAGCATCAGTCAAGTTTCGGTATTTCTCAGCCTGCTTCGTCTGGTAATGCCGACTCAAATTGTTGTCTTTGAACACGGCGATCTCCTCTCCGCAAACTAAACACACGGCTTTATCTCTGACATCAGTAAATAAATAGCAGTCCATGTTTTGTTGAAAGCCCTGCATTCTGCATCTACCTTTCTTCTTTTTGCGGACATTTTGGGGGCTAAAGTCTTCTTGTGATCTGCTCCCCACAACGTCGATTCAGTGTAGGTATCAGATCTACAGATCGGCTCGGGCTCCGGTGCCTGCTGGTGACGGCACACTATGTGATTGGCTGGACTGTTTGAAGGATGACGTACAAGTTTGGTTGGTCTGGACAAATTACGGAAGTAGTTATCACACGATGAGGTTTCGTGGGATTTCATGTCATGTTCATGTCGCGCGCATTGCATTTTTGTTGAACACAACTTCAAAATAAAAGCAATGCACATTCAGTCCATGCATGGGGTAAAATTAGAAAATGCGTTCATTTTGTAATTTCTAATTAACCTTACGCGGACCAGTCAGAATGAACTAAAGGGCCGGATGTGGCCTGCGGGCCGTTAAATGCCCAGGTCTGTCCTAGTACTAACTTAACCCTTAAGGCACATCGGATGGCGGTGATCTCCATTCCTATAGCCCTCAGTCTCTTGCCTATTACATAACTAGGATAACAGTGGGGGGGCTGGTCCTCTGGTAACCATGAGAGTTTGATTTGCTGCATCTCTATTGCGGCATGCCTCGCCAGATGGCAGTAGGTACCATTTTTATGATGGTCTTTGGTATGACCCGACCACAAGTAGAACTCGCAATCTCCTGGTTAAGAGGTGGATACACTAACCACTAAGCCAACTCATAATACTGTACAGTAGAATAATAATAATAATAATAATAATAATAATAATAATAATAGGCATGGTGGTGTAGTGGTTAGCGCTGTCGCCTCACAGCAAGAAGGTCCGGGTTCGAGCCCCGTGGCTGGCGAGGGCCTTTCTGTGTGGAGTTTGCATATTCTCCCCATGGGTTTCCTCCAGGTGCTCCGGTTTCCTCCACAGTCCAAAGACATGCAGGTTAGGTTAACTGGTGACTCTAAATTGACTGTAGGTGTGAATGTGAATGGTTGTCTGTGTCTATGTGTCAGCCCTGTGATGACCTGGCGACTTGTCCAGGGTGTACCCCACCTTTCGCCCGTAGTCAGCTGGGATAGGCTCCAGCTTGCCTGCAACCCTGTAGAAGAATAAAACGGCTAGAGATAATGAGATGAGATAATAATAATAAATAGAATTTCTGTGAGGAAATTAAAAATGTGCAGATATCATCATAGGGAAAGCTGTTTGAATTCGACATTGTAGATGACAAGTTAGATAAGACAGTCTAGATGAGAAAAGTGGGGTGCTCGGCCTGCGGTGGCTTCACTTTTTAGAGATGATACACAGTCCATTTTTTATACAGTAAATGCTTCTTTCAAATAAAATTGTCTACACTTGCATCTGTTTCCACCATTCTGACACACCAAGTGATTTAAAAAAAAAAAAAAACAGTTGAATCAATACACTTGTCAGTAACAGTGCTGAAAACCTGAGTTCAGAGCAGCCTCCAAACATGACTGCTCTAGACTACACTTCCCAAGTGCCATAGTGCCCTTCATCACCACAATTCTAACCTCAGCACCTGTCTCTAATTTACCAGCAATCACCTTCCCTATATAAGCTCAGCTCTCACACTCTGACTTTGCAAAGTATCGTTCTGTGTCCCTGTGCCTGACTTTACAGAGCTGTTTGACCATCTACCTGACTTCCCATTACTGAACTCAGTTTATTTCTGACTTCGTTCTCGCATCCAATCTCTAATCTCTAGTGTCCTCACTTGTATTTTCAACTGGTCTCTCCAACTTGCTATTGTGCCTGCCTGTTTCAAATCTGCTGTGATTATCCCAGTCCCAAAGAAACATAAAATCATTTGTCTTAATGACTATAGGCAGCCCTGTGATGACCTGGCGACTTGTCCAGGGTGTACCCCGCCTTTCGCCCGTAGTCAGCTGGGATAGGCTCCAGCTTGCCTGCGACCCTGTAGAAGGATAAAGCGGCTAGAGATAATGAGATGAGATGAGATGAGACTATAGGCCTGTTGCCCTAACATCTGTCATTATGAAAATCTGAGTGCCTGGTTTGTAAGCACCTGTCCAGCATTACCTTAGACCCCCAGCAATTTGCCTACAGAACAAATAGAAGCGTGGATGATGCAGTATCCCTCTGTTTGCACTCCATCCTCCAACATATGGAATCGAAATGTACATATGCCCGTGTTCTCTTTGTTGATTTTAGCTCTGCATTCAACACCATTGTACCTGTAAAGTTGATTAACACTCTGCAAGAGCTGGGTGTCAGTACATCACTTTGTAGATGGATTTTTAATTTTCTGTGTGATAGAAAGCAGGTTGTTAGAATTGGTGACTACTTTTCACAGCCCATGCTCCTAAACATCGGAGCACCACAAGGTTGTGTCTTATCTCCTCTGTTGTACTCCCTATACACACATTTCTGTCAGTCTCACTCCAATTCAGTTTTGTTGTACAAGTTTGCAGACAATACATCAGTTGTTGGCCTCATCACAAACAAGGATGAATCTGACTACTGCAGGGAAGTGGACGAGCTGGTGGGTTGGTGCGATAGGAACAACCTGATTCTTAACATCTCTAAGACCAAGGAACTGGTTGTTGACTTTAGGAAAACCTCTGGCTCCCTCTCCACTCTCTCTATCAAGGGGGTGGAGGTGGAGAGGGTCATTCACTTCCAGTTCCTTGGGACTATGATTCATGAATCCTTATCATGGGACCTTAACACCAACATCAAGATCAGCAAAGCCCATCAGTGACTTCACTTCCTGCGGCAGCTCAGGAAGTTTAAAGTCAGTCAGACAGCCATGATTCATTTTTACAGAGCTACAATTGAAAGTGTTCTCACATTCTCCATCCTTGTCTGGTTCGGTAACACCACCTCATGGAACAAGACAAGGCTGGAAAGGGTTGTATGCAGAGCATCCAAAATCATAGGCGCCAACCTCCCCTCACTTTCCTCCCTCTTTTCATCGCGGTTAATTAGAAAGGCAAGAAAAATCATAGTTGACCCCTCCCACCCAGCACACCATCTTTTTAATCTCCTCCCATCAGAAAGGAGATATAGAAGTTTGAGAACCTCAACATCATGGTTTAGGGATAGCACATATCCACTAGTCATCAGACATCTGAACCTTCTCTGACTGCCATGATATGTAGCACTCTATATGCATGGTATGCACTTTCCCATTGGAACACTCTAAGATGTACTTTATCATGCAACTTTAAATGCAACTTATTTTTAGCCATTATTGCTGTCCAATGACTACTGGGTACTCCACTACTGTTCACTGTCTTTGTCTGTTTTACCCATGGCTGTCTGCCCTTAGGTATGTGTTCTGTTTTTTTTTTTTCATATGTATTTGATGTTGGGGATGTGCCAAAACAAATTCCTATCAACTGTGTTGACATGGCAATAAACTATTGAATAAACTATTGAATCTTGAATCTTGAATATTCTGTTTGCCTATCGACTGACCCTTGCCCGTCCCTGACTACATCTCCAGTTTCACGATTTGACTTTTACAGTTTGCAATGCATCCGCTCTCCCCTGCATTTGCATCTGTAAGTGCCTACACCCTGACATCAATGTGAATTCATAAAACTCTGGGTTTTCCAGACCACAGTTTGAGAACCATGAGTTTAGAAATTTCACACATCTATTTGCCATAAAGTAAAATGCCAACATTCTAGATTTCTAGCTAATAAACTTATGCTGCTTGCTGTGATTAAGAACTTATTCATGCAGCTTATTAAACTGATAACTCTGTTTTACTCAGAGCTCAGGCAGAACTTTGCGTCTGCTGAGGATAACCTGAGTAAAATTTCTATCTGATGAAATGAGGAACGGGAAAAAACATGAAGTGAACATTTATTTAGTTCTATCAGCACCATAAACATGTGTAATCATTGACATAACATTTGCCTATTTATTTATTTGACATTCATGAACGGAGTCTCCAGTCTCAGCACTTTGAAACAGAGGTAAAGCTGTAACCAAGTTTTCTGACATCTTTGAGACAGAGCAGCTTGCGTTTCTTTGCAGTTTCTAAACTTTTTGTCTTGAACAGAGAAAATAAAGAGAAGCTGGTGAGGATGCAACTGTTTATAACTGCTATAACATAACAGGAACCAACTTGTTCTAGCGAGTGTTCCACAATATTAAATGCAACTATAAAAGGGATAATTAGTATGAGGAGTCATTGTTTCATGAATAAATAAACGTAATCATTATGCAGCAAATTGCTGTGGTATAAGAGGAATGTAATAAAGTCATTATAGTTATGTAAATAATAAAAGAGCATAAGAAATCATCTTAAAAATATAGAAGTTTTAAATAAGTGTAATTGTTAAATATTTACAAAATTACACAATTATAGCTTAGCAAAGAATAGAATACATTTTAGTTTACATTAAAATAAAAAAGTCATTTCATTATATTAAACAAATCAAATGAATTAATATTTTCATTAATTCATTAAGTTCATATGATAGTGTTAGGAGTATTAGATTTTACAAAATTCACAGAAAGCAAGATTCAGTCATGGACTCAGATGGAAATAAGCATTAAATATTGTAAGCAGGTCTGCTGTTATTAATCAGCTCTGAGCCAGAGGTTTGGACATGTTCTCCCTGGCTCTCGCTCTCACCTCTGGGGTTCATTTTAAATTACCATCTTTGTCACTCTAAAGCACACTTGGCCTCTGGTAGAGTCGGCTGTGGTGCGACCCACGGCTGTCTGAAGTTTGAAAATTCTGACTTTAAACTTTTTTTCCCTTGAAAGCGGCAGTGATGGAGTGCTTGGGGACATGGATAGCCTCATTTGATTATTTTTATTATTTTATATGTAACATAGGCCATAAGCATACTCATGCTGTCAAGCCTGGAAAAGACTTAATACACCCACGACATGTCCGACAAACACCTCCTCTCCCCTGATACCATGACCAATAAAAGATGCTTCAGTACAGCTCTGTAACTACAAAACATGGTCAGATTTTTTTTGAGAGTGAGTGACCTGGATGATAAAGAGGGAAAGAAGAGGAGAGAAAGATTGAGCTGATAGAAGGATAGAAAGTGATGAAAAGTGTACAGAAAGAAAAAAAAAGAAATAAAAGAGAAGGAGACACAAAGGGAAAAACTGACCAAAGATGAAACTAAGAAAAAAAAAGAAATCAAGATCAATACAGAGGACAACATGAATTGTTAGAAAGAGAGGATATGAAGGAAAGAGAATACCACCCAAGAGACAAGGGGACAGAGAGAAAGGCAAAACTAGAGAGATATACAGAGAGAGAAAGCAATGTAGATCAATAGAGAGAGACAGAAATCCAAATAGACACAGATAAAGAAGTACAGGCCAAGGAAGACAAAAGAGGAAGACAAATGGAGAGAACAGATGGAGAAACGCAGAGAGACAAATGGACTGAGAGAAAGAGAGATGGAAGAGAGACAGAGTGAAAGAAATACACCAAAGAATGAGACTAGACTGCATGTGCTGGGTATTAAACAGAGAAAAGCTTGTTTCTAAATAAAATAAAATATTGTATAAAAAGTAAATACACTGCAACCCCACTATAACAAATTCCTTGTGGGACGTCCCAATAGTTTGTTATACCAAAATTTTTTGTTTACTACTAAGTTCAAATGGACCCACTTGTCACACCAAATACTCACATTATATGCAAAATTTTAGGCACATTCTCCTTATCATGAATTTCTCCTTCTGAGTCATGATCACAGTTCATTGACTGAGTTAAAGGATCACAAATGGAAGTGATGATTTCTTCATCTGTTATGGAAATGATGGAGGTTACTGGTGTATCATTGTCAATGTCCACCCACTGACTCGCTAGGTTTTCTAAGGCTACATCCACAAGACAATGGCAACGAGATGTTATTTAAAAAAATATCGCGTCCAAATGGGCAACGATCAGTAAAATATCAGGTCCATATGGCAACGCAACGCTTGCTGAAAACGATGCAATACACATGCCACACCTCTAGGGGCACTGTAAGACGGTCCCTTTGGAGACACCAGAACAATAGAAGTAAGGACGCATGCGCATAAACTATTATGCACGAGACTTCATATTAGCCACAAGGTCAGAAAAATCTGTTCGTAAAATTACATTATAATGACCAAATACAATGAAAAGTATTTTTCCAGTCTCACCTGTGAAAGGTAATCCCATGTGATCTCGTTTGGACGGTAAACCTGTTGGTACAGTTAAACGCAGCACATGAATGAGGCATCTTTATTCTCCGCTTTGGCCTATCCAATATGGTGGCGAGGATGACGTATGATTCTACATGGAAGACGGCGTCTTTAATGGTCCGGAATAAATTGAATGCTACACGTTGATGGATTAATTTGTTCTTCTACGCCCTTTTTGAGGAACGTATTGTAGGACTTAAACCAACATCTGAAGAGGTGAGATCGCTCCTTTTTTTCCCTATTTTTGCTGGCGGGATTGGCTCTGCCTAAGGGCTATTCTCTCTCTCTCTCTCTCTCTCTCTCTCACTTTGCACCATTACACAATAAATATTCACAGTGAAAATATTTTGTAAGCGCGTTTCATGAACCAAGTTATAGGATTTGTTGACAGCTCGCATCGAGTTCGTTACACTTCTACCCAGCGTGAAGCACATGTGGTTGTGATGTCATCGTAAACAAATCCGTTCTACTCATCCAGACGACTTCGCAACGGCAACATTGCCAGATCTTTCCACTCTGGAACCCGTTCTCAAAAGATTGCGTTTTGGGGCACCCAAAACGCCAGTGCCATGTGGACGCCAGGCCGAAATGATAAACAATTGTATCGGATTCACCTGAATCCGTTGCCGTGTGGACAGGGCCTAAATCTTCACCGTTACGACCCCTTTTTCAAAAGTCTAAGGAAAAGGGAGTAACAAAAGCTGATGGTAACATATAAAGAGAATTTACATAGTGAATTTAAAAAGAGCATACATGGAATTATAACATAACCAAGGTCAGAGGGAAGCTGGGAAGTGCCAGTTACACAAACAAAAAAACAAAAATTACTCTGCCACTTAGGGAAGCCAAACTTAACTAACTAACCTAACACAGAAATATAAGAAAACCAAAAACTCCTACCTAACTTAACTACTCTAATCTAAACTAACACAACTTCAAAGAAATACAACCCCGATTCCAAAAAAGTTGGGAGAAAGTACAAATTATAAATAAAAACAGAATGCAATGATGTGGAAGTTTCAAAATTCCATATTTTATTCAGAATAGAACATAGATGACATATCAAATGTTTAAACTGAGAAAATGTATCATTTAAAGAGAAAAATTAGGTGATTTTAAATTTCATGACAACAACACATCTCAAAAAAGTTGGGACAAGGCCATGTTTACCACTGTGAGACATCCCCTTTTCTCTTTACAACAGCCTGTAAACGTCTGGGGACTGAGGAGACAAGTTGCTCAAGTTTAGGGATAGGAATGTTAACCCATTCTTGGCTAATGTACGTAGGATTCTAGTTGCTCAACTGTCTTAGGTCTTTTTTGTTGTATCTTCCGTTTTATGATGCGCCAAATGTTTTCTATGGGTGAAAGATCTGGACTGCAGACTGGCCAGTTCAGTACCCAGACCCTTCTTCTATGCAGCCATGATGCTGTAATTGATGCAGTATGTGGTTTGGCATTGACATGTTGGAAAATGCAAGGTCTTACCTGAAAGAGACGTCGTCTGGATGGGAGCATATGTTGCTCTAGAACCTGGATATACCTTTCAGCATTGATGGTGTCTTCCCAGATGTGTAAGCTGCCCATGCCACACGCACTAATGCAACCCCATACCATCAGAGATGCAGGCTTCTGAACTGAGCGCTGATAACAACTTGGGTCATCCTTCTCCTCTTTAGTCCGAATGACACGGCGTCCCTGATTTCCAAAAAGAACTTCTAATTTTGATTCATCTGACCACAGAACAGTTTTCCACTTTGCCACAGTCCATTTTAAATGAGCCTTGGCCCAGAGAAGACGTCTGCGCTTCTGGATCATGTTTAGATACGGCTTCTTCTTCGAAGTATAGAGTTTAAGCTGGCAACGGCGGATGGCACGGTGAATTGTGTTCACAGATAATGTTCTCTGGAAATATTCCTGAGCCCATTTTGTGATTTCCAATACAGAAGCATGCCTGTATGTGATGCAGTGCCGTCTAAGGCCCCGAAGATCACGGGCACCCAGTATGGTTTTCCGGCCTTGACCCTTATGCACAGAGATTCTTCCAGATTCTCTGAATCTATTGATGATATTATGCACTGTAGATGATGATATGTTCAAACTCTTTGCAATTTTACACTGTCGAACTCCTTTCTGATATTGCTCCACTATTTGTCGGCGCAGAATTAGAGGGATTAGTGATCCTCTTCCCATCTTTACTTCTGAGAGCCGCTGCCACTCCAAGATGCTCTTTTTATACCCAGTCATGTTAATGAGCTATTGCCAATTGACCTAATGAGTTGCAATTTGGTCCTCCAGCTGTTCCTTTTTTGTACCTTTAACTTTTCCAGCCTCTTATTGCCCCTGTCCCAACTTTTTTGAGATGTGTTGCTGTCATGAAATTTCAAATGAGCCAATATTTGGCATGAAATTTCAAAATGTCTCACTTTCGACATTTGATATGTTGTCTATGTTCTATTGTGAATACAATATCAGTTTTTGAGATTTGTAAATTATTGCATTCCATTTTTATTTACAATTTGTACTTTGTCCCAACTTTTTTGGAATTAGGGTTGTACAACAATGGCACTTACCCACTTACCTAATGTATCTATACAACAGTTAACCTGCATGAGTGCAGTGTACCACCCCAAACTTGCCTGGGCTACCTTCGTCACAAAGTTTGAGTCAGAATTTTCTACTCACAAAATGCAGAGAGGGGTAAAGAGAAGCTAAACATAAAGTATAACAACTGTCTTATATAGAGTGGAAGATGAAAGGTGATTGGTCACAGCACAGGGAGATGAATGCACCAATCACTGGTGATGACAGAGGGAGACTTGATGATTGGAGGGGTGCATGTGCAGGATGAAGTCCTGCACCAATCACTTGTCGGAGCTGGCACACCAGTATCTAAATGAATATGAGTAAACATGAACATGGGGGGAAAAAAACCAAAAACATGACAAGTGCCAGGAACATAACACCCCCACCCTTTAAGAACACACACCAGTTTGTTTACATTAGCAAGTTAAATACAGGACAAGGCATCAGCAATGACATTTTCTAAACCCTTCTTATTTTTAATGAAAATATTGTATTCCTGCAATATCAGAGCCCACCGCATGAGTCTCTGGTTGTGGTTGTACATCTCATCGCATTATCTCTAGCCGCTTTATCCTTCTACAGGGTCGGAGGAAAGCTGGAGCCTATCCCAGCTGACTACAGGCAAAAGGCGGGGTACACCCTGGACAAGTTGCCAGGTCATCACAGGGCTGACACAGACAACCATTTACACTCACATTCACACCTACAGTCAATTTAGAGTCACCAGTCAACCTAACCTGCATGTCTTTGGACTGTGGGGGAAACCAGAGCACCCGGAGGAAACCCACGTGGACACGGGGAGAACAGACAAACTCCGCACAGAAAAGCCATCACTGGCCACGGGGCTCGAACCCGGACCTTCTTGCTGTGAGACGACAGCGCTAACCACTACACCACCGTGCCACCCCCAGAATAAAGTGAAATGGCAAAATGTAAATTATTTAACCTTCTGCACTTGTGTGGAGGTTTAGATTTTATTTTTCAACATGTATTTATATTAGGAAAAAAAAGGGGTGGCATGGTGGTGTAAGTGGTAAGCACTGTCGCCTTACAGCAAGAAAGTTCTGGGTTCGAGCCCAGTGGCTGATGGGGGCCTTTCTGTGTGGAGTTTGCATGTTCTCCCTGTGTCTGTGTGGGTTTTCTCCATGTGCTCTGGTTTCCCCCACAGTCCAAAGACATGCAGGTAGGTTAACACAGGATGGTCTTGGACTGAAGTACCCAAGAGTGGCGGCATGCATGTATGCAGCAGCTTTGCTCTATTATGATGAACTAAAATTTGGTTGTACATTTGTCCAGTGACAATAAAGGCATTAAAGGCATCTATTCTGTAAACATAAGCTTCCACAAACAGGACTTAGCTACTTGTTAAGATTCAGAAAGACCCATTGACATGGTTAATCACAGACACATCTCACCATAGGCATTTTTCACCATAGACATGATGCACAATATACAGGGCATCACAATACATTGATGCATCTCACCACTAACAGTGATGCCACTAACATGCTACTTAGTAAAGCGTTACTGTAGTCAGACTACTTTTTTTCAGTAACAAACTAGTCTAACGCAGTGCTATTTCCAAACCAGTAGTCAGATTTAAGTTACTTATCTAATACACTGTGCGTTACTATTTTTGCGTTTCGGGGCGACGTAGGTTATTTATTTATTTATTTATTTTTTGGCGACCTGGGTTATGTGACACGTTTCCGATGAGATTACGTCATCTCCTCTCTGCGCACGAGACAGATGTAAACAATGGAGGGAGAGAGGTACGCCTTTTGCACCTGGAAATACGGACATTATTTTGATTTTATTTCAGCTAAGGATGGCAACATAAAGGTTCGTTGTACACTCTGTGCTGGCGACAAAGTCTTGTCTGCCTTCAAGAATACAACATCAAACCTAAAGAAACATCTAGAGACACAGCATGGCACAACCATGTTAACAGAGCAGGTCCCGCCCGGTGCGAAGAAAACAAATGAAGGAGGTCCCACACCCTGCAAACAAAGAAAGTTGGACTTCGGTTCAAAACCAGTAAGTGGGGCAGAGTTAAGTAGATTGGTTGGGCAGTATGTGGTTGAAGAAATGCTGCCCGTGAACAAAGAAGTTTTTATTTTAAGTAAAGTCAAGAAAGACTGTCTTTATTTTTTTATAAAAACAAGTAGGCCTATTTCTTTCAGGAAATAGTTTTCAAATAGTGTAATTTTTGATGTTCCGGTTAAAATGAATGTCAATAAAGTGAGTATTGGCAAAACTGGTAGTCATTTTTATGTTATGGGAATGGGGGATCATTCACTGCTAAAAGTAACTAATAAAGTAACTTGTAATCTAACTTAGTTACTTTTGAAAGCAAGTAGTCAGTAACTTAACTAAGTTTCTTTTTAAAGAAGGAGTCAGTAGTCAGATTACAGTTTCAGAGTAATTATGGCAACACTGACCACTAAACATCACCAGTTTTCGGTTCACTGGTGAAGGATTTTACACCCATAATGTTGCTGTTGAAAAATGAGAGATCTTATTGGTTCAGAGACTGAATAATATGATTTCTGATTGGTCTGTTTGTGATTTCAGTTTCATTTTGTAGGTGAAGAGAAAAGTCAGATTGTTCAGATCACCACAGACAGGGTTCACCATAGTAACATCTCACCATAGATAGGGCTAACCACAGACACACCTCACCAGAGAGAGGATTCAGTATAGACAAATATCACCATACATAGGGCTTACCACAGACACATTTTCATTGGCTGTCCATTGCTAGTGATTATGAAAGCTTCATTAGGATGCACAGAAACACAGATGGGCCATGAGACCCGCACCAGAGTGACAGAGTCATCCTCAGTGGTGAAATGAATGGCCTGGTTGAGCTGCTATGAAACTTCTGGTTTCGTGAGCTCTCATATATTCCCTTTGATGCTTGTCTCCAATTGCAGACACTGAGCTTTTAACTATGCTTCGCCATGTTGCTCTATCCAAGGTATTCCTTTCCCATGTCTGATCGATAACCCCAGCATTCTTCATGTTCCTCTTCAAAACGTCTTTGTACCTCAGTTTCTGCCCTCCTTGTCTCCTCTTTCCTAGGCTCAGCTCTCCATAGAAAACAGCTTTGGGTAGTCGCGTGACAGGCATGCGCCAGATGCATCCAGCTCAACAAAGTTGGGAGGCTGTGATAAGGGCTTCCACGCTTACTGTTTTGGCTCACCTGAGGACTTCTACATTGGGGACCTTGTCCTGCTATGTTCTCATTCTCATTATCTCTAGCCGCTTTATCCTGTTCTACAGGGTCTCAGGCAAGCTGGAGCCTATCCCAGCTGGAGCCTATCCCAGCTGACTACGGGCAAAAGGCAGGGTACACCCTGGACAAGTCACCAGGTCATCACAGGGCTGACACATAGACACAGACAACCATTCACACTCACATTCACAGGGGTGATAGCGTTCCGGCGCCGCGCCGGATTTCCGGCGTACCGTGGCTGGGGAAAAAAAAAAAATCTAGTTCGCCCATTGTCCTGTGTCATTCTGAGATGCGCAGATAGACAGTAAAGGGAATTCTGAATTTTAAATCAATTTAGTGTCACCAGTTAACCTAACCTGCATGTCTTTGGACTGTGGGGGAAACCAGAGCACCCGGAGGAAACCCACGCGGACATGGGGAAAACATGCAAACTCAGCACAGAAAGGCCCTCGCCAGCCACGGGGCTCGAACCTGGACCTTCTTGCTGTGAGGTGACCGCGCTAACCACTACACCACCATGCCGCCTCGTGCTATCTTATTTTGAGGATTTGACGCAGGTGTCAGAGTCGTAGCCTGGTCAGTTTCTTGAAGTGTTTATGGTAGCGCATCATGCATTCAGTGGTGTAAAGCAGAAATGGTAAGACATTGTACATGTTCAACTTGGTGATTCTCTTGATGTCATGGCGAGACCATAGTTGTAATGCACCGAAGGCTTTTCTGGCAGCTTGAATCTGGTGGTCTACCTCCAAGTCTGATGAGTTTGTGTTGGTAACTGCACTGCCTAAGTAGATGAAACTCTCAGAACTTCTAGGAAGCATTGCATCGAGCAGAACAACATTGTTTGACATTGCTGGTGGCTCAGGTGAGGGTTGGTACAGGAGTTCTGTTTTTGTGGTATTGATTGATTGATCCAAAGAGGGTTGCAGCTGTGGCAAAGTGATTTCCTGCAGGTCATCCAAATCTGCTGCTACAAATGCAGAGTGATCTGTGTATAGCAGTTCTTGCATGCAAATTTGCCAAGTTTTTGTTGAGGACTTGAGTCTGGCAAGATTGAGGAGTTCAAATTCCAATTGAATCCTGATGTAGACTCCTTTATCTATGTTAGTGCCCATAGTCTCTCAGACTGCTGTAAGGTAGAGTATAAACAATGTTGTGGCAAGAACACATCCCTGTTTGTCACCATGATTGACAGGAAAAGCTTCACAAATGTCTCCTCTGATCAAAACCTTCCCAGACATGTTCTCATGGAAGAGCTTAATGAGATTAGCAACCATATGAAGATCCTGCTGTACCAGAGCATTGTCCTGCAAACAGCAGTCTACCGTATTTTCTGGACTATAAGCCGCTACTTTTTTCCTAGGTTTTGAACCATGCGGCTTATACAAAGGTGCGGCTATTCTGTGGATTTTTCTTCCACCACTAGGGGCGCTCTAACCGGAAGTAGAATCAAAAATAAGATAGACGAAAAATCAATGCAAAGAAGAATTAGCAGATCTTTAGCAGATAGAACACGCACGACAAATTACTAACTGGTAATTATTTTCAAATCCAGCAAAGATGATTAAAGTGACTTGTGGTTTCAAACACAGGAGAAATGAAGGTAAATAAATACCGGTTATTTTCTCTTGGTTCTGTTCCGTTTTAATCAGCAAAGTTGCTGCCGTGTTAAAAGGCACTGTTCGGAAAGAATCTGTTCAGGTACATACATGTACATTTACAGTACAAAATCATTCTGTACATGCAGTAAATATCAACATAGATATCTGCAGCTTATAGCCCGGTGTGGCTTGTATATCTTTTTTTTTTTTTTAAATAGAGCGGATGCGGCTTATATACAGGTGCGCTCTATAGTCCAGAAAATACGGTACATAGGAGAAACCCAGGTAGGTGAAGTTGGTGACATCCTCAATGAGTTCTTGATTCACAAAAGTTTGCATCTGTCTTTGGCCACTGACCGGCATCACCTTGGGTTTCTCAGAGCTGATCTTTAGGCTCACCTTTGCTGCTTCTTCAGCCAATCTGGTCGTTATTTGTTGGAACATTCAGCATGACGCTGCCAGGAGTGCAATATTGTCTGCAAAGTCCAGGTCCATGAAACATCTTCCTACAGTCCACTGTATTCCAGCTGTTGGTCAAGTCAAGTCTATTTGTATAGCACTTTTAACAATAAACATTGTTGCAAAGCAGCTTTACAAAATTTGAACGACTTAAAATATAAGCTAATTTTATCCCTAATCTATCCCCAATGAGCAAGCCTGTGGTGATGGTGGCAAGGAAAAACTCCCTCAGGTGACATGAGGAAGAAATCTCGAGAGGAACCAGATTCAAAAGGGAACCCATCCTCATTTGGGCAACAGACAACATGACTAACATTAACAGTCCTAACAAAGTCAGCTTCGTTGATGCCATAAACCCCCCACCAACGGAAACCTGAGCGCAAAACTGCTCACGACAACCGCAGTCCCAAAGTTAGCAAGTCAACTGCAGTCCCCAGCCACAAAAGCACAATTGCAAGAGTCCAGAGCATCCTCCAGGCATGACCCCCAACTGTCCACATGGGGCCACCCTCCACAGGAGCGATGAGATGAGACGAGACTCCAACAAGACACAGGTCACCAGGATGGATCAGGCAGGTCCAAGGAGCAGAAGAGGTCAGCATCTTGATCCCAGGACCAACATTTAACTCAGAGGGACAGATTTGGGGGGGAGAGAGAGAAAACACAGGTTGTTAGGTATGCCCAATGTCACCTGAATAAGGAGGAACAGTATACATATTGCACTGAGTACAAGCAGGGACTCCGGCAACTAACTATGACAGAACAACTAAAAGGGGAGTGCCAGAAGGTAACACAGGCATGAGGGAGCCCCAGGACATAAAGCAGCCAGCCACTACACCATCAACAAACTCAAGTGAACAAGCGAGTGAAGAGGACTGACAGCATCCATACATCCCAGTTTACCAAAACACTATGTCTGAGGACCCTCCAGATCTACAGCTTTACCTCATAGACACCATTAACAAAAAGCTTGACTAAACATGTTTTCAGCCTAGACTTAAACACTGAGGCTGTGTCTGATTCCTGAATATTACTTGGAAGGCTGTTCCATAACTGTGGGGCTTTGTAAGAAAAGGCTCCGACCCCTGATGTAGCCGTCACTATACGAGGTACCAGCAGATAGCCTGCACCTTTTGATCTAAGTAGCTGTGGTGGGTCATGAAGGACCAGAAGTTCACTCAGGTACTGTGGTGCGAGACCATTCAGTGCTTTAAAAGGTCAATAGTAGTATTTTATAATCAATACAAAATTTGATTGGGAGCCAATGCAGTGTGGATAAGAAAGGGGTGAAGTGGTCATATTTTCTAGTTCTAGTAAGGACTCTTGCTGCTGCATTTTGAACTAACTGGAGCTTGTTTATGCACTTATTGGAACATCCAGACAGTAAGGCATTACAGTAATCCAACCTGGAGGTAACAAAAGCATGAACTAGTTTTTCCTCGTCATGTAGTAACATTAAATTTCTTATCCTAGCAATATTTCTGAGATGAAAGAAAGCTCTCCTGGTAATGTTATCAATGTGAGTTTCGAATGAAAGACTGGGATCAATAATCACTCCAAGGTCTTTTACTGCTGCACATGAAGAAACAGAAAGGCCATCCAGAGTTACTGTGTAAATGGAAAACTTACTTCGAGCTGCATGAGGTCCTAGTACAAGTACTTCAGTCTTGTCAGAGTTAAGCAGAAGGAAATTAATAAGCATCCAGTGTCTAATGTCCTTTACACATTCCTCAATTCCATTAAGCTGGTGTCTCTCATCAGGTTTTGCAGAAACATACAACTGTCTGTCATCAGCATAACAGTGGAAACTAATACAATGTTTACGAATAATATCACCCAGAGGTAACATATATAAAGAAAAAAAAGTGGACCCAAGACAGAACCTTGTGGAACACCAAACTTTACCTCAGTACATCTAGAAATATCACCATTTACATCAACATACCGATAGCGATCAGTTACCGGTAAATAAGACCTGAGCCAGGAGAGGGCCATTCCCTTAACTCCCACAACATTTTCTAGTCTTTCCAGAAGAATGGAATGATCCATGGTATCAAATGCTGCACTAAGGTCAAGCAACACAAGCAGCGAGACACAGCCCTGATCAGAAGCCAACAGTAGGTCGTTTACTACTTTAACCAGAGCTGTCTATGCTATGATGAGGGCTAAATCCTGACTGATACATTTCATGGATGTTATTCCTATGTAAATATAAGCATAACTGCTCTGCCACAGCTTTTTCACGGATCTTGGAGATAAAGGAGAGGTTTGATATTGGCCGATAATTGGACAGCTGACAGGGCTCAAGGTCAGGTTTTTTAATCAGGGGTTTGATAACTACTAGTTTAAAGGATTTGGGTACATAGGCAATCCTAAGAGAATAATTTATTATTTTTAGAAGCGGTTCAATTACTTCAGGTATTATCTATTTGAATAGACGTGTAGGTAAGGGATCTAGTACACAAGTTGAGGCTTTTGATGCTGAGATTAATGAAAGTAATTCAGTTTCTCTAAGGGGAGTAAAACATTCTAATTGCTGATCTGATACAGTTATATTGTTAACTACAGGGTCACTTACCAGACCTTAAATTAGTAGTTTGAGTTTTTTGTCAGATACTCTCAATTTTGTCATTCAAAAAAATTCATGAAGTCGTTGCTACTACATACTACAGGTGTGCATGTGTCTATAGTGGACTTATTCCTGGTTAATTTTGCTACAGTATTAAATAGGAATCTAGGATTATTTTTATTATCTTCTGTTAGGGAGGAGAAATATGTTGATCTCGCAGCACTAAGAGCTTTTCTATACTTCAGGAAGCTCTCCTACGCTAATTTGAACGCTACCAATTTTGTTTGACGCCATTTACGTTCCAATTTTAGAGTGGTCTCTTTTAAGGTGCGAGTGTCATCATGGTGCTAATTTTTTGCCTCTGACCATTTTCCTTTTAAGAGGAGCTACATTATCTAAAGTATGGCAGAATGTTGACTCGAAGCATTCAGTTGCCTGGTCAAGTTCTGCAGGGGCTGACAGTGACCCAGCCAAAGTTGATAACTCTGGCAGATCATTTATAAAGCTCTGTGCAGTAGTTGACGTGAATGTAGATTTAATACAGTAGCATGGTGAGGTGCATATATTGTGCTGCGGAATCCAAGCTGTATCCTTTAAACAAAATGTGGACTTTTATGTTGACACTTATTAGCTAACAGGAACAGGAAGTGCTGTATGATTGCAAGATTTTGCCTAGTCATTGTCATAACCTTGGAAGAGCAGGCCAGTGTAGATTACAGTTTAGTCTGAGCAGTTTGATGCTTAGAAGTTAATTAAGGGGTGGATTTAAAATATAAGCTGTTTGGGGAGGCTACTGGTGAGTAAATTCACGTGCAATTATATTGTTTCATTTCATATAAAAATGGGATTTGGTATTAGATGTAAAATACATGTTGGTAAAAGTAATCTTGGTAATGCTAAGCTAGCTGTTAAAAATGAATGTTCCTAAGATTAACGTAGCTCTATTTCATAATCATTTCATTGTTAGTGTATTAGTGCAGTTTTATAGTATCCTTTTTCTTTATTTTTTTTAAGGTTTTCAACCTATCTGACTCCTATCTGACTTCTATCTGACTCTGACTGTTAAAATAAAAAATAAAAAAAAAAGAAAAGAAGATCTGGAGTCTGAGTTGCTCCATGATTGCCCCTGATGGTTTAGGCCTTTTTCAAGTTTAGGCAGATTTTAAATTAAATACCCCCGGAAACTTGACAGTTGAAAACCATTACCGGCTATCGACAACCATCGATGTGAGAACACTGCAAGTTTAAACACATTGCTGTGCCAGTTGATGACAGAGGCAGTACATAGCGCTTCAGGGACAAGAAGATTAAAGGCTTCAGTGTGTCCAGAAAATATCATACAAAGGCATCAAGTGTTTTAAGCATAGAAATATCACAGAACAAGATGGCTGAAGATGCACTAGGTAAATCGGTGGATCAGCTGAAGAAAGAGAGGACTGCCGCAAGGAGTTCTTTCACCAAGCAAGCTAATTTCCTTTCAAGAAATGCTGATGATATGACTGAATTAGAGCTCAAAGCAGAATTCGCTAAACTTTCTGTTGATGCACGTCGAGTTTTTGAAACTAATGATGACTACAGAGCCGGACTAGAAGCAGAGCTTCAAGCTAGCAAAGAAGAGGGTGAAGAGGCTTTGCTTGATGAAGAGAAAGAGTCTAATCTCAAGATGGTTACCAATGAATGTAAGCAGAGGTTTCAGGAGTTAAAACCCATTGTACAAACAAATCTACTGTATAATGGACCAGGTATGGACAGCATGTGCTGCAGGCAGCTTTTGATGAAGCAGAGAATGCTTGTTCACATGCAGACAAAATAGCTGTTGAAAACAACAACTGTGAAGCCTATGAGGTGCACCTTGCTGTATTGGAGAAGCTAACCAAGGAGGCTTGTAGTGCATTGCTGGAGTGGGAAACATGGATTCCTGTGACAGATGACAAGTTCAAGAAGCGATGTAAGGTCTTGAAATCAGCCTGTACTGCATTTGAAATTAAAAAGGCAGGATTCATGAGAGCACGAAGGATAGATGAAGATAAAAAGAAGCCTACGCTTCCGACCCCAGTGCTACCTGGACCAACAACGCCGATTATCAAGTTCAAACCAGCACAGCTGCCAGTTTTTAATGGCTGTAAGAGAGACTTTCACTGTTGGAGAGTGGATTGGCTAAGCCTCCAAAAACAGGGTGAACCAACTGGCTCTCCAGAAGTGAAAAAGATACAGCTACTCAATAGTGTGGATGAGAAAATATCGAAAGACCTTCGACTGTCATCTTACAACACGGCAGAGGATATCTTCAGAGTACTGGAGAATAGGTATGGGAATAAATACACCATTGCTCTGGAGATAGTTGAAGAGCTGGAGAAGATTCCACCCGTCAAGGGAAATCAACCAAGAAAAGTGGTGGACCTAATCCAAGCAATAGAGAAGGCGCTGACTGATCTCTCAGACCTGGGAAGTACTGCAGCCATCCGAAACCCACTCATGGTGAAGTCCATAGAGAGCAAACTTCCTGAGTTCGTAAAGAAGGATTGGCTTATGTACTTGGTGGATCCAAAAAATCTTGTGGACGAAGATAACCATTTCGACAAGCTTCTCAGTTTCCTGAAAAAGCAGGAAGAGATCTTTGAGAGACTGGATCACCTGAGAGCCATGGATAAGTCAGAGAGATCAGACAAAGTGGACAAGAAGTTCAATAAAAAATATGCCTCAACTAAATCCACAAAAAGAGAAGATGCTGATGAAGGGTGCATTATCTGTGGAGATGAGAAACACAAGAATAAGCTTTTCTTCTGCAAGAAGTTTAAAAAACTGACAATGGCAGAAAAGGAAGGTGCAGTGAAGAAGATTGGTGCGTGCAGGGAGTGCCTAGGGTGTCATAAAAGCAAAGATGACTGCAAGGACAACTACCTGTGCAGGAATAAGGACTGCAAAAAGAAAGGTCCATCAGGTCACCACTTCTACCTCTGCCTTAAAGGAGTAGTTAAAAGCCAGAGCAGTGAGAAATCACAGAAAGGCAGCAAGAGCAAAAAAGGACTTGACTGAAGCCCAAGAAGAGTTCCTGAGTGAGCTGTCACCAGAGTTAGCAGAGAAGTGCAGGAAGGCCTTCACCAACAACTCATCACAAGTTGCCAGTACTACAAAGTGTCAAGTTGGCCTGCTGAAGGAGTCTGGGTTGACAGAGTTACCAGTCATCATGATGCTGTTGGAGGTGACTGCCAACGCAGGGCAAAAGGTTGGTACCCTGGTCAACCTCGCATCGGATACGAACTATATAACCCATAAAGCGGCTAACAGGCTGAACCTCAGGAGTGAGAAGATTATACTTATTGTGCATGGTGTAGGTGGAATGACTACAAAGGTAGCAACAAGATACCTTCTCAAGGTTCGAGTCAAGACCTCAAAAGGGATGGAGAGAGCGCATTAACTCATCTGTTATGGCCTGAATGAGATCGCAAAGGTCCACCAGGTGGCCAAGCCAGAACAGTTGAAGGTGTTCTTTCCTGAAGTTGACCTTGAGGACTTGAAGAGACCTGAGGAGATCGAGTTACTCATAAGCCACAGAGAAGGGAGACTTGCTCCACAGCGGGTGAAAGTTGTGGGCGATCTTGTCCTGTGGGACAGTCCTCTTGGAAAGATGGTAGGTGGAGCTCACCCTGACCTGTTTGAGCAAGTGGATGTGGCTGCACGCAGGTCAAGGACACACTTCGCTCGCTCCATGAGGACAGCTGCTGTCAAATATGTGGAGATTCCTGCTGCAGTGCTGCAAGACACCGTGGTGGAACCCAAGGACACAGCTGCAACTCACCTGGAGTTCCTGAGGTGGTGGAGTTGGGACAGCATTGGTGCAGCTTGTGAGCCCAAGTGTGGTGGTTGTCGGTGTGGGAATTGCCAGCTGGGCGGAAAGGAGATGACTCTAGCTGAAAAAAGGGAGCTTGAGATCATAAAAGTTGGCCTCACTTATGTTACGAGTGATGAACATGCTGAGTCTCCACATTGGGATGCAAGATATCCTTGGATAATGGATCCAGCTTGCCTTCCTTATAACAGGAGTGGAGTTGAGGCTACCTTCTTAAAGGAACAGTCCACCATACTTCCATAATGAAATATGCTCTTATCTGAATTGAGACGAGCTGCTCCGTACCTCTCCGAGCTTTGTGCGACCTCCCAGTCAGTCAGACACAGTCAGACGCACTGTCACTCCTGTTAGCAATGTAGCTAGGCTCAGTATGGCCAATGGTATTTTTTGGGGCTGTAGTTAGATGCGACCAAACTCTTCCGCGTTTTTCCTGTTTGCATAGGTTTATATGACCAGTGATATGAAACAAGTTCAGTTACACAAATTGAAACGTAGCGATTTTCTATGCTATGGAAAGTCTGCACTATAATGACAGGTGTACTAACACCTTCTGCGCGCTTCGGCAGCGCATAGTATGCCTGTCATTATAGTGCGGACTTTCCATAGCATAGAAAATCGCTACGTTTCAATTTGTGTAACTGAACTTGTTTCATATCACTGGTCATATAAACCTATGTAAACAGGAAAAACACGGAAGAGTTTGGTCGCATCTAACTACAGCCCCAAAAATACCATTGGCCATACTGAGCCTAGCTACATTGCTAACAGGAGTGACAGCGTGTCTGACTGACTGGGAGGTCGCGCAAAGCTTGGAGAGGTATGGAGCAGCTCGTCTCAATTCAGATAAGAGCATATTTCATTATGGAAGTACGGTGGACTGTTCCTTTAAGAACGGAGAGAAGACTCCAGAAAGAACCTGAGTGGCTTGCTGCTTACACAGCTCAAGTTCACGAGATGGTGGAGCGTGGAGCAGCAAAGAGAATCACAAAGGAGATGACTGACTCCTGGAAGGGACCAGTCTGGTACATAAGCTACCTAGTAGCTCCAAATCCTCATTCTGTCACCGCTCCAGTATGCCTTGTGTGGAACAGCAGTCAGCAGTTCAAAGGAGTGAGCATGAATGACCTACAGCTGAAAGGCCCAGATATGTTGAACCCCATCAGAGCTGTCCTGCTAAGGTTTAGGAGTAGAGTGCATCCAGCCATTGGAGACATCAGTAAGATGTACAACTCTGTGTGGCTAGAGGAGCGTGAAATGCATTTGCACAGATTCCTTTGGCGGGACAAGCAGGATGAGGAGATTGGGGAATATGCAATCACAAGAGTGAATATAGGTGACAGGCCTGCTGGTTGCATAGCACAGTTGGCTATGTGAGAAACAGCAAGGCTCCCTAAGTTCTCTCACCTGGAAGAGGCACGCAGAGTGTTGGAGGAAAACAGCTACGTAGATGATATACTGATGTCCCACAATGATGCAGACTGGTTGACTGAAATCACCAATGAGATTGAGGAGATCCTAAAGGCCGGTGGTTTCTCTCTGAAACCCTGGGTCTGGTCAGGGCAAAGTGGGAGGCATCAGCATGTCGAGGCATACCTCAAGACAGAGGCTCCATCCAATGCTGGTAAAGCATTTGTGCTGCCGAACCAGATGAGGGACGAGGATAACAAGGCCTTAGGCATTGGATACCTGGTAGAGGAGAATAAACTCTACATGATGTCTTCGATCAATTTCTCAAAAAGAAGGGGAAAGATGAGGACAGGCCAAGACCTCTCAATGGAGGAAGTTCGGTCGAACACACCTAATCCTCTGACTCGAAGAGAGCTCCTGAGCCAGATAGCTGGGCTCTATGACCCCATTGGTCTGGTCACACCACTCAAGCAGAAGGGTGCTATCCTTGTCAGGAAAGCCTTTCAGGAGGCAGGAAGTGGAAATCTGGCCAGCGGTACCTGGGACAACCCACTTTCCAAAGGCCCCAGGGAGGAGGCCATCAGACTGTTTCAAGAGTATGCACAGCTAGGACAGATCACCTTCCATAGAAGTCTGACACCACAAGGCAGGAAAGGAAAACCCTGGGCTATCACCTTTTCAGATGGGAGTGACAATTCCTATGGGGCTGTGCTATACCTTCGATGGGAAATAGACCAAGGTGTAGCTGTCCGATTAGTGGAATCCAAAGCCAAGCTGACACCACTTGACCAAAAAGGAGATGCTGTCAAAGCAGAGGTCTGTAGCGCGGTCTTTGCAGCAAGGCTTAGGAAGTATGTGGAGAAGCATAGCCAGATGGAAGTAGACCGTTGGTTCCACCTAGTGGATAGCCAAACTGTACTGGGAGCCATTCAGCGGGACAGCTATGGCTACCAGACATTTTTCACCAACAGAATTGGAGAGATTCAACAGTCTGCTCCAGTTGAAGACTGGTGGTGGGTGCCTGGTAATCTCAACATTGCTGACATCACTAGGGGTGCAACCTTGAAGGACCTCCAGGAGTCTTGGCAATGTGGACCAGAGTTTTTAAAGAGGCTGTTGGCTGAGTGGCCAATAAAGTCTGCTGGTGAAGTTGTTACTGATGCCAGAGAAAGCATCAGTAGGATGCAGAGAAAGGCATTCTCAGCTATGTCGACCAGAGCTCAGGCCAAGAGGCACCAAGACTTGGTCACTCAGGGTAACTCTATGGTGGAAGAGTCCAAAGTTGGTGCGACAGTTGATACAACTCAACCAAAACTAACCTCAGATGTGTCTAGTGCGGACCACGTAGCAGGACACAATGAGTTCTCGCCAAGACGAATACCCGCTGGCTCAGCTGTTGGAAATCTTCTGGACATAAAGACGTTCAGCAGTTTGTCCAGACTGTTGGGTGTTGTCGCTTGGCTGAGACGGGCAGCTAACAAGTGGTTAGGCTTGAGACGCCAAGCTGTCAATCAAAAAGCAAGTGAATTACTGCACCCTAAAGCGGAATCTCAAGCACTTGTACTCACTACTGAAAACCATGAGTATGCCTTCAGAACCCTTTGTCTGGCAGCTCAAGCAGGTGCAACATTCCCAGACACAACCCTCAATCGTTTGGTGACGATAAAAGAGGAAGATGGGCTCATCGTGTGTGGGGGAAGAATCCAGGCCTTTAGGGAGGACAAAGCAGTAGTGCCCCTCCTTCCTTATGAAGTATGGACATCCACATTGCTGGCACAGGAAGCTCATGCTGTGAACCATGAGGGTGTGGCTGGGACTCTTCTAAGAATGAGAAGAAAGGCTTGGGTAGTTAAGGGAAGAAAAAATGCCAAAAGGGTAGTAGAAAACTGTGTGCCCTGCAGAAAGTCAAAGGCAAAGCGCTGCCAACAGCTGATGGGTGACTTACCCCAGAGCGGTCCGGACCAGCAGCTCCTTTTGAATTCACTGCTGTGGATCTGTTCAGGCATTACGAAGTAAAAGACGAGGTGAAGAAAAGAGTGAGACTAAAAGTCTGGGGCATTGTGTTCAGCTGTATGGCGTCCAGAGCCATCCATGCTGACATTGTCAGTGACTTGTCAGCAGAAGGATTTCTGCTTGCCTATCAAAGATTTATGTCGCTGAGAGGACATCCTAGCAAAGTATGGTCTGACCCAGGCACAAACTTTGTAGGGGCCAAACCAGCCCTTGATGACCTCTATAGATTACTGGAGCTCCTGGAAAGGTCGGGAGTGGAAGAGAAGGTCGCTAAGCATGGCACCAAGTGGTCCTGGAAGATTCACCCTGCAGACTCACCTCACAGAAATGGAGCAGCTGAAGCAGCAGTTCGAACTGTGAAAAGAGCCTTGCAGAATCTAGGTGGAGATGGTGTCTTCACATGGGTAGAATTCCAGACTTTTGTGTACATGGCAGCCAACTTGGCCAATGAAAGGCCAATAGATGCAAGAGCACAAGTTCAGGAAGACTGCATTGAATATGTCACGCCAAATTCACTCCTGCTGGGATGAGCTCACTGAAGAGGAGACCCAGGAGACTTCCAATTCGAGGGTTACCCTTATAAGAGGCTGCGATTGATCCAGTCAGAGGTGAATAAGTTTTGGCAAAAGTGGTGCCAATTAGCAGGCCCGAACCTGTTTGTCAGAAGCAAATGGCACACGAGAGAGAGAAATGTCGCAGTAGGTGACATGGTCTGGCTTGCTGACCAGAATGCTGTAAGAAGCCACTTCAAGCTGGCCAAGGTGTGACCAGCATCAATCCTGATAAAGAAGGCATAGTGAGAGACGTTCAAGTCAGGACCTTTCCCAGCTACCCAGTTGCAACCAAGGGGCCAGCCCTTGGGAGAAGCCCTGACGGGACAGCCAAAGCAGAGAAGAAGCCCAACACAAAGATACCTGCTACAGTTCTTCACAGAGACGTAAGGCGTCTTGTTGTCTTAGTTCCAGTGGAAGAGCAAGTGAGTCAAGATCCAGAGGCTTCATCGGCTGAGTGATGTGACCTCCTTGGGTTCCTGAACCAGGAGCTCAAGTGGGAGGTGTGCTGCTGAATCCAGGCTGTATCCTTTAAATAAAATGTGGACTTATGTTGAAACTTATGGGACTTTTATGCTGACACTTATTAGCTAACAGGAACAGGAAGTGCTGTATGATTGCAAGATTTTGCCTAGTCATTGTGATAACCTTGGAAGGTGGCTATTATACTGGCCCTGCAGTGGGTGGAGGAGGTGAAGCCTAGTAAAGCAGTTATTTGCTCAGATTCTATGTCTTCCTTAAATAGTATCCAGAGTGGGAAATCTACATGCCGACAAGATCTCTTAGATAAAATTAACCATCTTGTATGTAAGATTAATCAACATAAAACTTTTATTCAGTTCACATGGGTTCCAGCTCATAAGGGGGTTGAGGGTAATGAGAAAGTGGATAAAATGGCCAAAGAGGCCATCAAGGCAAATGAGGTTGAATTAGAAGTCTCATTAAGCAAGGCAGAAATTAAAGTAATAATTAAAGACAACATCAACAAAATGTGGCAGGAGAGATGGAATACAGAGGAGAAAGGAAGGCATCTATATAATTTACAAAAGGAGGTGGTGTTTAGAAGGGGTGGTGAACTGAAATGACAGGAGGAGGTTTGGTTGACGAGGCTGAGGATAGGACACACAAGTCTAAATACTGGGTTGTACACAATAGGGAAACATCATTCTGGGGCCTGTGCACACTGTGGAGAAGTAGAAAAGGTTGAGCATGTTCTTATACACTGTACACAGTATTCCAGTGAAAGAGAGATGGGGAGAACATTAAAAAAATCTGTAACTATAGACAACTTATTAAGTCAGCCATTTACACAATCAGCAGTAACAGCTCTAAAACAGTATTTAAAGGACACTCAACTAGCAAAGAGAATTTAGGGTTTTTTTATTTTATATAATCAGTATCCTTATAATTGGTTTACGGGAAGATTTTTTCTTTGGTTATCCTCGTAATTGGTTTACGGGAAGATTTTGTTTGGTTATCCTCATAATTGGTTTACGGGAAGATTTTGTTTGGTTATCCTCGTAATTGGTTTACGGGAAGATTTTGTTTGGTTATCCTCGTAATTGGTTTACGGGAAGATTTTTGTTTGGTTATCCTCATAATTGGTTTACGGGAAGATTTTTGTTTGGTTATCCTCGTAATTGGTTTACGGGAAGATTTTTGTTTGGTTATCCTCGTAATTGGTTTACGGGAAGATTTTTGTTTGGTTATCCTCGTAATTGGTTTACGGGAAGATTTTTGTTTGGTTATCCTCGTAATTGGTTTACGGGAAGATTTTGTTTGGTTATCCTCGTAATTGGTTTACGGGAAGATTTTTGTTTGGTTATCCTCGTAATTGGTTTATGGGAAGATTTTGTTTGGTTCATGGGACAATTTGGCTGGAGTTTCTCTAAGCTCCGGTGAGGTGGGACGAGGGCTGATAGGGCATGCCCGCCCTCTGACCACCAATACTCATCAAGAACAGCAAGGATTAACTCGAGCATACAACTCTTAATATTGTTAATATTCTACTCCATTCTATTTTACTATTTCAGCAAGAAGGCTAGAATTCTTCTGTGCCCTTGTGTCTCACTGTGTACTGTATTGTTGTGATGACACATTGCTCGAGACATAATATTGATATCTTTTTGAACATTCTATCAGGACGTGACCTGCTCAAGGTCTGACTACAGGCTCAACGATTAATATCCCTTGAGATCACACCTCAGCCCGGTAGATGGCGGTAATACACATCGATTGTTAACCGCCAATAAATCGACAGAAGAAGAACCTTGGAAGAGCATGCCAGTGTGGATTACAGTTTAGTCTGAGCAGTTTGATGCTTAGAAGTTAATCAAGGGATGGATTTAAAATATAAGCTGTTTGGGGAGGCCACTGGTGAGTAAATTCATGTGCAATTATATTGTTTCATTTCATATAAAATGGGATTTGGTATTAGATGTAAAATACATGTTGGTAAAAGTAATCTTGGTAATGCGAAGCTAGCTGTTAAAAATGAATGTTCCTAAGATTAACATAGCACTATTTCATAGTCATTTCATTGTTATTAGTGTATTAGTGCAGTTTTATAGTATCCTTTTTCTTTATTTTTTTAAGGTTTTCAACCTATCTGACTCCTATCTGACTCTGACTGTTAAAATAAAAAAACAAGAAAAGAAGATCTAGAGTCCGAGTTGATCCATGATTGCCCCTGATGGCTTAGGCCTTTTTCAAGTTTAGGCAGATTTTAAATTAAATACCCCTGGAAACTTGACATATATTATTACTCTGACATATTTTGAATGAGATGAGATAATGATCTGAGATAGCTTCAGGCCGTGGAAGTATGACTATATTTTCTACGTTTAACCCGAATGTTAGTATTAGAGCAAGGGTGTGACCACCATTATGGGTCGGTCCTATGACATTCTGATTAATCCCTACTGAATCTAAAATGGACACAAACGCTGTTTTCAAAGGGTCTTCTGGATTATTGAAGTGAATATTAAAATCTCCAACAACGAAAGTTTTATCTAAGGAAATAACCAGATCTGAGATAAAATCTGCAAATTCAGAAAGAAACTCAGAATATGGCCCCGGGGGCCTGTAAATAATAAATAATGGAATTAAATGGGTAGACCTATTTTGAGGCTACATACATCATATTAGTATGAAGAACTTCAACTGTATTAAATTTATAACCAGGTTTGTGTTACACCTCGATAATCATTATAAATAACTGTGACACCTCCTCCTCTGCCAGTTAGTCAAGGCTGGTGTATATAACTGTATCCAGGAGGACTCACTTCATTTAATGTTATATATTCATTTGGCTTAATCCATGTTTCAGTTAAACAAAATACATTAAACTCCTGATCAGTAATAAGTTCATTAGCCATTAGCACTTTACATGTAAGAGATCTAATATTTAATAGCCCCACCTTTAGATCAAAGGTGCTGGCAGTGGTTGTATAGTCAGTATGATCTAATTTTATAGTGATTAGGTTACTGGAACAAACTCTGAATATTTCTACCTTTGTTTAGCTCAGGGAACAGACACAGTCAGCAGCTAGCAGACAGTCAGTTTAGCCTGTTCATCTGCTCCCTGGCCTTGGCTCTGGATTGTCAGAAATTAACTAGGCCTGTTCTGAGACCATGACCTATGCTGCAGGAAATGAGCGCAGCACCTTCCCGAGTGGGATAGATACCGTCCCGCCCTAACAGGCCAGCAATGCTCTCAAAATTAGTCCAATTATCTATAAAGCCCACACTGTTTTCAAAGCACCACCTGGACAGCCAGCAGTTCAGCAACTATAACCTGCTGTAAGCTAGAGCCCTGCATTCCCGTGGGAGTCCCGCGGGACCCGCCACAAAGCAGTGTGGCTTGGGACAAATTTTGAAAGCTCATTGCGGCTGGGAGTGGGAGTGCACAATGTGGGTGCAGGCGGGAGCGGTGATAAGCTGCAGTCCCGCTAACTAAAAACGTGTTTAAAATAAAATTTATAAATTATTAATTTATGTCTATCATATATAATTTGTGCTGGATATTTTATTTGGCATTAATAAAAACATTTTAAGATGCCTAAATTTGCAGAGAGAGTCAGATTGCCATTGATCACCCTAACGGGCAATCCTTTGATCACTCTAATGACTCGCCGTTCACACCCAGCCTCCAGTGACCCACACTAACATGATGCCTCAATGACACCCTAGATGAGCTGGTCATCAGAATTCTGATTCTGATCCAGGAGAGGATAAATATCTCTCGTACATTTCCGATTCCTTTCCTCTTCCGTGTTTGAGATCTCTGATCATGGCAGAAGAGCAGAGCTCCTCTACTGAAGCTCGCAGTGCTTCAAAAGTAAGTGCTGCTTTAAAAAGAGGTACATTTACCGTTAAAAAGTCAAGAGTCCTGAAATCGGACATTTGGAAATCATTCTCACTCGTGTACGACACGGAGGGAAATCAGCTGCCCTTTGCTTGCTGTGATAAGTGCCAAAAGGTTCTGACATACTAGGATATTCTAGTTAGAAATGCTTTACAAATGTAAACTGGGTTAGCCTAATGTTTTGTATGGCTGAACAATAAATATACCAAATTTCCACTTGGAATTACGTGCTCGCCTGTCTTTTTTTATTGTTTATTATTATTATTATTAGAGACACTGACAAAGGCAACAGCTGAAATGTTTGTCTCCTTCTGCTGCTAAAAACAACTGAAAAGTAACTAATGTAATGTAACTAAAAGAATAAGTTCAAGAGTGCGATCCATCTCTCCTTTCACACTAATTATTCCTAGGAGACACACCACGGGAGAGCGCATACTTAAATGATTAGCCTACTTAAATAATTATTATTATTAGGTCTACATGTTGCCATTTCAACATTCTGAATTCAGAAACAAGGTAAATAATAACAAACGTGAACGTGAGCTGTAGATATTTATGCTCAAATCCACTCAAAGTAGGGGGCGGGACACCATCACGCTGTGTCAAGACAAGAACTTTCCTGAGAAATAACGCGAATGTCTGCATCATGCGGGATTTGCGGGCGGGAGCAGGACAAAATATGGCAGGCGCGGGTGGGAGCGGGACTTAAAATCATAATTCTTTGCAGGAGAGGGCGGGAGCGGGACTGAAAAATCCGACCCGCGCAGACCTCTACTGTAAGCTACATCACCACGCCGCATTGGGATGGGGCCAAAGTATACTTTAGCATCGAACATCGCCTTCACTAATTTAAACACCTCTACAAAGTTACTCTTAGTAACCCCAGACTGACGAAGGCGTATATCATTAGCTCTTGCATGGATAACGATCTTGGAGAACCTATGCTTTCCTAGGACCCTAAGATTACCTGCTATGTCCGGCAGCCTGGCTCCCTGTATACACCTGACTAAAGCTGCTGGTGCCCCTAAAGGCTGAGTTAATTTCACATGCCATTTGATAGAGTCCCCTATAACCAGAGCTCTTTCAGGTTTCTCAGTGGGTGCATCACTAAGGAGAGCAAACCTGTTCGACACGTGATGCTCCCGTGGGTGAGCCTCAGCGGTAGCTTTGCCTCTATACTTATGCCACCGAGTCATCACCCATTCGCCCTGCTGTAAGGGCTCTAATGCTGTAGTTGGGGGATTGCTAACTCTACCTAGGGCATCCAGACTTTCCCCTACAGAAACTACACTGTTCTCATTCTCACTGGCCTTCTCTAAAGCCTGGACATGCACTTCTAACACTATAATCTTCTCCATCAGAGAGCTAACTAATCTGCACTTATCACAAATAAAGCTATCGCTAGCAACAGAGGAAGAATGACTAAACATCCTGCACTCAGCATACTGAACAGGCTGAAGGTGTGCCATGATGAAAGGATTCACGTACCTTAATCGAAGATCTGTTGATATTAAAGCAGGTCCGATGTGGATGGCCTCCATTTGTGGTCTTTACACAGGAGGAGAAAAAAAGAAAGCTTCCAGTCTGGCATTCTTCAAAAAAAAAGGGAAAAAAAACAGAAAAAGGAAAGCTAAAAGTACAAAAAGGAAAATGACAGTACAATAAAAAAAGAAGAGGATACTGGAAAATTATTTGTAGAAAAAAAGATTTGTGATTAAATACCAACAGTCATGGGAAAAAAAAAAAAAAACTCGTCACAAACAACTCAGGAACCAGGAAGTGCATAGCACAGAATGCACATCTGCAACCATGAATGTTGGTCCATTCATGGCTTTCCGCATGACAAAGTCGATGACCAGAAGAAACAACAGGGGTGACAGGAGACAGCCTTGTCTCACTCCTGTGATGATTTTGAAGAATTCTGCGTTGCCACTTTCGGTTCTCACACAGCAGCTTGAGTTGGCATACAGACTCTTGAAGATGGAGATATAGTCTTCTGGAATGCCATATGCCTTGGCAATGCTCCACAGCATTTCTCTATGTACACTGTCAAAGGCTTTTTTTGAAATCGATGAAGTTGATGACCAGTGATTGCTAGAATTCTACACACTGATCCACAATGTTTTGTAGTACAAAGATCTGTTCGATGCATGAGCTTCCTGCCCGGAATCCTGCCTGTTCTTCCCTGAGTTTTTCCATCCAGCACTTCTTTCAAACATTGCAGCAGGACTGAGCAGAAGGCACTGATAGTAATGTGATTGCCTGGCACTGATAGTAATGTGATGCCCCTCCAGTTACTGCAATCATGTCAGAATTGGCTAGCTGAGGTGAAGTGAGAACCCAAGAGCAGACTCAAAACAGGTGTAGTGACTTGGTTTATATGCCCCTTAGAGTTCATTCAAATAACCCCTAGAGGGCACTACCTGCCTGAAGAATGTGCTGGGAATGCGTTGCTCTTCTAGCCAGGAAGTTGCTACGTTTTCACACAATAACACCTACAGCTAATCTTTTCAAGCACTAGTTCTTAGAAGAGTGAAAACTTGATATATTGTGTATATCCTGATCTTTGGAAAGATATGTAATACAGTAGTTAAACGTTGGGCCACATCTCTGTATTATTGTCTGCCTGTTGTGTCTTCACGGCAAGTAATTGCTATTGTCTGTATGAGAATCAGTGCTGCCTGCACCGATCTGTTAAGGTGTTTTACAGTAATCAGCCATGGCGAAGTAGAAAATGGACTTACTGTAACTGAGTTTACAATGGAGAAAAAGGACTTTAAATGGAAATTTGATCTCGTCCATGATTTGTATTATGTTCATTTCTTGTCATGTTTTCTATTTACTTTGTTGCTCGCAATCAAAGAGTGTTGCCTACACTAAGCTACTGGACTGTTAAAAGAGGGAAAAAAAAAAAGATTGTTAAGCTACTGAACTGGTAACAAGGAAAAAGAGAATGTATTGTAAATATGAAGTTGAAGTTATTAAGTTGCTACGTTTTCACACAATAACACCTACAGCATCGGAATGAAAGCAGTTGTCCTGACTCCTCCTTTCTTTCTTGATTTCTCCACTCATCAGAGTGCAACACAGGCAGTGTACAGAAAAGAACTTCTTTAATGAAGTTGAGGGCAGAGGTACAATCGGGCTCAGGCAAAAATCAGTGGTCAAAGAATGGGCCAAGAAGTCAAAAAAAAAAAAAAAAAACCACACAGAAGTGCAGGCGGGCACGGTCAGGGACAAAAACAGGACAGAAAAATCTTCACAAAAACTGAAGAAAACAAAGACAAGGGAAACCCAGGTAGAGGAAGCAAAACACAATCCAGAAGAACAGGCAGGTAAAACAGGGGCAGAAACTGGACAGAAAACTAGACAAAAAAAAAAAAAACGGAACAATACAGGCAGGGGGAATCAAGAAGTCACAATACCAAAGGGCTATAGCGAGGCAGGGAAAGTCTGCAAGAGACAGTCTGGCAACTGGAATAGCTCCAAACAGCTCTTAAGAAGGCCCTGGCTGATGGGAGAGGAGTGGTAGCAGGTGTGGGAGTGCCGCTTCAGGGAAAATGGCCTCCAGCAGGGCAGGACTGAATTCCTGTCCCGGATCCAGCCTGGAAGTCCCACAAACTCAGGCATGGATGGACTGGACTGGACTGGACTGTAACAAATCACTGAAATTGCCTTTCTTTAGCAGCTCAACTATGACACCCTTTGTCCACTCTTCTGGCACTGCTCTGTTTTCCCAACAGGTATTACACAGTTTGCTTAGCTCTTGCACCATGATGCTTCCTCCATTTTTGTCAGTCGCTCAGCAGAGATCTGATCCAGTCCTGGAGCTTTATTGTTCAATTTTTTAAGAGCCTGGATGACTTCATCTTCATTAATGGGTGCTCTTGTAACTCCAAGCTGTTCTACTGTCTGGTTAGCTACTGTGAGGGTATCAGTTGGTTCAGACTGATTCAGAGTCTCTTTGAAGTGTTCTACCCAGCATGCATTCTGTTCTTTTTTTTTGTCAGCAAGATCTTCCCATTCTTATCTTTCACTGGCATACTTGTACTGCTTTTGGAACCAGTCAAATTTCTCACTATGCTATACAGTGTCTTGGTGTCATTTCTCCTTGCTGCTTCTTGGGCTTTGCTGATCTTCCTTTCTTTTCACCAGTCTGACCTTTGGACTTCTTCTTTTCACCAGTCTGTCAACAGCTGATAGTTGTTCATGGCCATTTGGTGACTCTGTTCAGTTCTTGTCTGGTCTCTTCTCTGTTTCAGCTCTTTCGTCTCATCTATCAGCTTCCAAGTTTCAGGTCTTATACATATTTCCCTTTTAGTGCCTTTTCTTACGATAGTTATTTTGGTACTCTCCACTACTGCTTTTTGAAATATGCTCCATTGTTCCTCCAGATCTTTTGCCTGCTGCATTGCTTGGAACCTGTTGGTGGCTTCCAGTTGAAAACTGCTGAACATTGGGGTCTCCTTCAGTCTTTCCACTACAAATGGTCTATCTACTTCTTTCTTTGTCAGCTTTTTTTTTTTAACTTCAGTTGCAGCAATGCCCGAAAAAGATGATGGTCTGATCCTACATCTGAGCCTCTGCACACTTTTTAATGTCTCTCAATCCTGAGCACCATCTTGTGCTGATGCAGACACAGTCAATTTCATCTTCAGTACTTCTGTTTGGTGAATGCCAGGTCTTCTTGTGGATGCTATGGTGAGCAAAGAAGGTGTTACCAATTCTCAGATCGTTGATATTGCAAAAAAGCAGGAGTCACTCGCCATTGTCTGTTGTTTGCTGCCCTGCCAAATGAGGGCCTTTCACATGTTCAAAACCAGTTCTATTAATATCCAGTTATACATTCCAATCCCCCATGACCAGCTTGACATTATGACTGGGAACTTCACTATACACGTCTTGTAGTTGTTCATAAAATGCATCCTTGTCAGCATCCTCTGCATCTTTGGTTGGTGCTGTAACAGTTCCCTGATGTGGATGGAGTACAGAAGCACAGCAGATGGGAGCTGATGTTCACACACACTTTTTTTTCTCTGTTTCCAGAGCTTTACAGCTTCACACACTCACACTCTCCCAGTCTCTCTCTCTCTCTCTCTCACACACGTGTGTTCTGGTTGGGAGAGCTTCTTTCTCCCTGCTCTCTTCCTCCTTTTCTATCCTCTGTCATTGCAACACAGACACAACATTAATTAGGCAAAGGTGCATTGACTTTGCCACTCAGCTTCCCTGGCCCCACCCTCCATTCACAAACCAAAGCTAGGCCACGCCCCCACTGTCACATACCCCCACTGCCCGACTCAGGCCAGGGAGCCGATAAGCCTGCAGTGACTCTCCCACCCCCGATGGGACAGGAAGTCCGACACTAATATCTGTGCCCCTAGCCTGTGAACAACTTCAAATTTAAATGGCTGGAGGGCTAGATACCAACAGGTGATCTGGGCATTGGCATCTTTCATGCAGTAGAGCCACTGGAGGGATGCATGGTCTGAACAGAGGGTGAAAGGGTGTCCCAGCAGGTAGTACTGGAGGGTGAGGACCACCCACTTGATGGCCAAGCACTCTTTCTCGATGGTGCTGTACTTACTCTTGCACATCAAGAGTGTCACATAGGTTCTTAAATGTGGCAATGATGGACAACGGTCAAAGATAGAACTTTTAATACAAGATGTTTTATTGGGTCTGGTTTCCCAAAGTGGCAGCAGAAATTTAACACAAAATAACTTATAAGAATAAAATAAAAGTTCAAGTAATTATTACAACAAACCGTTTGTCTACAAAACAGAATACTATACTGCACTATGTTTGCACCGCCTGATTACATGCACATTACAGGACTACTACATAAAAAAAAAGACAGTGCCCATGACCCAACTAATCCACCTCCCTTCAGAGGGCTAGATATAGTGGCCTGTCCCCACCCACTGGAAGACACCAATTACTTGATATTACCAACATCACATAAACCATATATTTACATAACAATTTCAGGTCCAAGTGCATTGCAATAATCTCTATAATTTATAAACAAAATACCCAATTACAATAAATGCATACATTTTGTACAATACACATAATTAATATTAATTGGGTGAAACCACTACAATCCATGCACGAGCTGGTGCGCATGCCCGAGACTGGAACTACAAAGCCACCCCGGCCTCTGTAGTTCAGGTCCTTTGACCCAGGAACCCAGAAGTTCTGCAGTAAACAAACACAGTGAAGCAACGGGAAAATGCAGCTTTTGCATACCCAATCACAGATATGTAAAATTAAAGACCTGAACTTAACTAATGTGTGTGTGTGTGTGTGTGCCGTTATACGATTACTGTAACTGTGTATGGTCAGAAAAGACGATAGATAAGTGTAACCATTGCACAGTAATGCTACAAACAAGCTGCGTGTGCACCCACAAAGTTATTTAGCTGCTGGCTAGCTGCAAATTGTAGCTTCCATTGTTACCATGTGTCAGTATAGTGTAATGTGGTGCAGTGTAGTGTAATGCAGGGATAGACCTCAATCTGCAGAGCTCTGTGTCACATTACCTTCTCCCTCCCCAAGTGTGATGCTATCAGGCAGCCTTGACAGGTAGTCTGCAACCACGTTCTCTTTACCTCACTTGTGATGTACACAGAACTGAAATGGCTGCAGCTCTAAGTACCATCTAGTCACCCGGGCATTCTTGTTCCGCATTTGATGCATCCAGGTTAAGGCCTGATGGTCAGCATACAGGTCAAACTCCCGGCCTAAGAGGTAATACCAGAGACTGTCTTATGCCCACGTTATTGCAAGGCATTTTTTTCAACCGTAGAATACCTTGAGTCTCTTGGGAGAAGTTTTCAGCTTAAGTACAGGACAGGTCTCTCTTCTCCTCATTCTAATTGTGCAAGAACTGCACCAATTCTGGCTCCTGAGGCATCTACCTCCTGAGGCATCTACCTCCACCAAGAAAAGTTTGTTAAAGTCTGGAGTCTGGAGGACAGGAGAGGTGCACAGACAATTCTTCAAAGCATTAAATGCTACTTCACATTTATCACTCCAAACTACATCGTTACTGGCAGATCTCTTCGTCAGGTTGGTTAAGGGAGCAGAAATGGCAGAACATTGGGGAATAAACTGCCTGTATCACCCAACCATGCCCAGGAAGGATTTTACCTGAGTCTTGGTTGTTGGTCTTGCACTCTCCCTGATGGCTTGTACCTTGTCCACTTGTGGCCTGATGTTTCCTTTCCCCAGTTGATAGCCCAGGTACTTGGTCTCCCCCTTTGCCCACTCGCACTTTTGCACGTTCAGGGTGAGGCCAGCTCCCTGGATTTGTTCAAGGACACGATGGAGGTGCTTCAGATGTTTAGGCCAGCTGTCACTAAAGATGAGAACATCATCTAAATAGGCAGCGCTACAGTCGCTACAGTCCTGAAGTACGCAGTCCATCAACTGCTGGAAGCTGTTTGGTGCTCTGTGAAGTCTGAATGGCATCATTTGGAACTGGAACAAGCCCAGGGGTGTGTGGAACGCAGTGTAGAACTTCTCTTCCAAGGGGACCTGTCAATATCCTTTACATAGATCAAGAGTAGTAATGAAATTGGCATGGTCCACCTTTTGCTGAAGCTCATCAATGCGTGACATCGGATACCCATCTGGATGAGAGATGGCGTTCAGCTTCTGGAAGTCCAGGCACACCCATAATGAGCCATCCTTCTTTGGCATGATCACAGTTGGGCTGCTCCATTCACTGACTGATGACTCAATCACTCCAAGATCCAACATGACCTGGATCTCTTTCTTGAGAACATCAACCAGTCTTTCAGGAATGCAATATGGCTGCTGTTGGATTGGAAATGCACCATCTTTCAGGTGGATAGTTTTTTCCAGGACTGTGGTCTTCCCCAGCCTCTGTTGGAAAAGTGCAGGATAGTGACTGAACACTTGAAACAAGTCTGCCTGCTTCTCACCGTCCAAGTGTGCCAGGGTCACTTCTACTCCACCCCTCCACACCTGCAACAGCTCCTCTGGTTTGGCCTCATCTTTCACAAGCATCACTGTCTTCTTGGAATCTGCTCGCTCATGCTAGGCTCTGAGAAGATTAACATAGTAGGTTTGAGAGGGTTTACCTTTGTCTGGATGATGGATCTCATAGGTGATTGGGCTTATCTTCCTCAGAACGGTGTACAGCCCTTGCCATTTGGCCAACAGCTTACTAGTGGAGGAAAGTAATAGAAGAAGCACTTTTTGCCCTGGCTGGAACTCTCTTGAGTATGTATGTTGGTCATACCACCATTTGAGTGTGTTGTGCCTCCTGGAGGTTTTCTTGGGATTGCTGGTGGTATTTCGCCAATCTGTCCTGCATCTGCAGCACATACTGGAAAACACCTTAGCTGTTGGACTCTGAGGTGGCACCCTCCCATAAGCTCTTCAGGAGATCTAGTGGCCCCCTCACTGGCCACCTATATAGGAGCTCAAATGGTGAAAATCCTGTTGACGCTTGGGGTACTTCCCTATAAGCAAACAGGAATGGCAACCATTTGTCCCAATCTCGGCCTGTGTCTTCCACGAACTTACTGAGCATCATTTTGAGTGTCTGGTTGAATCACTTTACCAAGCCATCTGTCTGGGGATGGCAGGGCACGGTCTTCAAAGCCTTTATCCCCAGTTGACGATGAAGCCAGGCCATCAACTGCAACACAAAGTTGGTCCCTTGATCAGTGAGAATCTCTTCAGGTATGCCAACTCTGGAGAACAACTGGACAAGAGCACTGATCACCTTTGGGGTAGTGATGCTTCGAAGTGGGAAAGCCTCTGGGAATTGGGTTGTATAATTGCAGAACACCAGGATATACCTGTAACCCATGCTGCTCCACTCCAATGGACCCACAATGTCCATAGCAATTCTTCAGAAAGGAGATGAGATGACAAGCAATGGACACAGAGGTGCTCTCTCAAATCTGCGAACAGAGTTTTTTGACAGACAGAGCATGTTCGGCAGTAGTTTTGTGTGTCAGTGTACATGGTTGGCCAGAAAAACCTAACCCCCAATCTAAGGTGTCGTCTGTTGACCCAAATGCCTAACCCTAGGTACAGTATGTGCAATATGGAGAACTAGAGGTCTACAGTTAACTGGCACCACTAGCCTCTTTACACCTGCCTTTGACTGTAAAGGATGTTATTCTCAATCAAATATCTGTCTGCACAGTATGGCTCATTGTGCTTAGCTTTGGCTTTTTCAAAAAGTGACTGCAAGGATACATCTTCTCTTTGAAGCTTCACAATATCATAAGGTACCTCCCAGTCAACCTTTAATTCTTTTGTATCAAGTTGTTCAAAGGACCCCTGATTACAGTATTTCTCCAGCCTTCACTGGTGTCATGTCTTATGGGGCCCCTTTTCCCCACCTTGAATGGCATCATCTGGAAAATCAAGTAGTGGTTCCATAATCCTCTGAGAATGGGTGACAACAGGACAAGATACATTCACATCAGCATCATTAGCACAAGTCACCCCTTCATTACAGGAAGTCCCCAATAACTCACCCCACACTGGTACATCCCTCCCCAGTATGATATTGCAAGGCAAGTTCTCAAACACCACCATTCTTAACAGAAACTTCATGCCATCAATTTCAATTGTAAGTTCAGCCTGCAGATGCTGTTTTCTATCTCCATGCACACACTCAATCACTGTCTGTTTCTGATAATCAGCACAGTTGAGGGGAACATGACAGTTCTTAATCAAAGAAACAGCACTACCAGTGTCCACCATTGCATCAAGAATGACCCTGTTAACTTTTACTCTCTGGTTAACTGCCTCCCCCTGGTTAACTTCAGATTCCTCATCCACCTCTCTAGGAACATAACAAAAACCTGTTAATTTAGGTTTTCTTAGAGGGCAGACTGAGGCCTTGTGACCTAGCTGTTGACAGGAGAAACAAATAAGCACTGACTTAATGACTGGTTTACTTTCAACTTTTTCAACCCCAGTTCTGGTCCACTCCCATAGTTACCACCTCCAGGATTACCTCCTCCCTGCTTATAGTCTTGGGCTGGTCTTTGGGAGATTGTTTGTTTGTTTGTTTACATTTATTGCCATTTAAGCATCTATGGCTATTTCATGGCCAATACAGGTAATAAATATCACATAAAATTAAAACCAATAATAAAATAAATAAATAAATAAATACATCAAATACGTTTGTACACATCAATGCACTTCAAAAAGTTTAAAACCTTTAACGGTGAAACCTTATTAAAAATATCTAGCATTGTGCTTTCTTTAAAAAACTTCTGCCTTTGTATTCTAAAAGCAGGGCAAGACAAAATGTGCTTAATTGATAAGAGATCACCACAAAGATTGCAAAGTGGAGGTTCACCTCCAGTTAACAGAAAACCATGTGTTAGTCTAGAGTGTCCAATTCTACCCCTTGTGTAGACAACTTGGTCATGTCTACATGAAAAAGATTGAATAGTCACTTGTTTCACATTAGTGCATATTTCTTTCAGCTTGTTGCCAGCACAGTTAGTCCAATCAGCTTGCCATTTGTCACTTATGTAGGAAGAAAGAACAGGTCTGATATCAGAGACAGGGATTTGGCATTCAGAAATCTCTTCATTCAGGGCTCCTTTAGCAGCATTATCTGCTTTTTCATTACCAGTCAAACCCACATGGCCAGGGACCCAACAAAAAATAATGTCCATATTGATTTTAGTTAGGTATTCCACTTTTTCAAATATGTTGACAATAAGAGGGTGGTCAGTCTTTAAGAACTCCAATGCCTGTAGGCATGATCTAGAATCTGTGCAAATCAAGGCTTTTTGCAGTTTGGACTCTTCAATGTATTCAAGACTTAAGAGCAAGGCTTGGGCTTCGGCTGTAAAAATTGAGCACAGATTTGGGATGCGTATTCCACACTGATTAGAGGCGACTACCATTGCTGAGGACACACAGGTATCAGTTTTTGAGCCATCAGTATAGATCGGAGTGTGCAAAGGGAAGCGCTGTCTTACATCAAGGAAGCAACTCTGGTACTCGTTTGGGTGTGTGTTAGCTTTCTTTCTGTGACTCAGGTCCTGCACAATTACAGGTTTTCTCAAGGTCCAAGGGGGAATGGAACAAAGGGAAGAGGATGTTAGTCCATCCAGATCAATATTCAGATCCTGAAGGAAAGGTTTAATTCTTAATCCGAAAGGTCTGATAGACCGCGGTCTGGCTTCATAAAAGTCCAAATACTGTGGCTGAAAGACAGTGGGGTATGCCGGGTTATCTCTGTTCCCTTTGATTTTGACTGCATATTGAAGTGCAAGTTTCAAGCGTCGCAATTTAAGGGATGGTTCTCTTGCTTCTACATAAAGACTCTGCACTGGAGAGGTTCTAAAGGCCCCTAGGACCAGTCTTAAACCTTGGTGGTGAACAGTATCCAGCATCATAATGTAAGATTGTCTTGCTGATCCATAGACAATACTGCCATAATCCAAACGGGATCTCACAAGTGCTCTATACAGGCGTAGCAGTATAGTCCACTCTGCCCCCCACTTTGTCTTTGCCAGTACCTTTAAAATGTCCAAAGATTGAAAACATCTCTTTTTAAGAGTCTTTATATGTGGAATAAAGGATAGTTTATTGTCAAGTATCAGACCAAGGAATTTAACCTCTTTCACAACTTGGATTGTGGCACCTTCCATATACAGCAATGGGTCATGATGTAAAGCTCGAAGTTGGCAAAAATGAGTGCAAACAGTCTTGGACTTAGAGAATTTGAAGCCATTTTCAATGGACCAATTGCTGATTTTATTTATGCACAGCTGGAGTTGCCTTTCGATTATACTCATGTATTTTCCTCTATAACAAATACAGAGGTCATCAACATACAGGCTGCAAAAAAGATTTGGGTTGATTTCCTTCACAATACTATTGATTTTAATACTGAATAGAGTGACTGAAAGGATGCTTCCCTGGGGAACTCCTTGTTCTTGCAAGTGTGGTGTTGAGAAAGTTGTACCCAATTGAACTTGAAAAAATCTATTAGACAAAAAATTTGAGACAAAAATGGGCAGACGACCTCTGAACCCCATGTAATACAAGTCCCTTAAAATGCCATATTCCAAGTAGTATCGTATGCCTTTTCAAGGTCAAAAAACACTGCTATAACATGTTCCTTTTTGACAAATCCATCCCGTATATAGGCCTCCAATCTAATAAGATGGTCCATGGTGCTCTTTCCTTGCCTGAAGCCACATTGAAATGCACTCAAATGTCGTTCTGACTCGATCATCCACACAAGTCTTTTATTCACCATTCTTTCCATAGTTTTGCATAGGCAGCTGGTTAATGCAATAGGACGGTAATTGGTGGGATCAGTATGATCTTTGCCGGGTTTTGGAATGGGAATCACAAATGCTGTCTTCCAGGACTCAGGTATTGTTCCTGATTCCCAAATCACATTAAATATTGCAAGGAGATGAAATAGCACAATGGACGGTAAGTGTTTCAAGAATTGATAATGAATCATATCAGGGCCCACTGCAGTGTCATGACAGTTTCTTATGGCGCATAGGAGTTCATCCATAGAGAATGGCTGGTTGTATGGTTCGGTGTTGTCTGATAAGAAATTCAGGGCTTTGGCCTCCTCCTTTCTGCGCATGGCTTGAAATTCAGGATTGCAGTTTTCCACAGAGGAATTCTTTTCAAATGTCTCTGCAAGTTTATCAGCAATGTCTTGCTTGGATGTCAAGAGACCTGTGTGACATTTTAGATGTTGAACTCTTGCAGTTCCCCCTTTAGTTTTCATCTTTCTAATAAAACTCCAGACTTTTTTTGAGGATGCATCTCTTGTAAGGCTTGAAACATACTGTCTCCAGCTTTGTGATTTTGCATCATTCATAGTTCTACGTGCTTGGGCTCGTGCAATTTTCAATCTGGTGAGATTTGCTGTTGTTGGGTGCTTGTTGAACATCCTCTCTGCCTTTTTCCGGGCATCAATGGCCTTTTTACAATCATCATTAAACCATGGGTTTGACCTGCGGTGGGGCTTTCCTGAAGTTTTTGGGACAGCTTCCTCTGCAATAGAGATCAACGTTTTAGTGAAGTGATCGACTGGATTGTCAATATCTTGGGGCACGTGACCCAGTAGGACATCACAACGGTAATGAAAGAGACTCCAGTTTGCTTTTTGAAGTTGCCACCTTGGAGGTCTGAACTGTGCATCTGTATCAGTTGATGACATGATCAGGGGGAAATGATCACTCCCACATAAGTCATCCAGTGGTCGCCAGGAAAAGTCAAGAAAAAGGTCAGGATCACATATGGATAGATCAATTGCTGAGTATGTGCCATGGCCTGGATGTAAATAGGTAAAAGATCCATCATTCCAGAGGCATAAGTCAGTTTTAGTAATGAAGTCCTCCATAGCCTTGCCTTTAGCATTTGAGGAGGTCCCTCCCCATGCAGGATTATGAGCATTAAAATCTCCTAAAAACATATATGGAGGAGGCAGTTGTGCCAATAAATTGTCCAGGTCCTGCAAGGTTACTGTGACATCAGGTGGAATATAGATTGAACACAAGGTAACTACCTTATGAAGTGTTAGTCGTACTGCAACTACTTGTAGATGGGTAGTGACTACAAGATGACTATGAATTATGTCATTTCGCACTAATATAGCTGCCCCACCAGAGGGACGCTGAACATTTGGACCATAAGCATTAAACATTGAGTAATTCTTTAAAGTCATAGTGTGGCTTAGAGCTAGGTATATCTCTTGAAGGCAGAAGGCCAAAGGATTAAAAAGAGCAGCTAGTCGCTGCAGCTCAGAAAAATTGGCTTTAAAACCACGACAGTTCCATTGAATAATATGGTTGGTTATGGTCATGTGGGGAAGATTGGAACAGGACCTTTGCTCCTACTTTTGGGGGAGAAGCTCCGGCTGCGATGGGTTGAGGGTTCCTTCATTTCCACATCCATAGAACTTCCATTCCTGACTTGACTCGATTTAGGTTGGGAAGAATTAGTAGTTGATTTCTTTTTTCTTTTGACGGTTGGGATGATTCCAACATGACCGAAGTTTGGCTGGCAGAAGACTGGGAGTTTGTTTTGTTTTTACTGGAGGTTGATGAAGATTTATTTCCACTGATCAATTGTGGTTTGTCCTTATACATCCAGGTGAAGTCTGTTTGACAGTCAATTTCCTTCATGGTGGGTTTTACAACAGAGGCAAAGGACTGCTGGAACTTATATCCACAAAACCCTTCCACCTCCTTTCTTGCTTGTGGATAACTTATTTTCTTTGTAACCCTAATTCTTTGAATTTCTTTTTCTTTTATCCAGACTGGGCAGACCTTTGATGAGGCTGGATGGTTCCCTTGACAATTGCAGCACTTGGGTGGTCTTGTACAAATTGGTTCATGGCCATCTTCACCACATGTACAACAAACTGGTTTATTTTTACAACTTGCAGAGCCATGGCCAAATTTCTGACAGCTAAAGCATCTCAAAGGGTTAGGGATATATTTATCCACTTGTACACTTAAATATCCAATCAGGAGTTTTCCAGGAAGATCATGGAGTTTGAATGTCAGGATATAAGTACCAGTTTTAATGATTTTATCATCTCTTTTTATGGTTATCCTCTTCACATGAGTCACTCCTTGATCTTTTAATTCTGTGACTATATCATCTTCTTCCATATCATGGAGATCCCTAGTGCGGATTACGCCTTTGCAACTGTTCAGATGGGGATGAGGGAGGGCCCGCACTGGGACTCCCCCTAAACTGTTGCAGTGTAGTAGATTGTCAGCATGGGATTTTTTTAGAGCATTCGATCAAAATTTGACCGGATCTTATTTTTTTAACATCCTTGACAGTCCCTGCTATTCCTGAGATTCCTTTCTGAATTGCAAAAGGGGATAACTTAGTGAGGGGCATGTCTGGCATCACAGATTCCAAAACTATAAATTTAGGCCAAGTATTGGATTTGGAGGGGTAAATCAAAGTCATTTCAGAAGCGTCATCCGAGTCTCGATCCATGAATCTTTTCTTATGGGGTTGATAAGTAGCCATATTTTGTATTGAAACATTCATCGTCTCTGCTCCTCACCCTCCTCGGAGCCCAACTAGGGGATGCACAGCGCTGCGGTTCTCCACCAGATATGCATCAAGGATACAGCGACGGTATACTCAAGTGAATTAAACAAAAAGGTTCATATCACCCGATTGACCCTCAGCCAGAGTCTCTGGAAAAATAAAAGCATGGTCCCAAAAATATTCCAGAGAACTTTGACCAGCCGATTGATTGGATCGGGCCCTTCCAACCTCCTGTCTAGGTGAAGTAGGAGCCAAAGCACTGTGTTGGATGTGTGGAAGTCGCAACAAGCCACATTCCTCAAGAACCAGGCATTCTTCCTCCACCGACACAGGTCGCGACTCACGGCAAACAAGTCGCCCCATTTGTCGCCTCTTACGAACAGCAAGGGGGTGCTGGGGACCTATTCTACCCCGGGTCCCCACGGGGGGGTCTTTGGGAGAAGACTGGACGAGTTGGTGCCCCCTTGTGGGCGTTGATATACTGCAGTGCCAGCTTCACTGCAGTCATTCCGACTTCTGGTTCATGCTCATGGACCCAGGTCTGCACCTCCAGAGAGAGGACATTCAACAGCTGCTCCAAGATGACCTTCTCCCCAATCTCCTCCTTGGTGTGTAGCTTTGGTTGCACCCAGCAGTGGTAGAGATGCTTCAACTGGTAGCAAGTCTCTAGAGGTGTTTCTCCTGTTTCTCATGCCCCTCCAAAATCACTGCCGATACATTTCTGGAGAAATGTCGAACTTCATTAATGGTGCCTCCTTGAGCTCCTGGAAGTCATCTGCCTGCTCTTCATCCATTGCTGAGTAGACTTCCAAGCTTTACCAGTCAGCAATGGAATCAGTCGAAAAGCCCATTCACTCTCTAGCCACTGGCAGGTATGTGCCAGATGTTCAAACCACACAAGGTAATTTTAAATATCCTCCCCTTGCTGGTATGGTGGTAACTTCAGTTCTTCTCATCATACTGGTTGGCTTGGCACCTGAGAGTATACTGGACCTGCTAGCAGGTCTGCTGGACCTGGCGGGTACACTGGCAGGTATATGAGGCCTGCTGGAAGATACGCTGGGCCTACATTGTGACATGCTGGATACGCTGGACCTGCAGGATGGTGTGATGGGCCTTCTAGACGGTGCACTGGAGCTACCGGGTGATGTGCTAGACCCTCTATGTAACAAGCTGGAACTTCTGGGTGGTTGTGGTCAAGACCTGAACTCTGCAAAGGCCTTAATGGTACCAGCTCTGATTGCTGGATACCTCCCTTGGGCTGGAATGGTGTTGCCAGAGGAAAGTCAAGTCCAGGGCTTTCCTCCACCAGAAGTCTGGATAACACCATCTGATGTGAGGGGGGTAATCTGCGCAAGGACACATGGCCATGAAAAACTTTCGCAGTTCCTCACGCATGGCTTCATCCCTCCTCACCTGTGCCTCTTGCCGGGCATCATCCCTCATCTTCTGCACCGTGAGGAAATCTCAAACCAGCTCAGTTAGTGATGTGGCTGAAACAGATGGCCGTGCCCAGGATGTTGCACCTTCCACTCCCTTTGCAGTCTTTGGTCTGGCTCCCCGTTTCCTGTAGTCCTGGGCGGCTGCTTCTGCTGGCTCCAGCTCTACTGAGGATTGATCCATCTCCCAGTCATCATCTTTCAGTGTAGCTGCCTTGGCTGATAATTTTTGGGCAGCAGCTCCTCTTTGGGTCAAATGAGTCACTTTTCTTTGGGCGGCCATCCCACTTCTGACACCATATGTCATGTAGGTTTTTAAATGTGACAATGATGGACAACAGCCAAAGATAGAAATTTTAATACAAGATGTTTTATTGGGTCCGGTTTCCCAAAGTGGCAGCAGAAATTTAACACAAAATAACTTAAGAATAAAATAAAAGTTCAAGTAATTATTACAAAAAAAACCCTTTGTCTACAAAACAGAATACTGTATTGAACTATGTTTGCACCACCTGATTAAATGCACATTACAGGACTACTACATAACAGTGTCCATGACTCAACTAATCCACCTCCCTTCAGAGGGCTAGATATAGTGTCCTGTCCCCACTGGAAGACAACAATTACTTTATGTTACCAACATTGCATAAACCATACATTTACATAATTTCAGATCTAAGTGCATGCCAATAATCTCTATAATTCATAAACAAAATGCCCAATTACAATAAATGCATACATTTTGTACAATACACATAATTAATGTTAATTGGGTGAAACCACTACAATCCATACATGAGCTGGGGCGCATGCCCGAGACTGGCACTACAAAGCCACCCCGGCCTCTGTAGTTCAGGTCCTTTGACCCAGGAACCTGGAAGCCCTGCAGTAAACGAACACAGTGAAGCAACGGGAAAATGCAGCTCTCGCATACCCAATCACAGATACGTGAAATAAATGACCTGAACTTAATATGCATGTGTGTGCTGTTATACAGTTAATGTAACTGTGCATAGTCAGAAAAGATGATAGATAAGCATAACCATTGCACATAAACACTACAAACAACCTGCGTGTGCACCCACAAAGTTATTTAGTTGCTGGCCAGCCGCAGCTTGTAGCTTCCAATGCTACTATGTGTCAGTATAGTGTAATGTGGTGCAGTGTAGTGTAATGCAGGGATAGACCTCAATCTGCAGAGCTCTGTGTCACAGAGAGCTTGCAACTGATATACAGCATGGGGTGTTCCTCATCATCCACCTCCTGGGACAAAATGGCCCCTAGCCCTCTGTTTGATGTGTCCGTCTGCAAAATAAAGGGGAGAGAGAAGTCAGGGGAGTGTAAGAGTGGCCCCCCGCACAGTGCAGCCTTTACCCTGGTGAAAGCTGGTTGCCACTGCTCCATCCACTGGACCAGATCTGGTGCTTCCTTTTTAGTAAGATCAGTCAGCAGGCTGGTGATGTCCAAATAATTAGGTATGAACCTACGATAGTAGCCAGCCAGCCCCAGGAACTGTCTCACCCCCTTTTTGGTCTTGGGCCTCGGGCAGGCTGCAACCACTGCTGTCTTGTCAATTTGGGGATGCACCTGCCCATGACCCAAGTGGAAACACAGATATTGTACTTCCAGCTGCCCAATTGCACACTTCTTCAGGTTGGCTGTGAGACCTGCCCACCTCAGCAACCTAAGGACAGCCCTAAGGTGTTCTATGTGCCGCGGCTAGTCTCTACTGTATATAATTATGTTGTCTAAGTAGGCTGTCACATAGGTGGCATGGGGGCAGAGGATCTTGTCCATGAGCTGCTGGAACATAGTGGGAGCCCCAAACAACCCAAAAGGAAGTGTGACAAACTGGTGTAATCCAAACTGTGTGGAAAAAGCTGTTTTCTCTTGGGATAGAGGAGTCAAGGGGATCTGCCAATATCCCTTCCTCAAATCCAGTGTCAAATAAAAGCGAGCCGTGCCTAACCAGTCAAGCAACTCATCAATACAAGGCATTGGGTACACATCGAATTTAGAAGCCACATTGACTTTTCTATAGTCCACACAGAACTGGACTGACCCATCAGCCTTGGGTACCAGGGCTGCTCCAGTCACTGTGTGACTCCTCAATTATGCCCATATCAAGCATGGCCTTTAGTTCGTCCCAAACCACCTTATTTTGTGTTCGGGTGAGTGGTATGGGTGGCTATGAACCACCACCCCTGGGGGCATTTCAATGTGGTGTTCTATGAGGTGGGTGCAGCTGGGAAGGAGCGAGAACACATCAGAAAATTCCTCCTGCAACTTGGCCACCTCTGGAAGTTGGGCCAGTGAGAGGTGGTCTCCACAAGGGACCAGAGCAGTTCAGGTTGTGGTTTTGGTTGTTTTTTATCTCTGGCCCCAGCTCCACCTTCTTTGGAACTGCCAATGCCACAGGGACCCCATCATTCCAACGATTTAATAGGTTAAGGTGGTATATTTGTAGAGCCCCGCCCCTATCCATTCGCCTCACCTCATAGTCAATGTCCCCGACTCGCCATATGACTTCAAAGGGCCCTTGCCACTTGGCAACTAATTTGGAACTCGACACGGGCAATAATACAAGTACTCTGTCTCCCGGAGTGAACTCTCTAAGGCAGGGGTGTCAAACCTGATCCATAAAGGGCCTTGTGGCTGCAGGTTTTCATTCCAGCCATGCAGCAGCACACCTGACTTGGCTCATTCAATCAACTGAACTGTCTTCACACAGTCAAATACTTGCAGCCACACCCACTCTTGATTAAAGGGTGGGTGTGTCAGTTGATTGAATAAGCCAAATCAGGGTACTGCTGCATGGCTGGAATGAAAACCTGCAGCCACACGGCCCTTTATGGATCAGGTTTGACACCCCTGCTCTAAGGCGCCTGCTCTGTCATACAGCTGGGCTTGATGTTCTTGTGCCTGCCACAAATTCTCCTAGGTTAAGTGTGTGAGGGTGTGGAGCTTTGCACGCAGCTCAAGAACATATTGAATTTCATTTTTACTAGGCGAAGGTCCCTCCTCCCAATTTTCCAGCAGCACATCAGCGATGCCATGTGGCTTTCACCCATATAATAATTCAAATAGGAAAAATCCCATGGAGGCTTGCAGGACCTCTCGTACTGCAAATAACAGGGGCTCTAGCCATCTGTCCCAAAAACTTCTAATTAGATTTTAAAGTCTTTGATTGTACCTCTCTACCAAACCATCCATTTGTGAGTGATAAACACTGGTGCGGATAGATTTAATTCCCAACAACCTATACAGCTTGCGCATTGTGTGTGACATAAACAAAGTGTATTGGTCTGTCAGGATTTCTTTTGGAATCCCAACCTGGGAGATAATATGGAAGAGCGCTTCCACAAGACTGCATGCTGAGATATTGCGGAGAGGCACCGCTTCTGGATATCACGTTACATAGTCCACCAGAATAAATAAAGCAATATCCTTCTGCTGACTGATGGCCCAATGAGATCCATACCAATTCTTTTGAAGTGGATCTCGATTAGAGGGAGAGGGCGCAAAGGAACTTTTGGAGTGGCCGTGGGATTTACTAATTGGCATTTGTGGCATGCTGCACACCACCGACGAACGTCCCCATGAATCTCTGGCCAACAGAACTGGGCCGTTATTCGGGCTAGGTGTTTTATCCTTTCGTAAGTGTCCAGCCATGGGATTAAAGTGAGCCGCATGGAATACAAGTTCCCTCCGGCTCTTTGGGATTAACAACTGGGTTATTTGTTCACCGGTTTGAGTGTCTTGTGTCACTCAATACAGTCTATCTTTACTAATTATTGCAGCTACCAGATCCAACTAACCAAATGTTCAGAAGCCGCGGTGGGCTAAGCAGGGGAAACAATTGTCTTATGCGCACTCAATAATCCAATGTACACATGATTACTCCTGTTTCTGTAGTTTATTGCTCTCCATTTCATTTAGACTCCAGTAGTCTTTCCAAGTACAGGGCAGAGCAAAAAAACATCCAAACGAACAGAAGTTTTAGGTGAGTCCATGCGATGTGCGGTACACAAAAGATAGCTCTCCCCGTGCTCACCCCACACCAAACTGAACTGAAGCACAGGTGTCAAGTAAGGCTAATTAAGGCTCCCAATTGCGCACCGCACACACCCAGCGCCACACCCATGTCCAAAAGTAACCAATAAAATGAAAACACAAACCAAATAAACCGATACCCATAAAGTTGACACCATAATGAAAAAATAATAATAAGAAGAAGAAAGTATTTATGGCTCCTACATTCTGGCCCCTAATTATGCTTTAGGCCATAATTACAAAACAACCAAATATGTAGGAGACAAAAAAGCACTAATAACCAATATTCAACCACTATTAGTTACTATTATTGGATCTAGAACTCCTGAGAATCATCTTTTAAATGCCTTTTTTCTTTAGGTTGTATTACTCTTTTATTTGTTATCCATATAGCTCATCAGTCCTCTGCTTCCTGAAGCAGACATATTTTAGTGATGGGTCTCTCCAAGAATCCAGTTTTTGATTTGACATGAACTCTGCAAACATGTCCTCTTCTGTCTTGATCCGCTTCCACAATTCTTCCAGTGAGCCATGAATTGCGTGGAGCAGTGTCATCCACAATGATAACAAGGTCTCCAGGGATGAAGTTCCGTTTGATGGCCTGCCACTTCTGCTGCTCCTGAAGTAGAGGTAAGTATTCTTTCACCCATTGCCTCCAGAACAAGTCGGACATGTACTGAACCTGTCTCCAACACCGACGGGCGTACACGTCTTCCTTCTGGAATACCCCTGGTGGTAATGACGGTTTGCATTTGAGCAGCAAGAGATGGTTGGGCATCAGTGCTTCCAGGTCATTCAAATCAGTTGAGGCTTTAGTAATGGGGCGGCTGTTGATGATGGCTTCAACCTCACAAAAGACTGTGTAGAGGCCCTCTTCATCAAGGCTCTGTGTTCGCAAGACAGAATTCAAGGCTTTCCTGACAGACCTTATCAGCCGCTCCCACACTCCACCATGATGAGACCCAGCAGGAGGATTGAATGTCCATTTCATGCCTTTCTGGAGGAGGTAGTCACTGATCTGGTCATGATTCCATCTCCCTATTGCCTCTCTCAGTTTGCGCTCGGCCCCAACGAAGTTCGTTCCATTATCTGACCATAGTTCCAGCACTTGGCCTTGCCTTGCCATGAAGCATCTGAGGGCATGGATAAAGGAATCTGTGCCCAAAGATGATAGCACCTCCAAGTGTACAGCTCTTATAGCCAGGCATGTAAAGATCACCCCATACTTCTTTATCATACTTCGGCCTCGTTTGATCTCAAAAGGTCCGAAGCAGTCCACCCCTACCCTGGTGAAAGGTGGCTCATCAAGAGAAACCCTGTCATGTGGAAGATCTGCCATGTACTGATTTGCTGGTGCTGCATTCAGCCGATGACAGACCACACACTTTGACAGAACCTTCCTTATGGCAACACAGGTGCCTGGAATCCAGTACTTCTGATGCAATTGTGACAGCATGTGGTTATGCCCACCATGACCTGTGACCTGATGCACATGATTGAGGATGAGAGTGGAAAGGTGGAGGTCCTTAGCCAGCATAGCTGGATGTTTTGCCTCATCTGGCATGGCTGCTCGATTAAGCCTACCACCAACTCTCAGTACACCATCTTCCAAGATGGGGTCAAGCTTGTAGAGGTGACTGCTTTTCTTCACCCTTTTCCCATTTTGCAGGCATGCCAGCTCGTCTGGAAACCTCTGCTGTTGGCAAAAGCTGATTAATTGCCTTCTCAGCCCCAACAAACTCCTCCATCGACAGGGGTCCTTTCTCCACAGCCTGCACCTTCACACTTTGCATCTCTTCCTGCAGCCTCCTTTCTAGCTGTCCTCCTGCACCAGACTGAGTGAGCTCTTCCATCAGCTCTTTCCTCCTTTGTTGACAGTACAACTTCCACTTCCTGAACCGAAGCAGCCAGCCGACAGCCCTCCTCAGCCGGGTCCAAGACGAGAAGTGTCCAATGAAGCGCATGACCGAGTCAGCCTGTTCTTCAGCCCGGACAGCGTTCACAGACACAACTGCCTTAACCTCAGGGTCTTCTGAGGAGAGCTTCCCAGAAAGTTCAGTGTTTGCTGGCCACCTAACTTCAGGTTCTATGAGAAAACTTGGTCCCAGCAACCAGACTTCAGGAATGTGCTCACCCTAGCTCCTCTAGAGGCCAGGTCTGCAGGATTGCTAGAGGTGTTCACGTACCTCCATTGAGATGATTCAGTTGTGGAGAGAATCTCTGCAACACGATTTGCCACGAAGGTTTTGAATCGTGAGGTTTTATTGTTAATGTATTTAAGTACTGATGTACTGTCACTCCAGAACACAGACTCTTGCAGAGGCATCCTTAACTTTTTTTCCACAGCTTATCCATTCTGCTTGCCACCACTACCACAGTAAGCTCCATCCGTGGGATGGTAACGGATTTTAACGGTGCCATGTGGGCCTTTCCCAATACAAAGGCACAGTGAGCCTGTCCATGGATGTTCTGCTGTAACAGATATGTCACCATTCCATATCCATCCTCACTCGCATCTGCAAAATGGTGAAGCTGGGTGGATGCGACTTCTCCAAAACCAGGAGGCTTAAAGCACCTGACAACCTTGAAATCATCCAGCTGTTTGAGCTCCTCCAACCACATAGTCCATTCTTGAGCAGTGGCGGCTGGCAGAGGGTCATCCCAGCCCAGCTGACATCTACACAGGTTCTGCAGGATTCTTTTAGCAACAAGTACGACTGGAGACAGGAATCCCAAGGGATCGTAAATAGAACTAATGACAGATAAGATGCCTCTCCTTGTCAGGGGCCTGTCCCGTAGCATTATCTTGAACCCAAAAGAGTCTGATTGAACGCACCATTGAACTCCCAGGGCTCTTTCCTTTGGTAAGTTTTCACTGTCCAAGTCCAGATCTTTAACTTCAAGAGATCTGTCTTCTTGAGGTATAGCAGCAAGCACCTTGCGACTGTTGCTGATCCACTTAGTGAGCTGAAATCCTCCTTTATTACAGAGTGCGCACAGCTCCTGATAGAGGGTTAGAGCCTCTTCTTCAGTGCCAACTGATGCCAAATAGTCGTCAACATAAAAATTGTTAAGGACAGTGTCCACAGTCGTTTGACTGAAGAGGTCTTGATTATCTTCAGCACACTTTGAGGGCAAAAGATGCACAGCTAGGAGACAATGTGGCTCCAAACAGATGGACGACCATTCTATGTTCCACCAGATCTTGATCATGTTCTCCATCTGGCCACCATAGAAAATGTAACAGATCAGAGTTTGTTCTTGGTACTCTGACCTGATGAAACATAGCTGTGATATCTGCCATGAGAACAATTAGCTCCTTTCAGAACCTGCTGATAACACCGACTAATGAGCTGGTGAGATCTGGGCCTTGAAGAAGTTGGGCGTTTAAAGATGTGCCCTGGAAAGTTGTTGCACAATCAAAAACGACTCTCAGCTTCTTTTTAGGGTGGTACACCCCATGGTGTGGGAGGTACCACACCCTTCCATCACTACAGCCTAGATCCTCTGGGGGCACTCTCTCAGCATAGCCCTTTGCCATCATGTCACTCATGAAATCTGTATAATGAGTTTGGAACAGACTGTCCTTCGTGAACCTCCTTTTGAGGCTCAAGGCACACTGCACTGCCACATTCCTGTTGTTGGGCAGCTTTATGTCTGCTTTCCTCAAGGGCAAGCCGATGCTGTAATGCCCATCAACCAACTTGACTGACTCGTTAACAGACTCCATGAACTGACTGTCTTCTCTGGATAAGCCTGACTGCTCATCTTGAACACATTCGGGGAAGTCAGCCTTTGCCTGCTGCTCCCACAGATCATCAAGTGTGACAATGGAAATCCTGCTGACCGTGGCTGCTCGTTCGACACAGGTGGAGTCATCAGTGCAGTCCCCCCTCAGTGGACCATTCACAGTCCATCCCAATATGGTCTTCACTGCGCAAGGGCCACTATCTGCACTTCGAATGACCTCCCAAAGTTCCAAGGCCCTAGGAACATTCATCCCAATGAGCAGATCCACTTCAGAGTCGATCTCCGTTAGCTTCACATCCTTCAGATGTGTCCATTTGAGAAGGTCTTCCTGCCTTGGAATGTTGCCTTGATGGACAGGCATCCATTTCTGTGTAAAAAGCTCTGGTAGTACACAGAAACAGTCCATGTCCAGTCCAGCTACCTCTAGGTTCATCACAATATGGCTACTGACAACTTTCTCCTGACCCATTGTCCTGAGGAGGATGCCAGTTTTCCTTCCAGTAACGTTCAGCCTATTCATGAGGTGTTCTGTGCAGAATGAAGCAGAACTCCCTGGATCTAGGAAGGCATATGTTATGACTATTTCATTCCTTTTCCTAGACTTCACCTGGACAGGCAAGATGGCAAGTGTACAATCACGCTCTCCGGCCCCAGTAAGCCCGCTGGATTGTACAGAGATTGGACCACTGCCACTGGCCCCTCCACTGTCTCCCTTGCCTCCTTGATTCATCTTTGCTGAACCAGGTTTTGACTCCTTTGAGTGGATGTGTAACAAGGTAGGATGCCTCAAATTGCACACCTTACAGAAAAAACATTTTGTGCAGTCTTTACTTCTGTGCCCAATGCACAAGCAGCCATAGCACATGCCGTTTTCCTTCAAGAAAGACATCTTGTCACTGTGTGCTTTCCTTTCCAATGAAAAGCATAAGTCCAAGGTATGCCCTGCTCCACAGAACAAGCAACTCTTTGTGACAGGTGAGGCATCAACTTTCCTAACATCACACGTTGACTTCTTGACATGGCGTTGTGAGCCTTTATCCATAGGAGCAATGGTAGTAGCAAAACTACTTCCTTTAGGTTTAGCAGAGTAAGGTTGGGATTTAACATGTTTCACCTCTCTTCTTACAGCACCTGGAGGATCATGTAACGTTAGATCTCCAAACAGTGGGTCACTTGCTATTTTAACTTGCTTCTCCACAAACTCAACAATGTCATGAAAGGAAGCTCTGCGTCTTGACATTTCCTGTAAATTACAAGCAACTTCCCTCCATCTCTCCTTGAGCTTGTATGGTAACTTCTTAATCACTGTTTGCATGTTACTTGGCGTATCCAGTTCCAAACTGAAATTAATTCCTCTCATTGCGTTATTGCATTGCCTTAAGAAGATGCTATATGCTTGAAGTGCTTTCATGTCTTCAGATTTTATAACTGGCCAGGCAAGTATCTTTCCCATGTAGGAAACAGCTATCTTCATGGGATTACCAAACTGCTCCTGTAGCAGTGACTTGGCCTTTGTGTATCCCTCCTCCTCATGCATATGCTCACAGCCTCGCACCAGCTCTCGAGGCTGCCCTCTAGTGTATTGCTCGAGGAAATACAGGCAATCTCTGGCACTGTAGGTCTTTTGCTCAATGTTGTGTTCGAATGACCTCATAAATGTTTGAAATTGCAATGGGTCTCCATCAAATATTTGCATGTCCCGCTTTGGGAGTAAAGAGTGGTACTGCTGCTCCACTAGCATTGATGTGATTTCATTTTGTTTCTCTAGGACTGCTGCCAGATGTTTAGACTCAGAACTTTGCATTCCAGATGTAGCTTGGTGATGTTTAAACTGAGGCTGTGGATGGGCTGAAGGCAGGTAAGTAGACATGACTTGTGAATGTGGTACCATGTTTACTGTGAGAGTTGGTGGTTGAGCAGATGGTGTGGCCTGTGATTGTTTCACTTTGGGCCTGGCGCCCAGCAAGTGGTCTCCTGCTGCAGTATGACATTGTTGTTGCACTGATGCCTTTGGAACGAATGTCTCAGCTTCCACATTTAACGGACAAAGATTAACCTTCTTTCTTTCTCTTTCCAGGTAAGAATTCATCCCATTTGTTTTGCTCCTACTGACATCAGATGGACAAGAGTCAGATGCTCTGAGGACATTCAATTTAGCTGCAGATGCAGCAATATCCATTTCCAAATCCAACCGTTCCTTCCTTTTCCTAAGTAGTTGTTCTTCCTCTTCCAATGCATGCTTACCGTGCAACAGTTTTTGACGAGCCATGAGCGCAGCCATTTCTGCTTCGGCTTTAATGCGTGCTGAACGGGTGGGTGAAATATTAGATCGTTTTGAAGTATTGGATTGTTTGAGTATTAGATCGGTTTGAAATATTAGAAACGCTGTCACTTGGTTTTACATCGTCCAGTTGTTTAGCAGAATCTTCCATTGCATCAGGATTTCCAGCATTATTGCATTCAGACAAATGAACATCAGATGTAGCATATTCATTGGCAGGTGCGTTCTCATGTTGTATAATCCCAGTGAGTGAGTGCTCTGCATGATCTTGGGCTATACCAGATTGGCCAATCACAGAGAGCCATTTTGTTACTTTTTCAATAAAGGACACATTGTGCACATGTACATTTGTGAACCAGGCATGTTGTTTTTCCTGCTCCTCCTCGGGAAGCATTGGCATGACAGTTTTATGGAGCTGGGTTGCATCTTTAAAAAGTGCATGACAATTTAAGATGAGATTGTATGGCTTTTACATTTTGTTCATTTTGGTTTTCCATAAGGTCATTTATTATTTTCACTAAACCTTTTAGTTTGTTAATTTTTATTTGTCTTTCCTTTTGAATACCATCAAGTTTAAGTGCAAATGCTTTGGCAGTTAGCTTAACTTGTCTTCTTTCTAAACCTTCATTTTGAACTATGCTGTCTTTAAGACACTCATTTAACCCTGCAGTACTCATTTTCGTTCAATTAAATGACCATACATTGATTACCATAACACCATAACATCAATTCAAACAACACTCATAAGCAACAGCAGCAAGCAATTAGACTGTAAGTAAAACCATAAGCCCACAGTAGTTCACCACGCTAATAATTCACAGCAGCAAGAAAATGAAATGTTAGGGCAACAGCATTAGCAAAGTGTAATATGCAACAATGTCCATAATTCCCAGCAGCGAGCAATTGAAATGTTCAATAATGAAACACCATGCGCAACGTTCGCAGCCAATTCACAGTAGCAATCAATCAAAATGTTCCGTAGGACAACACTGGCAAAACGCAATGTGCAACAATGTTCATAATCCACAGTAGCAGGTAATTGAAACGTTCATAAGCAACACCACAAAATTCGCATCAGTCTTATAATCCCATACGATTCAGTCAAAAAGAGTCTTTATACCTCAATTCCAACGACGAGGCTATGATGACGAACGCATTAATCCAACAAGCGGAGACGCCAAATGCAGTTGAGCTAATTCACCACACTGAGAGTCATTAACTTTGCAATACCTTGATTCCAGCGATGAGGCTTTGATGAAACGCTGCAGTAGTTACCCAGGTTGTAGTTCAGGAAGCAAATTTAATTCCAATGATGAGGCTTTGATGAAACGCTGCAGTAGTTACTGCCACAACAATCCAGGAAGCGAAACATGAATGAATCAAAGTGTGCCGCCGACAGGAACATAGAACCAGCTTCTCCAATAGTCTCGTAGCACGGTAGATGGAGCGATGACATCAACAACGACGTGGCCAGCTTCTTCCAATTGCAATATAATACGATGATCTCTTCCATAAACTCGGCAACAAAGTTCAAATGTTCACTTTATGAGTACCCCTTTTGTGTACAAATATTGCGGCTACCAGATCCAACTAACCAAATGTTCAGAAGCCGCGGTGGGCTAAGCAGGGGAAACAATTGTCTTACACGCACTCAATAATACAATGTCCACATGATTACTCCCGTTTCTGTAGTTTATTGCTCTTCATTTCATTTAGACTCCAGTAGTCTTTCCAAGTACAGGGCAGAGCAAAAAAACATCCAAACGAACAGAAGTTTTAGGTGAGTCCATGCGATGTGCGGCACACAAAAGATAGCCCTCCCGTGCTCATACCAAACTGAACTGAAGCACAGGTGTCAAGTAAGGCTAATTAAGGCTCCCAGTTGCGCACCGCACATGCCCAGCGCCACACCCATGTCCAAAAGTAACCAATAAAATCAAAACAGCACAAACCAAATAAACCAATACCCATAAAGTTGACACCATAATGAAAAAAAATCAAAGTATTTATGGCTCCTACACTAATTGTAAGGTACGGGAAGATGAGGGCCTTATTTGGCTGGAGAGTTTTGACCATCGATTACTCTCACTTGGTCAAACACATGTGGCAGAGTCTTGTTTCATGACTGCTCTAAAGGGAAATCCTCATGGGAAGCCCTGAGAGCAGGAGGAGGGGAGGGCTGCTCCTCACTCCTCGTATCATCCTGATGTGGTGATTCAAGATTCAAGATGTTTATTTGTCATATACACAATAACAGACACAGCGGTTTATTATTGGGTAATGAAATTCTCATTTTGCAACTGCCTGACCAAACTATGCTTACTAATATAAAAAGAAATATATATAAATATGAAATATAAAATAAAGTGCATATGGAATGCAAAATATAAAAGTTGAATGAAAATAAATGAAGATAACGTTTAAAAATAAATAAAAAAGGGGGCAATCAAACAATATGTAAACATAGAGGTAGATATACTGTGCAATGCCTTTTGCAAGATTGCAAATATAGAGATAGATGGTGATTATAATCCGTGGTTCAAAAGCCTGATGGCCTGGGGGTAAAAACTGTTTGTCAGTCTAGTAGTCCTTGCTTTCACACTCCTGTAGCGTCTGCCAGATGGTAGGAGTGTGAATATTCTGTGTTGTGGGTGTGTTTGGTCCCTGATGATGCTCTGTGCCCTTTTTGTGACCCGGGTGTTGTAAATGTCCTGTGGTGAACTGTGCCATTTTAATGTCCACAGATCTGTGGACATGTAAATGTCCACAGATGAACTGTGCCATTTTAATGACACGCTGGAGAGCCTTTCTGTCCTGAGTTGTGCAGTTCCCGTACCACACAGTGATGGAATTTGTCAGGACACTCTCCACTGTGCACCTGTAGAAGTTGATGAGGAGTTCGGTGGACAGTCCAAATTTCCTCAGCTTCCTCAGGAGGAAGAGTCTCTGTTGGCATGTTGACATGGACGGCTCTGTGACAGCTTTTCCAGTCAATGCCACACCGGGATCCCCCCATGACGTTTTATGGCAGGACCCACCCCCTACTATGTATTCCAATAAAGTTCGAAACCCTGGCCGATCTGTCCCTAAAATCAGCGAGTGGGTGAGACGAGGATTAACTGTTGCCTTAGCTCTATGCTTTTGGCCCTGAAATAGAATATGGACAGACACTAGAGGATAATTGTGAACATCCCTGTGCGCACACACAACACCTTCACCACTTGTGATCTCCCCAATGCCTCACCTGGCACCAGGCTTTGGTGGATTGAGGTCTGATTACAACTGGAATCCACCAACGCGTGATATGTATCCCCTTGAACGCTTACCAGTATGTGATATGTTCCGGCCCAATCAGGGGTGGTTTCTGGTGCATCGGGGATCCAGATCACAGCTCCCACCTCCATTACAGAGCCCTGGCTTGGAAGATGCTCCGGCTCCCCACCGCGCCAGCACACTGGCCCAGGCTTTCCCTCTGCACCAGCGTTATGGGCATCACTCACCTGAGGGAGAGAAGACACAGACACGGAAAAGGGAGATGGGAGGACACCACGGGTGTGATGGGCCAGCTGGGGAGGAGCTGGCTGCCACCTCCATGGTGGGGGAACAGGGTGGGGAAGAGAGAGAGGGAGAGAAGGGTGAAAAGGAGAGAGAGAAAGAACATGAGGAGAGGCGCCTCATCTGCCTGCCGTCGGACCTGCCTCCAGATAGTCCTCCGCCAACTCGATGGCTCGTTCTAGTAATGCCAGGTGATGACACTGGACCCATTCCGCCATTCCTTCCGGAAGTCGAGATATTACAGTAGCTGTTCCAGTGCCACCAGATCGATGATCTCATCAGCGTCGTGATCTTCCACCCTCAGTCACTGCTGGCAGGCATCCCGGAGTTGCTGACTGAATGCGAACGGCCAGCTGACCTCCTCCAGTGTCACTGTCTGGAAGCACTGGCAGTGTTGCTCCAGGGAGTGGCCGACAAGCTGTAGGATGGCTTTCTTACGTCAGCGTACCTGAGCCAGCTGTCAGCAGGGAACTGCAGCACTGCAAGCTGCGCCTCACCAGTCAGAAGCAGGAGGAGGCGTGCTTGCATGCTGCTCGAGTGGCCACCCCCACATTTCAGCTGCTTGCTCAAAAAGAGTGAGGAAAGCTTCCGGATCATCCTCTGGGCCCATGTTCATGAGGGTAGCTTAAGGAGGGTCCACTGTGGTGATGGTCGAAGGCCCTGCTGACATGAGCAGAAGTCGGAATGCCTGGCAATCTTCCTGCTGGGCCAGCATCAAGGCTTCAAAGTGTTGCTCTTGCTCCTTCTGGAGGGTGGTCAGCACTTGATGCTAGTTTTGCTGGGTGGTAGCAAGGGCATGGATGAGCTCTTTGAATGGGGAGGACTCCATGTGGTGGTTCCCTTTTATATGTCCTGGGTTTCGGCATCACTGTAACAGTTCCCTGATGTGGATGGAGTACAGAAGCACAGCAGGTGGGAGTTGATGTTCACACGCACACTTTATTTTCTCTGTTTCCAGAGCTTTCCAGCTACACACACACACACACACACACACACACACACACACACACACACACTCCCAGACACACACACACACACACACACGCACATGTGTGTTCTGGTCTGGAGAGCTTCTTTCTCTCTGCTCTCTCCCTCCTTTTCTATCCTCTGTCACTGCAACACAGACACAACATTCATTAAGCACAGGTGCATTGACTTTGCCACTCACCTTCCCTGGCCCTGCCCTCCATTCACAAACTGACACTAGACCACACCCCCACTGCCACAGTGCATACACTTGAATCACTGTTGCCTTTGAGAATTGGGTCATGAACTAAGCTGTTATAATTCGGTCACTCACAGCTCCCCAACCTATTAGTGCTTTAGCAGCCTTAATGTCAAGTATCAGCCCTACGCCATGAATGTGTTGGTCCTCGTGACCAGAATACAAAATTGTCTTCTCACTACAGATATTTCCACTTTCCATCCAGCACATTTCGCTTACTCCCAGAATACTCAGTCAGTAGTGGTCAAATTTGCAAAGCAGCTGGGCCAATGTTCCACACTGGTAGAGGGTTCAAACATCCCAAGTGGCAATTTATATTTTTTGTTTGGTGCTCAGAATCAAACTCTTCATCAGGGGCTGGGCAACCTCTTGGCTTTCCCCTGTTCCTGTCATAACTTGGGGTGAGTCCTCCTCTTCACATTGGATATTGTTGGCAATTCTTCTTGCTGTTTCTCTAGCAGTTGTAGTTTTCCCCACATCAATAGTTCCGGTGGTGGGTTGCTAGCCCACTAACCACCCTCCTCCTTTCGCATCCAGGCTTGAGACCAGCAATGGCAGAGTTATGCATGGCCTAGCCCTGGACTATATACTAGAACTCATTGCTATTAGAACTCCATCCTGTTATAGCCTAAGGCCTAATAGTTAACTATTATTACAGCCACTAAGAGTTAGAATACACTACATTTGGGTGACCATGGTTTTGTATCCGCAGCACCCAAACTGTGAAAAAAATTACCTAGGGAGCTTCCCAACGCAGGATCTGTAGATATTTTTAATAAATTACTGAAAACTTATCTTTTTAAAGAGGCTTTTTATCATTAATGTTTATATTTAGATGGTTTTATTAATTTACCCTATTATTATCATATTTAAAAAAAAAATTGGTTATGTTTTAGGTTTTCCTTTTAAGAAATGTTGGGGTTAAATTTTGTATGATGTATATATAATTAATAATTGTAATGCAAATGTGAACATATTTGTATGAAAAATTTGCAATATAAGGAATAATAAACTTCAACTAAACTTAAATTTCAATCTCTCCATAGATAGGGCTTACCATAATGTCAGGGTGCAGACAGTTACAGATGCAAGCGCAGGAGAGAGTGGATGCATCACAAACTGTCAACAAATCCAAATCAGTAAGCTGAAAATGAAGTCAGGAATGGGCATGGGTCAGTCAATCAACTAATGGGATGTCAAAGGGCAGGTGAGGAAACAGAGTCGGAAAATGAATGAATGAATTTATTTATTTCAGTCAACAACAACAGCAGTATATGTACAATACAAGCCAATTTAGTCACCACAAACACAACAGTTCTGTGGCTGACTGAAAAGGGTTTAGGCTGAAGCAAAGCTTATAATTGCCTAACCCACACATCACTTGCCCTACAGGATGGTCCAAAGAGCCATACAAATAAAATACAATAACGAAAAAGAAATAACTGTCAATTAAATAAATATAAATTTATATATATATATATATATATATATATATATATATATATATATATATATATATATATATATAAAAACAAAAAGATTGAAGAAAGAAAAGATATTAAGCAACATTTATTTATTCCTTTAACTATCCATACATTCCTCTCTATACTTCTCAAGTATAATGTTTTTAAGCTTTATCTTGAAATGTGCAACACTTTTACTCTCTCTTTAATTTCAAGAGGTAAACTATTCCACAGCTTCACCCCACATAGAGGTATACACATACTTTTCAGCGTGGTATGAACTATTGGCTGTTTCAAGTTCCTTCTCCCTCTTAAGTGATACTCCCCTTATCTATCTATAAACATTTTTTGAATATTGCCAGAAAGTAAATTATATCTTACTTTATACAGTTTTAATTGTGCAGTTTTGAAATCAACTAAATATCTAAATTTCAGTATTTTTGACTTTAGAAACAGTGCATTAGTATGTTCATGGTATTCTACATTATTCACTATTCTTATTACCTTCTTCTGCATACTGTATATTGACTGCAGGGTACTTTTATAGGTGTTGCCCCAAATTTCCACACAATAAGTCAGATATGGTAAAAAGAGAGTACAATACAATATGTGCAATGATTTATAGTTCAAAATGTGCCTTATTTTACAAAGAATCCCCACTGTGTGTGCTAACTTGGACCTGACATACTTAATATGGGTTTTCCAGTTAAAGTTGTGGTCAATTATTACCCCAAGAAATATATTCTCATATATGCTTTACACTATCAATCATTATTTCCACCGGTGTGTCCAGATGTTTATTTTGTTTCCCAAAAACCATAAATTTTGTTTTTTTTATACTTAATGATAATTTATTTACATCAGACCACAGCTTTAGCTTACCTAGTTCTTCCAAGACTACCTCCAATTGCTGCTAAAGGCTCTCCCCTACACAGAATATGTTTGTGTCATCCGCAAAAATAACGTTGATATTTTTGAAAAATTACATATGTCAGTGATATACAATATAAATAATTTTGGTCCAAGAATTGACCCTTGTGGTACACCACATGTGATGTCTAAGAGAGTAGACTTAATAGCACCCATCTGAACAAATTGCTGTCTATTTTCAAAGTAGCTTTTAAACCAATTTAGCCCTACCCTTCTAATCCCATACCTTTCCAATTATTGTAGTAAAATTTCATGATCAATTGTATCAAATGCTTTCTTCAAATCTATAAAAACACCCAATGCATACTTCCTGTTGTCTATTGCAGTTAACTCTTCTACTAGTTCCATTAAAGCCATTACTGATGATCTGCTTGTTCTAAAACCATACTGACTGTCATTAAGCAATTCATGTTTATTAATGAAGCTGTCCAACCTTGCAACAAAAAGTTTCTGTAGTATTTTAGAAAACTGGGAGAGTAGTGAAATTGGCCTGTAATTGTTAAACAGATTTTTTTTTTTCTCCAGCTTTATATAGTGGGATCACTTTGGCAATTTTCATTTTGCTGGGAAAGCAGCCCAGCTTCAACGATAAGTTACAGATGTATGTTAGAGGGTCCACAATAGTATCAATTATTTGTTTTATTAAAGTCATATCTATACCATTCCAATCCAAAGACGTTTTGTTCTTAAACTTGCAAGCAACATCAATAATTTCATTTTTATCTGTGTCTCTCAAAAATATAGTGGATGGATTTCTTTCTCCATAATATTTTTCAACAGCTCAAAATAAACAGAGTCTAAACACAAGTAGTCAGGCAGGAAGCCATAAGGCTTGGTATGCTCAGGTACGGAGACACAGAATGATACTTCGCAATGGGTCTTTGTGACTGCTAAGCTTGTATAGGGAAGTGATTACTGGCAAATAAGAGACAGGTGCACTTGTTAGTATTCTGGAGATGAGGGGTGCTGTGGTGCTTTGGAGTTGTAGTCCAGAGTGGCCATGTTTGGAGGCTGCTCCAAACTCAGGTTTTCAGCACTGTTATTGACAGAACACCCCCCTTGAGGTGTTCCCTCTAGGAGCAAACTCCTTTCTCAGATGACCTCTCTTTCTTGGTGCTGGCTTGTCTGGATGCTCTTTGTGGAATTCCTGGGTGAGGAGTGGATCCAAGATGTCTCTGGAGCTAACCCAGCTGCACTCCTCCAGGCTGGACCCCACCCAGCCAACCAGGTACTCCAACTGCCCTTGTCTACGCCGAGAATTGAGGATTTTATGAACCTGGTATATAGGGTCTCCTTCTAGTTCCAGGGAGGGAGGTTCTTTGGTGGGTGTGTTTGTGGCTAGGGGGTCTTGGATGGCAGGCTTGAAGCATGACACATGGAATGTGGGAGCCATTCTGCAGTGAGGTGAAGTTCCAACTTACCGTATATGAAACATCATTAACTTTGCAAATCACCTTATAAGGACCAATGTATCAGGCTTGGAGATTCCAGAAGCTGGTTGGCTCTTGTAAGTTCTTAGTGGACACCCACACTCGGTCACCAGGAGCATATTCTGGGGTCTCCCCTCCATGCCTGTCTGAGTACTTCTTATACTTATTTTTGACTAGTTTTAGTCCTTGGTGAACTTCCTCCCATACTTGCTTTCTCCTCTTAAACCAAGAGTTCACTGCCAGGATTTGAGTGTGAGAATTGTCCCAGGAGAAGAGTGGTGGTTGACAGCCAAGGATGCATTGAAAAGGAGTTAATTGAGTAGCAGAATGTTTCAGAGTTCTGGGCATATTGTGCCCAGGGAAGGAATCATTCCCAGTCTTTCTGGTTCCTCATACAGAAAATGCTGAGGAAGCAGCCTACCTCCTGATTGGCGCATTCCACCTGGCCGTTGGATTGTGGGTGGTATCCAGAAGTTAGGCTCACCGATACCCCAAGCCTGTCCATGAACTTTGTCCATAACCTACAGTAGAGGTGAACTGGGGACCCTGGTCACTGATGATATCTTCAGAGATACCATAATATCTGAAGATGTCATTAAATATGAGTTCTGTGGCTTCGAATGTTGTGGGTAGACCAGGTAGAGGGAGGAGTTTAAGGGCTTTGGAGAATCGATTTATGACCAGTAGGATGACTGTATTGCCTTGGGATCGGGGTAGGTTGTTGATAAAGTTTATGGCTGTATGTGACCAGGGTCATTGAGGAACTGGTAGTGGACAGAGCTTTCCGGCAGGTGGAGCTTGTGGTACTTTCACTTGGGCACAGGTGGAACAGGATGAGACAAAGTGATTAATTTCAGAGATCATGCTCTCCCACCAATACTTATTGAGAAGTTGATAGGTTCAGTGATTACTGGGGTGTCCCATGGCTGGATAGGAGTGGGCCCAAGTGATGAGTTTACCTCAGAATTGGGGCAGCACATACATGAGTCCAGGGGGACAGTTCTCAGGTGGATTGGGAGGTTGAGATTGTGCTATTTCTTTATCTATGTCCCAGGCTTGCACAAAAAATTCAAGTGATAAGATGGATGTGGGTTCTGGAGTGTGGTTTGAAGTGGCATGGATTCTGAAGAGGGCATCTGCTTTAGTGTTTCTAGAACTGGGGTGGTAGGAGATTGTGAATTGAAATCAGATGAAGAACAAGGCACATCTGGCTTGACATGGGTTCAGGCGTTTAACTGTCTTCAAGTATTCTAGATTTTTGTGGTCTGTGATGATAGTGAATGGATGTGTGGTGCCCTCTAATCAGTGCCTCCATTGTCTAGTGCCAGTTTAATGGTGAGGAGTTCTCAATTGCTAGTGTCATGGTTCTGCTCAGCTGGGGTGAGTTTCTTGGAGTAGAAAATGATAGGGGATACACCAAAATTACACCCCAAGTGCTGAGAAAGGACCCCTCTCACTCCAGTCTATGAGGTATCAACCTCTATGGCAAAAGGTTTAGTAGAGTCTGGATGCTGAAGGTGATGGTGTAGTGGTTGGCACTGTCACCTCACAGCAAGCCCAGTGGCTGATAAAGGCCTTTCTGTGTGGAGTTTGCATGCTCTCCTTGTGTCTGTGTGGGTTTCCTCTGGGTGCTCCGGTTTCTCCCACAGTCCAAAGGCATGCAAGTTTGGCTAATTGGTGGCTCTAAATTGACTGTAGGTGTGAATGTGAGTGTGAATGGTTGTCCGTGTCTCTGTGTCAGCCCTGCGATGACCCAGCAACATGTCCAGGGTGTACCCCACCTCTTGCCCATAGTCAGCTGGGATAGGCTCCAGCTTGCCTGCAACCCTGTAGAACAGTATAAGTGGCTACAGATGATGGATGGATGGATGGATGGATCCTGAAGGATGGGGGCTGTTGTGAAAGCAGTCTTGAGCTGGTTGAAAGCTTCCTTGGCTGCTGGGTTCCACTGGAGGCATCGTGGCCCTTCATTAGCAGGGTTGTAAGAGGAGCGGCAATCATGCTGAACCCGTGGATGAAGCAATGATAAAAATTTGCAAACCCCAGGAAGTATTGTAGTTCCTTCACAGTAGTGGGAGTTGGCCAAGATGTGACCACCGAGACCTTGCTCTGGTCCATGCTTACACCTTCTCTGTTGATGATGTACCCAAGGAAGCATATCTGGTGGATGTGAAACTTGCATTTCTCTGGTTTAACAAACAAGTGGTTCTTCAATAGTCTGGTGAGTACTAACCTTATATGTTCATGATGCAAATTTTCATCAGGGCAGTAGATCAGGATGCCATCTATGTAAACTATTACAAACCTCCCCAGCATGTCTCTGAATACATCATTTATGAGGCACTGGAAGACACTTGGTGTGCAAGAAAGCCCATAAGGCATGACCAAATAATCAAAGTACCCAGATGTGATACAAAATGCAGACTTCCACTGATCACCTTCTCAAATCCTAACTAGGTTGTAGGTGCTTCAAAGATCCAGCTTTGAGACGATCTTAGCTGATTTGAGCTGTTCCAAAGCTGACGGCACCAGGGGAAGTGGAGAGGGATATTTGACTGTGATTTGGTTCAAGTCTCAATAGTCTATGCATGGATGAAGACCTCCTCCTTTCTTCTCCACAAAAAAGAAGCTGGCTGAAGCTGGAGATGTCGATGGCCTAATGTACCCCTGTTGCAAAGCCTCCTGCACATACTCTTCCATGGCAGCTTGTTTGGTGATGGACAAGGGATATATGCAGTCGCAAGGAGGAGGAGTACCTGGGAGGAGGTCAATGGCACAGTCATAGGTTCAGTGAGGAGGCAAGCCCTTACTAAAGGGCTTAGTACAGTATGTTACCCTTACTAAAAACTTTCTTGAGGTCCAGATAATATGAAGGAACCTTGTCTAAGGAGTCAGGCAGTGTGCTCTCCACCAAGGTAGCTGATATTGATATTTGTGGGAGTTTCAGGCAGTTCTGGAAGCAAGACTGGGACCACTGAAGAATTTCTCTATGTTGCCATGAGATGAGAGGGTTGTGAAGCTGGAGCCATGGGAACCCCAAGGCAAGATCATGATGGGCTGTGTGAGTGACCAACAAGGAAATGTGTTCAGCGTGACGTGCTCCCACCTAGATTTTGAGGGGTGATATGCATGTGGTCATGAGCCCATCACTGATGGGACCCCCATCAATGGCCTTAAGGTTTACTGGTTGTTGGAGTTCTTCCATGGGTAAGTTGTATTTCTGGACAATCGTGTTACTGATGAAGTTCCTCTCTGCCCCTGAGTCTATGAAGGCAGAGAGAACATGGGTTGAGTCTGGCAGTTTTAACAGTACAGGCATCTTTAGAATATGTGCTATGTGAACCATTTCATGACTCACTGGGCTGGATTGACTGGTTTCTTGACAGATATGACTCTCCTTCTTAGGGTTTGGTGGGTGACCTGGGTGCTTGGCTATCAGATGGCCAGACTCACCACAGTAAAAACATAATCCCTCACAGTGTCTCCTATATCTCTCTGAATGTTGTAGGTGAGCATGGGAGACCTCCATGGGAGTTGGGGATGCCAGAGTAGTAGGAGGGACTGGAGGAGACTGTAACATGGGTCAGTTTCTCAGAAGGTGGTCTCGGCGAGTAGCCAGATCAATGAGGTAGTCGAGAGTGAGATGTTCATCATGGCATGACAGTTCAGGAAGCACTTCAGGGTGTAGACCTTGACAAAAGGTGGCCTTAATAGCGGGCTCATTCCAGCAAAATTCTAATGTATACTCGGCAACTCTCCTATCTTCCTGTCTAATGGTTAGCAGGCTCTCACTGACCTCGATGCTTTCAGGTTGGTGATCAAAAATTCGCTTGAACAGTTCAATAAATCTATTATATGAGGTAGTGTGTTCAACCCCACACTCCCAAACAGCACCAGCCCACTGTAAAGCCTTGCCGGTGAGAAGATTGAGGAATTGGGCAATCTTCTGTTCCTCTGCAGCTCCCATGAGAGTGGTGAAATATAGGAAGCATTGTAGAAGAAATCCTGCACAAACAAAAACTTCCCCTGAATACTTTTCGGGATGTGGAACCAGCAGAGGATGAGGGGCATTTCAGGATGGCCTGCAAAACAACAGCAGTGAGTTGTGACATTCTGGTGTTAAGATGGCTTATCATTTGCATAAGTAGTCAGGCAGGAAATCAGAAGGCTTGGTATGATCAGGTAAGGAGACACAAAATGATACTTTGCAATGGGTGTTTGTGACTGCTGAGCTTATATAGGGAAGTGATTACTGGCAAATAGGAGATGGGTGCACTTGTAAGTATTACAGAAATGTGGGGCACTGTGGTGCTTGGGAGTTGTAGTCCGGAGTGGCCATGTTTGGAGGGTGCTCTGAATTCAGGTTTTCAGTGCTGTTACTGACACATAGACACATCTCACAATAGTTAGGGCTCATCATAGACACATTTCACCATAGATAGGGCTCACCATGGACACATCTCACCAGACATAAGGTTTACCACTGACACATTTCACCATAGACACATCTAACAAGCATTAGGGCTCACCATTGACACATCTCACCACTAAACATTGCCATAGTTTTCCATTCACTGCTGAAGGGTTTTACATCCATAATGTTGCTGTTGAATAACGAGAGATCTGATTGGATCAGAGACTGAATAATGATTTCTGATTAGTCTGTTTGTGATTTCAGTCACATTTTCTCGGTGAAGGAGATAAGTCAGATTGTTTTATGTGAACTTTGAATAAAGTGCAAGACAATGCACAGATGTGAGGTGAGTGAATGTGTTAGAAAGAAATCTCTCCACAGTTCAGGTGATTATTCTGCTTTAACACACCTATAAGTGTCCTGATTAGAGAAACGCGATGATGCCTAGCTCTGGGAAATTAAAGCTCCTGTTCTCTTCTCTTCTCCCCAGCTGGCAGATGCTCTGTAATAATGGTTAAACTCGACTCGAGTGAGGAAGATAACCCCTTTGGACACAAGGAAAAATGCTATGGAACTCCATGTGTACAATTGTACACCTTATGTCTGAAGGGGATAAAAGCCAATGTAATGTCACAATATGATGTGCACTTCAGCTGTTTATAAACTGAGATCTCACCTCATTTCCAGTCTGCTGGTAGCATCAGCTAATTCCTGGTCACCATGTCTATATGTGTCTCATCTTGCCATTACCTTCCAGACATTAAATGTAACTATAAATGGATAAATAGCATGATGAGATGTTCTTTAATATATAGTAAATTATAATTGTGCAGCTAGCAGACAGTCAGTTTAGCCTGTTTGTCTGCTCCCTGGCCTTGGCTCTGGATTGTCAGAAGTTAACTAGACCTGTTCTGAGAGTATGAGCTATGCTGCAAGAAATGAGAGCAGCACCTTCCCGAGTGGGATGGATACCATCCAGCCCTAACAGGCCAGCAGTGCCCTCAAAATTAGTCCAATTATCTATAAAGCCCACACTGTTTTCAGAACACCACCTGAACAATCAGCAGTTCAGCATCCATAACCTGCTGTAAGCTATATCGCCACACTGCATTGGGATGGGGCCAGAGCATACTACAAACACTGATTACTAAAGAGTATGCCTAATTATTAATGATGCATGCTGTGAAGTCAGCACTGTGGGGAAGTCAAACTGCTGGGTGGTGGTAAACAGAGGTAGGTAGAGTCAGCAAAAACTATACTCAAGTAAAAGTTTTCATACTTTATAATAGTAATTACTCAAGTAGAAATAAAAGTACTCATCAAAATAATGACTTAAGTTTGACTAAAAAAATAATCACTTAAAATGAGTACTCAATTAGTGAATAATTCATATGATGATTTATTACATTTATAGTGTATTTCACTAGACTTAGGCCCTGTCCACACGGCAACGGATTCAGGTGACTCCGATACAATTGCTTATCGTTTAGGCCTGGCGTCCACACGGCACCGGCGTTTTGGGTGCCCAAAATGCAATCTTTTTGAGAACGGGTTCCAGAGTGGAAAGATCTGGCAACGTTGCCGTTGTGAAGTCGTCTGGATGAGTAGAATGGATTTGTATACGATGACGTCACAACCACATGACTGTGAGTGCTTCACGCCGGGTAGAAGTGTAACGAATATCACCAGGAAAAAGCCTTACAGAGCACTAGTGAGAGTGAAACACAAGCTTGGATATTATTATTATTATTATTATTATGTTCAGTGTTAGTTCACAGTAGTAATGCAAGAAGCAGAATAGTGACAGTAATAGTGAAGCAAAAACATGCAATTGTACAAACACTGCAGCTCTACAGCAAAATATTCATTTATGAAATGGTCTGATTCTTAACACCAGTAGTGCCAATGATCTTCTCATTGCGATGCGATGCGAGTTGTCAACAAATCCTATAACTTGGTTCATGAAATGCGCTTACAAAATATTTTCACTGTGAATATTTATTGTGTAATGGTGCAATCCCGCCAGCAAAACTAGGGAAAAAAAGGAGCGATCTCACCTCTTCAGATGTTGATTTAAGTCCGACAATACATTCCTCAAAAAGGGCGTAGAGGAGCAAATTAATCCAATTTATTCCGGACCATTAAAGACGCCGCCTTCCGTGTAGAATCATACGTCATCCTCGCCGCCATATTGGATAGGTCAAAGCGGAGAATAAAGATTCATGTGCTGCCTTTAACTGTACCAACAGGTTTACCGTCCAAACGAGATCACATGGGATTACCTTTCACAGGTGAGAAACAAATTAATCCATCAACGTGTAGTATTCAATTTATTCCGGACCATTAAATACGCCGCCTTCCGCGTAGAATCATACGTCATCCTCGCCGCCATATTGGAGAGGTCAAAGCGGAGAATAAAGATTAGCTGCGTTTAACTGTACCAACAGGTTTGCCGTCCAAACGAGATCACATGGGATTACCTTTCACAGGTGAGACTGGAAAAATACTTTTCATTGTATTTGGTCATTATAATGTAATTTTACAAACAGATTTTCCTGACTTTGTGGCTAATATGAAGTCTCGTGCATTATGCGCATGCGTCCTTACTGGTGTCTCCGAAGGGACCGTCTTACAGCGCCCCTAGAGGTGTGGCATGTGTATTGCATCGTTTTCAGCAAGCGTTGCGTTGCCATATGGACCAGATATTTTACTGATTGTTGCCCATTTGGACGCGATATATTTTTAAATAACATCTCGTTGCCGTTGTCGTGTGGATGTAGCCTTATTATGGTCACTTCACAGCAAGAAGGTTCTGGATTCAAACCTTGTGGCCATCTGGAGCCTTTCTGTGTGGAATTTGCATGCTTTCACCATGTCTGCATGAGTCTCCAACAGATGCTCTGGGTTCCTCCAACAGTCCAAAGACATGCAGATTAGGTCAACTGCCTACTCTAAATTGCCCATAGATGTGAATGTGAGTGTGAATGGTTTTTCATCTCAGGCCAAGTTTACATTAGACTGTATCTGTCTCATTTTCTTCGCAGATGCACTGTCCGTTTACATTAAACCGCCTGGAAATGCCGGGAAACGGGAATCCGCCAGGGTCCATGTATTCAGTCCAGATCGTGTCAGCTCCGGTGCTGTGTAAACATTGAGAATACGCGGATACGCTGTGCTGAGCTCTAGCTGGCGTCGTCATTGGACAACGTCACTGTGACATCCACCTTCCTGATTCGCTGGCGTTGGTCATGTGACGCGACTGCTGTAAAACGGCGTGGACTTCCGTCTTGTATCACCTTTCATTAAAGAGTATAAAAGTATGAAAATACTGCAAATACTGATGCAAATACTGCCCATTGTGTAGTTATGATTGTCTTTAGGCTTGCCATCCTTCCACTTGCAAGTGGTAAGTGATATGCGCTGGGATCACACACACAGTGGCTCAGTCCCGAATCACAGCTTGTGCACTTCACTCGCGTGCTCTGTGAGCTGCGCAAGGCCGGAGTGCGCACCCTCCAGAGGGCACTCGCTGTTCAGGGCGGAGTGATTTGGAGCGCAGGATGCCTGCGGAGCCGAGCGTATCCGTGTATTGGTGTTGCTGTGTGCACGCAAATCGTGTATTGGTGTTGCTGTGTGCACACTAATCATTTTAAAAATGTTAATCTGATGATCTGGGGGCGTTGTGGCTCAGGTGGATAAGGCGCCATACCATAAATCCGGGGACCTGGGTTCGATTCCGGCCAGAGGTCATTTCCCGATCCCTCCCCATCTCTCTCTCCCGCTCATTTCCTGTCTCTACACTGTCCTATCCAATAAAGGTGAAAAAAGCCCAAAAAAAAATCTAAAAAAAAAAAAAATATCTGATGATCCGCTGATACGGTCTAATGTAAACATGGGCTCAGTGTTAGCCAAGCAATAGATTGGTTACCTGCCCAGGATGTACCTCGCCTTTCACCCAAAGTCAGCTGGGATTGACTCTGGCTAATCCATGACCCTGACAAATAAGCATTATAGATGATGGGTGAATGGATGGGCAATGTATTATATTCAAATGATATCAGAATATAGGTTATGTCCAAAATAAAAATATAAAGTGCTTGTCTAATAAAACCAACATAAAATCTGCTCATTCAAGTACTTTTCCAAATAAATAAATAAATATTACACATTTACCAAATAACATAAATTAAGGCATTTTGCCATAGGTTACTTTTATAAATGTCCCAGGGGAAAGAGAGCTGAACAGAGTCGTGTGTGTGTGTGTGGGGGGGTTGTGTGTGCCGTTTGCATTCAGCCAACAACTCTGCCAGTGGTGGCTGAGGGCAGAAGACTGCGATGCCAACGGACTCATCAACCTGGTGTAACTGGAACAGTTCATCTCTTGGCTTCTGGAAGGAATGGCGGAATGGGTCCAGTGTCATCACCCAGCATCGCTCCAATGAGCCAGTGAGTTGGCAGAGGACCATCTGGCAGCAGTTCTGATGGCAGGTGGATGAGGCAAAGGCACCTCTCCTTGGTTCTCTTCTCTCTCTCTCTCTCACCTCTCTCTTTCTCATCCTTGCCCCATTCCCCCACCATGGAGGCAGGGTCCGGCTCCTCCCCAGCCAGCCCGACACACCCGTGGTGTCCTCCTGTCTCCCTCTTCCATGTCTGTGTCCTCTCCCCTTCAGGTGAGTGACGCCCATAACACCAGTGCAAAGGGGAAGCCTGGGCCAGTATGCTGGCACAGCTGGGAGCCAGAGTATCTCCAGAATCAAGGCTCTACAAGGGAGGTGGAAGTTGTGATCCAGATCCCCGATGTGCCAGAGACTGTCCCTGATCATGCCGGAATGTATCACATACATTCAAGTGTTCAAGGGGATACATATCATGTGTTGGTGGATTCCAGTTGTAATCAGACCTCAATTCACCAATGCCTGGTACAAGGTGAGGCATTGGGGAGAGAGCAAGCAGTGAAAGTGTTGTTTGTGCACGGGGATGTTCACAATTATCCCTTAGTGTCTGTCCGTATTCTGTTCCGGGGCCAAATGCATAGAAATAAGGCAGTGGTTAATCCTCGTCTCACCCACTCGTTGATTTTGGGGACTGATTGGCCAGGATTTAAAAAGCTGATGGAACATTTAACACGTAGTGGGTCCTGCACTAGTATGTCATGGGAAGATCCCAGTGTGTTTTTTCTACTTGGAGCAGGCTTCACTCTTAAATAATTTCTAATGTAAGGGTGCTGACCCAAATGTGCAACTCAATTTCCAAAGAAAAAGGCCGCACCTTGCATATAATGTCCTTTTATTGCACAAACGCGTTTCGGCGTGTGCCTTCCTCAGTGTGCAACAATGTAACCACAAAAACACTTTTAAATACCCACACCCATTACCACACCCCATTACAACAAACCAATGACAATGAAGTATTTAGACCATGTGTCAAAATAATCCTTCAATTGGAAAAATACATTCACAAAACATTACAAACATTATGTGCATATTTACAATTATGCAATGCAGTATAGCCATCAGTACATTATTACCTTCATAAAAAACAAGTCAGGGATAGCTCTTCATTCATCCCATTCGGTATACACGTATTCAAATTAAAAATGTACCACGCCTCTCGCTGTAAGAGATGGTTCTCTCTATTTCCCCCTCGTGGAGACCTGTAAACCATCTCTAGTCCCATAAATTTCAACATACTAGCGTCATGGCCAGCAGACTGGAAATGCCTTGCCACAGATGATTTTTCATCGTTTTTTCTTATTGAGCATTTATGTTCAAAAATTCTCGTTTTTAACTGTCTCTTCGTTTTACCCACATAAAGTATTCCACAAGGACAAGTCAAAAGATAAACGACAAAGGTAGACAAACAAGTAATTCTTCCCTTGACTTTATACGTTTTTCCTGTTTTAGAGTGCGTAAATTCTTTTTCTGTAAGCATAAAGTTACATGCTGCACAGTTAAAACATTTAAAATTACCTTGTGAAACACGTGGAGGAAAAGATAAAAACGGTTGAGTGAATGCAGGGAAGCACTCTAAAACAGGAAAAACGTATAAAGTCAAGGGAAGAATTACTTGTTTGTCTACCTTTGTCGTTTATCTTTTGACTTGTCCTTGTGGAATACTTTATGTGGGTAAAACGAAGAGACAGTTAAAAACGAGAATTTTTGAACATAAATGCTCAATAAGAAAAAACGATGAAAAATCATCTGTGGCAAGGCATTTCCAGTCTGCTGGCCATGACGCTAGTATGTTGAAATTTATGGGACTAGAGATGGTTTACAGGTCTCCACGAGGGGGAAATAGAGAGAACCATCTCTTACAGCGAGAGGCGTGGTACATTTTTAATTTGAATACGTGTATACCGAATGGGATGAATGAAGAGCTATCCCTGACTTGTTTTTTATGAAGGTAATAATGTACTGATGGCTATACTGCATTGCATAATTGTAAATATGCACATAATGTTTGTAATGTTTTGTGAATGTATTTTTCCAATTGAAGGATTATTTTGACACATGGTCTAAATACTTCATTGTCATTGGTTTGTTGTAATGGGGTGTGGTAATGGGTGTGGGTATTTAAAAGTGTTTTTGTGGTTACATTGTTGCACACTGAGGAAGGCACACGCCGAAACGCGTTTGTGCAATAAAAGGACATTATATGCAAGGTGCGGCCTTTTTCTTTGGAAATTAAGATCCCAGTGTGGCATTGACTGGAGAAGCTGTCACAGAACCGTCTACATAAGCACCACATCAGAGCAGCACGAGGAGTGAGGAGCAGCCCACTCCTCCTCCCTCTCTCGGGGATTCCCTTGAGGATTTCCCATTAGATGAGTTGCAAGACGAGACTCTGGCATGCATTTGACCAAGTGAGAGTAATCGATGGTTAAACTCTTCAGCCCAGTGTGGCACCGACCTTCCCTTACTTCACGATTATGAAAGATAGGTTGTACCGAGTGATGCAGGACACTCAAACTAGTGACCAAATAACCCAGATGTTGAGCTCAAAGAGCCATAGGGAACTTGTATTTCATGCAACTCACTTTAATCCTATGGCTGGACACTTAGGGCAAGATAAAAATCTAGCCCGAATGATGGCCCGGTCCTATTGGCCAGAGATTTGCGGGGATGTCTGTCAGTGGTGTGCAGCGTGCCGCGCATGCCAAATAGTAAATCCTGTGGCCACTCCAAAAGTGCCTTTGCGCCCTCTCCCCCTAATCGAGACCCCATTTGAGATAGTTGGTATGGATCTTATCGGGCCATTAAATCGATCAGCACAGCGATATCGCTTTATTTTAGTTCTGGTGGACTATGCAATGCAATATCCAGAAGCAGTGCCTCTCCACAATACTTCTGCATGCAGTATTGCAGAGGCACTCTTCCATATTATCTCCCAGGTTGGGATTCTGAAAGAAATCCCAACAGACCAAGGCACTACATTTATGTCATGCACACTGTGAGAAGTGTATGGATTATCAGGGATTAAGTCTATCTGCACCAGTGTCTATCACCCACAAACACATGGCTTAGTGGAGCATTTTAATCAAACCCTCAAAAACATAATCCAGAAATGTGTAAGGGAGGATGCACGTAATTGGGATAAATGGCTCGAGCCCCTGTTATTTGCAGTATGCGAGGTCCCACAAGCCTCCACTGGTTTATCACCATTTGAATTATTATATGGGTGTAAGCCGCATGGCATTTTGGATGTGCTATGGGAAAATTGGGAGGAGGAGCCTTTGCTGAGCAAAAATGAAATTCAATACATTCTCGACCTGCGCGCAAAACTCCACACACACATGCACCTAACCCAGGAGAATTTAGGGCAGGCACAAGAACATCAAATCTGGCTGTATGACCGGGGCACGCACCTTAGAGAGTTTGCACCAGGAGACAAAGTGCTCGTATTATTGCCCACGTCGAGCTCCAAATTAATCGCCAAGTGGCAAGGACCCTTCAAGGTCTCATAGCGAGTCAGGGACATCGACTATGAGGTGAGGTGAACAGATAAGGTTGGGGCATTGCAAATTTACTGCCTCAAACTGTTAAAACATTGGAACATAGAGGTCCCCATGGCATTGGCATCGGTAGTCCAGGAGAAGGTGTAGCTGGGGCCAGAGGTACTGTAAAAAAAAAAGGAACATCTCAAACTACTCCAGTCCCTTGAGGTGGTCATGCCCACCTCATAGAACACCACACTGAGACACACCTGGGGATGGTAGTGTGTAGCCACCCTGACTGCTTGCCCAAACACAAGAAAAAGGTGGTTCAGGATGAACTCAAGGCCATGCTCAAAATGGGCATAATCAAGGAGTCCCACAGTAACTGGAGCAGTGCAGTAGTCCTGGTTCCCAAGGCCAATGGGTTGGTCCAGTTCTGTGTGGACTATGGAAAAGTCAACGCAGTGTCTAAATTTGATGCATACCCAATGTCTCGCATTGATGAGTTGCTTGATCGGTGAGGTGCTGCTCGCTTTTATTCGACACTGGATCTAATGAAGGGATATTGGCAGATCCCCTTGACTCCTCTATCCTGAGAGAAAATGGCCTTTTCCACACCATTTGGATTACACCAATTTGTCATGCTCCCTTTTGAGTTATTTGGGGCGCCCGCTATGTTCCATGGACAAAGTCCTCTGCCTTCACGCCGCCTACACAGCGACATACCTAGATGACATAATAATCTACAGCCATGATTGGCCATGGCGTGGATTGGAGCATCTGAGGGCCATTCTAAAGTCGCTGAGGTGGGCGGGTCTCACAGCTAACCCAAAGAAGTGTGCAATTGGGCAGGCGGAAGTACGATATCTGGGGTTCCACTTGGGTCATGGGCAGGTGTCTCTTCAAATTAACAAGACTGCAGCGATTGCAGCCTGCCTGAGGCCCAAGACCAAAAAGGGGGTGAGACAGTTCCTGGGGCTGGCTAGCTATTATTGTAGGTTTATACCTAATTATTTGAATGTCACTAGCCCATTAACTGATCTCACTAAAAACGGGACTCCAGATCTGGTCCAGTGGACGGAACAGTGCCAACAGGCTTTCTCTAAGGTAAAAGCTGCACTGTGTGGGGGGCCACTTTTGCACTCCCCTGACTTCTGTCTCCCCTTTATTTTGCAGACTGATGCATCGGACAGAGGGCTGGGGGCTGTTTTGTCCCAGAAGGTGGAAGGCGAGGAGCGCCCCATGTTGTATATCAGCCGTAAACTGTCGATGCGTGAAAGCAAGTACAGCACCATCGAAAAAGAGTGTCTTGCCATCAAGTGGGTGGTCCTTGCCCTCTGATACTACCTGCTGGGGCACCCTTTCACCTTCTGTTCGGACCACGCACCCCTCCAGTGGCTCCAGTGCATGAAGGATGCCAATGCGCGGATCACCCATTGGTATCTCGCCCTCCAGCCGTTTAAGTTCGAGGTGGTCCACAGGCTGGGGGCGAACTTCCTGTCCCATCGGGGGGGAGGGGGAGTTTGCTTCAGGCCAGGTGGCTCCTCGGCCTGAGTTGGACAGTGGGGATATGTGGCAACGGGGGCATGGCCAAGCGTAAGTTTATGAATGGAGGGTGGGGTCGGGGAAGGTAAGTGGCTAAGTCATTACACCTGGTGTCAATTAATGTGTGTGTGTGTGTGTGTGTGTGTGTGTGTGTGTGTTGCAGGGATCAAGCATAAAAGGAGAAGGAGAGCAGAGAAAAGCTGACTCCCGACCAGAACACATTTATGTCTGAGAGAGAATAGCACATGAGTGAACCTGAAAGCTGACAGAAATAAAGTTAGCAAGAACTTCAGTTCCCGCCTGCCATGCTTCTGTACTCCACCCACATCAGGGATTCACTAGAGTCACCATATCACAATTATGCACATTTTTAATGTTATCTTTATCATTCATGTAACATGAGTTTTACAAGACCCTGTGAATGAGCTGTTACTATAGAAATGCTAATTTATTTTAATGAGCACATGAATACAAATATGTGCTACTGTCAGAGCTGCTGTTATAGAAAATTAATCAACAACTTCTGACCAATCAAATTCCAGAAACACTGTGTAATATACAGTGTCTTGCAAAAGTATTCCTCCCCTTTTCTGTTTGTCCTGTTTTGTTGCATTACAAGCTGGAATTAAAATGGATTTTGGGAGGGTTAGCACTATTTGATTTATACAACATGCCTACAACTTTAAAGTTGAAAATTGTTGCTTTATTGTGACACAAACGATATCCATCCATTGATTATCTGTAACCACTTATCCTGTGCAGGGTCGCAGGCAAGCTGAAGCTTATCCCAGCTGACTATGGGCGAGAGGCAGGGTACACCCTGGACAAGTCACCAGGTCATCACAGGGCTCACACATAGAGACAAACAACATTCACACTCACATTCACACTTATGGTCAATTTAGAGCCACTAATTAACCTAACCTGCATGTCTTTGGACTGTGGGGGAAACCGGAGCACCCGGAGGAAACCCACACAGACATGGGGATAACATGCAAACTCCACACAGAAAGGCCCCCATCGGACACTGGGCTTGAACACAGTACCTTCTTGCTGTAAGGTGACAATGCTAACCATTACGATTCTCAATTGGATTGAGGTCTGGGCTTTGATTAAGCCATTCCAAGACATTTCAATGTTTCCCTTTAAAACAGTCCAGTGTAGCTTTAGCAGTATATTTAGGGTCATTGTCCTGCTGGAATGTGAACCTTTGTTCCAGTATCAAACCTCTGGCTGACTCAAACATGTTTTCCTCCAGAATTGCGAAATATTTAGTGCCATCCAGCTTTCCTTCAGTCCTGACCAGCTTTCCTGTCCCTGCAGATGAAATCATCCCCAGAGCATCATGCTGGCACCACCATGCTTCACTGTAGGAATGGGGTTCTCAGGGTGTTGGGTTTGCACCACACATGGCATTTCCCATGGTGGCCAAAAAGATCAATTTTAGTCTCATCTGACTAGAGAGTCTTCTTCCATGTGTGTGGGGAGTCTGCCACATGTGTTTGGGCAAACTCCAAATGTGTTTTCTTAAACAATAATGTTTTTTCTGGTCACTCTTCCATAAAGCCCCACTCTGTGGAGTGTATGGCTTAAAGTGATCCAATGGACAGATACTCCCATCTCCGCTGTGGATCTTTGCAGATCCTTCAGTGTTATCTTTGGTGTCTTTGTTGCATCTCTGATTAATGCCCTCCTTGCCTGGTATTTGAGTTTTGGTGGGTGGCCTTCTCTTGTCAGATTTGTAGTGGTGCTATATTCTTTCCATTTTGCTCTAATGGATTTAATGATGCTCTATGGGATATTCAAAGTTTTGGATTTTTTTTTTAATAACTCACCCTGATCCATACTTCTTCACAACTTTGTCTCTGACCTGTTTGGAGTGCTCCTTGGTTTTCATGTTGCTTGCTTAGTAGTGTTGCAGAGTCAGGGTCCTTCCAGAACAGGTTGATTTACCCAGATATCATGTGGCAGATCATGTGACACTTTGCACACAGGTAGACTTTAATCAAATAATTATGTAACTTATGAAGTGAAATGGTTGGACCAGCTCTTATTTTGGGGTTTCATACAAAGGGGGATGAATACCTATGCACACTCCAGATTTCTGTTTTTCATCTTAATTATTGTTTGTGTCACAATAAAACAACAATTTTCACGTTGAAAGTGGTAGGCATGTTGTGTAAATCAAATGGTGCTAACCCCCCAAAAATCCATTTTAATTCCAGCTTGTAATGTGACAAAACAGGACAAACACAAAGGGGGATGAATACTTTTGCAAGACATGGTAAATGGATTGTTGTAATAGAAGGTGTGTGTGTTACACATTTACACATTGACTAAAGCCAAATCCATGTAATTTTCCAAGCTGCTATTTCACAACGATATTGAGTTCATGCTGTGGTTATGAGTGTGATAGCTCTGGCAGTCAGCCGACAGAGAATTTGGTAGAGGATATGGGGGATTTTATATCATGCATACTCACACACACACACACACACACACACAGTAAAGCGAATGGAGAATTCAAGTGCACATAGACTGAAGGTTAATGTGGATGAAGTTAATCTCGTTTACACCAGAACGTTGGAATTATATGATATGCTGAGATTTGATTCACTATTTTATAGTTGTAATATTGGATTTTATATAATTTATTTATTTATTTATTTCTGGAAAGCAAATAAATCTGTCTGATGGAATTGACAGCAGTTTTATAGTACCTGATTGTTGGATGTTGGTTTTATGACAATGAAGCAATTCTATTTTTTTTTGTAGATTTTTTTCAAAGTAATAGCAAGATTGCTTGCTGTACAGCAACTGTGTGAAGAGCACACATTTTTGTTACTGCACCTGTTCTGATATGTTATTCTTTGTATTACTTACTTTACTTACTTAATCCTCTTCACCCTGAGTGGGGCATAAGGCCAATATCAAGCGCCTACACTTTTGACGGTCTTTAGCAAGATGTTGTGCCTCGCCCCATGATAGATTTAACTCGGATAGCTTAGAGGTGATGGTTCTTCTCCAAGTGGTCTTAATTCTTCCAGGTTTCTGCCTTCCAGGGGGTGTCCACATTAGGGCAACTTTGGGGATCCACTGTTGGTCCATACGTAAGACATGCCCGAGTCATCTCATGCGTCGGTGTTTGATTTCATCAACCATGCTGCAGCTTCTGGTCTTTTTGCATAGCTCCTGGTTAGATATTACTGCTGGCCAGAAGATACCACAAATCCTTCTCAAACATCTATTGTGAAAAACGTCCAGCTTCCTCATGTCACTCTGTACCACTCTCCAACATTCTTAGCCATATCACAAAACTGACTTGAGATTGCTGTTATATATTCAGATCTTCATGCATAGACTGTACTGTTTAGACTTCCAAATGGAACGAAGTGCAGCAAAAGCACATTGTGCCTTTCCAAGGCGTGCAGTGATGTCTTTGCTGGCTGCATTATTGGAGCTCACAATACTGCCCAGATAAATAAATTCATCTACTCCCTCAAGTAGTTTGCAGTCTCCTGTGACATGCACTGGTGTAGTTGGGTTGATATACATGGTTTGTGTCTTGGTAGTATTTATGTTCAGGCCAGTCTGGTTCGCAAAATTATGCAGTCTTTTGGTCTTCTCCTGTAGATGGTTTTGATTGTATGACAAAATGGCTAGATCATCAGCAAAATCCAGATCTTCCAGCTGGGAAAGTAGAGTCCATTGGATACCTCTTGGTTTGTCTGCTGTGGTGTTACACATAATTCAATTGATGGCAAGGAGGAAGAGCATAGGTGAGATGATACAGCCCTGTTGCACACCAGAATTCACAGGGAACCACTCAGATAGGTTTCCGTCAATGACGACACTTTTATTTTATTTACATTGTTTGTTTATTTACACCTCTAAGCATAAGTAAACCACTAAAATATAATATAACTAAGAAAGAAAAAAGTGATATCAATAAACTGTAAGTTAAAACCAGAACTATGACTTTTATAGAGGAAAATAAAGTATATGTAAATGTACTTTGGAAAGAGGTGCAGGAAGCCCTAGAATAACTTGAAAGCTAATCTAGTTAGAGCTCCCTAGGCTGAGGGGTGAGCATTGATTTGTTTTTCAAACACATATACACGCACAAAGGGGAAGAAAAAAAAACATGAGACTAGACAAACAAACAAACAAACAAACAAAAAAGCCGGCAGTAGGATGAGATATTCATATGAATTGAACTGGCTTGTCAGTAGGTAGAAAAAAAATGTGACATAATTTTTTTTCTTGAATGCTCTTTTGGGTAACTGTTTGTTGGCAAGAACTAGAGTTCCAAACTTTAACTCCTGTGAACCTGATATTAAAAGTACCTAAATTTGTACATACTTTTGGTAAATAATAAGATTGCTTTACGGCAAGTCTTGTTTGATAATTGTGTTTTGTTGATAATGAAATGAAAAAGGAGTCAAAGACAACAGGAAGTTCATTTGAGTAATATTTTTGCATGAAAAGAGCTGTGTGAAGGAAAGATAAGTTTTAGAAGTTGAAACTTTTTAAAGATTGGAGATGAGTGAGCATCAAAAGCTGAAAAATTAATAATGTGAACCCAGATAGCAAAAGGGCATTGATTCGACGGGGAATCATCGGCATGTTCTTCGACCATACGCCGTCGAATCATCGTGGATCACCGGCGTTGATTCAACACCGCTTTGCTCATACGAGTTTGCGTTGAAACGACGTTGAAAATTGGATGGTGGCCGACAGAGAATAGACCCCCTTTCACCCTTTATTCAACTACGGATTTCGGTCGATTTATAGTTTAATTTTTGGCGATGATTCATCCAACTTTACTTCCTGTTTTATGTACAACAGGAAGGCTACAAATTAAGCAAAACAGGCTAAATTAAACTAGCTAACAATAAAGCATCGGGGCTCTTGCCTAGGATGAACACACACATGCATACTTCAACCATGAAAGTGAAACTTAATTTATATCAATGTGCGTAGGCTACGTCCTGTTTTATGTACAACAGGATATAAAAATGCATGCAACAATGCACCTCTCCTAATGTTTGTCAAGCTATCTAATGAGGCATAACTTTTAACATTTATAAGGAACAGAACACACTTGAACAAGTTCTTAGAAACATTTTATGATTTATTTATAATTTATAATTGTGGCCTATATTCCTCCTGCGGCGCAGACACCTGTACATGGAAACAGAAAAACATAACCAAAATTAATTTGATACAGCATTGATAAAGAAAGTCAGCAGTAGGCTATGGGTTTCTAAATGCCACCCTACCTCACGTCTCCTCATCCCTCCCTCTCTCTCTGGTGCATACTTAAGCCACTTCTTGATTGCGTCACTAAAAGTAGCGTGTGTGCTCCCTGGCAGCTGCTTTTGTAGAGCATCTGAAAGAAAAAGAACAAAACAACATTGAGACTTTGCATGGTGATATTTGTTAAAGTTTGAGTTGTTAAGACTATGCACGTCACACTCTAGTGGTAGGTGGCAAGTAATGGTACTAGTACAGAAAATATATGTAAAAATCAGAAACCATAGATGTGAATCTTGTGACAATTTAAACGGGATAAAAAAAAAAACATTTTAATTTCCCCATTGACACAAAGCGGAAATAGAAATGCCACTACCGGACCGTTCGTCACTCAGTCAGCCTCCCTGGACTTGCCTGCACACCTGCTTTTTCTGAGTAAGGCGCCTGGTGAGTTTCTTAATCCTTTTTAATCCTTTGCATCTTTCACAATATGTTTGTCGTTGTCGTTATAATCGTAATGTTACAGTTAGTGAAGGAGTTATCAAAGAACGTTTAGAAGTAGTGTGCAAGTACTTGCGACAGCTTACTATTTTACCCTCTTTTACAGCTTTGTGCACATGCATAACCTACCAAACAGGACATCATGGATCTTGGTGTCCTTAAACGCAGTTTTTTCCCCCTTTCCAGCCCAGTTAAATTGGCTGGCCAAGCTGTTGACCAGGAGGCTACGCAGCATCCGCCTCACTGTGACCCCTACGTCGGTTCCTCCACAAAGGGCTAAGGTAGACACCTGATAGAATAAAATGTAGCATGAAGACAATAATGAGAAAGTATTCAGTGTTTATCATTGTTTCATTGATTCACAATGATATTAAGTATTTGTGTTTCTTTTTGCAGGTGTTGCAGATGACTGGAAAGGAAAGGTAAGACTCAATAAGTACCATTAGCTGCTTTTGTTTGGCATCTTCCTTCACCAGGGCCTCTGCTGCCAAAAACTCCTCCATGGTGGAGAGTGGGAGCTTGATTAGGGGCGATGTCTGGGGTGTGTCTTGTCTCCCCATCTCTCTCCTTAGGGCCCTGACCTCTTGCGCCAGCCTTCCTACTTCCCCCTTCAGCTCCCTGTTTTCCTCCCTCAGCTGGCCAAGGAGAGCGATGACTGTGCTGATGCCCATGTCTGTTAAGTAACACCAAACACTAGGACTTTTATTTCATATTGCTGGTCATTTTTGAACAGTGATTACAGTTGATGACTCACCATGCAGCAACTGATTGTTCCCCTGTTGCGATGGCAGAGGTGTGGCTGAAATATCAGAGAGTACAATTTAGTTCACTTCAAGGTGCGCCTTAATTTAATTTCTGTTCTAAATTCACAATTTTCATGTTGATTGATTGATTTCCTCTTTGACTTACCATGGAAGCGGTGACGTGGCTGGGGTGAATCTGAAAAATTGTATAGTCAGTTGATCAAAATGCATCTACATAGATATTTGTTTGTCGTTTTGTTGTTTTTTTGTCGTTTTTGGCATAAATAAAGGCAATGCATAGTTACCATGGGTTAGTGGCTGGCTGTGAAGGAAAGGGCCTGGCGGGGTTTCTGACGACGGTGAATCTGAAAAATAGTAAGCAGTCAGTTGATCAAAACATATCTTCACTTACTCATTGGTATTTTAATTTCTGGCATAAATAAAGGAAATGCATAGTTACCATGAGTTAATGGCTGGCTGTGAAGAAACAGGCCTGGCTGGGTGTCTGAAGACGGAAATGAAAGCATTATTATTTCAGACAACTTCTAGGTCTTTAGTAGAACAACAACAACAAGTGGTACAGATAGTCACCTTCATTAAGGGAGGGGAATTGCCACTCGCTGTCCAGCTGAGTGGCGTCAATAGATGGTGGCCTCCTCCCCCTACGGCTTGGTCCTGCCTCCTCCTCGCTGTCCTCCTCCAAATACCTTTTGTTTGGTCTTTAAAATAAAACCAGGACCTTACTGACACAGCTCAAAACACAAATGAAACCGTAATTGAACTTATAACTGCAAGTTGTGATTTAAAAAAGAAAACACTTTTACCGTCTTTTCCTTGGCCCCATCTCACCATCATCCGATTGCAGGTCTGCTGTAAGGCAGCCTTCCTCAAGCGATCGGGTCAGGTAACGTCTTGCTTTGGCAAAGGTGCCTGAAAGGGAAGGCAGTCTTAATGAAATTGGCTTAATGCAGTATTGAAGTATTGTCATTGGTTAAATGAAGTAGCTATGCAGCTCACCACAGGTTGCCAGCACCCTTATTTTTTGATGGAATCGCCATCCTTGTCCCGGGGGGGGTGCAGTTCATGGCGGCCTTCACAGCTTTGTTTCCACCAAAGGGTGGCCAGTAGCATCCCACTTCTCCGTCAACATCTACCACCCAGCTGGACGACACAACTGCTGCACTCCGGTCTTGGAATTCCACAACTTTCCAAATCTGTGCCATCTATAATAAAAAAAATAAAAAAAGTACTCCATGGAAAGGATAGTTAGTGCCTGCCATCCAGCTGGAGTACTCCAACTGTCCAGATTCCTTCTAATGCATAAGTAAAGATGTGTTTCTTTGTGTGTGTGTGTGTCTGTGTGTGTTTGTGTGTTTTTTTTTCTTCCCATATAGGTTTACGAATGGTGACAAAGAGGGATTGCCACAAAGGTCTCTCCATCTGGGAACAACACACATTTGCCCTGGACAACCTCAAGCCAGTCAACATTAAGGCAGCTGTCTATGCCAAATACTCTGTAGCAGCCAATGCTTGTGGAGGGGCAAGGATAGTGGAAATATGACTCCCTCCTCTTGAATTTCATGTAAACCACAAAGACAGAGTCACCATGTTTAATTATGTTTTTCACCATTATGATTTCATTTTTAATCACTAGGCAATCATCGCCCTGCTTTGAAGAAAAACAGAAATCATTGAAATGCACTTTTTTAAATTTCTGGCCAGAACTTAAGTGTTGGGGTAATGGGCCCTCCTGGTGTGGGTGTAACAACTGTGGTTGTGTAGGTGGTGGTGGAAATAAACAAACTGGCTTCTCTGAAAGGCGTTTGACAACCTGTTGTAAAGGTTGAGATGGCTTGCGTAGCATTTTTTTTTAGTTTACCCAAATAATTCTCGTAAGGAAAGGATGAGATGTTGTCTAGGGAACCATACTGGCGGTACTCATGTGTCAGATGTATTGTTTGATGTACGCTAAACACAATCTCGTCTTTACCATACACCTCTCCAAAATGCTTTACAAAAGCCATTAACAATTTTTCGGAAAAACAAACCATACTTTCAGAAATGTTTGGTGTGAGTAGCAAAAACATGGCCACAGAAAACAACATGAAGTTTTCATAGAGATCTTGTGGAAGAATGTCCCTCAGAACTAATGGCCCACTGTAAATCATAAATTGGCGCAGCTCTGCCGCTTTCCACCTATCAGTTTCGGCGAGTTCACGGGGTTTCCGTGCAAATTCAGCTGGAGTATAGGGACGAAGCTGTATTAACTTTTCGGAGATGGCTTTAATGGCTCTTGTAGGCTGCCTTGTAGAGTTTTTCCCCCTCATCCAAAAATTTATCAACTTTTTCATAACGCCAAGGCAACATAAATGCATATAATCTATTGGGAAGGCAGACACCATTTTCACCAGACCCGTCAGAGGACTTCTGTTGATGTGGTGGTCCTCATCTACCATATTTTCAAACTCCTCGTCTGACCTTAGCCTAACATCAGTCTCAGGATACGTCATTTTTTTCTGCCAAATACCAGTCTGATGGCATTTATCGCATCCGGAGTACCCATTATGGCATTTAATTTGATTT